>NC_092744.1:58034748-58687729 GCF_047496795.1 Chiloscyllium punctatum
TACCGACATCATGAATTGTTTGATTTGAGTGAAATTTGCTTTTTGTTCTGTGCTGTAATATCACTGCACATTCTTGATAGTGACCCATGCATTTGGCTTCAATCAACTCCAATTCGATGTTTGTCTTGTTCTGTTTCAGGTTTGTTTGCCAAAACATCAGTATCTATCTGGTACTTCATTTTCACTTGACCCTCTCCTTCTGTAGTGATCATACAGTCACAAACAATTTATCAACTTCAGACCTGATGATCTGGACATACTTTCTTTTCTGTTGTGTGGTATTTTTCTGCAAATATTTCTTCCTGTTTTGTTCTTGTTCAGTCTAGAATGTCCCAGCATAATATTTAGCCTTTTATTTTGCACTTGAATCCTCTCCATATGAAAGCCAACATACTCTTTGTTTTCTACACCCCTTGCTGCACCTCAATGACTGGTGTACAGCAACACCCTGAGTTCATTGCACATCTTTTTCCAATCTATCATCATTCAAATAATAATCTGCCTTCCTGTTTTTGCTACCAAAATCGATAACCTCACATTTATCCAAGTTAAATTCATCTGCCACACATTATAGAATCATGGTTTTTACAAGGTGGAAAGTGGTACATTGTCTCTACTCAAGTCTCAAACATCTATCTGTTCTAATCTCATTTTGCAGTACTTGGGCATAAAAAGCATCCTACAAACCTTCTTAACTAACCTAATCTACCTGTAATGCTACCTTCAAGGATCTATGTACATGCACACCAAGACCCCTCTAATTCTCTGTACTACAATTTAACATCATCATTGAGAGGGTGGTACTGGAAAAGTACAGTAGGTCAGGCAGCATCTGAGGAGTAGGAAAGTTGATGTTTTGGGCAAAAGTCCTTCAACAGGAAGGGCTTTCCTGATGAAGGGCTTATGCCCAAAATGTCAATTCTCCTGCTCCTTGAATGCTGCCTGACCTGCTGTCCCAGCATTACTTTCTCAACGCTGATCTCCGGCATCTGCAGTCCTCACTTTCTCCTATGATTCACCATGCCTTGGTAGCCCTCCAAAATTGCATCACTTTACATCTGACAGGATTAAGTTCCATTTGCTACTGTTCAGCTCATCTAAGTAGCCCACTTGTACCATCCTATGGTCTAAGGCTTTCCCCCTTGCTATTTACCCCACCACCAAGTTTATCACCATGCATTAACTGATCATACTTCTACATTCACTTTCTAGACCATTAATGAGCATAACTAACAGCAAGAGAGCCAATATCAAATGCTGTGGTACACCATGGACACAGGCTTCCATTCACAGAAACACCCAACTATTGCCCTCTGCCTCCTACCCCTAAGCCAACTATAGCTACAATTTGACAAATTGCCCTGGATCCTTTGGTCTCAGCATCTTAACTGATCTATCATGCCAGACCTTGTCAAAGCCTTCCTGAAGGCCATTAGACTACATAAAGTGCACTGCCTTCATCTACATACCCAGTCACCCCCTCAAAAACTTCAGTCAAATTTATTAGATGTAATCGTCCCCTTACAAAACTAGATTGGGTGCCTTTACAATGCGGAAACAGGCCCTTTGGCCCAACATGTCCACACCCACCCTCCGAAGAGTAACCCCCATGGACAAATGCATCTAACACTATGGGCGATTTAACATGGTCAATTCACCTGATTTGCACCTCTTTTAGATTGTGGGAGGAAGCCAGAGCACCCAGAGGAAACCCACGCAGACATGGGGAGAATATGCAAACTCCACACAGATAGTCAACCAAGGCTGGAATTGAACCTGGGTCTCTGGAGTTATAAGGCAGCAGTGCTAACCATTGAACCACCATGCCACCCCCTTTTTTTTGTGATAATGCCAAATGGCTACTCTTTATGCGGATGATGTCCTTTTCTTTTTAACTGATCCAATGACAGCTTAATACAAGTGATTAATTTATTTGGTGTATTTTCAGGGTACAAAATTAATTTCATGAGATCAGAGGCCATGCCTGTGGAGGGTCTTACCAGTTTGTCCAGCTTTGGGGATGGAACCCGTTTCCCCTTTTGGTGGTCACAGAGATTTTTTGTACTTAAGCATTTTTATTACTCTGGTTTCTGATGAGTTATGTAAAGCCAATTATGTGCAGTTGTTAAAGAAGATTAGGCAGTACCTTTGGCGGTTGGAAGATCTTCCGATATCTTGGTTGGACAGAATAGTTGTGGTTAAGATGAATGTTCTTCCTTGCTTATTAGATCCCATGAGAATGCTCCCTTAGATGTTGCCAAGGCAAGCACTGCGGAGGCTTTATATCTGGCTCAGATCTTTTATTTAGCATCATAGGCGACCTCTTATTAAGCTGGATAAATTGCAGCTTTCACAAGAAAGGTGGGGGGGTGTCTAGATTTTCTGGACTTTAGGAAGTACCAACTGAGATCCTTGTTATTCTATGTGGCTGATTGGGCCTCTCTTGATCCGCGATCAATTTGGTGGGATATTGAGGCCTCTCAGGCAAAATACACCCTTATTAACCTGCTGTTTCTGGACAAAATGAGAACTATTACAGATCACTGTAAAAGTCTGATTGTCCTAAACACAGTCAAAGTTTGGAGGATGATGCAGCAGGGCAAGGGCAATTTACAAAAAATCTCTCCCTTCACTCCAATAGTGGGAATGTTGGAATTTCAGTCAGGTTTGATGGACTCAGGCTGTGGGAGTCCAGAGGAATCTCCTGTTTGGGAGACCTATTTGATGGGGAGGTCTAACAGCTGAATCAGAACTTTGGGCTACCTAGGAAGGATCTCTTTTAATATTTCCAAGTTAGAGACTTTGTACAAAAAAAAGACTACATTGATGGTTAATCCTCACAAATCGGACATGGAGAGGAGAGTGCCCCAGTCAGCGAGCATCTCCTCGGTTAGCACTCTCTATCACTTACTAGGTAATAGTGTGTTGAAGGACATGGAATGACTATATAAAATCTGGACTCAAGAGTTAGGGTTGGAAATCTCCTCAGAGATGTGGGAGGACATTTGGGAAAATGTTAGGAAGATCTCTATTTGTAATAGGACTCAGGCTATTCAATTGAATGTACTCCAAAGGGCCCACCTGGCAGCAGAACGGGTTTGTGAGGTTTAAGACAGGAGCGTCCTCAATGTGCCCCAAGCGTAAAACGGAGGTTGGTACATTTATTCATTATTTATGGACATACCACAAGATCTGCAAGTATCGAGTGCTTTGGCAAAGGTTTTGGGAACTGAGATTGGGTTAGAATCTGTGTCCCTCCTTTTGGGTTTTCCAAATCTTCCCTCCCTAGATGTAGATGGGAGGAAACTGTTTACTGTTTTTTCTTTCAGCACGAGGAAGAGCTGGGTATCGGAGAATCCCCCAGGACTCTCGAGCTGGCATAGGATAATTATGGAACACATCCCTCTGGACTTCTTTGCGAGTATTCTGGTGCAACAGAAAACCGAATTGTTCTATAGAACATGGTGGCCCTTTTTGCATTATATTGAGGTAGATGTATCAGCTATATTATCCAGGGCCTTTGTCTAGCCGTGGGGACTGTGCCTGTCGGTTTAGGGGCCCCGGGAGGAAGAATCCCGTATAAATACGGGTCTACTCACGATGGCTCCCAGTGTTGTGGAGCTGTGATGAGAGAGTGCTGAGTGTAGTAATTTATTTGATGTAACTTAAGCCACCTTGTTATAACTTGGTATAATTTTATTTTGTCTGTTTAGTTTTTTTTCTTCTTTCTTATTGGTTATTTATTGAACTGTAGTTTTTATAGGGTTTTAGATTAGATTAGGTTACAGTGTGGAAACAGGCCCTTCGGCCCAACAAGTCCACACCGACCCGCAACCCACCCATACCCCTAACCTAACACTACGGGCAATTTAGCACAGCCAATTCACCTGACCTGCACATCTTTGGACTGTGGGAGGAAACCGGAGCACCCGGAGGAAACCCACGCAGACACAGGGAGAACGTGCAAACTCCACACAGTCAGGTTTTAAAATATTTTTTGTTTTTTGGTAGTTTATGGAGTAGATTAGTAGTTTGTTTTTTCTTTTTGTTTTGTTGCTGCTATTATATTGTAGTTGTCATACTATTTTGTACTAGTTTTGTAATTTTGTAAAAAATCTAAAATCTTTTTTTCAATAAAAACGTTTAATAAAAAAAATGCCAACTGGCAATTTCTGATTTATTAGTTCTCGGACATTGTTTGAGGCATAATGCTGTACTCTGCACTTAATCACACTTCACAGTGAGAGGGGAAAAACTTTGGTCTAATAAAAACAATAAATATTAGGATGTAAGGAGAGTGTAAAATCATTATTTTTGAAATTGAAGTTAACTGGAAATGGTCAATATGATATACATGTCAAAATATTTTCCAAACTTAACTACACAAGAACAAAACAAATACTGTATTATATTGTGCCTTAGACTGTGGAACAATTTTAACCACAAGGGTGAGATAATATGAAAACAGAAGAAATCCAGTACAGCACTATTACCCAGAAAATGGTTCATGCTTACAATTATCTTACAGAGCTCAAGTTTCTTTGTAGAATATACATTATTGAAGAGCACAAAGTGTAAGGTACTTTTTAAAAAGCTGTCAAAAATAATTCTGTTTCATGAAACTCAGCTAATAGCAAAATCCCACAAGAGGTCCCAACTGCAAAGAAACCTGTTTCTCCAATATGGACAACTAGCAATTGTTTCAGGAAAACCTGATCCATTATACAAAAATGTCTTCAAATTACCACAGGTATTTTTATGAATAATTCAACAAAATAACACAAAAATGCAAACTTAATTCTGAGTTTGTTATTTGGACTGAGGTTGACACAACACTGGCAATCTCTAAATGTTCAGGAAAACAAAAGCAGAAATAAATTAAGTACATCAATCAATGGTGAAAGAAATGGAATGCAAATATAACATTTGCAGAAATCACAGTCCATAAGTACTGCTCATTCTACAAATTAAAAGGGATTACTAAAGTATAGGAAACGTCTTGAAAAGCAATTTGGAAACAGGCTCCTGGCATGTAGGGATCCTAAGCAGATGATTGTTTAAAGAACTAAAATGGCACATTTATTTAATGCAAACACAAGACAGAGCTTACACCTCATGCTCTAAATTCTCAAGTGGCCATACAAACTATAAGCACTTTTACGTATTCACTTCACAATGCTGGATTTACAGCTCAGCTGTTCAATCTGGATGACTTGCAAACAATGCCAAACTGATATTGGCAGATGTTCATCATTCATATCAAAGTCTCAATATATAGAACTTATTTAAAAAGTATAATATTTCAAATGATAGTCAGATCGATTTTTAGGAAGCATCATAATCATCATCGTCATCGTGTTTCTATTCACAGAAGCACCCAACTATCACCCTCTGCTTCCCACCTCTAAGCCAACTATAATTACAATTTGACAAATTGCCCTGGATCCTTTGGTCTCAGCTTCTTAGCTGATCTGTCATGCAGACCTTATCAAAATCTTACTGAAGGCCATTCGACTACATAAAGCGCACTGCCCTCATCTACATACCTATGCTGACTATCATTGACCTTCCAAATGAAGATAAATTCTGTCCCTCATTTGTTTCCAATATGTTCCATATCACAGATGTTAGACTTCTGATACCATATTTCATGCAACGTTTTCAATTGTTACTACTTCTAAAGTGAAAGCAAGTTACAAGGTCATGTGACTGTAGCAAATCACATGTGCACAGTTTCTCCAATGAGTAAAAGATGAACATGATAACTTTCCTTGTTCTATACTGTAACTGGTCAAAGAATATTGTTCTAGTGAGAATTTGGAATAGCCATTGTCTCAGTCATTTCATCTTCAATATGAAATGCTCCCTGCCCTATGATATCTGCAAACCTGAGTCCCCAAGCAGGACCTATTTCTTTTGTTTAAAATTTATAGATTTAGGAATTTCAGAGGAAGACTGGACGAGTTGTTATACTGCTTTGTTGTTCACATCTTCAAACATAAAAGTTCCTCATCAATAAAAGGTGCTTGCCCAATAGTAACTGATAATTCTATGACCCATTTCTAATCCATGGTTTTTATGAAGATGATTAAGATTCACTATCAGCTCTCCCTTTTTATTTTATGTCACCTGGGTGTTCACATATTTTGGTGGCCTACACCATTCTGCCATATGGACAACCTAATGTTGTCAATGATGTTTCTCTATGTGAATGAAAATGAAATGTGGGAGCTAATCACCTCTCTTCAGGGTAATCAATATTATTTTTAACTGAAAATCTTACGTTGCTACCATTTACAAATACTCAGAATCCATGTTTTTCAAACAAGTACTATGTTTGTTCCAGTTGTGAGATCGTGTTCAAATAATGACCAAAATTGGTGAGTGGTGAAAATAACCTCTTTTATTCAGCAATCACAGCACAAGTTCAAGGCAGCAATAAAATCCCAAAATACAGTTCTTACAAGGGTCCCTTTATATACAGTTCTTACATATATTAAAATTCCATTACGAAGGAGTTACATTGTCTTATCAAAAGTACACAAAGGCTTGAAAGGCTTCTATCCTGGGATGGGTTAAAACTTGCTAAAATGCTGGCTGCTACTTCTCATGGGATGAAGAGTGTCTGTCCAGTCTACTTGCATAATTAAGAGGTGTTACTCCTTTTGTCTTTTAAATTAGTATATGTTAGTAAAAATACTAGGTCTGTATGCTCTAAGTAAGTTAAAAATTGTATCTAAACATAATAAAAGAATAATGGATATTAAACTGATTACTGCAGCTGGATTGTGAGATTTATTTACTATTTGCCAGAATTAGTTTCACTCATTCACACAATTTCATGGAAGTGCTATTTTGTCAGTTAGTTTCCTGAAGGGATAATGACCCAATTAAAAGATATTTAACAAGTATTTAGTAACTGGAGATACTATTCAGGTCCGAGAAATGGTTTTTAAGGGCTGATTAATAATATAATGTTTCTTGGAGACTTGATGGGATGGTATTATTTACAGTATTGACACCTATTCAGGGGTAGCTAGGCCTAAACATTGCTTATACAAAAGGCTAATAAGGTGTGGGGTGATAAGGTGTGAAAATGCAGTAAAATATAGAAAGCAAATGAGTTAGTTAATAAAGATAACCTATAGCACAATATCTCACACTGTTTAAAAATGTATTTAAATAAAACAATAACAGTCCATACATGTATTCTTGCATTTAAATAACATATTAAACAAAAACCAACCACTCACTGACTGGAATCACAGTTTTGCGATATTCTAAATGAAACATTCACTGCAGATCTTGTGGTGAAAGCAAAACTTATTCCCTCTCTTTAACAAAGCAAAAACAAGTTCTATCAAAAGGTCATCAAACTCAAACTATATCTCTGTTTATCTCCACAGATGCTATCTGATCTGGTGAGTATTTCCAGCATTTTCTGTTTGCTGCTTCACAAAGAAAGACACACTTGAAGACAGAAACAGAAATTTCTGGAAAAATTCACCAGGTCTGGCAGCATCTGTGGAGAGAAAACAGATGGTTTGATTCCAGTGACACTTCTCCAGACCTGAAAGCAGGTAGGCAAAGGTGGTAGGAGCAAATTACTGCAGATGCTGGAATCCGTACTGACAACACAAAATGCTAGAAATCACAACGGGTCAGACAGCATCCATGGAGGGTGTGCAAGTTTCAAGTATAGATGATTCCTTATCAGAGATGGCGTGAAGTGTGGAAGTGGGAGCATTTATGCAGTAGGAGGTGGTGGAGTGCTGTGCGAGAAAGGGTGTTGATAATACAGATTAGGTGATTGTAATGTGAGAAAGGCAGAACACTGGTGTGTCTAGTTGTCAAAGTGGAAAGAACAGATGGTTCCACTGGAGGCAAAGGTGGTATTTTAAGTTGATCACAGCAGGTTCCTGATTGGGGGGTGGGGATGTGGGGTGGGGGGGGGGGGGGAGCGGAGAGAAGAACTAGATAAGTGATTAAGGCAACTATGAGTGAGAGATAATGAGTTGGCTTTTCTGAAAGCAACCATATCATGATAGGACCTGGGTGAGCGGATGGGTAAGAGACCTATGATTGAACATGATGCTGAGCCCCAATGGCTGCAATACCTCCAAGTGGAGATGCTGTTCTTCCAGCTTCAGCTGAGCCTGACTCGAGCACTGCAGCAGGCCCAAGACAGTAATGTTGACCCAAACACACTGTGTTGTGCTGAAGCGGCAGGCAACTTGGAATCATTTTTATTGACAGTATGTAGGTGTTCCGCAAAGCAGTCAGACAACTTGCATTTCATCTACCCTGTGTAGAGGAAACCACACTCTGAGCAGCCGAATACAATAGATTGAGTGAAGTTTACAGTGGAGCTGGAAAAGCACAGCAGGTCAGGCAGCATCTGAGGAGCTGATGAAAAACTTTTACCCGAAATGTCGATTTTCCTGCTCCTCAGATGCTGCCTGACCTGCTCTGCTTTTCCAGCACCACTCTAATCTTCAGCATCTGCAGTACCCACTTTCACCTAGACTGAGTGAAGTGTAGGCAAATCACTGCTTCACCTAGGTGTGTCTGCAGCCTTTTGTTTTATTCATTTGTGGAACTTGGGTGTCACTGGCTAGGCAAACATTTATCACCTGTCCCTAGTTGCCCTTGAGAAGGGGATGGTGAGTTGCCTTCTTGAACTGCTGCAGTCCACTTGCTGTGAATTGACCCTCAATGCTATTCGGGAGTGAGTTCCAGGATTTGAACCCAGAAACAGTGAAGGAACGGCGAAATATTTCAAAGTCAGGATGGTGAATGGCTTGGAAGAGAGCTTGGAGGTCATGGTGTTTCCAGTTATCTGTGCCCTTGTCCTTCTGGATGGGAGTGGTCATGGGTTTGGAAGGTACTGTCTGAGGATCTTTGATGAATTTCTGCAGTACACCATGTAGACACTGCTGCTCCTCAGTGGTGGAGGAAGTGGATGCTTGTGGATGTAATGACAATCAAATGGATTGCTTTGTCCTGGATGGTGCAAACTTCTTGAGTGTTGTTGGAGTTGCAGTCCTGCAGGCAACTAAGGAGTGTTCCATCACACTTTTGATTTGTAGATAGTGAACAAGCTTTGGGGAGATAGAAGGTGAGTTACTCACTGCAGTATTCCGAGCCTCTGACCTGCTCTTGTAGCCACTGTATTCACAAGACAAGTCCAGTTGAGCTTCTGGTCGATGGTAAACACCCAGATAGTATCTGCGTTGGGCCCACTTATGCCTGTCTCTTTGTGGAGTTCATGGAAAATTCCTCATTCCAATCCTAGTCAAGTCTCTTCCCACACTTTTTCTCCAGTAAGTGGAATACATCATGGGTGCTATTTCCCTCTCAGCTTTGGAAATGGAAAAATGTATCCATTCCAAATTTTGCCCTGGTCTCACCTTCACTTAGTCCATCTCTGACTCCTCCCTTCCTCGATATGTTTCCATTTCTGGGGATAGGCTGGCCACTGATGGATGTGGGTCTTAGATGGTGAGGGAGGAGGTAGACAGGCAAGTGTTGCACGTTCTGTGAATGCATGGGAAGGTGCCATGGGGTGTGGGAAGATGTTTGGAGCAGAGGAGGAATAGACAAGAAAGAGGAGGGGAGGGAAATATGTGTCTGGTGGTGGCATCCAACTGGAGGTGGTGGTAGCAATAATCGTTAGGATCTAGAGGCTGGTGGGGTGGAAAGTGGGGGGGAAGAGAAGGGATGAGGGCAGAAGGGTGGAAGATGGGTCAGATATAGCTAAGGACCCGAATAACTATGTTGGTAGGGACAGATCTCAGTTAGAGTCATAGAGTCATAGAGATGTACAGCATGGAAACAGACTCTTCAGTCCAACCTGACCATGCTGACCAGATATCCCAACCCAATCTAGTCCCACTTGCCAGCACCTGGCCCATATCCCTCCAAACCCTACCTATTCGTATACTGATCCAAATGCCTCTTAAATGTTGCAATTGTACCAGCCTCCACCACTTCCTCTGGCAGCTCATTCCATATACGTACCACCCACTGCGTGAAAAAGTTGCCCCTTAGGTCTCTTTTATATCTTTCCCCTCTCACCCTAAACCTATGCCCTCTAGTTCTGGACTCCATGATCCCAGGGAAAAGACTTTGTCTATCTATCCTATCCATGCCCCTCATCATTTTGAAAACCTCTGTAAGGTCACCTCTCAGCCTCTGACGCTCCAGGGAGAACAGCCCCAGCCTGTTCAGCCTCTCACTATAGCTCAAATCCTCCAACCCTGGCAACATCCTTGTACATCTTTTCTGAACCCTTTCAAGTTTCACAACATCTTTCCGATAGGAAGGAGACCAGAATTGTATGCAATATTCCAACAGTGCCCTAACCAATGTCCTGTACAGACGCAACATGACCTCCCAACTCCCGTACTCAATACTCTGACCAATAAAGGAAAGCATACCAAACGCCTTCTTCACTATCCTATCTACCTGTAACTCCACCTTCAAGGAGCTATGAACCTGCACTCCAAGGTCTCTTTGTTCAGCAACACTCACTAGCACCTTACCATTAAGTGTATAAGTCCTGCTAAGATTTGCTTTCCCAAAATGCAGCACCTTGCATTTATCTGAATTAAACTCTATCTGGCACTTCTCAGCCCATTGGCCCATCTGGTCCAGATCCTGTTGTACTCTGAGGTAACCCTCTTCGCTGTTCACTACATCTCCAATTTTAGTGTCATCTGCAAACTTACTAACTGTACTTCTTATGTTCACATCCAAATCATTTATGTAAATGAGAAAAAGTAGAGGACCCAGCACCGATCCTTGTGGCACTCCACTGGTAACGGGCCTCCAGTCTGAAAGACAACCGTCCACCACCACCCTCTGTCTTCTACCTTTGAACCAGTTCTTGAGAAAAAAAGATAGTCAATTCTGAGGCCCCTCTGTGGAATATAGCATCATTAGAACAGATGCAACAGAGAAATTAGCAGAATGGGATATAGCCCATAGAGGATGCGGAGGTGCCGGTGTTGGACTGGGGTGGACAAAGTTAAAAATCACACAACACCAGGTTATAGTCCAACAAGTTTATTTGAAGATATAAGCTTTCAAAGCATTGCTCCTTCGTCAGGTAGCTGATGATGGAGGCACTGCTCTGAAAGCTTGTGCTTGCAAATAAACCTGGGTGTTGTGTGATTTTTGACTTTGTCCTGACAAGAAGCGGGGTGTGAGGATGCATAGCCCTGGTAACTGTGGGAGTTGGTGAGTTTGTATTGAATACAGGTGGCCAGCCTGTCCACAGAAATGGATACATGTTGAGGAAGGTAGGAGTCGGAGATGGACATGGGGAAGGTGTGAACAGGATAAACATTGGAATTAATACATTTTCGAATTCCGAAGCTGCGAGGGAAACAGCACCCATGATGTATTCTATTTGCCGGAGAAAGAGTATGGGAAGGGACCCGACGAGGATTGGAGTAGGAATTTTCCATGAACTCCACAAAGAGACAGGCAGAAATAGAACCATGCGGGTACACCTTTGACCTTTTGAACACAGTGCATCTTTCCTTCAAGTCGGACACTGGTGGCTCCTGGCTCAGAATGCAATTTATACCCATTGGAGTTAAAGCTCTCCTCGATCCTTGCGCTCAACAGCCTCGCAGCATTCCTACTCAGCTCCGTTTCCTTGTATTCAAAATGCACTGGCTTTGTTCCAGCACTTCATGCTCTCTGCTTCCTGCCGATTCAATAGCAGCACTTTCTCTGTCCACCCCCTCTCTTTGTACGGTTCCAATTGTCCTCACTGGAAGAGGAGTTCAACTTCCTTCCCGCCACCCGCTTTTAAAAAAACACCGAAGGCTTGTCCACTACATGGAGAGAGATGGTTGCAGACTGCTCTGTTGAAGAAATGCAAGCCAGGTCAGTGAGGAGTTAGCTTTAGAGAGAATACAAGCTAAGTCCCATGTGCGTATGTGTGTATTGCGCTCATCGTTTAAAAAAAACAGTTGAATACAGTATAGTTGTTTACAATTACATCAGCATGTGCCAGGTCATAGTGAAATGCTTAGATATGCCTCCGAAAGGTGGCTGTTTTAGGGACTGCCGAGGTTATTTTTTCTCTTTGTTTGGGTAAGTTCCTGTTTCCATTGTTATTGTTTTGGTAACTCAACGTGGTGTGTCTTAGACACTGTCCTTGGCGCCATGTTTTTCGAACAAAGACTTGTTTTTAATCCTGCAATCAGTGGTCGTAATTAGCAAAAAAAAACCCCTTAAAATAACTCGGGTCTACGCTGCGACGAGGGCAGAGGACTTTATGAGCAAAAAGACGTGTACGGTTCCCCCCAGGAACTCCTTTGTTGAATGCAATGCGCTTGGAAGCTCACCTGGAGGACAGGTGATGAGCCCCTATTTACAGTGTAATGTGCATTAGAGACTGGTGCTGAGCTGAGGGTGGGCAGTGCCCTTCCTGAACCTGGCAGAGAGTCCAGGTATGCGAATGGCCACAAGAGGAGAAATGGAACTAAATCGCTTGGAATCCTGACAATGACAATTCACAGCTACAGTCTGGAAGGCGCTGTAGATATTTCATACTCTCTCTCTGCAAGTGTTTCTCACTGTCACTGCTATTAAATGCAATCGCTTAATTATTCTGTTCAGAATCGCTGATTTCCGCTAAAGAAACGATCGCCGGCTGTGACACCTATTTGCATGGCTGGTTGCCAATAGTTCACCGTAGAACTATATTTTAAAATTAGCTTTCAGATTGGAAACCTGACGTGCCCGTACCTGAATAATTCCCAGAACGCTGCAGCTGAGCTGCTTTTGTAATGTTGAAAACGATCGTGAATGATGGAAAGACATACTGCTGTCGGTCTGTATTTGCAAGCAAGGTACAAGTACGCATAATTCAGTGGAAAACCACAGGGCCGTCACAGGTCAAGAAGTATCAGAGAATCAGTAGAGCTGCAGCACTTATCCCCATGGTTCTCGAGTTTCCATGCTCGAATTGGTTTGGCCGCTTTTAGAATACTGTGTACAGTTCTGGGCGCCACATTACCAAAAGGATGTGGACGCTTTGGAGAGGGTGCAGAGAAGGTTTATGAGGGTGTTGCCTGGTATGGAAGGTGCTAGCTATGAAGAGAGATTGAGTAGGTTAGGTTTATTTTCACTAGAAAAAAGATTGGGGGGTGGGGGTGGGGCTGACTGACGTTTACAAAATCATGAAGGGTATAGACAGGGTAGATAGAGACAAGTTCTTTCCCAGGGTGAAGGATTCAAAAATGAGTGGTCATGCTTTTAAAGTGAGAGGTGGAAAGTTTAAGGGGGATACACGCGGCCAAGTACTTCACACAGAGGGTGGTGGGTATTTGGAACGCATTGCCAGCAGGGGTGGTAGAGGCAGGCATGGTGGATTCATTTAAGATGCGTCTGGACAGATGCATGAGTAGGTGGGAGCAGAGGGATACAGATGCTTAGGAATTGACCGATAGGTTTAGACAATACATTTAGATCGGCTCAGGCATGGAGGGCCGAAGGGCCTGTCCCTGGGCTATAAATTTTCTTTGTTCTTTGAATTGCTTTTACTGAACAGTGGATTCATCAATTTGCTATGAAGGTTGCTGCATTTTAGTTGTGGAAGTTATAAGAAGCAACGACACAGCTTCTAATAACAACAAACAAGAATCCATATATAATAGACTGGCTTTAAAAAATCTGAAAAAGACTTCCATTGAAGCTAGTGGTGAGCATTTAAGGGTAGGCACCTTGATGCATCCCTTTTGTTCAGCTTCATATAATAGGCAAATTCAAAGCACAGCAAGACAGTGCCAAATCAAATAGTTTGCTGGGATATAATACCTGGGCAATATAATACAGAATGAAAGTGCAATGCAATTGCATAATATCATGGTTGGGTTTCCTGTAGAAACCTATAAAAACGATTCAAGGAGAGTTGCTGGATTGACACCTAGTTTAAAAGTCCAGAATTACAAGAAAGACATACTGAACTAGAAATAAAAAAAAACAAAATTGATGGTGAAACTCAGCAGGTTAGGCACCATCTGTGGAGAGAAGGCAGAGTTCACGTTTTGTGTTTGGTGACTCTTCATCAGAACTGATCGCAGTTAGGAAAAACTGGTGTGGGCAGGGAAGGGGGGGCAGGCAGATAGGTGGAATGAGACAAAAACAGAAATTGCTGGGAAAACACAGTAGGTCTGGCAGCATCTTGGGAAGAAAACAAAGTCAATGTTTTGGTTCCAGGTGGATATGGAGCTCAGAGGGAGAGAGATATGAAAGGGGAGGTAAATGAAGGGATTATGGACAGGACAGAAGAGAAGCTGAAATATGAGAGCTGAGGGTAGCAGACAATGGATAGTCCCTGCTGAAAGCAAACAATGTGATAATAGGCCTGAGAGTGGGTGCAAATGGGTTAGGTATGCTAAAAGCAGCCGATATCATAAAAGGACTGGGTGTGGAGGTGGAGTAAGAACATGGAAGGATGCAATCAGAGTGTAAAGTCATTGAACTCAGTGCTGAGTCCCAATGGATGTAGGGTCTCCAAGCAGAAAACAACTTGTTATTCTTTGAACTTGTGTTGAGCTTCACTGGAACACTGCAGCTGGTCTTCAACAGAAATGTTCATGTGGGAGCACGGTGGTGTGTTGAAGTGGCAGGCAAATGGAAGCTTGGGGTCATTTCTGTAGAGTAAACATAGGTCTGCATTTTCATAGAATCCCTACAGTGTGAAACAGGCCCTTTGACCCAACAAGTCCACACTGATCCTCAAAGAGTATCCTACCCATACCCCTATTCTATTACTCTACATTTACCCCAAACTAACACATCCCTGAACATTAGCACAGCCAACTCACCTAACCTGCACCTTTTTAGATTGTGGGAGGAAACTGGAGCACCCAAAGGAAACCCACACAGACACAGGGAGAATATGATAACTCCACACACACAGTCACCCAAGGCTGGAACCAAACCTGGGTCCCTGACGTTGTGAGGCAGCAATGCTAGCCACTAAGCCACCATGTTCCCCAATGTAGAGGAGACCATATTGTGAGCAGCAAATACTGAAGACTAGATTGAGTAAATTACACGTAAATTGCTGCTTCATCTGGAAGGTGTCTCGGGCCTTGGATAATGCTGGGGGGGGGTGGGGAAGTAGGTAAATGGGCAGGTATTATACCTTCTGCCAGTGCATGGGAAGGTGCCATGGAGGTGTGAGGCAATGTTGGGAATGGAGGAGGAATGGACCAACATGTACTGGAGGGAACAGTCCCTGCAGATTGCTGACAAGGGAGGGGTGGGGAATATGTGGCTGATCATGGCATTGCATTGGAGGTGACAGAAGTGGCAGCTTACCATCCTTTTGATGAGGAGACTGGTGGGGTCGTAAGAGAGCACCATGGAAACACTATCACTGTTGTGGGAGGGAAGAGAGGGGGGAGGGCAGAAGTGCAGGAGATGGGTCGAACATGGCTAAGGGCTCTGTTGACCATGATGGTTGGAAATCCTTGGTTAAGGAAAAGGGTGGATATTCCTGAGGACCTCCATCCCAGCTGAAGATAGTATCATCAGAACAGATATGATCGTGACGGAGAAACTGGGAGAATGGGACAGTGTCTTTACAGGAAGTGAGATTTGAGGATATATAGTCGAGGTAACTATGGGAGTCAGTGAGTTATTAATGAATATTGGTGGCAAGCCTATTCCCAGAAACAGGTACAGAAATGTCAAGGAGGAGCAGGCAGGAATCAGAGATGAGAGCAGGCTGAATTGGAAGTGGAATTGATAGACCTTTCCAGTTTAGAATGAGAGAGCTAGAACCTCTTTCTGTAGAAACATGTAGAAGTCAGGAAGATTAACGTAGTAATTTGGTGACACAGTACTTGAATATGGCTGAAAAAGTCAGACAAATTTTGTTGAAGCTTTTCCTCTTGCATTCACTGGCAAAACCAGCAAGGAGAAGCATGGTAAAGGGAATACAACATTTATACGTCAGAGAGGAGAGTTCTGAGTTGAGAGTGTGGTGCTGGAAAAAAACAGCAGATCAGGCATCATCTGAGAAGCAGGAGAACTGATGTTTTGGGCATAAGCCCTTTATCAGGAAACAGGAAAAGACCTGCTGTGCTTTTCCACCACCACACTCTCAACTCTGATCTCCAGCATCTGCAATCCTCATTTTCTCCGAGAGGAGAGTTCTGTTTGATTAACAAGTTAACTCTGATTGGTAGAGGCATTGCCATGGTGCATTCTCCTGTCTCTTTGACCAATTATTTTGTTACGTGTCCAATACCTCCATTGGGTTCAATGTTTAAATAAGTATGTTTCTACTAAATGCCTTTTTCTATTGAAGGTACTCTCTATATGCAAGTTGTAGTTGAGGACAATTAATTCTGGGCTTATGTTTGAGAGAACCTATTAGCTGAAACTAGTTTGTGACTATTGGTCACGTTGTGAATGTTTAGCTGTAACAGATGAAGTTGCTTCCTCTGCTTGTGGGAAGAATTCATGCCAGAATAAGTTGGCAATGGATTCTCTTTTCAGCTCCTCACAGGATGAAAACCTGTTCACATTTCTTGCAGAACATCTGCTGTAACTGACATAACAGGATCATGGAAACCAGCGTTTCTGAAAGTACTGTTGCATCAGTGTCTGGATCATTGATGTGATGTACTAGATGGAAGAAATATTAGTTCAGCAGCATTTAGGTGACCCCTACGGTGGCTTGGCAATGTAACCCTTAACTAAACTGATCAAGGCCTAAAAGACATAGCTATAAGATGATAAAGGTTGGGGGGGGGGGGTGGGATGTATAAGATTAGGAGGGGGTATGGACAAGGTGAATAGAAGGCAGCTCTTCCCCTCAGTTGAAGTGTCAATAACAAGGGGCTATAATCTTAATGTGAAAGGAGGATTTAAAGGGGATTTGAGGAAAAACCTGAGGGTTGTGGGTGTCTGGTATGCACTGCCTTGGAAGGTGGTTGAGGAGGGAAAGCTTTAAAAAGTACTTGGATGAGCACTTGAAGTGTCATAACATTCAAGGCTATGGGCCTAGTGTGGGAAAGTGGGACTAGTGTAGGTAACAGTCGATGGGCTGAATGGCTCCTTCGGTACTGTACAATTCTATGGCTGGGCTTGTGTCAAATAGATGACCTCACCTCACTGCATGTTACTGAGGTTGAACAGTTCATCAATTTCACTAACACCATCCACCATGACCTTAAGTTCAACTCCCTCCACTTCCTGGACCTCTCCGTTTCCATCTCCAGTGACTGACTCAACATGGACATCTACTTCAAACCCACCGACTCCCACAGCTAACTGGACTACACCTCCTTTCACCCCCACTCCTGTAAAAATGCGATCCCTTATTCCCAATTCCTCCGCCATAGTTGCTCCCAGGAGGAGCATTTTCACTCCCAGATGGCCTCCTATTTCAGGGACCGCAATTTCCCCTCCCAATGACTAGAAATGTCCTCAAGAACATCTCCTCCACTTCCTGAACCTCTGTCCTTGAACCCCTCCCCTCCAACTGCAACAAGGATAGAACCACCCCCTCCCTCCCCGGTCCTCACCTTCTACCCCACTAATATTCGGTTACTGTACCATTTCACTACCATTTCCACTACCTACAATCAGTCTTCACAACTGGAGATATATTTCCCTCCCCACCCCATCTGCATTCCGCAGAGACCATTCCCTCTGTGACTCCCTCTTGAGGTTCACGTCTCCACCAAACTGTCCTGCATACCCGGTTGGGGCCCTCTCCTATCTGTCCATCTTCCTTCCCACCTATCCACTGCACCCTCCCCACTGACCTATCACTATTAATCCCCACTTGCATCCACCTATCACCTTCCCAGCGACCTTCACCCCAGCCCCACCCCCATTCCCCTATTTATCTTTCAGCCCCCTTCCCTTGCTGCAAGAGGTGTAAACCTGCATCCACACCTCCCCCTCAACTCCATCCAAAGCCCCAAAGGATTTTTTCACATCTGGCAGAGATTTTCCTGCACATCGACCCACCTCATCTACTGTGTCTGTTACTCTCAATGTGGTCTCCTCTACATCAGGGAGATAGGACATGAACTCGCGGAGCATTTCAGGGAACATCTCTGTGATATATGCACCAAACATCCCCACTCCCCAGTGGTCGACCATTTCAACTCCCCCACCCATTCTCCCAAGTACATGCAAGTCCTGGGCCTCCTCCATTGCCAAATACTAGCCACCCGACTACTGGAGGAAGAACGTCTCATCTTCCATGTGGGGACCCTCGGCACACACGACATCAACATCGACTTCACCAGTGTCCTCATCTCCCCACCCACCTCATCCCAGATCCAACACCAGTGTCCTCATCTCCCCACCCACCTCATCCCAGATCCAACCCTCTAACTCGGCACCGCCCTGTTGACTTGACCTACCTGTCCATCTTCCTTCCCACCTATCCACTTCACCCTCCCCATCAACCTATCATTATGATCCTCCACCTGCATCCACCTATCACCTTCACAGTTACCTTCCCCCAGACCCAGCTCCTTTCCCCTATTTATATCTCAGCCTCCTTACCTCCTCCATATTCCTGATGAAGGACTTATGCCCAAAATGTCAACTGTCCTGCTCCTCAGATTCTCCCTGACCTGCCGTGCTTTTCCAGCGCCACACGTTTTGACTCTGACTCTCCAGTATCTGCACTCCTCACTCTCCTCATGTTACAGACAGACTTGTCCATGAAGGTATTGATTTATGAAAAGACCACACCAGTTTTCTCCAAACTTTCTGTCATCCTGACCCCAAATCAAAACATATCATGATCCCTCAGTAATAACCTGCAATCTTCAATTGTACCAACATCAGAGAATTCCCCACTACTAATATCCTAGTGTAATGTCAAGAGCAGTGCAGTCACTGCACACTATGGCTCAACTGTTGACTTCACAAAGTCTTCATACCACCTGAACATTGCAAGTCAGGATTTTTATGGAACATTGACAGCTTGTCTCAACACTCAGAAAGCTTTCCAAGATCCTGGACAGTCACTTGAACTATGTTGGATACGCCCTAAAAACTTAACAAGGATATTCTAACAGCTCCGGCCTTTCCCATTAGTACACACCATTGAAGAGAATAAGGACAATAATGTAGTGGGAATGTTATCAATTATCTTACAACAAGGGCACCATGTCCACAGGGGTCAGGCTGGGGGGACAGTCATAAGGTCGGGGGAGGGGGTGGGGTGGTCTGTTGAGGATTGTAGGTTTCATAGTTATTTAAGTGTCAGATCAATTTTGAGTCTTCTTTCTCTGGGGTGCCTATTAGCATAAGAACCTTTCAAAATCTCTGACACTAATTTAGAGTTGGGAGTATCTCAAGGGCTTCTAGGTGCCAATTAATTGCGAATGAGAAGTTTCAACTTCCCAGGCAATTCCCACAGAGTCAGTTGTGTCAGAACCTTCACATGGTCCTGACATACAACTCCAGCAATGACTGTCTTCATCAATGTCAAGCATTTGTGAGAGATTCTATGATATTGCTCCCGCATTGGAGACCACACTCAATGGAAGAGTGAGTTGGAGAATAAGCCTGTTATGTTGCTGACCTGTTACTCTTGTGTCACTCCCTATGAGACATTGAGCCAGTATGCCACAGAAATAGGCCATTCACCTCATTGAGTCTGTCTAGCTTTCTGCAGAGCAATCCAGTCATACCCATTTCTTCAATATCTCCTGTTACCTTGTGAGGTTTGAGTGTGCTGCCCATGAGTAAAGTGGATTTGAAGACTCACTCGAGTGGTTTGCGCATCTGAAGTCATTCTGCTGAGTACTCTCCTCAACTGTGCCTATCTTGTGGAAGAGGTTGATTTGTTGCGAATTGGTAAGTGAGAAAAGCCGAAGATTTGACTTGATGTTCACTGCTGTGGGGAATTCTGCTGCCCCCAGCATCCAACAGTCAAATTTGAACTTCTGTTCAAAATTGCTAACACGACCAAGTCATTAAGCCTGTTTGTTAGCACAGAATTCATAGAACTTGCAACAAAAGGATATGCTCAAAAGCCAAATCCTTGCAAATTCCTGAAATGCAAATTTACAAAGGCCTGTTTTCATTATTTAAAGCCTGGGATTCAAAGTGGTGCTCTAAACACTGAAAAGCAGTGCGATGCAACTCCATTTCTGGCATTTTGCAGAAGTGACCTTTCACCATTCATGAGGCAAATATGTAGAAGATATTTAATATTAGTATGCATCAACATGAAATTTGTTTCAATAATTCATTATGCATGTGGAGAAGGGTTTGGCAGTTTTCCAATCCAATACCATGTCCATTTAAAATCTGAATTACCCAAGTGCACATTAAAGCCTTGAAGTCAAACACTTGTATTTTACTGATTTAAGCAGGGGTTTTTCATCATAAAACATTTTCTAATAGCAATCTTCATTTCACTTATTGATGGTACAAGCACCAATTGTTATAAAAACATTGGTTTTGTTGGTAGCTGCTTCTTATTCATTTGAAACAAAGTTGTAAACTTACTCATAGAAAGACATACTTTTCTGGAAGCCCAGAATGCACAGAGATAAGCCTGTAATTATGTGATTTTGTGCCACAGAACTTGAAACCAGTTTTATAACAGTGTATGTGCTCAGCTACAATTTTATTTCTACAAGCTAACAAGCTCATTATTCAACTTGTGCGTGATCAAACATTTTTTCACCTTGAACACTGTTTGCATCCCTTCCTATAAATGATATACTCTGAGAAACTTTGGTTTTGAGACATACAGGTCAGTAAGTTGAAGATGTTGGTGTTGGAAAGCAGTTCAGTTTTCTTCACCAGCTGTTTTTAATAAAGAATTGGTAAACTATAGACATGGACAGTGTGATAGGAGGTTGGTCCATTATTTATGTGCTGACATGTCGTTAAAGTCAGATCTTTCCAACATCCCACCACGATACTATTCTACCCACCTACCATCTCACCAGCCTACCCACCAACCACTGAAACAACCTGCTATCTTACCACCCTAACAATCTGCCACCCTTCCCACCTCCCCACTTAACTCACCTCATACCATCTTATGCACTTACTTCACTCAACTACACTTATTCATTAGAAGTCATTAAGTAATGTCATGTTAAAATAATTAAACAAAAAATAACTACACTTAGAATGATTAAATGACAATGACATTACATCTTTGAGAACATTTTTAAGAATCTAATCTTTTACCAATAACCATAAATTGGTGTCCTCTTATTACTGACCCTTCTGCCAATGGAAATATTTTCTGACCTACTCTCATCAAAATCCTTCAAGATTTTGAACATCCCTTAACCTTCTCTTAAAAGAAATCCTGTTTCTTTCTTCTGCTTTCTGGAATTTTGCATTATTCACTAAGGGCAATGTCCAAAATTAACTGCGTGCTCAGCTAGAGCCTATTCAGTGTTTCTTAAAGGTTTAGTTACAACATTAGTGTAATCCGCGTGCTTTCTGTACTTGCTTTGTAAAGCCAAGAGATTGTTATGCCCTTCTTATTAGATTTCTCAATTGTGCTACCTCCTTCAGAGAAGTGTGTATGTGTAACCTCAGGTCAATCTGTTTGTCTCCTCCCTTATAATATGTTTGTAGTATGTTTTGATTAGATTAGATTAGATTAGATTAGATTACTTACAGTGTGGAAACAGGCCCTTCGGCCCAACAAGTCCACACCACCCCGCCGAAGCGCAACCCACCCATACCCCTACATATACCCCTTACCTAACACTACGGATAATTTTAGCATGGCCAATTCACCTGACCTGCACATCTTTGGACTGTGGGAGGAAACCGGAGCACCCGGAGGAAACCCACGCAGACACGGGGAGAACGTGCAAACTCCACACAGTTAGTCACCTGAGGCGGGAATTGACCCGGATCTCTGGCGCTGTGAGGCAGCAGTGCTAACCACTGTGCCACCGTGCCGCCCACTGGTGCTTCTCACTATTCTTCCTATTAAAATCTCTTGTGTTAAATTTCAATTATGTGTCTATTTATTTCATTCATTTGTATATATCTTCTTGATGGCTGACTATACTGTGCTTGGTGTTTTGAATTTTATGTCATATGCAAACTATGAAATTATTCCCTGTAAACCCAAGTCCAGGGTATTATTTGTTTGAAATGGTGGTGGTCCCTAGTTTGAACCCCCACGTCAGAGAACATGACTGCACACTTGACTAGTTTGAAAAACAACCATTCATCTCTGCTATTTCTCCTTTAGCCAATCCACTCATGTCTTTTTACTGCCATTGGCTTCAATTTTTCTACCAAAAAGCTGACATGATATTTTGTCAAATGCCTTCTTGGATGGCACAGTAGCCTCACAGCACCAGGGACTCGGGTCTGATTCCACCCTTGGGTGACTGTGTGAAGTTTGCAGATTTACCATAGGTGCTCTGGTTACCTCCCACAGTCCAAAATGTGCAGGGTTAGGGGGGGAATAGAGAGGGGGGTGGGTCTGGGTTGAATGCTGTTTGGAGGGGCAGTGTGGATTCAGTGGGCTGAATGGCCTGCTTCTACACCATAGGGATTCTATGAAGTCATAAAGTCATAGAGATGTACAGCACAGAACAGACCCACCGGTCCCACTTGTCCATGCTGACCAGATATTCCAACCCAATCTATCCTACCTGCCAGCACCCAGACCATATCTCTAAACCCTTACTATTCATATACCCATCCAGATGCCTTTTAAATGTTGCAATTGTACCAGCCTCCACCACTACTTCTGGCAGTCCAATCCACACACACACCATTGTCTGTGTGAAAAAGTTGCCCCTTAGGTCTCTTTTATATCTTTCCCCTCTCACCCTCAACCTCTGCCCTCCAGCTTTGGACTCCCAAACCACAGGGAAAAGAACTTGACTATTTATCCTATCCATGCCCCTCATGATTTTATAAAACTCTATAAGGTCACCCCTCAGCCTCTGATGCTCCAGGGAAAACAGCCCTAGCCTATTTAACTTCTCCCTCTAGCTCAAATCCTCCAACCTGGCAACATCCTTGTAAATCTTTTCTGAGCCCTTTCAAGTCTCACAACATCTTTCCGATAGGAAGGAGACCAGAACTGCATGCAACATTCCAAAAATGACCAAACCAATATCCTGTACAGCTGCAACATGACCTCCCAACTCCTGTACTCAATATTAGAGTGGTGCTTGAAAAGCACAGTAGGTTAGGCAGCATCAGAGGAACAGGGAAATTGATGTTTTGGGCAGGAGCTCTTCATTAGGAAGGACTCCTGCCCAAAACATCAATTTCCCTGTTCCTCAGATGCTGCCTAACCTACTGTGCATTTCCAGCACCACTCTAATCTTGACTAATCTCTAGCATCTGCAGTCCTCACTTTCATCCTATACTCAATACTCTGACCAATAAAGGAAAGAATACCAAATGCCTTCTTCACTATCCTATCTACCTGCAACTCTACTTTCAAGGAGCTATGAACCTGCACTCCAAGGTCTCTTTGTTCAGCAACACTCCCTAGGACCTTACCATTAAGTGTATAAGTCATGCTAAGATTTGCTTTCCCAAAATGCAGCATCTAGCATTTATGTCAATTAAACTCCATCTGCCACTCCTCAGCCCATTGGCCTATCTGATCAAGATCCTGTTGTAATATGAGGTAGCATTCTTCACTGTCCACTACACGTCCAATTTTGGTGTCAAGTCTACATACACAACATCAACCACATACCCTTATGAATTCTGTTACTTCTTCAAGGAGTTAAATCAAGTCATTTAAATCGCCTTTTAACAAATATTGACGTTACTGCATGAGGATTGGTAAAATGTGGCTGAACCTTACAAGTTTGGCTGTCACTACCTTAAGGATGTAGAATAGGATGCACCATTTGGATAAGCTAACTTCTCTACTTCCGAATGCTGCCAACCATTTAAATACATTCTTTTTTCTTTTTTATCCCTACCTGTTTCTCTACAACCTTTTCCAGTGACTTTGACTATATTATGGTTAGTGAAGACACATGCAAAGTACTAAGTTAGTACCTCAGCCTCCACTTGAAGGTGTTCTCTGTATGGTTCAGCCTTTCATTTGACTATGTGTTTCATGTGTATCTGCTAAAAGAAGACTTGGGAGTTCTTTTTATATTATCTAATAATCTATTTTCATAGGTCTCGTTTGCATTTTTTATTAACCTTTAAATTCTCCCTGGTACATACAATTGCGAACATAAAAATGATCTCAGGTCTCCTTTGTTTTCTTTAATTTTGAGCTCTAATGTCATGCAGGGCTTTTTAGCTTTGGGTGCATTTCTTTTCTAACTTGTGTAAGTGTGATAGTCAAATTATCTCAATTTGCAGGCTTACCATTGCTCATTTGGTTCCGACCTGAAACGTTAACTCCCCTTCCCCTCCGATGCTGCTTGACCTGTTGTGCTTTTTCTAGCTGCACGCTTTACCTACTCCTTTACTGATCTACCTCCCAAACTTTGATTATAATCCAACTGAATTAAATCCCTTTCAAACTCACTGAAATGAACTCTCTTCCAATTGAAGATTTTCACAGTTGATTTTTCCTTGTCCTTTTTCGTAATGATTGTAAAGTTGAATATAGTGATCACCATTTTTCAATTGCTGTTCCTCTGAAACATTGCTACATTTCACTCCTCATCCTGAATCCAACACAACTTCATTCCTCATTGGCCTGAAGCATCCTGGTCAATAAAAATCTCTTGCACATGTTTTAGAAAGTCATTCCTTTCTTCGCCTTTTGCATTATTAAATTCCCAGTGTATATTTAGATAATTTACAACCCCCATTTATCACTTAGTTGTTGTCTCTGATATTTGCCTGAAAATTGATTTTTTTGTCTTGATTCCACTATTTGGTCTGCTGCTGTTTAGCAGGTAGTTGATCATTTGTTTGTTATTTCTAATCAGCTCGTTTCTGTCTTTGATCCCTCAATTACATCATATTTCTCTATGTTGCAACAAGTGTCATTGATCAACACTGCTAGTTTCTTGCCCACTCTCTTTTCCTTGCCTAACCTTCCTGAATACATTGTCGAGCAGAACACTGAGTTTCCAATTTCTTCTTTTTCAGTCCCTTTTATTTCCATTAAATCATAGTCCTATGTGGCTATCTGTGCCTGAAGCTTACCAGTTGTATTCACCTCACTCTGGACACTTATGTTCATGCATTGCAAACCCATCTTAATTTGCATCATATTTCCCCTGTCTAATCTTACCAATTTCTGACCGACATTTTTAATCCCATGATGTTTTTCTCTCTCAGACCTTTGTACACCTTTTATTCTCTGTCTGATACATTATCCTGGTGCCCCGCCTGTCTACCAATTGGTTTAGAGCCTTCTGGTTAAGTAACTTTCTAAGAAGGCTGGTCCAGATCTTATTGAGTTGTAACCCATACATCTTGTACAAATCTGTCTTGCAATAGAATTGGCCCTGTACCAAGGAATCCTCAAAGAACTCCCATCTATGTAATTTCTCCAACCATGCATTAATCTGGCTTATCTTAATGTTTCTATAATCATGGGCATATGGCATTGATGAAAAAAAGTACAAATATTACTACATTTGAGGTATTACTCTTTAACTTCCTCCCCAGCTCTTAAAATTCTGCTACTGGATCTTAACCAATCTACCAATGCCAATCTATTCAACTCCAAGCTCAATCTACAAAATGAACTGCGTAACTTAAAGCTCCTTCACAATACCCTCCAAATTCACAATCCCCACCACCTAGTAGGACAAGAGCAGCAGGTGCACCCAGGAACACTACCAGAGGTTCCTTCCAAACCACACACCATCCTGACTTAGAGCTATATTCCCGTTCCTTCCTGGAACTCCATTGCTAACCACAATGTACCTCCACCACAGGGACCATCAGTTTTTCAAGAGCAGTTATGGATGGGCAATAAATGTTGGCCTAGCTGGTGACACCCATATCCGTTGAAAGAATGTTTTAACGATTCCTTTTCCCACAAATCATTAGTTCCAACACGAGCCAGGTCATCTGACTGTCCCCTTCCCTAAGTGAAGCATTCTGCTCCCTTTCAGCTGTTCTCTTTATATAGGCATCGCAGAGACAAGACAGACTGCAAGATTACTGCAGACAGATTGTCTATTTCACTGGGTGTCAAATGCCCCACTAAGCTGTGTGCTTTGGTGTAGTTTTTTTCCCAGAATATGCCCGTGATTGCACTGCCCCTCTCTCAGGTGTCAGCACCTTCACCCTTATTCAATATAGAACTGAAAAATGGTTTGAGAATGCTGTACACCTATAGATTTCCATTGCCTTTTCACCTTGATGGATAGTCACCCACTTCCCAGCCTCTGAACTCTCTCCAACTGGAGGATGACCACCTCCTTGAGTGTGTACTCCAGGAAATCCTCAGCCCCACAGTGCCTCCAGCCAGTTCTCATGCTCAGAAAGCTTGAGTTCACATTAAAGTAACTTGAGAGGACTAGCAGTCACTGATTACTTCATTGGTTAAAAAGAACCAAAGCAACCAATTGTTTGCAGGATTTTTGCCTCCACCGCCTTATGTACTTAACGGGTTAATTACTCCTCGTGTGAAGAGGAAATTCCTGTTTTCTGATCTGACTTCGTTTTTTGCGGGTTTGAACTTGTGCCACATGTTCTGCTGTTACAGTTTAATTTGGAACACTTCTCGGATTGACTCATTTTGTACCATTTATCTTGCGTGTCTCTTAGAGATCTCAAATCAACTGTGACTTTTCAAAGCTGAAATAGCTGTGATTTTCCAGCCTAGCTCATGACACGGCCTCTCTAATACTTGGAATTAATTGTGACAATAATTCTTTTCATTGTCTTGAAGCTTCTATGTCCTCTTTGAATAGAAATGCATTAAAAGTATAATCTGATAGAATGGTGCAGTTCCATTCTATGAGCTCTATAAACCTGAGCTCATCCAAGTGTCTGTTGCCAATGCTCTAACCCACCTTGTGCATTCATCATTTGTGTTCTTGCTGACTTACACTGGCTCACAGTACACAATGTCTTAGTTTTAACTGTCTCAAATCTAATTCTTGTGTTCAAATCCCTCCATTATTTCACTCCTATCTGTCCATAGCCTCCACCGGTGCCACAAATTTCTCTCTGCATTCTTTGATCTCTACTCGTCTGAATATTCCCCATTCACTCTTTTCCCCATTGGCAGCTGTACGTTTACCTGTTTAACCCTAAATTCTGGAACCCCTCTCCACACCTCCAACCCTGTGTCCTTCTTTGGCCTGCTCTTACTACTCTGACCAAACTTAGTTAAGACTTTCAACCACTTTTTTTTTGTCTGATACTTTCCTAAGAAGTTCCTGGTGATCTTTTCCCTATTATCTCGCCTTCTTTGGTTTATTATCCATATTGAATATGGTTCACTCTGAAGTGCTTTAGGATGTTATTCTATTTTAGATATAGTTGCTCTATAAGTGGAAATTTTGTTCCTGTCCTTGGTCAATACAAAGGAGTTGGAAGTGCTGACCATAATCCCTGTGTTACCCTGTGAGGAAATTGAGATTTTAAAAAAATTGGTGATCTTAGCTACAACTTCCCAAGGTCCAGGGTCATTGAAGGTAGCCTTGTAGTTGGACACAGATCTTCAGTTCACTTATTAAATTAGCTTGTCCATCTCCTTACCACTACTTTGGAGTTAACGTTTTCTAGAAACCTTTAGGTGCTGCTGGATTCCAGTTCACTTGGGCAGTGTACATAATGATCTTATTCAAAAAGGTTAATCTGGTAAAGCTACCAAGCCAGTTTGTTATGCTACCCACATGCAACTCGCACAAAGCATATGATATTGTAATGAGCTGTGATTAAGTTTTTTTTTCATTATTGAGGATGGGCTGATTGTTCTGAACCGGAGATTACAACAGGGCAATTTAATTTGAACTTCACATATAAGTGTATTATTTGTAAAAGTTTTTTTTGGTGTAAGAAAGCTAAATTGACTGGTAGAAGTAGAGCAAAAAAAACATTAAAGGGGAAGAGTGAATTAGATTGGGAATGGTGTGATGATCACAGTCATCCAATTTGGTGTTATTTGTTACTTAAATGTTAGTACCATGCTGCCCAGTACTAAGTGTACTACTGAGTGTCTGAGCAGCTTTCCCATGGTCAGACAAGGCTTTAACCACTTAAAGCTGGACTGTGACAATTAAAGTTAGTAACAGCAGATGTGTGAACTGGTTACGACAGAGCCTCTGAGCCAGGAGAAGAGTGCATATCGGTCAACCTGTCAGAGATTGTGTTCTGTAGTTCTTTGAAGCAATACTGGAGGTCTTAGTGCAGGAGGTGAATAGGATGAAAAAGGCCCCCTTCCCAATGAGGGATAGGAGACCCTCCAGCCAGACACTGTACAAGAAGAAGGAGCAAATGGCTATTAAAGTCAGTGCCAGCAGCTTCGTCCTGAGCACCAGGATGCAAGTTCAATGACCTCATATGAGAGATAAAAGTTAGTTAGTGCACCTTTTCATATCGTTTCTAAGTGGACCACTAGCCTTTCATTCAGTTCTGTACATTAAAACCCTTTCACTCACCTAATGCCAAACTCAACAAGCACAACAAGCAGGATCAATGGAGGCTTCAAAGGGAAATTGGATTGTTATTTGAAAAGGGAAAATATGCAGAGCTTTGGGGAAAAGGTGGAGGAGTCCCTTTTTTAAAACAGCAACCAAAAGCACAGTGACCCAAATGGCCTCATTCTGTAACTATTTTGAGATGCACAGCCTCTGTGCTATCATGCAAGTTGATTAATATAAGAAGTGATCCCACTGTATCACTGAGATACCATGGAGACTGTTAAACATGCTAATATATGTCAAACATGGATTAAACATCTAAGTCATTTGTTATCTACTTCTGGGGTACATAGATGGAAGTTCAGGAGAGATGATGGTGCATTGTAGGTATTGAAATTATTCTAATTCATCTCTCAATGTTCCCTGTTGCAAACCAAGCTGGAAATGCCCATGTACTCCCTTCTCAGCAGGAACTCAAAGCCATCAGCTTCATCTGCACTGCTTCAACAGCATACTCACCAGGGAAGCTGAGAAGTATGTGTAAGGGGTGGGGCGAGTTATGATGGTATGAATTCTGTATCAGTATTCTGGATGAATTCAGGGCTGGTAAAGTAGCTAAGCCATACATCCTAGCACTTGGTTAATTGAATCAAACAGCATATTTCTTCAGTTATCCTGATGAGTACCAGATGAAAATCTTTGCCAATATGTCTCACTTGCCAGCAACAGGATGATGTAATTTAAATGTATTTTCATTGCCTACTGAGGTAATATTTTACAGTATATCACAACCATTCCCTGCTTTTGGGTTAAGCCATTTCCTTTTATTCTAATAATTGTTATTATTCTGGTACAGACTAAGTTTTAAGGTTTTTACAGGAAGAAGGAAACTAAAAGCATTAAGAACTAAACATTATTTAGTAGACAATTAATACTCTAAGCTAGAGAAAATGTGTATTTCCTTTCATTTTTAACCTGACCAAAATCTTACGGTGTAGTTATAATTCACTACCTGCTAACCACAGAATTAGTCTTTACAGGAACTGGTCCAACATCAGTCCCAACTTCCAATGGGTCTGTATCTTCCTACTTGCTAAATCATTATGTCAAGTGACTGTCAAAAGGCACATCTCTGTGTATCTGGAGAAGTTCCAAATAGAACACTCGTGTTAAAACCCACTGGGGAGAGTCTTCACCATCTCCGCGCCCCCGCACCACACTCCTGACCCACTTCAGTCAGAATGAATCTTCTGGATTCCTTACATTGCCAGTGGATGGGTTCTTTTAGGTTGGATATTATTGTCATGTGTACCTGACTACAAGAGATCAGGGCCACCTTAGAATCTATCTCTCTGATGCCATCTTAGAATATAGTAGTATAAACAGAATACCATAGCATAAACAGACAAAGTCTTTTCTGTGGGGTGGGGGAGTCCGGGACTAGAGGTTTAGGGTGAGAGGGGAAAGATATAAAAGGGACTTAAGGGTCAGCATTTTCATGCAAAGGGTGGTGCGTGTGTGGAATGAGCTACCAGAGGAAGTGGTGGAGGCTAGTACAATTGCAACATTTGAAAGGCATCTGGATGGGTTTATGAATGGTAAGGGTTTGGATGGATATGGGCCGGGTGCTGTCAGGTGGAACTACATTGGGTTGGGATATGTGGTCGGCATGGACAAGTTGGACCGAAGGGTCTGTTTCCGTGCTGTACACCTTTGTGACTCCATGACTCTAGCCCATTTTACCTTGAATTAAAGAAGCCGTTACAAAGCATAACCATCTTATAAAACGTCACGTTCACATCACTGATTTTCTGCATTTTGCCCCATGCCCCATTTTACTCTCACTTTTTTGACTGCAATGCTAACATTCTGTTTTCAGAATTGGCAAAAGGTTATACTTGAAATATTAATCTGTAATTTCTCTTCCTGGACATTGCTGGATCTACTATAATTTTGAATAGTTTCCTTCAGATACTTGCCAGATTTCAGATTTTCAACATTTTTAATAAAAGTTTTTGCTGATTCTAATATTCTCAGACATGGATCTCCTCATAGATTGTGAAGTAATTGACCGTTTTGAAGTGTAATAACAAATTGCAGATGCGGGATGACTCTTCTGACCTTTTGCCAAGTATTTTTAAAACAGTAAATCTCTGTGGGATTGAAGCCACTGAGAACCTGCCTAATGGTCATTCAGAGATAATATATTATCGGCTTTACCAGATACTGCAGGGTATTCCTGTTTGTAAAAAGGGCAGATCATATATAAAGGGAAAGTGTCTCTGAGGAAAATACTTTTAATATCTTGTGGATTGATCTGACTCTTGCTTTATTTTATGTATAAATACTTTTTAAAATAATTTCATTCCAATAAATTTAACTTGTGCATATTTTGAGCAGCTTCATAAGAACAAGAGTAGGTCATTCAGGCCCTCAAGCCTGATATGCCATTCAGTGAGATTGCTGTATCTAAACTCCAGTTATTGATCCCTAGATCATATCCCTAGACTAACAAAAATGTGTCATTTGCCTATTTAAAATTATAAATGGAATCTCATGCATACCTGGGAGACGATTCTACCATAATTTGGAAGAGTGTTTCCACATGTTTCTGCGGTATGGTCTGGCTGTGATTTTAAGGTCATAACACCCTTAGGAGACTCCCCCAGCAGTGGGAAAAAAGTTAACTGTACCAAAACCAAGACATTATTTGCCACGCATGAGCACACACTTTTGGAATGGCTCATACTATTTCAGGGAATTCAGGAGCACCGTTCTCTGGAAATCTGCTGATGTATGCTGATCTGGTGCCAGCCCAACCATTTTCAATGTCACTGCTTTAGTTAGTGTTTTCTCTGAATGCATGTCTAACAGCAGAAAAAAATCAGCCCTCACCCCACCCTGCACCCCCACCAGGGCTATTTACCACTTTCTGTCAAGTTGCTGATTAATTTTTGTTATCTCTGAGTTTGCAGAAGTGCATGACAGTTTGTAGTGTCAGTTGTTTAAAAAGGAGAGAAAGTTGTGGTGTGGGTGCTAAAGGCTATTGTTATGTCTGCAAGAAGTCTGCACAGACCACTTGTTCCCAATCGTGGATGCTATACTCACCATTCCCATTGGTCTTCAGCGCAATTGTGGTGGGAAAATCAATGATGTCATCTTGAGAGAGAACAGCAGGCATATGCCTCTTGGGCAACAAGTAATTCTCTGCGATATTCGTCAACAATCCTAATAATGTACTGCTGTACAATTTCTGGATTGCTGCAAGACTTTAAGCACTGACATACACACTCATGGTAGCAGCAACAAGCTAGTAGGCAGCAAGCTGAGGTATCATGATCTCAGTCTGAGCTTCCACTCCAACAAGCTGCTGCTTGTGTCGCAGTGGAAGCTGGGACATCAACTATCAGATGCATTGTGATTGGACCTGCAAGTGTTTTCAGGTAGGTGACTGGGACTTCTACACTGGAAAGGATGGGTTTCAAACTCTGTGCAACGTCGTGCACCAAAATGGAGCTGGATTTGTCTGTGCTCCTTGACAGGTTTTCGGGCCAGCTGTGTATCAAGCATAGCTTCCCATCAGAGTGGTGCTGGAAAAGCACAGCAGGTCAGTGTGTTGATGGTCCCCAAGGCACAGTTGATGTTTGTGTTGGTGTGTGTCCTGGGGAACAGACTGTAGAACGCTGAGTCCTGTGTCACGGAGCTGCTTGGGATGAACCTGAACAAAAACCACTGCATCTTCCTCCAGACTTCCTTTGCAAAGACACATTCCAGAAGGAGATGTGTGACAGTCTCCCCCCACCTCAGCTGCTTTGAGGGCAGTGAGCAGTGGTGCACTTCTCATCACCAGCCAAGCGGTGTCTTGGTGCTTATTGGAAAGCTCTGGTGAGGAGGTATTCTGCTCAGGGAACCACATGACAGGATCCACCCTCTCCTTTACCCAGAAGGTCTCGAGGGTGTTGCGTGCTGACCACTTTCGGATGGACTTGTGCTCAAATTTTTATTTGCAAATTCCTTGATCAAGGTCTGATGATAAAAGACCTAAGGGGTAACATTTTCATGCAGAGGGTGGTACGTGTATGGAATGAGGTGCCAGAAGAAGTGGTGGATGCTAGTACAATTGCAACATTTAAAAGGCATCTGGATGGGTATTTGAATAGGAAGGGTTTGGAGGGATATGGGCTGGGTGCTGGCAGGTGGGACTAGATTGGGTTGGGATATCTGGGTTGGCATGGACAGGTTGGACCGAAGGGTCTGTTTCCGTGCTGTATATCTCTATGACTGTATACAGAATGACTCAACTACTTGGAGCACTCCGCAGCAATGAGGCCAGTCCCATTCTTCACAACACCAGGGACAGGTACAACCTCAGTACATAGAAACACTTGATGTTTGCACAGCTTGATGCAGCCACATGTGCAGGAGATAATCAGGACGATGCTAATGTTGGGTATGTTCATCGCTCCTGCCTCCCCATCCTTTATCCAGAGGATTGAATTGAATTATTTGAATTAGTTTTGTTGTCACATGTACTCAAATGAGAACAGTGAAAAGTTTAAACGTCGTCACTTACAGTGTGATTTACAAAGGTACGTAGGCACGATCCTTAGTTACAGAATACAAATTTCTAAACTCGAAGGATAAAGTTTCCATAGTCTTATGAGACAATAGGGCATTCTGAGGAAGGGACTAAATGATTCGGATGCAAGCATAAGAGGTACATTTAGTAAATTTGCAGATGACACCAAACTTGGAGGTGTAGTGGTCAACGAAGAAGGTTACCTCAGATTACAACAGGATCTTGACCAGATGGGCCAATGGGCTGAGAATTGGCAGATGAAGTTTAATTCAGATAAGGTTCAGCCACATTTTACCAATCCTCATGCAGTAACGTCAATATTTGTTAAAAGGCGATTTAAATGACTTGATTTAACTCCTTGAAGAAGTAACAGAATTCATAAGGGTATGTGGTTGATGTTGTGTATGTAGACTTGACACCAAAATTGGACGTGTAGTGGACAGTGAAGAATGCTACCTCATATTACAACAGGATCTTGATCAGATAGGCCAATGGGCTGAGGAGTGGCAGATGGAGTTTAATTGACATAAATGCTAGATGCTGCATTTTGGGAAAGCAAACCTTACCAGGACTTAGACACTTAACGGTAAGGTCCTAGGGAGTGTTGCTGAACAAAGAGACCTTGGAGTGCTGGATCATAGCTCCTTGAAAGTGGAGTCACAGGTAGATAGGATAGTGAAGAAGGCATTTGGTATGCTTCCTTTATTGGTCAGAGTACAAAGGAACCTCAATTATCTGAATATCGGATTATCTGAAGGGATTATCTGATAGAAACTTTACGTCAAAGAGCTGTTTCAACCCTGATCACGCCTTTTGTTTACAGGTACAATGATTGAAAATGAACTCGGCTCACTGAAATACTGTTGGGAACAGTCCTGGCTAGTCTAGGCACCGTCTCTAAATGACTGACCTTCCGCGCTCTCCCTCTCCCTCAGCAGTTTCTCTGGAGTTCTCCACAGGGGTGAACCCTAAACTCTCCCTTCCCCAACCTGTCAAAAAGTTGTGTGTGTGTGTGTGTGTGTGTGTGTGTGCGTGTTTGTGTATTTGTGTGTGTGTTTGTGTATTTGTGTTGTGTGTGTTTGTTTGTGTTTGTTTGCATGTGCGTGTGTGCGTGTGTGCGTGTTTGTATGTGTGTTTATGTGTGTGCGTGTTTGTGTGTTTGTGTGTGTGTGTGTGTGCGTGTTTGTATGTGTGTTTATGTGTGTGTGTGTTTGTGTGTTTGTGTATGCGTGTTTGTGTGTGGGTGTGTGTGTGTTTGTGTGTGTTTGTGTGTGGGTGTGTGTGTGTTTGTGTGTGTTTGCGTGTGGGTGTGTATGTGTGTTTGTGTGCATGTGTTTGTGTGTGCATGTTTGTGTGTGTGCGTGCATATTTGTGTGTGGGTGTGTGTGTGTGGGTTTGTATGCGTGTGTTTGCGTGTGCGTGTGTTTGTGTGTATTTGCGTGTGGGTGTGTGCATGTGTTTGTGTGTGTATGCGTGTTTGTGTGTGCGTGCGTGTTTGTGTGTGGGTGCATGTTTGTGTGTGTGTTTGCGTGTTTGTGTTTGCGTGTGTGTGTTTGTGTTTGTGTGTGCGTGTGCGCGTGTTTGTGTGTTTTTGTGTTGGCATGTGTGTGTTTGTGTGTGGTTGTGTGTGTGTTTGTGTGTGTTTGCATGTGGATGTGTACATGTGTTTGTTTGTGTGTGCGTGTTTGTGTGCAGGTGTGTGTGTGCGTGTTTGTGTGTGCTTGTATGTTTGTATGTGGGTGTGTGTTTGTATGTTTGTATGTGGGTGTGTGTTTGCGTGTGTGTGTGTGTTTGTGTGTGCGTGTTTGTGTGTGTGTGTTTGTGTGGGTGTGTGTGTGTTTGTGAGTTTGTGTGCGGGTGTATGTGTGTTTGTGTGTGGGTGTGTGTGTGTTTGTGAGTTTGTGTGTGGGTGTATGTGTGTTTGTGTGTGGGTGTGTGCGTGTGGGTGTGTACGTGTGTTTGTGTGCATGTGCTGTTTGTGTGTGTGCGTTTTTGTGTGTGGGTGTGTGTGCGTACGTGTTTGTGTGTGTGTTTGTGTGTTTGTATGTGGGTGTGTGTGCATGTGTTTGTGTGTGTTTGTGTGTGGGTGTGTGCGTGTTTGTGTGTGGGTGTGTGCGTGTGTTTGTGTGTGCGTGTTTGTGTGAGAGTGCTTGTCTTTGTGTGTGTTTGGGTGTTTGTGTGTGGGTACACGTTTGTGTGTGTGTTTGTGTATGTTTGTGGGTTTGTGTGTGTGTGCATGTTTGTGTGTGTGTTTGTGCATGTGTGTTTATGCGTGTGTGCGTACATGTGTTTGTGTGTGTGTGTTCGTGTATGTGTGTGTTTGTGAGTGCGTGTGTGTACGTGTGTGTTTGTGTGTGTGCATGTGCATGTGTGTGCATGCGTGTGCATGTGTGTGTGTTTGTGTGTGTGTTTGTGTGTGTGTTTATGTGTGTGTTTGTGTGTGTACTTGTGCGTGTGTTTGTGTGTGCGTGCGTGTGTACGTGTGTGTGTCTTTGCGTGTGTGTGTGTTTGTGTATGTGCATGTGTTTATGTGTGTGTGTGTGTTCGTACGTGTGTTGGGGTGTGTGTCTGTGTGTTCGCGTGTATGTGTGTGTGTCTGTGTGTTCGCGTGTATGTGTGTGTGTTTGTGTGTGTGTTTATGTATGTGTGTGTTTGTGTGTGCGTGCTTATGTGTGTGTTTGTGTGTGTGTGTTTGTGTGTGTGTGTTTGCCTGTGTGCGCGCGTGTATGTGTACGCGTGTATGTGTGTGTGTGTGTGTGTGTGTTCGTGCGTGTTTGTGTGTGTATGTGTGCCTGTGTGTGTGTGTGTGCACCTGTGTTTGTGTTTGTGTGTGCGTGTGCGTGCGCCTGTGTTTGTGTGTGCGTGTGCGCGTTTGTGTTTGTGTGTGTTTGCCTGTGTGTGCGCGTGTATGTGTGTTTGTGTGTTTATGCATGTTTGTGTGTGTATGTGTGCCTGTGTTTGTGTGTGTGCGTGTGTGTGTGTTTTTGTGTGTGTGTTTTTGTGTGTGTGTGTGTGTGTGTGCGTGTGCGTGTGTGTGTGTGCATGTGTGTGTGTGTTTGTGTGTGGGTGTGTGTGTGTTTGTGTGTGGGTGTGTGTGTGCGTGTTTGTGTGTGTATGTGTGCCTGTGTTTGTGTGTGTGTGCGCGCGTGTGTTTGTGCGTGGGTGTGTGTGTGTTTGTGTATGTTTGTGTGTGGGTGTGTGTGCGCCTGTGTTTGTGTGTGTGTGTGTTTATGTGTGTGCGCGTTTGTGTTTATGTGTGTGTGTTTGCCTGTGTGCGCGCATGTATGTGTGTGCGTGTGTGTGTGTTCATGCATGTTTGTGTGTGTGTATGTGTGCCTGTGTGTGTGTGCATATGTGTGTGTTTGTGTGTGGGTGTGTGTGTGCATGTTTGTGTGTGTATGTGTGCCTGTGTTTGTGTGTGTGTTTGCGCGCGTGTGTTTGTGTGTGGGTGTGTGTGTATTTATGTATGTTTGTGTGCGTGTTTGTGTGTGTGTGTTTGTGTGCGTGTATTTGTGTGTGTGTGCATGTGTTTGTGCGTGTGTTTGTGTGCGTGTGTTTGTGTGTGTGTCTGTGTGTGTGTGCTTGTGTGTGTGTTTGTGCGTGTTTGTGTGCGTGTTTGTGCGGGTGTGTTTATGCCTGTGTGTGCGTGTTTGTGTGTGTGTGTTCGTGCATGTGTTTGTGTGTGTGTGCCTGTGTTTGTGTTTCTTTGTGCGTGTGTTTTGTGTATGTATGTTTATGTGTGTGTGCGTGTGCGCATGTGTTTGTGTTCGTGTGTTTGTGTGTGTGTTTGTGCGTGTGTTTGTGTGTGTGTGTGTGTTCGTGCGTGTGTTTGTGTGTGTGTGCCTGTATTTGTGTGTGTGTTATGTGTGTGTGTGTTTGTGCTATTTGGAGATTTATCCCACAAAGGCAGCAGCTGTCTTACTGCTGGTGTACAGTCTGGCTGTCCTGGTTGGGGGGGGGGGGGGTGTGGCAGATGGGGGTGCGGGTCAGCCGGGAGGGCGGGGGCATGGATGGGGGTCACATAGTGGGACGGGGAAGAAGGGTTGGCGGGCGGATGGGGGGGGGGCAGTGTTGGATGTGTTTGGGGCAGGGGTGGGGTGGGAGTGGGTGGGGGTGGGGTGTGATGGACAGGGTTGGAGTGGGCGGGGGCGGGGTTGGAGCGGGTGGGGGTGGGGTAGGAGTGGACGGGGTTGGGGTGGGTGGGGTGGGAGTGGATGGGGTTGGAGTGGGTGGAGGTGGGTTGCGAGTGGACGGAGTTGGGGCGGGTGAGGGCAGGGTGGGAGTGGACTGGGTTGGCGCGGGTGGGTGGGGTGGGGCATAGTGGACAGGGTTGGGGTGGGCGGGGGTGGGGTGGGAGTGGACGGGGTTGGAGCAGGTGGGGTCGGGGTTGGTACGGGCAGGGTGGGAGTGGACGGGGTTGGAGCGGGTGGAGGAAGGGTGAGAGTGGGTGGCGTTGGAGCGGGCGGGGGTGGGTTGAGAGTGGGTGGGGTTGGAATGGGATGGGGTGGGGTGAGAGTGGACAGGATGGGAGTGGACAGGGTTGGAGCGGGTGGGGTGGGAGTGGACGGTGTTGGAGCGGGTGGGGGCGGGCTGGGAGTGGGTGGGGTGGGAGCATGTGGGGACCGGGTGAGAGTGGGTGGGGTTGGAGTGGGTGGGGGCGGGGTGGGAGTGGGTGGGGTTGGAGCAGATTGGGGGCGGGGTCAGAGTGGACGGGGTTGGAGTGGGTGGTGGCGGGCTGGGAGTGGGTGGGGTGGGAGCATGTGGGGACCGGGTGAGAGTGGGTGGGGTTGGAGCGGGTGGGGGCGGGATGGGAGTGGACGGGGTTGGAGTGGATGGGGCGGAGTCAGAGTGGACGGGGTTGGAGCGGGTGGGGGCGGGGTGGGAGTGGACGGTGTTGGTGCGGGCGGGGTGGGGTGGGAGTGGAGGGGGATGAGGCAGGCGGGGGAGGGGTGAGAGTGGGTGGAGTTGGAACAGGCGGGGGTGGGGTGAGAGTGGGTGGGGTTGGAGCAGGCGGGGGCGGGGTGAGAGTGGGTGGGGTTGGAAAGGGTTGGGGCTGGGGTGAGAGTGGGCGTGATGCGAGTGGACGGGGTTGGAGTGGGCGGAGGTGGGGTGGGAGTGGACGGGGTTGGAGCGGGTGGGAGCAGGGTGAGAGTGGGCGGGGGCGGGGTGTGAGTGGACGGGGTTGGTGCGGGCAGAGGTGGGATGGGAGTGGACGGGGTTGGGGCGGACGGGGGCGGGGTGAGAGTGGGTGGGGTTGGAGCAGGCGGGGGCGGGGTGAGAGCGGGTGGGGTTGGAGTGGGCGGGGTGGGGTGAGAGTGGGCAGCAGCGGGGTGCGAGTGGACGGGGTTTGAGCGTGTGGGGTGGGAGTGGACGGGATTGGAGCGGGTGGCGTGTGAGTGCAAGGGTTGGAGCGGGTGGAGGCGGGGTGGGAGTGGACAGGGTGGGAGTGGACAGGGCTGATGTGGGCGGGGGAGGGGTTAGTGTGGATGGGATGGGAGTGGACGGGGTTGGAGCGGGTGGGGACGGGGTGGGAGTGGACGGGGTTGGGGTGGACGGGGGCGGGGTGAGAGTGGGTGGGGTTGGAGCAGGCGGGGGCGGGGTGAGAGCGGGTGGGGTTGGAGTGGGCGGGGTGGGGTGAGAGTGGGCGGGGTTTGAGCGTGTGGGGTGGGAGTGGACGGGATTGGAGCGGGCGGTGTGTGAGTGCAAGGGTTGGAGCGGGTGGAGGCGGGGTGGGAGTGGACAGAGTTGATGCGGGCGGGGGTGGGGTTAGTGTGGATGGGATGGGAGTGGACGGGGTTGGAGCGGGTGTGAGCGGGGTGGGAGTGGACGGGGTTGAGGTGGGCAGGGGTGGGGTTAGTGTGAGTGCGATAGGAGTGGACGGGGTTGGAGCGAGTGGGGGCAGGGTTGGTGTGGGCGGGGGTGGGGTGAGAATGGGCAGGGTTGGGGCGGACAGGGGTGGGGTTGGTGTGGGCGGGGCAGGGTGGGAGTGGATGGGGTTGGGGTATGTGGGGGCAGGGTGGAAATGGATGGGGTTGGGACAGGCGGGGTGGGGTGGGAGTGGACGCGGTTGATGCGAGTGGACGGGGTTGGAGCAGGTGGCAGCGGGATGGGGGCGGGGTGGGATTGCACGGGGTTGGGGAGGATGGGGGCAGGGTGGAAGTGGACGAGCTTCGGGCGGGCGGGGCGGGGTTGGTGTGGGCGGGTGGGGGCGGGGTTGATGCGGGCGGGGGCGGGGTGAGAGTGGGTGGGTTTGAAGTGGGCAGGGACGGGTTTGGAGCGGGCGGGAGCGGGGTTGGTGTGGTCAGGATTGGTGCGGGCGGGGTGGGAGTGGATGGGGTTGGAGCGGGCAGGGGCGGGTTGGAGCGGGTGGGGGCGGGGTGGGAGTGGACGGGGATGGTGCGGGCAGGGGTGGGGTTAGAGTGGGTGGGGTTGGAGTACACGGGGCGGGGTGGGAGCGAGCAAGGGCTGGGTGGGAGTGGACGGGGTGGGAGCGGGCGGGGGCGGGTTGGGAGTGGACAGTGTTGGAGCCGTTGGGGGCGGGGTGGGAGTGGATGGGGTTGGGGTGGGCGGGGTGGGAGTGGATGCGGTTGGAGCGGGCGGGGGCGGGGTGGACGTGGACGGGTTTGGAGCAGGCGGGGGCGGTGTGTGAGTGGATGGGGTTGGAGTGGGCAAGGATGGGGTGGGAGTGGACGGGTTTGGAGCGGGTGGGATGGGGTGGGAGTGGGCGGGGATTGGGTGGGAATGGACAGGGTTGGAGCGGGCAAGGGTGGGGTGGGAGTGGACCAGTTTGGAGCGGGTGGGGGCGGAGTGGGAGTGGACAGGGTTGGGGCGTGCTGGGGTTGAGTGGGAGAGGACGGGTTGGGGGCGGGATTGGAGTGGGCGAGGGCGGGTTAGGAGTGGACAGGATTGGAGCGGGTGGGGGTGGAGTGGGAGTGGACGGCGTTGGTGCGGGCAGGAGTGGGGTGGGAGTGTACGGGGTTGGGGCGGGCAGGGGCAGGATTGGTGGGGGTGGCAGGGTGGGAGTGGACGGGGTTGGTACAGACGGGGGCGGAGTTGGAGCGGGCAGGGGTGGAGTGGGAGTGGACAGGGTTGGAGCGGGCGGGGGCGATTGGACGGGGTTGGAGCGGGCGGGGGTGTGGTGGGAGTGGACGGTGTTGGGGTGGGCAGGGGTGGGGTTGGTGTGGGTGGGCGGGTCGAGTTGGGAGTGGGCAGGGTTGGGGGTGGGCAGGCAGTGGAGCGAGGTCCTGCGCGCAGTGTTCTTTTGCCTCGTGTCCTGAACAGGGAGCAGACTTCACAGAAAACTCTGAGCCCCCGAGGAAATCAATTAACCGAATAGTCAATTATCCAAACGAAATAGTGCCCGCCCATCTCGTTCGGATAATCGAGGTTCCTCTATATTGAGTACAGGTCTTGGGAGGTCATGTTGCAGTTGTACAGGACATTGGTTCGGCCACTGTTGGAATATTGCGTGCATTTCGGGTCTTCCTCCTATCAGAAAGATGTTGTGAAACTTGAAAGGGTTCAGAAAAGGTTTACAAGGATGTTGCCGGGGTTGGAGGATTTGAGCTATAGGGGGAGGCTGAACACGCTGGGGCTGTTTTCCATGGATCGTCAGAGGCTGAGGGGTGACCTTATTGAGGTTTATAAATCATGACGGCATGGATAGACTAACTAGACAAAGTCTTTTCTGGGGGCGTGGGGGAATCAAGAATTAGAGGACATAGGTTTAGGGTGAGAGGAGAAAGATAAAAAGAGACCTAAGGGGCAACTTTTTCATGCAGAGAGTGGTGCGTGCATGAAATGATCTGCCTGAGGAAGTAGTGGAGGCTAGTACAATAGCAGCATTTAAAAGGCATTTGGATGGGTATATGAATAGGAAAGGTTTGGTGGGATATGGACTGGGTACTGGCAGGTGGGACTAGGTTGTGTTGGGATATCTGGTTGGCATGGACGGGTTGTACCAAAGGATCTGTTTTCATGCTGTACATCTCTATGACTCTGTGACACAAAATGTTAACTCTGATTTCTGTCCACAGATGCTCCCAGACCTGCTCAGCTTTTCCAGCAAAATCTGTTTTTGTTTCTGATTTACAGCATCTGCGATTCTTTTGGTTTTCAGACAGTAGGGCTGCTCACTCACTAAAGAGAAGCAACTGCTGATGGTTTAATCTGAAGACAACCATGACTCAGGAATTTTGTACATGGTGTCCCAGTGGACACAGTCTATCTCTGACCTCCAGCTGAAGTGGAAGACGGCTTGGGTGACTGCAATGGCACAGGTTCTGGGAATGCGCCAGACTTGTGCCATATACAACAACAGAGAGAGCACCTCATACCTGATGACTAGGTTTTTGCCTGCAATGAAGAGGGAATTGTGCTCCCAATAGACCAGTTTCTGCTTCACCTTGGCAATGCACTCCTCCCTCGATTTTGCACATGCCCCAGCCCCTTCGATCCACATTCCCAGCACTTTCAAGTAATCTGTCCTGACAATGAAGGGGACAAAGGATCAGTAGGCCCAGTTCCCAAAGAACATGGCCTGGCTCTTATCTCGGTTTACCTTGGATCCTGAGGCCAGTTTGAACTGGTTGCAGATGCTCATGAGTCTGCGCATTGACATTGAATCCGAGCAGAAAATGACTATGCTGTCCATATAGAGGGAGGCTTTGACCTGCTGGCCTCCACTGCCTGGAATAGTCATCGCTGTCAGGTTTGAATCCTTCCTGATGTACACACAGCAAAAGCCTTTATAGAACACACAAACAAGGCAGGAGAGAGTAGGCAGCCCCGCCTAACTCTGGAACTGATCAGGAAGCTTTCTGATTGCCATCCATTGACTGAGGCTGGTTTATAGTACAGAGTGCTGTCAACTGCACAGGTTTCTACACTGGATGAGGTTACCATGAAGGATTGTCTTTCTCAACCTGTTGCCTCACGTGAGTTGCGGTGACCCTTGGGTTAATCTACGACCAGTTGTCTCTGTCTAATGAGAGAGCAGCCCTCGTGTCTGATAAGACTATGGCAACTTTACCTTTAGTAAGCTCTGTGACCTTCTCATCCTCTCCCCTTCCCTGAAGTGTGGTAAACTACACTGGTTGCCTGTCTCAAATGAGAGAGCAGCCTACAGTCTGAGACGACCATTGTGGTTATACCTATTGGCTACCATCTGAGATCCATATACTGTAAACCGCATCAATAGCCGATTTGTTCTTCTTCTGAATACATGCCAAGTCAGAAAGCTATGCAAGTCGATCATTATTTTAGATTAGATTACTTACAGTTTGGAAATAGACCCTTTGGCCCAACAAGACCCTCCGAAGAGAAACCCACCCAGACCCATTCCCCTACATTTACCCCTTCACCTAACACTACGGGCAATTTAGCATGACCAATTCATTTGTGGTTGATTTTTTTTGGGAGCTGCGTGGATAGATCACAAAGTAGAGGTTTGGCCTCAGGCATTTTATTGTCAGTAGTGTACTTTTGAAGTGCAATCCCTGTGGAAATATTAGACGTAAGATCCCAGAAAGGCAATGTGCTAATGACCACATCATCTGGTTTAGTGATGTTGACTGTATGTGAAGTATTGACTAGAACACTGGGAACAGGTCTTCTGCCCTTTTAAATAGCTCCTTGTTTTTTTTTCAAAGAGACAATCACATGCAAATGTGCCTGAGTGTTTGGTGCCTCAAAGCTCATAAAAGTTCCCATAGAAATCTCCAGTTGGAGAACTTTGTCAATATTTTGACTGCATTTGTTACCAAACAACTGCCCACACAACCCATGCAGTTGCAATGCCTGTATGTCACTGTCAGCAATGACACAGGATTTGTGTAATGGCTTCAGAGGTAAGGTTTATTTCACATAACAGCCTGATGCTCTAAAATTAACTAGAACACTTGACTCTGGTTAGAAAAGCCTTCAGTGCCTCACCCACTACCCCTCTGTCTGAGATGAATGGCACACTGACAGTGAGTGAGGGGAACAGGGAGGAACCTGCCAGCGGAATGGTGAGGAAGGCAGCTACCATTGTGGGGGGGGGGGGGGGGGGGTGGCTGCGATGGAGAGCCAGCTACAAGTTAGATGATTTATGGTTCTAGGAGAAAGTGAGGGCTGCAGATGCTGGAGATCAGAGCTGAAAAATGTGTTGCTGGAAAAGCGCAGCAGGTCAGGCAGCATCAAAGGAGCAGGAGAATCGACGTTTCGGGCATAAGTCCTTCTTCAGGAAAGTGATTTATGGTTCTAGGTCAAGCAGAATGGTTGTCCAATTATAACATCGATAATACCAACCTCTTGTTTCTGGGTTGGTGGCAGATATTCAGCTTATCTGAACAACAGTGCCGTTTCTCTTCTGCACTAAGCTGTTTATCCCTTACATTTTGTTGTAGAGATATTATGTGCCATATTTTGTTTATTAATAATGGAAGCCAGGCAGGTCCAATGGTTATAACATCAAATATTTATTTATTCCTTAGTAATTGCCTTTCTCCTCAAGTCACACTTACACTCACAAGCTCTGGTTCAATAATCCATTTCAGATCTGGGCTTGTGTTATTCTCAGATCCATGGTTTGAAGAGCCAAATTCAAAATTAATCCAACAAAATTGTAACTGATGGATCCTCGCAGTGACCACTGGTCAATTCGAGGACACCTCTTCATACTGCCCCCTCGACCATGACCCCACCCCCCATGACCAAACCATCATCTCCCAGACCATACAGAACCTCATCACCCCAGGAGATCGCCCACCCACAGCTTCCAACCTCATAGTCCGGGAACCCCGCACTGCCCGGTTCTACTTCCTTCCCAAGATCCACAAGCCTGACCATCCTGGCCGACCCATTGTCTCAGCATGCTCCTGCCCCACTGAACTCATTTCTACCTACCTTGACACTGTCCTATCCCCCCTAGTCCAGGAACTCCCCACATACGTTCGAGACACTACCCACGCCCTCCACCTCCTCCAAGACTTCCGTTTCCCTGGCCCCCAACACCTCATCTTCACCATGGATATCCAATCCCTCTACACCTCCATCCGCCATGACCAGGGCCTCCATGCCTTCTGTTTTTTCCTCTCCAGACGTCCCCAACAGTACCCTTCCACCGACACTCTCATTCGTTTTGCCGAACTGGTCCTCACCCTTAACAATTTCTCCTTTGAATCCTCCCACTTTCTCCAGACCAAAGGGGTAGCCATGGGCACACGTATGGGCCCCAGCTATGCCTGTCTCTTTGTTGGCTACGTAGAGCAGTTGATCTTCCGTAATTACACCGGCACCACTCCCCACCTCTTCCTCCGCTACATTGATGACTGCATTGGCGCCACCTCGTGCTCCCGTGAGGAGGTTGAGCAATTCATCAACTTCACCAACACATTCCACCCTGACATTAAATTTACCAGGAACATCTCTGACACCTCCCTCCCCTTCCTGGACCTCTCCATCTCTATTAATGATGACCGACTTGACACTGACATTTTTTACAAACCCACCAACTCCCACAGCATCCTGGATTACACCTCTTCCCACCCTACCTCTTGCAAAAATGCCATCCCGTATTCCCAATTCCTCCGCCTCCGCCGGATCTGCTCCCAGGAGGACCAGTTTCACCACAGAACACACCAGATGGCCTCCTTCTTTAGAGACCGCAATTTCTCTTCCCACGTGGTTAAAGATGCCCTCCAACGCATCTCGTCTACATCTCGCACCTCCGCCCTCAGACCCCACCCCTCCAACCGTAACAAGGACAGAACGCCTCTGGTGCTCACCTTCCACCCTACCAACCTTCGCATAAACCAAATCATCCGCCGACATTTCCGCCACCTCCAAACAGACCCCACTACCAGGGATATATTTCCCTCCCCACCCCTTTCTGCCTTCCGCAAAGACCGTTCCCTCAGCGACTACCTGGTCAGGTCCACGCCCCCAAACAACCCACCCTCCAATCCTGGCACTTTCCCCTGCCACCGCAGGAACTGTAAAACCTGCGCCCACACCTCCTCCCTCACCTTTATCCAAGGCCCTAAAGGAGCCTTCCACATCCATCAAAGTTTTACTTGCACATCCACTAATATCATTTATTGTATCAGTTGCTCCCGATGCGGTCTCCTCTACACTGGGGAGACTGGGCGCCTCCTAGCAGAGCGCTTTAGGGAACATCTCCGGGACACCTGCACCAATCAACCACACCGCCCCGTGGCCCAACATTTCAACTCCCCCTCCCACTCTGCCGAGGACATGGAGGTCCTGGGCCTCCTTCACCGCTGCTCCCTCACCACCAGACGCCTGGAGGAAGAACGCCTCATCTTCCACCTCGGAACACTTCAACCCCAGGGCATCAATGTGGACTTCAACAGCTTCCTCATTTCCCCTTCCCCCACCTCATCCTAGTTTCAAACTTCCAGCTCAGTAACTGTCCCCATGACTTGTCCAGACTTGTCCTACCTGCCTATCTTCTTTTCCACCTATCCACCCCACCCTCTCCTCCTTGACCTATCACCTTCATCACCTCCCCCACTCACCCATTGTACTCTATGTTACTTTCTCCCCACCCCCACCCTCCTCTAGCTTATCTCTCCACGCTTCAGGCTCACTGCCTTTATTCCTGATGAAGGGCTTTTGCCCGAAACGTCGATTTCGCTGCTCCTTGGATGCTGCCTGAACTGCTGTGCTCTTCCAGCACCACTAATCCAGAATCTGGTTTCCAGCATCTGCAGTCATTGTTCTTATCTCACTGATCTGACATTGTTCATTGTGGAACATGTGAAAGTAATTTAAGGAATATATGTATCTCCTTTAAATGTGAATTTGGAATAACAGGCTTTAGGTTGCCATCTAGTATATTTACAGATGTGCTGTATGGAGCCAACATTTCCAAAAAAGTCATCCAGTGTCAGCAGTCTAGTACCTAACTGAGCACAGCAATATAATCAGGCTGGAGTTCAAAGCTAGCCTTTACATTGGCATTATTCAGGATTGAAATTAATGGAAGTAAATTCATTAACCTCACCAAAATTGAGTTGACATATCCTGCCTACTATCCTCAAAAATAACAATAGTTTAACCTGAATCCATCATCTTGCTGTGCTGACTATCATTTTCACTGGGCTGAGGTTAAATACTGCTGAAAAGGTACTTAACCGCTTTTTAAATTGGCACATGTAATTAACTGGAACACAGAAGGCTTATCTGCTCAAATAATCGTGAGAAGTAAAGAGTTTCCTTCTGTATTATATTCTTCCACCCACCTAAACGGCACTCTAAACTGCATTTGTCTTTGTGCAATTTCACTGTAGCTGTGGATTATTCTATTTCATAAAATTATATCATATAGGTATAAAGGTAAAGTCACCATATTCTCCAATTCTCGTTGGAGAGAGACAACTGGTGTTGAGATTAACTTGAGGGTTATGTTAATGCCTCAGGCAAGGGGTGAGTTTGAGAAGGCGGGACGTTCATGGTGACCTCTAACCAACACAAGAATTGAAACCACACTGTTGGCATCACTCTGCATCAGAAGCCAGCTGTCCAGTCGACAGAACTAGATAAGTCCAGCAATACCTTAAGACAAAGCATCAGAGCTGTGACTATAATGTTTTGTAAATGAAAACAGAAAGTGCTGGTGAAATTCAGTAGCTCTGGCAGCACCTATGGAGAGAGAAGCAAAATTAATTTTTTGAGTCCCGTGACTCCTCTTTGGAATAGATGTATTGTGTGCCTTTTTTGTTTGTGGCAGTACAAAACATGTTTTATGTAACTTTTGATCTGCTGCTGCTTCTATGTTTCAGTCTATAAAAAGTGGCCTAGAAATTTGTGCATTTCCATTTTTTTGAAGTGTAGGAGTTGTAGAATACAGTGCGGACACCTGTTAGTCATGCCTGAGGCTCTCCCAATATTGGGTGTTGATTTGCCTTTTCATGGAGCTGGCAGTATTACTGGGAAACTGTAATTTAAAATTAGGCTACTGCAATACCTCAGGTAATTGAAGGCTGATCAGTTACTGAGCCAGGACACACAGCTAATTTGGCTGGGTGGTAGTGGAGATTGTAAGGAAGAAAGTGGTGGACGGTGGAAGTTGGCGTGGAATGGTAGATTGGAGGGCTTTAGGTAAATTATGGGCCCATTTGTGTATGTTGGAGCCATGTGTTAAGACGGTTGAGTGCCTGACAAGTATGTGCCAGGGCAATCAAAAACAGGTCTGGTAGCACATGCAGTACTTTCAGTTTATTAAGTTATCCTGCCTTTTACAGCACTGCATCTATTCTAGTTTCTGTTTGTATAACTGAAACCAAACATTATCGCAATTCCCTTCTTATTCCAAGAAATGACATTCTCCCTCTATTCCAGTTGCAGACTGACATTAGTTATTTCATGAAATAAAGTGAAAGTCTGTTTCTCATTATAACATATGAAGTATAAATAATTATTATCTGCATTTTAAAACTTTTTTAATAAATATAAATTGCTGCTCCATGATTACGGTATCTTCTTAAGTTGGAAGTGTTATTTTCGCTGTGTATCACTTTGCTGTTTTATGCTGTTGTAACTTAGTAATTTGTGTGGTGATTCCTTTCTTTTCAACCCGTTTGGAGTCACAGGTTCAGTCATACATTTTTAGTCACGCTGTTTGAAGAAGCTTTACTGGTACCATATTTTTGAGGTTTTATAATAAACAGTTGCGGACTTTGATTCATTTAGATATTTGAACCGATTTTATATAAATGATTTGGATGTGAACATAAGATGTAGTTAGTAAGTTTGCAGATGACACCAAAATTAGAGGTGTAGTGGAGAGCGAAGAAGGTTATCTCAAATTACAGCAGGATCTTGATCAGATGGGCCAATGGGCTGAGAAGTGGCAGGTGGAGTTTAATTTAGACAAACGAGAGGTGCTGCATTTCGGGAAAGCAAATCTTAGCAGGACGTATACACTTAATGGTAAGGTCCTTGGGAGTGTTGCTGAACAACTAGACCTTGGAGTGCAGATTCATAGCTCCTTGAAAGTGGAGTTGCAGGTAGATAGGACAGTGAATAAGGCGTTTGGTATGCTTTTCTTTATTGGGCAGAGTATTGAGTACAGGAGTTGGGAAGTCATGGTGCGGCTATACAGGACATTGATTAGGCCACTGTTGGAATATTGCGTGCAATTCTGTCTTCCTATCGGAATGATGTTGTGAAACTTAAAAGGGTTCAGAACAGATTTACAAGGATGTTGCCAGTATTGGAGGCTTTGAGCTATAGGGAGAGGTTGAATAGGCTGGGGTTGTTTTCCCTGGAGCGTCGGAGGCTGAGGGGTGACCTTATAGAGGTTTACAAAATCGTGACGGACATGGCTGGGATAAATAGACAAAGTCTCTTCTCTGGGGTGGGCGAGTCCAGAACTAGAGGGCATAGGTTAAGGGTGAGGGGGGAAAGATATAAAAGAGACCTGAGGGGCAACTTTTTCACACAGAGGGTGGTACGTGTATGGAATGAGCTGCCAGAGGAAGTGGAAGAGGCTAGTACAATTGCAACTTTAAAAGGCATCTGGATGGGTGTATGAATAGGAAGGATTTGGTGGGATATAGGCAGGTGGGATATCTGGTCGGCGTAGATGAGTTGGACCGAAGGATTTGTTTCTGTGCTGTACATATCTATGGTTCTATAACAGGGGTCATTAAGAGCTTATTTTTTAAATACATTTCATGGAAATCACAAAGCTAAGCCAATTGCTTTGACTTGTTTATTGTAACTCACATGCCTGGGTGTATGGCTTTGTTTTTGATATTATTTGGAGTTCATTTGTGGTGGAGCTGTTCAGAGAAAGAGTCTCCACAAGTCAAACTCTGCCATACTGAGAAAACCATTTTGGAGAGTGTAGTGTAATACCTGAAAAAACTGCTGCAGCTGTTCTCTTGAAAAGACTGAATTCTTGAGGGTTCTCGAATGAATCTAGTTTAAAATTCTTAATTACAGCTGCCTACGTTTAGTGGTGTTCATTACATATGCCAGGATGCTGAATAAAAACCATCTTGAACATTACACCTTATGCTTTTATTTATTTTAAAAACTAACAATTATTGGCCAAAGTGTTGTTATTTTTCAAAATTAATCTTTGTAGAGAAAGTTATTTAATATTATTTGATTTAATGTGTGTTTGTTTCATTATTTGGGGGGGTAAACATTTTTATTCCGATTAAAAACTGTGTGTTAATCAGCTTTACATCTTTTCTGAATAAGACCTGTTTTTGCAATAAAGCAGTAATATTGTTTGCTAAAGAAACCTGGATTATGGATTTTCTTATTCTAATCTCAATCTGGAAAAAGTATTTTGTTGACTATGAAGTATTTAAATTTATTAGTTGTGGCCAGGGGAGGGGTCGGGCTTGAAAACAGAAGTGCACTCTCCTGTGTCATAACAACATGTATGATTGGTTGAAAATATATCTCCTGGAGCAACAACTCAGGAAATTAAGCAGAATTTCAAGGTATCTGTGTTGGTTGTTAATATTACAGAAATGCAGGTTTTAGAATCATAGGAACCCTATAGTGTGGAAATAAGCCATTTGGCCCATCAAGTCCAAACCAATCTGAAGAGCATCCCACCCAGATCCTTCTCACCATATCACTGTAACCCTGTATTTCCCATGGCTAACCCAACAAGCCTACATATCCTTGGATACTATGGGAAATTTATCATGGCCAATCCACCTTAACCTGCACATCTTTGGACTGTGAGCGGAAAGCGGAGAACAGTAGGAAGCCCACACAGACACAGGGAAAATGTGCAGACTCCACACAGACAGTTGCCCGAGGCTGAAATTGAAACCCTGTCCCTGGTGCTATGAGGCAGCAGTGCTAAACACTGAGTCAGATCTCTAGGAAAGTTAAAATCAGTGCCTTATTCACCTTGCAGTTCCATAAAAACTTTGGACAATGAAATTTTACCACTTTTTGTTTGTGGCAGTACAAAACACAAATGTGATATGCAGTATTGTTTTTGTAGTGGTTTTAGTTTCCTTTTAGCATTACTTCAGTTATGAAAGTTATTCTCTTCCACTATCTGTTAAAGATAAAGGAGATAATCTAAATGTTGATACAAAACATCAGACATAAGGACCACAACTGATATGTCTTTAATTTTCTTACAGTGAAGAGAGAACTCCAACAATTGACTTAAAAGGTAGGTGTTTGGCTTCACTGATACTTCTGGCTGTTTTGAGTGTACCTGTAGCTGTTGTGTGTTTTGCACATGACCTGACAGGGCTGCAAAGTATTAAAGCCGAGAAAATATTGGCCATGCTAAATTGCCCGTAGTGTTAGGTAAGGGGTAAATGTAGGGGTATGGGTGGGTTGCGCTTCGGCGGGGCGGTGTGGACTTGTTGGGCCAAAGGGCCTGTTTCCACACTGTAAGTAATCTAATCATTGAAAATATGTGGGAATATTAAATATAGACCATGCTTCCTGTGTAATTTATTTCTCTGTTGGTTCTCTTCAGATAAGGTCAGTGCATTTCCACTTTTAGCATCAAGACATCCTCATCCTGGACAATATTCTTGTTCACAAGTAGTCTATCCTTTTGGTTTTCCTTCCCAAGCTTTTATTGTTGCATATATTTTGGGAGTGTGCACAGGCATTGCACTGTGGTACTCTTGAAATAATTGAGAGCTGGTGCACTGAGCCAACGTCTGCCAGTGTAACTGAGCACATTCTGTGCTTTGTTCAATCCAGGGAATAGGAGCATGCTTAATATTCATCTCCTTTAAGTACTGTGGCTGAACTATTTCTTCCTTCAGGGTGGCCATATTCTCTTATATTTTTGCATTTTGGATGAGTGAACAGGCATTCTAGAAGGGAAAGAGAGGAATCACTGGTCCATTGGCAAAGTCCAAGGCATCAGTGTTTGGTACAGTGAATGGGACAGAAAAAGGACTGGTGAGCATTAATCTCCTTCAAGCCCAAGGACAGGAAAGGCAGCATGCTAGGAGGATAGAAAGGTTTGTGTTTCTGTTAGTGGAAAGCAGCATTATATTAAGGGATATAACTTTATTTTAGAGGAAATGTAGACAGCATTTATATAGACTTATTTCCATAACTTTACCACAATTGTTTTTGCTAGCAAGGACTATATACAACTTACTTATATGGATGAATAGACCCTTCTATTGTTTTTGTTTTGAGGATCCTGCATACAAAGACTTTTGTGTATCCTCATATTGATTTTGCTGTGTCTTCCACTACTGTTGCTTTTTTTTATTTTACAGAACAAAATCCAGATATTGTTGAAAATTCAGAGTCAGGTCAGTGGTGTTCAATTTTTCACAGTCTTGCTGCTATCAGTTGAACATATCATTTCCCACTCACCTAGAACAGAAATATTCAACCATGGACAGTCAAGGGACACACCATACTGAAACATTGCCCAGTAAACCCTGTTGAATATTTCAGCAGTGTAAAGGGGTAGGGATGGTGGATATTGTAATGGATGTGCGTGTCACTTCCTTATTTTACTTCTAACTACACCACTCCAATCCCCACCTCACCAATGACATCCCCCATCCCCCCAATGATTGTCAGCCTGCATACACTACAGGCTGCTGAGCTCTGATTGGCCGACAACTCTTGAGATGGGTGCAGAAGAATAGATTTACAAGGGGCTTAATCACGTTGACTGATGCTGTCCAGCTAGTTGCCTGATTGGAATGAAGTAGCTTCGTGATGCTTGGGAGAAAAGTGGGACAGGATTCCCAACGTGGTTTTCTAACCAGTGTAAGACTTCCATCAATCACATTAAATACTGACCAATATCAGCATGCAGAGGGGCAAGCTTCATTGGTGGGTGTTTTCACTTTTTTGCTTTGTCTTAATTTTCTTTTTTTTGTTCACTTTTTAAAAAATTGATATCTCACAAACCTAACTTTTTGAAGTAGTCATCTTGTGATACCAACCATAAGGTTTTCAGCCACTTTATCAACCTCTAAAACCTTAAGGCTCAAAATCAGCATGTCGGAAGTTCTGTGGTTTAAGGGGTTTAGGTCTAAGTCAAGTGGAGACCTCAAAGAGAATGCAGAGATCTCTTAGATCCTAAGATAATTGAACCCATATCCCAATGTTAGGAACAACTTTTAAGTAGTTGACCTTCTGATTTTTGGGCCTTACCTGGGAACTGATCTATTGTTGGAACAGCACAGGCACCATTGAGACAAATGGCAGCATTCCACTACTATTCCTTACAAGCAAGGGCTATCTGTCTTGACTATGAAAATAATCCCACCTGACAATTTGAGTGCGGGTCTTACCTTTGAACAGTGGCTGACTTGGAGGCCACCCCACTACACTTACACTGACTGGGCACTCTAATCAAATTCTTGACCGTTGACCTGTAAAGAAGCTTCACAGACATTTATAATTTCCCCCTTTTTATTGTGAAAGGTTCAGATGATGAAGGTTCTTCAGAATCTGGAAAGAGTGAGTCTGGTAAGCGGGCATGTTTCTTTCTTTTGATGTAAACTAAAATTTGCAATATCTGAAATGCTTGTAAAAGCAGCAATTGACAGGAGGAAGACTCCTCCATCTGGGAACTGACCGATTGACCTCTCCCTCTCTCTCTTGCTCTCATTGATCAAACTTAGCTGATGCAATTTATGAGCAGTCACAGTCTCAACTGGCCCGTTCTTATAACTGGCACCCTTCATCCTTGGATGCCAGTGAGTTTACTGTACTTAGACTGATCAAGAGCTTTCAGTATTCAATTTAGTGAATTTAGCATTATTGTATTCAAACTTAGGTATATTTATTTAAACATAAAAATCTGATTAGATAATGTTACGATAGAATGGCTAATAATTAACATTTATAACACTTAGTATGAGACTAGAATAAAACACACATTGATTTGTACAAAACAACCAACTCATTCCCAAAACGTCTTTTGAAATTTCTTAATTGAATTAACTTGACTAGCATTACAAACAACTTAAGCAATCTTTTAAATATTTGTTTGTTTGAGGGTGTAATTTGGTTTTACTCTTATTCCATGATAGAAATATTAACTTTTATTTGTTTTTGCATTACATTCTAAATGTCACTCAACAAGAACATAGAAGCTCCGACTCATCTGAGGCAGAACTAGGTAATGTATACATATTTTACATTGCTCTATAACATTGTATATTATTTTTTGTCTACGTAAAACTGCAACACTTCATCTCAGTACTGCTTCTATTTAATTGTGCACAAGTTTGTTACACTATGAATGAATCCTTTGTTAGATCCTGAAATTATATCTTTTGCTTTAGAGATTGTAAAAGTTAATAATTAAGTTAATAATTATTCTCTAGATGCCAATGAAACGACTGCTGAGGATGGCCAGCCAAATAATAATCCAGGTAGTACCTAGATAAAAATCATAGCCTTAATTTTTTTAAGACAAGATTTGACTCATTTCCGGTGGAGCATTGGGGTATTGATTATTAAAACAATATTGCACACATACAAAATAAGTCTACACCTTTGTTGTCTAGTCTGGTTCAAATGGGCATCAAACATTTCTTGGCCTTACACAAAGAATTGCGGAAGGCTCTTTGCATACAGTCACTGGGAGAATGAGGGGATGTGCAACCCCCTGACCATAGTTCACTTTGCCTAGGTTTGCCTTGCTTCCAATTCAAATTAAAGAAGTACTCCTGATTAACCCTTTCATCCTCTTCCACACACCAACTTCTTATTTGTGGTTCTGGCTTTGTTCTTCCGAAATTCTAATCAATTGTTTTGTCAAAATCTGCATCATCTAATATAGATTAAATTTATATTTATGCTATTGCTCATGTGCAGTGAAGGGCTGCTACACTTAATTAATCATCAGTGCTTTTCAAAACGTGTTCAGTTTATGTAAAATACATGCAGACATTTGTGAGATATGTAATAAGACTTTATACAAATGCAGACTTTGAAAATTTTTGATTGTCTTTATGGGTATGTTGTTAGCTGTTTGAATGTTATTAATATGGTACCTAAACACCTTTATTCTATACAGTGTGGTCCCAATATTACCCTGGAAGATGATGTAATGGAGTTGAATCTTGTCAAGGGTTTTCCTGATCATCCACTGTGTCCTTTGTGGACATTCCATAGAAATTGGAGAAATGGTCTAAATACTGCTGTTGCTGTTTCTTTGACTTCTCTGAGAACTTTTCATTGAAGTTACAGAAGACAATGAGAATAACTGCTGTAGAGATTCAACTTCAGTGCTGCTTTTGGCATTACACACTTTTTAAAAAGAACTTCATTATTTTTATAACTATTGAATATTACTATTTCAATTAAATAAACCTAGAATAAAAATCTAGCATTATTAATTGTGACCATAAACTATTGGATTATTGAAAGAAAACACAACTGACTCACTAATGTCCACCAGGGAAAGAAATCTGCTGACCTGGCATAATCTGGCCTAAATTGGCCTACAGTAAAATGGTCGACTCTTACCTGCTTTCTGAAATGGCCTAGCAAGCCATTCCATTGTATTCAAGTAGACAGTTTGCCACTATCTGCTCAGGAATACTTAGCAATGGGTGGTAAATTCAGACTTTGCCAGAAAAACCACAGCCCATTAATGAAGAATAAAAAGATATCAGCTTGAAAGACAGAAGTAAACGACACATTAATAAACACAAATGCTTTTGAGAACTGTCTTTAAAATAGAGAGTCATAGAGATGTGCAGCATGGAAAAAGACCGTTTGGTCCAACTCGTCCATGCCGACCAGATATTCTAACCTAATCTAGTCCTATTTTCCAGCACTTGGCCCATATCCTCTAAACCTTTCCCATTCATATACCCATCCAGATGCCTTTTAAATGCTGTAATTGTACCAGCTTCCACCACTTCCCCCAGTTCATTCCATACACGCACCATCCTCTATGTGAAAAAGTTGCCTCTTAGATCCCTTTTATATTTTTCCGCTCTCACTCTAAACCTCTGCCCTCTAGTTCTGGACTTGCCCACCCCAGGGCAAAGACTTTGTCTATTTATCTTATCTATGCCCCTTCATAATTTTATAAACCTGTATAAGGTCACCCCTCAGCGTTAGGCGCTCCAGGGAAAACAGCCACAGCTTATTCAGCCTCTCTGTATAGTTCAAATCCTCCAACCCTGGCAACATCCTTGTAAATCTATTCTGAACTCTTTCAAGTTTCACAACATCCTTCTGACAGGAGGAAGACCAGAATTGCACACAATATTCCAACAGTGGCAACATGATTTCCCAACTCCCCTATACAGTACTCAACATTATGGTTGTGGGTATGTTCGCCGAGTTGGGAAGTTGATTTGCACCATTTTGTCCTCTGTCTCGGTGGCATCTTCAGCACTTTGGAGTGTCCTGTGAAGTGCTCCTGTACTGTGTCTTCTGGAATTTATTTGGTTCTGTTTCTGCTGGTCCTATCATCATTGTGTTGTCTCAGTCGAATTTGTGGTCCCTGTCTTCTGTGTATATGGCTACTGGGGACAGCTGGTCATGGCGTTTAGTGGCTAGTTGGTGTTCATGGATGCGGATTTCTAGTTGTCTGCTTGTTTGTCCCATATAGTGTTTCATGCAGTTTTTGCATGGAATCCTGTAAATTACGTTAGTCTTACACATGATGGGTATCGGGTCTTTTGTCCTGGTGAGTTGTTGTCTGAGCATGGCTGTCGATTTATGGGCTGTCATGAATCCCAGTGATCAGAGATGTCTGGCTGTCAGTTCTGAGATGTTTTTTATATAAAGTGGGGTGGCTAGTGAGTTAGGCTGTAGCATGTCCTCATCACGTTGTTTGTCTTGTTAGGCATCTGCAGATGAAGTAGCAGGGATATCCATTCTTTGCAAAGACTCTGTTCGAGGTGTTCTTCTTCCCTTCGTAGGTTGGGAGTGCTACAGTGTATTGTAGCCCTTTTGAAGAGGGTCATAACGCAACTTCTCTTGTGTGTTTAGGTGGTTGCTGTTGTAGTGCAGAACCTGGTCAGTATATGCAGCTTTCCTGTACACTTTTGTGGTGCATTCACTGTTTTGTATTCTTTGTGCCATCACATACAGGAATGGGAGTTAATTGTTGGTTTCCCCTCTCTTGTAAATCTGATCCCTATGAGTATGGTGTTGATAATCCGGTGTGTGTTCTCGATTTCTGTTCTCTTAATGATAACAAAAGTGTTGACTACACATCTGACCCAGAGTGGGTTGGATTTGTGTGAGGGCTGTTTGTTCCAATCTATGCGTAACTGCTTCTGCTATGAACCCAGAGATGGGTGATCCCATAGGTGTTGCATTGATCTGTTCATATATTTGGTTATTGAATGCAATGTGAGTCGTCAAGCACAGTTCTAGTAGTTTGAGTATGCAGTCCTTTTTGATAGGCTCCCCATCATGTTGTCTGTTCTACTTGTCCAGGAGGTCGTCTCTTGTGTCTCTGGCTAGAATTTTGCAATTGAAGTGAACAGTGCCGTTACATCAAATGAGAGCTTTGTCCTTGTCTATGTTTATGTTCTTGAAGTTCTCTAGGAATTCCTGTGATTATTGTATGGAGTGTTTTGATCTGCTAATAAGATGTCTTAGTTTTTGTTGGCCTTCTTTTGCCAGTTTATGCGATGGTGTTCCTGGAAGTGCCACAATGGGTCTAAGTGGTATGTCTGGTTTGTGTACTTTGGGTAATCCATAAAATCTTGGGGTGTTGTTGCTTTCTGGTTTCATCTTTTGTAGGTTATTAGTCCATTTTTTGAAGGTTCCATAGTGTGTTGTTTACTCTATTGGTTAGCTGTGGCATTGGGTCACACTCCCTCTGGAGGTAGGTGTTGGTATCTGCAAGTTGTTTCTCTGAAGGTGTCACCAATTCAGGGGACAAATATTTGCAAATCAACTTCCTAGCTTGGCGAACATGCCCACAACCACAACAACCAGCACCCAAGCTACAAATCTTTACACAAACCTTGAACTTCTATACTCAATGCTATGACCAGTAAAGGAAAACACACCAAATGCCTTCTTCACTATCCTAACTACCTGTGACTGCACTGTCAAGGAACTATGAACCTGCACTTCAAGGTCCTTTTGTTCAGCAACACTCCCCTGGATCTTACCATTAAGGGTATAAGACCTACTCTGATTTGCCTTTCCAAAATGCAACACATCACATTTATCTAAATTAAACACCATCAGCCACTCCTTGGCCCATCTAATCAAGCTCTTGTTGAACTCTGAGGTCCATAACACCTCCAATTTTGGTGTCATCTACAAACTTACTAACTATACCTCTTATACTCACATCCAAATCATTTATATAAATGATGAAAAATAGTGGACCCAGCACCGATCCTTGTGGCACTCTACTGGTCACAGGCCTCCAGTCTGAAAAACAACCCTCCACCACTACCCTCTGTCTTCTACCTTTGAGCCAGTTCTGTATCAAATGGCTAGTTCTCCCAGTATTCCACGTGATGTAACCTTGCTAACCAACCTATCATGAGGAATCTTGTCAAATGTCTTCCTGAAGTCCATATAGATCATGTCCACCGCTCCGCCCTCATCAATTCTCATTGTTACTCTTTCAAAAAACTCAATCAAGTTAGTGAGACATGATTTCCCACCCACAAAGCCAAATTGACTATCCCTAATCAGTCTTAGCCTTTCCAAAAACATTTAAATCCTGTACCTCAGGATTTCCCCCAGCGACTTGCCCACCACCAATGTCAGGCTCACCGGTCTATAATTCCCTGGCTTGGCCTTACCACCTTTCTTAAATGGTGATACCACATTAGCTAACCTGCAGTCTTTCGGCACCTCACCTGTGACTATTGATGATCAAAATATCTCAGCAAGGGGCCCAACAATTATTTCCCTAGCTTCCCACGGAGTGCTAGAATACAACTGATCAGGTCCAAGGGATTTATCCACTTTTATGTGCTTTAAGACATCTAGCACCTCGTTCTCTGTAATATGGGCATTTTTCAAGATGTCACCATCTATTTCTGTATCTCCCATGTCCTTCTCCAAGGTAAACACTGATGCAAAATGCTCATTTAGTATCTCCCCCATCTCCTGGGGTTCCACACAAAAGCTTGTTGATCTTTGAGAGGTCCTCTTCTCTCCCTAGTTATCCTTTTGTCCTTAACGTATTTATGAAATCCCTTTGGATTCTCCTTAATCCTATTTGCCAAAGATATATCATGTCTCCATTTTGCCTCCCTGATTTCCCTCCTAAGTGTACTCCTTCTGCCTTGATACTCTTCTGAGGATTCACTCAATATCTCCTGCCTATACCTGACAAATGTTTTCTTCTTTTTCTTGACCAAAATCTCAATTTCTCTGGTCATCCAGGATTCCCTACCAGCCTTGCCTTTCACCCTAACAGGAACATATTGTCTCTGGACTCTTGTTATCTCATTTTTGAAGGCTTCCCATTTTCCAGCCGTCCCTTTACCTGCAAACATTTGCACCCAATCAACTTTTGAAAGTTCTTGCCTAATACCGTCAATATTGGCCTTTAGAAATTTAGAACTTTAACTTTTAGGTCCTGTCTATTCTTTTCCAACACTGTTTTAAAACAAATAGAATTGTGGTAGCTGGCCCCAAAATTCTTCCCCACTGACAGCTCGGACACTTGCCCTGCCTTACTTCCCAAGAGTAGGTCAAGTTTTGCACCTTCTCCAGTAGGTACATCTACATACTGAATCAGAAAATTTTGTTGTAAGCACTCAACAAATTCCTCTCCGTCCAAACCCTTAACACTATGGCAGTCCCAATCTTTTGAAAGTTTAAATCCCTGACCATAACCACCCTATTATTCTTAGGTACAGCTGAAATCTCCTTACAAATTTGTTAAGTATTGTTGAACAGGAAGAATCAACTTTGCTTTTATAGAGAACAATTTGTATAATGATTAAACAAGGCACATGCTAATTTGAATACCAGGAAATATTGAATGTTCATCCTAGTAGTAGTGTTCTGTGGTGCTCAGTTTAATGAACGTTACTGAAATCAGCCTTTTTTGCAAATGTTTCAACCACAGAACAAGCTGCAGATGACCCGTCCTTGCCAAGACTGCCACCAGGTAATTGCAGATTTCAATTAGCTACGTTGAAGGATATAAAGCAATATACATAGCAGTAAAAGCCACTGTTATTAAAATTAATTCAAATTAAATTTGGAATTGCATGAAATTATAGCTTTTATTAACTATGTATCTGCTTGTGAACTTCTTCTTAGGTTTACAATTATGATAAGCTACCCATAAGCTCAACAACTTTAGTCACATCCATTTTTAGCTTCTTTCTCCTTTCCTTTGAGTGCATCAAGTCCATGTTAGAGCAGATATCTTTGGTGCATTGAATTGCGCATGAAGAGGCTGGGAAATCATACGCTGCTCAAAACTGATTCACTTTCCGATCACTTGCTGTTTAAGTCCTGAACTGGTTTTCTGCTTGGGGATGCTATCAAATGTATGACATAGTTCTAAATCTTGGCATCAGCCTTATTCAGGGCATGTGTTCAGTTTGCTAGTTTTAAGCTGGCATGACAAGTTTTTGCATGTCAGGGACTTTAATGTTGTACAATTAATTTATTTTTACTGCCACATATTTACAAGCTTAGAGAGTTACTTTTAGTGCTTTTCTCGGTGCATTTAATGAAAGAAGTGGGTTTCAGAAAGAATATTCTTAGACACAAATCTAATATGATACACATTTACCATCACAAAAGGAATGCAGAAAGCACATCCAGAATTTTTCCCTTGAACTTGTCATATCTTAAGACTACGCAAAATTTGGAATACTTGGTAGATGAATTTCAGGAAGTATTAATTGGAATTGGTATTCTAAGGAATTAAAATGTCGTAGCACTTTGATAGAAAACGTATTGCCACCTGAGTAGGAATATATAAATTTCATGCATTTATCCAAATACTATCCATCACCTCACTTTAGGTGTGTTGGAGTGTACGGGTCACACCTTTGCACTTGCATGAGAAGGCTTTTCTGCACTTGAATAATGTGAAGCCTTCAAATAGGTGATAGTTCAGTGACATTTCAAACGCATTCACATGAAAGGGGAATGGAAGGACTTCCACAGCTGGCGCTCTCTGGATAGCTATAGATGCAAAGGTTACAAAGAGAATAAAATGAGGCTTGTGACAAGTGTAAGATTCCCAATAATGTAGAGAGTCAGGTTAAATATCGAAAGTAAAGAGGAGATCTAATAGAAGAGATTGAGGAAAATTGCAGAAAGAGATCAGTGGCTAATGTAAATGGCAATCAAAAAGTCTTTTATAAATAAATGAATCATAAAAAGATTGTCAAATAAATAGTAGGGTCAATTAGAGACCAAAAAGGCAATATTTAGAAACAAGGCATGGCTGAAGTACTAAATATACAGAGAAACATAGAAGGTAGGAGCATGAACAGACGATTCAACCCCTCAAAACATTAACCAAGATTCTGGCTGATCATTGAGTTCAATCCCCAAATCCCACCATCCCCCACCATATCCCTAGATCCCTTGAGCCACAAAGGCTATATCTACCTCTTTCTTGAACACAGATAATATTTTGACCTCAACCACTTGCTGTGGTAGTGAATTCCAGAGTTTAGATCAGAGTGGTGCTGGAAAAGCACAGCAGGTAAGGCAGCATCCGACGAGCAGGAAAATCGATGTTTTGGGCAAAAGCCCTTCATCAGGAATCCTGATGAAGGGCTTTTGCCTGAAACGTCGATTTTTCTGCTCCTCAGATGCTGCCTGACCTGCCGTGCTTTTCTAGCACCACTCTGATCTAAACTCTGGTTTCCAGTATCTGCAGTCCTCACTTTTGCCTAGTGAATTCCACGAGCATACCACTGGCTGGGTGAAGAAACTTCTCCTCATTTCAGTCCTAAAAGGTTTACCCCTTATCCTTATCCTTCTGGACTAACCCCCACCATCAGGAACATCCTTCCTGCACCTACTCTGTCTAGACTTGTTAGAATTTGATAGGTTTGTATTAGATTCCACCCGTCTCTCATTCTTCCAAACTCCAGTGAATTTAAAACTAATTGACTCAATCTCCCTCATACATCAGTCCTGCTATCCTAATAATCAATTCGATAATCCTTCACTATACTCCCTCGACAGCAAGAACATCCTTTCTTGGATAACAAAACCAAAACTGCACAGAATATTCTAGGTATGGCGTCACCAATGCCCTGTGTTATCGCAATAAGACATCCTTATTACTGTTCTTGAATCCTGTCGCGATGAAGGCCAGCATGCAGTATGCCTTCTTTACTGCACCAGTGTACTTACTTTCAGTAACTTTAGGACCTGTTTTCACTGGAGGAGAGGATGCTGTCATGTAGCAATGAAGAAGGGAATGCTAATGATATTGGACAGGATCTATTTTAGTATTTAAAATGTATTAGTCCTCAAAATAGAAAAATCACTTTGTGGACTGACATACAAGATTATGCAGGGAAGTAAAGGTGGAAATTGGAATCTGTGGCCATAATCTTGCAATTCTTCTAAGAAATGCAAGTGGTTCAGAAAGCTTGTGGATTGAAAATATTCCAGCCCTGTTTCCAAAGGTGGAGAGGGATAATCTTGGCAACAAAAGCTAACATGCGAAACACTGATGGTGAGAAAGCATTAAGCAATAATCCAGGACAAATTAATTGTCATTTGTGAAAGTACAGACTAGAAAATGAATGTCAGGATTAATTTGTTAAAGGCAACTTGTGTTTGCTTAACTAGATCCAGTTGATTATTGGACTTAATTTAAATGTTTAAAATCACAAATATTTTGGTAGAATAAATAATGAGAAGCTTTTTTCCACTGAAGGAAAAGCGGGTAATGAGAGAACACACATTTATGGTGATTTGCAAAACAACCACAAGCAACAGGAGAAAAGAATTTTGGTGCAGTGCATTGTTGTGATCTGGAATGCAGTACCTGAAAAAGTGAGGGAAGCAGATTCAACAGTAGAATTTAAAAGGGAATAGAGTAACGACTTGAAGGGAAGTAATTCATGACTATGGGGGCAGGGAAGGGAAATGGAATAATCTGAGAGCTTCACCAAGGAACAGGCATGATGGACTAAATGACCTCCTTCCTTCTGTAACGGGGCAGCATGGTGGTTCAGTAGTTAGTCCTGCTGCCTCCCAGTGCCAGGGACCCAGGTTCAATTCAAGGCTCAGGTGAGTATCTGTGTGGAGCTTGCGCATTCTCCCCATGTCTGCATGGGTTTCCTTTGGGTGCTCTGGTTTCCTCCCACAGTCCAAAGATGTGCAGATTGGGAGAACTGGCCATGCTAAATTACCCATAGTGTTCAGGGATATGTAGCTTTGGTGCATTAGTTAGGGGAAATATAAAGTAATAGGATAGGGGAATGGGTCTGGTTGGGCTACTCTTTGGAAGGTTGGTGAGGACTTGTTGGGTCAAATGGTCTGCTTCCACACTGTAGGGATTCTATGATAATCTATTGTGCACCAGCATAGTTCATACAGTGACTCTAGAATTATCAGCAAAGGGATCCTAAGTTCACCTGGAATACTGAGAATGGTGCTGTTAAAGTTTCCAATACACAAGATGGCCTTCTCAGGAATCAACACAAGAAACCAAAAGGTCTCCTGAACTCTCGGCAACTCCATCTTAAACATGCAGCAGCCAGCATTCTTACCTTTTCCCCAGGGAAAATCAATGTAGCATTAAAAACCCACACACAAGTGCATCAGCACCGAGTGAAAGAACAGGGGGAAAATACATTAATGTCACTCACACAGAGAACAAACTAGATTAATAATTCACTGTAGTGTACTTGAACTGTCTAGTCTTTCCTTTGGATTGTCTATAAGCAAGCAGCACCAGAGTAAATGTGGCACTGAAAATCTATAAATGACATTGTTGCAGAAAGACTTAAACCAACTTTCTCAGTGCTGCATAATTTAAAGAAGTTATGTTAAAGGATCAACCAGGATTTAGCCGAATATCTCTTATGTGGTCACCCAGATATTACTGATGTAGTGGGAGTGGTTGTTGAGATAATGCTGGAATACAGTTGGGAGAATTGAGCTCTACAATTATCAATCCTCGAATTAATTGCTAGTATCAAGAGATATAAAGTGGAAATGTTATGCTGTTAAACATTTTATTCTTATTCTTACACAAGGAAAAAAATACTAATAGCTACAATCCATTTTCCAGAAAACTGCAGAACTGAAGAAACAACAACTAATCCATCAGATACAGGTCTCTTTATTTTTATATTAAATAACAATAATAGTGACTAAAACATCTTTAAAATTCTCTTCAGAGAATTTTCTTGTTCTAATTGGGGCTTATGGGAATCAGAAGTATAACATTGTAAGTGATCTTTTAGATATATGTTTCTAATTTACATAATTATTGTCACATATTTAATGTTAATAGATAGAATGTTTTGAACAAGCATCCCAATTAGATTTGAAAATACCTCACTTTGTATCAATAACATCCAGAGAACTGTGATAAGAATGAGCTTATAGTTTAAAACATATGTTTATGGTTTTCTTTTAATAAAAGACTGAAGCATTTTCACTGTTTTCCTCAGTGAGACCTGTGTATGTTGCAGAGGGTAGGAATGTGAAAGTGATAAAATTTGTGAGCATTATTCAGATTTACTCTGCTTTCATTTGGAAATGTTGTACAATGGTTTCTTACACAAAGACTATTGACAATGGGTGTAACTAAGTAAACAGTCTTATCAGATTATTTGGAACATTGCGTTTTTCCAGCTCTACTTTGTAATAGTGAATCCTGGATCGTGCATTTTATTAGAACACTGCCCTTTTCCCCTTTGGCACAGATTTAATTCAAATAAGTGACATGGATGTGACAGATTCAATTTGTTTCCCATCCAGTTTTTTCTCTTTATCTTTTATGAAGATGACAAGAAGAACAAAGAAATAGATTCTTTTGAAGATGGTCAATAGCTTTGTTTCTTCTTTAGCATTGTGCAAAGTGATTAGATACAATTCCTCATCCCTATCCTAAATGCTAATTTTTGCAGTTGAGCTTGGATATTGAGTAGCATTAGTCTATTCAGCTTTGGGAATATTCAGTTGATCTGGTAGTCTGGTAGTGGAGATTGGCAGTATGATTATATCAATCTAACATTGATCAAAATCTAATATCTGACATAGGTGAGTGACATCAAGCTATCTGCATTTTACTAGCTGTTAAACCTATTGTGCAATCAACGTTTATAGCAGAAAACCTGTTTCTTTTCCTGTTCAGTCTGTACCTGTCTCTATTGTGATTATGTTCAACTCTAGGACCTGAGCCTATTGCTGTTGCATATTTCACAACTATGTCTGGCATTTTAAAATAGTTTAATACGAGCTTTCTTCTGTAAGTTCTGAAGAAGGGTCATTGAAAACTTAACTCTGATTTCTGCACAGACGCTGCCAGACCTACTGCATTTTTCCAGCAATTTTAATTTTTGTTTCTGATTTCCACCATCTGCAATTCTTTCTCTGATTTTTATGTTGATAATAGCTTTCACTGGCTCGCAGGTCTCTGTGTGCATTCCAAAAGTAAGACAGTGATGGCTTTACAGTAATTTAATTTGAAGGGGCAAATAAACAGCTGTGCATAAACACAAGGGGTGCTGCTGTTTTAGGAATGAATAAAAGAACTCAGGTTTTACAAAGGCGCCCAGAGTTCTAAACTGCACTCACTGATAGAATCTCATCAACTAAACTATTTTACTTGAGAAGCTTGTCCTGTGTTCTTTGACAACTGTTATATTTTGTTTGCTGTTTGGTTTTGATTTGACTTGTTTTTTCACACAAGCTTCCCTGACAGTGCTGGTTTTAGAATGTAGTTTCATGGCCTATTCTGCAGCAGTAGATCCTCAACAGGAAGGAGGAACTAGCTGCATGAGGAAAAGATTTGGCCCAGAGACAAGAGCACCTTGTTCTGTTATAGTTAAGGAGGCGGCATCTATTTAAGGAGGTGGCAAAGGGGAGCCTTTAGCAACATTCTTTAACATTGTTCACCCTTTAGCACTCATAATCGCTGATACAAGTGCTCACATTATTTCTCCACCACGTTCCTCTACCAAGTACCTCTACCCCTGAGTTGAGAGTGTGGTGCCTGAAAAGCACAGCAGGTCAGGGAGCATCTGAGGAGCAGGAGAATCGACATTTCAGGCAAAAGCCCTTCATCAGAAATCTATCCCTGAGCAACGCAAATCCTGAACACTCAAGATGCTGGCACAGTTGGCCGGTTCTTGACAGTAAAGCTCTGGTGCTTGTGCCAGATGTATCTGTCGTGCCATTAAGATATGTAGATGGCCACACTGCACATTGTCCCACAAGATTAACCTATTTGTACACTGGACCCTTATGGTTGATTACGTTATAAGCACTGAGATGTCTGTTGAATTGTAAAAATGCCAGTATATTATACTGATATTCACAATCCCAAGTATTCACACCTATTATGAAAACGGTCTTGATAGAAGTCTTTTAAGATTTTCATGGGTGTCAAAAGGCTGGATTCTGGAACATTTTTTGTTGGGTTCAGAATTTTCAGCCCAGATAACAGTTTAAAGTTAAGCTTTTCGAAGGAAAACAAAAAAAATCTAGACAAAGAAAGCTGAAGAACTGCAGATATTGGAAATCAGAATCAAAAACAGAAATTGCTGGAAAATCTCACCAGGTCTGGCAGTATCTGTGGAGAGAAGCAGAGTTAACATTTTAGATCCAGTGAACTTTCTTCTGAACTTTAGCCAACTCTTTAGTTAGAAGGTCTTGATGGAGCAGGTGAACAAGGCTGTTAATACTGGAATCATAGTAAACCAGGAGAAAGTGAGGACTGCAGATGCTGGAGATCAGAGTCAAAAGATGTAGTGCTGGAAAAGCAGAGCTGGTCAGGCAGCATCCAAGGAGCAGGAGAGTCCACATTTCGAGCATAAGTTGTTCATCAGGATTTGCTGATAAAGAGTTTATGCTCGAAACGTTGACTCTCCTGCTCTTCAGATGCTGCCTGACCGGCAGTGCTTTTCCAGCATCACAACCTTTGAATCTTGGTAAACTACCTGGTGAGAGGTTTGTAAAGAGAGATTAGATTGGCCAATATTATTCAGTCTGAGACATTATCATGGTAACATAGAAGAAAAGAAGTTTAACCATTAACTTAGCACTTTACTACAATCCTTCTGTTCACCCCTTTAAAAACTATCACAATTGATTTTCTTTAAAACACAAATATTTCTCTCACAGATTTATACATCAAGCCATTGTGTCCTAGCTGCAACTGTCAAACGGTGAGAAAACTTTTTCATAATTTCTAATTTAGAAATATTTCAAGTGATTTAGCACGAACAAAAGAGAAATAAAGAACATTGAAGTATAAATATACATACAGGTATCTGAAATGTTTTAATCAATTTTACTAAGATTTTTCTTTTAAAAATGCAGAATCAAAATTTTGAACAAGTACCACCAAGGCAGATTTCAAAAGAGCGCTTCTGGTATGTACTTTTCCAGTACTTTGAAAATATAATTAGCAGCCTTGATCAATATTAATTGATAGCTTTTGTTTTATCCTCTTAATACACAGTTTGAAGTTGGATCATGAAGGAAGCTATCAATGTGTCGCTACTGGTCTCGTATTTGAAGTGACAGGAAAGGTTGACATAATTTACTCAATTCTGTCTTGGTATAAATATGATACATTTCTGAAAGAAAAATGGAAGCTTTGTGGCCCACTGTTTGAGGTGAAGAGTGCTCCAGCTTTACTAAAGAGCATTTACTTCCCTCATTCTCTCTGCTTGTCAGGTAAGGGATTTTCTTCTGTTCCGAGTTATAATTTTATCATTTTCTTCCCTTTGAACCATCATCCTTTGTTGTTCATCATACTATATTCCGCTAGATGGAAGATGAAACTCATTTTGCAACATCAATATTCTTTAGATCAACCATGGATATGTGTGTGTATTGTTCTGACGAGAATCATAGAGTTTTATCGCACACAAAGAAGACCTTAGGCTCATTATCTCCATGCCAGTCAGCAAACCTCAATCTACTGTAGTCCCATTTTCCATCACTTGGCCCATAGCCTTCTACAACTAAGGCGTTTCATGTGATATTCCAAATACTTTTTTAATGTTGTGATGGGTTTTGCCTTTACTGCCCTTTCAGCAGTGAGCTCCAGTTACCCATTACCTTCTTGGTGAAAAATCTTCCTTAAATCCCCTCTAAACCTACTGCCCTTTGCCTTAATTCTGTGACCGCTGCATATTGATCCCATCTCTAGGGGGGATAGGTGCCTTCCTGTCTACCCTATCTATGCTCCTCATAATTTTGTACACCACAATCAGAACCCCTCCCTGCCTTCTATGCTCAAAGGAAAACAATCCCAGTCTATCTAAACTCCCTTAAGAGCTGAATCACTCCAGCCCAGATCTGGGTGGATCTCCTGTGTACCCACTCAAATGCAATCACATGCTTCTTCTAGTGTGACATCCAGAACTGCACACAGTCTATGGCCTAACTAATACCTAATGACCACAGGTTAGGCAGCATTTTAGAAAATGTAGATGATAGCATAAATTCCAGAGGGATATTGATTAACTAGGTGAATGGGAAAAAGAATCAGTGGTAGATGGATTTTTAGTGTAAACAAATGTGAGGTTATCTATTTTGGACCAAATAAAAAAATGGATCAGGGTATTTTGTTGATGGTATGAAGTTAAATATAGTGGATGACCAAAGAAGTTTGGAGGTTCAGGTGCAAAGATCTTCAAAATGTCACAAAGAGCTGAAGAAAATAATCAAGAAAGCTAATGGACTGCCGGCCTTTATATCGAGAGGGTTGGAGTACAAGGACACAGAAGTTATGCTGCAGCTATACAAAACCCTTGTTAGATTCCATTTGGTGTACTGTGAACAGATCTGGGTACCACACCTTGGGAAGGAAATATTGGCCTTGGAGGAAGTACATTAGGTGGGATTGAGGTTCACAAGGAAGAGGTGTTAGAAATCCTGCAGAGTGTGAAAATAGATAAGTCCCCTGGACCAGATGGGATTTATCCTAGGATCCTCTGGGAAGCCAGGGAGGAGTTTCCGAGCCTTTGGCATTGATCTTTAAATTGTCATTGTCTACAGGAATAGTGCCAGAAGACTGGAGGATAGCAAATGTGGTTCCCCTGTTCAAGAAAGGGAGTAGAGACAACCCTGGTAATTATAGACCAGTAAGCCTTACTTCAATTGTTGGAAAAGGTTATAAGAGATAGGATTTATAATCATCTAGAAAAGAATAATTTGATTAGGGATAGTCAGCACAGTTTTGTGAAGGGTAGGTTGTGCCTCACAAACTTTATTGAGTTCTTTGAGAAGGTGACCAAACAGGTAGAGGAGAGTAAACCGGTTGATGTGGTGTATATGGATTTTAGCAAGGCGTTCGATAAGGTTCCCCACAGTAGGCTGTTGTACAAAATGCGGAGGAATGGGACTGTGGGAGATGTAGCTGTTTGGATCAGTAATTGGCTTGCTGAAAGAAGACAGAGGATGGTTGTTGATGGGAAATGTTCGGTTACCAGTGGTGTACCGCAAGGGTCGGTGTTGGATCCACTGCTGTTCCTCATTTTTATAAACGACCTGGATGAGGGCATAGAAGGGTGAGTTAGTAAATTTGCAGACGACACTAAGGTTGGTGGAGTTGTGGATAGTGACGAGGGATGTTGTAGGTTACAGAGAGACATAGATAAGCTGCAGAGTTGGGCTGAGAGGTGGAAAATGGAGTTTAATGTGGACAAGTGTGAGGTGATTCACTTTGTCGGAGTAACCGGAATGCAAAGTACTGGGCTAATGGTAAGATTCTTGGTTGTGTAGATGAGCAGAGAGATCTCAGTGTCCATGTACACAGATCCTTGAAAGTTGCCACCCAGGTTGACAGGGTTGTTAAGAAGGCATACAGTGTTTTAGCTTTCATTAATAGAGGGATCGAGTTCCAGAACCATGAGGTTATGCTGCAGCTGTACAAAACTCTGGTGCGGCCTCACTTGGAGTATTGTGTACAGTTCTGGTCACCGCATTATAAGAAGGATGTGGAAGCTTTGGAAAGGGTGCAGAGGAGATTTACTAGGATGTTGTCTGGTAGGGAGGGAAGGTCTTATGAGGAAAGGCTGAGGGACTTGAGGCTGTTTTTGTTGGACAGAAGAAGGTTGAGAGGTGACTTAATAGAGTCATATAAGATAATCAGAAGGTTAGATGGGGTGGACAGGAAGAGCCTTTTTCCAAGTATGGTGACGGCGGGCACGAGGAAGCACAGCTTTAAATTGAGGGGTGATAGATATAGGACAGATGTCAGAGGTAGTTTCTTTGCTCAGAGAGTAGTAAGGGTATGGAATGCTTTGCCTGCAATGGTTGTAGATTCGCTAACTTTAAGTACATTTAAGTCATCATTGGACAAGCATATGGATATACATGGAATAGTGTAGGTTCGATGGGCTTCAGATTGGTATGACAGGTCAGCGCAACATTGAGGGCCGAAGGGCCTGTACTGTGCTGTATTGTTCTATGATCTATGTACATTGTAGGTTTACAAAAATGATACCCGGACTCCAGGGGGTTAAGTTATGAGGAGAGATTACATAAATTAAACCTGTTTTCTCTACAATTTCAACGGTTAAGCCGTGATCTGATTGAAGTCTTCAGATCAATAACGGGAAAAGCCCTACGGTAGATAAAGACAAAATATTTCCACTGATTGAAGAATCTAGAACAAGGGGACACAGTCTGAAAATTGTGAGACCATTTGGGAGATGTTAGGAAGCACTTTTGTACACATATGGTGGTATAGATTTGGAACACTCTCCCACAAACCAAATCAGTTGTTAATTTTAACTCTGATATAGATACATTTTTATTGAGCAAAGATATCAAGGAACCTTGTTCAAAGTCAAATATATGGAGTTAGGCCACAGGTCAGCCACAATCACACTGAACGTAGCAACAGTCTTAAGGGACTAAATGGATTGCTCCTGTTCCTTTGTTATACAGCTCCACTGTAACTTCCCTGGTCTTATATTGAATGCCTCGACTAGAGTCAGAGAGTCATAGAGACGTACAGCATAGAAACAGACCCTTCAGTCCAACTCATCCATGCCAACCTAATCAAGTCCCATTTGCCAGCACTTGGCCCATATCCCTCTAAGGTAAAAACAATGACTGCAGATGCTGGAAACCAGATTCTGGAGTAGAGTGGTGCTGGAAAAGCGCAGCAGTTCAGGCAGCATCTGAGGAGCAGGAAAATCGACGTTTTGGGCAAAAGCCCTTCATCAGGAATTCCTCTAAAACCTTCCTATTCATGTACCCCTCCAGATGCCTTTTAAATGTTGTAATTGTATCAGCCTTCACCACTTCCTCTGGCAGCTCATTCCATACACACACTACCCTCTGCATGCAAAAGTTGCCCCTTGGGTCTCTTTTAAATCTTTCCACTCTCACCTTCAATTTATCCCCTTTAGTTCTGGACACCCCCATCCCAGGGAAAAGACCTTGTCTACTCACTCTATCCATGCCAATAGATTTTTTTTGTGTATGAAGGGTGATCGGAGTTTTGGGATAGTGTAAGGAGGTGGAGTTGAGGTAAATAGAAGTTGTGACCATATGGAATGGCACAACAGGCTCAAGGGGCTAAAACACTTATGCTTGCTCCTGTTTCCTCCAATCCTTAAGAATTTGAGGTAGACTTTCCGAGCTTTGTGGATCCAGCTGGCTGTTACCTCCCAGAGCCAAGTGTCCTGGCCTACCATAGCAACTGACAGGCCTGGGTTACACTGGTGCTAGTTAAATACAAAACACAGAAACAGGTTTTAACATTTCATAGAATCTCTACAGTCCATTGAGTCTGCACTGACCTTCCAAAGAGCATCCCGCCCAGACCCCCCCCCCACCCCCCCCTAAACCCACATTAACCATGGCTAAACCTTCTATCCTGCACACTACAGGAAGATTTAGCATGGCCAATCCACCTAACCTTTGCACTATGGCAGGAACCAGAGCACCTGGAGGAAACCCATGCAGACATGGGGAGAATGTGCAAATTCCACACAGCAGTTGCCTGAGGCTGGAATCGAACCTAGCTCCTTGGTACTAGGAGGCAACAGTGCTAACCACTGAGCCACCCAATTGTCAAACAACCTTGTAAGTAATGGCAGGCCATCCTCCTCTTTATTCCACCTTCATTATTACCGGACAAGAGTCAGGATTCAGATAATCACATTCCATCTGACTGTTATGGGAAGTTAGTATTTCTGCTGTGATTCCCCACATTCCCGGGATGGGTGAAATTCATTAGATTTCTCTCCCACCTCCAAATGTCTCCTAGTGGTGAAAGCTCAATAACCCATTGAATGCTCCCCTCATCCCACAGCTGACCAGTATCAGTTACCAAGTAAACTCATGTCTGTTCCTCAGCCTACATTTAAGAAAACAACATCAGCCGGTTGTCTCAGAGTCATAGAGATGTACAGCATGGAAACAGACCCTTCGGTCTAACCTGCCCATGCTGACCAGATATCCCAACCCAATCTAGTCCCACCTGCCAGCACCTGGCCCATATCCCTCCAAACCCTACCTATTCATATACTGATCCAAATGCCTCTTAAATGTTGCAATTGTACCAGCCTGCACCATATCCTCTGACAGCTCATTCCATACAATCACCACCTTCTGCGTGAAAAGGTTGCCCCTTATGTCTCTTTTATATCTTTCCCCTCTCACCCTAAACCTATGCCCTCTAGTTCTGGACTCCCAACCCCAGGGAAGAGACTTTGTCTATTTATTCTACCCATGCCCCTCATAATTTTGTAAACCTCTATAAGGTCACCCCTCAGCATCCGACGCTCCAGGGAAAATAGCCTCAGCCTGTTCAGCCTCTTCCTATAGCTCAGATCCTCCAATCCTGGCAACATCCTTGTAAATCTTTTCTGAACCCTTTCAAGTTTCACAACATCTTTCCGGTAGGAATGAGACCAGAATTGCGCGCAATATTCCAACAGTAGCCTAACCAATGTCCTGTACAGCCGCAACATGACCTCCCAACTCCTGTACTCAATACTCTGACCAATAAAGGAAAGCATACCAAGCGCCTTCTTCACTATCCTATCTACCTGCGACTCCACTTTCAAGGAGCTATGAACCTGCATTTCAAGGTCTCTTTGTTCAGCAACACTCCGTAGGACTTTACCATTAAGTCTTTTTCGCTATCACTGAAAAATGCCCATCCTGCTCTGTGCAGACAAGCATCACAAAACTATTCTGGCCCCAGTTTGGCAGAAAGTTTCTGGAGGCTCCAGTCAGCAGTCTGCCTGCATTGTTATTGCCCCTGGTAGTCTCTATCAAAGACATTTGAAGACCAACTAATCGCACAATGGCTCCTCCTGTTTACTTTGTTGGTGCAGTCGCGTATCACTACGCAGTCCAGCTCCGACTGAAATGTGCCATTAGTTGCTGAATATATACTTCATAAAACATTAAGGGCAGTTTATGAAACCCTCCCATTACTATTGTGCTGTTCTGCTGTGAATACCAACCCACAGACTCGTGACTGAGTGAGGAACACTTAAAAGCAATTGCACCTACACCGCATATAGATTACTGCCACAAAGTGAGGAACAATAAAACAGACTGTAGTATAAAATGCTGGAAGACACTCACACACAGATCCTAACCAGGAATTGTATCAAAGGACCAGCACCCAAACAAAATTCAGATTCAATTCCATGAGTCATCACTCAGGTCTTTTAAAGTTTGAGCTTTGTGACTAACTGAGATTTGGGTGTTACAACACAGAGCAGGCCATTCAGCAATGATGATCCACATAAGCCTTCTTGAACCCTCTTTGTTTTGCCCCATTTATCAATCCCCACCCCCAAACCCTTTTGCGAAGCCTCCTTAAATAAGGTTTGAAACATTTCAGGGAACTCTCGCTCAACATGAAATGCAAGCCCCCTGAGATGGTTTACAATTCTTTCAAGGGACAGCAAACCCATGGGAGATCTACATAGTCAGGAGAGGAATCCTAGATTGTAGTGGCAGTTGCTGATTCCTACACATCATCTGAACTCCAATGAGGGAAGCTAAATGTTTTTTCCCGACCTGGCGAGATGTTTGCAATTTCTGGGAGTGAGTGAGTGAGTCTACCCAGCACCACCCAATGGGGATGGTGGGAAATACATTGGGCAATCTGAATCAACAGGATCATACCAGCCCCAGGCTGATACGGTCTCTAGGGTGCAGCTTTGAGATGGAGGGAGGGATAGAATGATAGAAGGGAAAAAGTGATGGGAGAGAGAGAAAGAAAGCATTGGGAAGGAAGAGGAGAGGAAGATTAAAAAGTGACTCTGAGATAAGTGTCCCTTATGCCTTCTTAATCACCTATTCACCTGTCCCGCTGCGTTCAAGAATCTGTGGACATAAACACCAAGGTCCTACTCATCCTGTGTACCTCCTACTATTCACTATATTCTGTGCTGTGTTAGTCATACAGGTTTACAGCATGGAAACATGTCCTTCAGCCCAACTTGTCCATGCCACCCAGTTTTCACAATTAAATGCCATTTGCCTGTGTTTGGTCCATATCCCTCCATACCTATCCCATCCATGTACCTGTCCAAATGTTTCTTAAATGATGGAATTGTACTTGCCCTCACGACTACCTCTGGCAGCCCAATCCAGACACTCACTACCCTCTGTGTGAAAAAATTGCTCCTCTGGACCGTTTTGTATCACTCCCCTTTCACCTTCAACCTATACCCTCTAGTTTTAGACTCCTCTACCATGGGGAAAAGCTGTTGGCAGTCTACCTTATCTATGCCTCTCCTGATTTTATAGACCTCTATAAGGTCACCCCTCAGTATCCTATGCTCCAGGGAAAAAAGTTCCAGCCAATTCCAGCCTCTCCTTATAACTCAAACCTTCCAGTTCAGATAGCATCCTAACAAATCTCGTCTGCACTCTTTCTAGTCTAAGAATATCCTTTCTAAAGCAGGGCAACCAGAACTGCATGTAGTACTCCAAATATGGCCTTACCAATTTCCCTTACTTGTACAGCTGTAATAGGATCTCCCAACTCCTCTCTTCAATGCTCTGAACAATAAAAGCAAGCGTGCCAAAAGCCTTCTTTATCATCTTGTCTACCTGTGAGTCCACTTTCAAGGGGCTATGCACCTATACCCCTAGATGTCCTCGTTCTAGAATACTCTCCAGGACCCAGGATTGTGTAAGTCCTGCCCTGGTTTGACCTATCCAAGATGCATCACCACACACGCTTCAGGAATAAACTTTCATTTCCCTTGTTTCCCTTGTCAGTTGGACTTCTAAAAATGGTCTGGTGTTAAAGCAACTTTATTTTTCTTTCCTCACCCAATAAAAAGATAATTTCTTTTCTCTCTCCGTAATATTCCCTGTTCTGTTATCTAATGGAAGCAAACGAGAGTCTGGTTTCTCAGGACTCGTTAAGGTCTAACGCTATCAGATATATTAGAATTGGGTTGATCACCACCCCCTTGCCAGATTTTAACCCATATATCTGGCAAGTCCCCTATCTTAGTTACTCCAAAATGTCAGCAGGCACTGGTATAGTGTTGTATCATTTGGGCTAAGTTCCATACTGTGTTCACAAAATGATTTGGAAAATGTCTTAAACAATTATTTTAACTTTACAGACCATTCAGCCGATTTACAATTTGGAATTTTACATATAAAGGACAAGAAACCGAAAATCGAGCCAGCTGTTGACCATTCAACAACACACGTTCATTGGAATGTGAGCTCCTTATCACCAGTTGGACCAATCTGTAATACTCCTTCTGAAGTCATTCAACATCACGGTGTTGTGCTGATTTACAAAATTATTAATAGCTACCAGTCTTTATTATTTCACGTGTACATGGCAACAAACAATCACTCTGTTATTAAGGTATGAACTGTGTTATCCGTCCTTGTTGAGAGAATAGTTAAAGCTTTTTTGTTATAGTTTAACCATTGACTAAGTTACAGTTATTATTTATTTCTGAATGTTTCAGTTATTTGTAAGTTCACACAAAATGCTAATTTAAAAAAAACTAATTTAAAAATACTAATTTCCTTATGACTATGCTTGTTCACTTCTAGGATATCACAAAAGCTGAAAAATATTCAAAACAGAAATCTGTAAAAATTGATAAGCCTACTCCATGCCATAAAAAGCTGATTACTGGCAAAACATATCGACTCTTGAGTAACCCACAAGCTGATATAACACCAGGGGTATGTGTAGTAAATAATTACTGATATATTTCTGTTGCTTACATGCAACGTTTTCTGTATATGTTATTCATACATAGTTCTGAAGATGGGTCACTGGATCCGAAATGTTAACTCTGATTTCTCTCCACAGATGCTGCCTGACCTGCTGAGTTTTACCAGCAATTTCTGACTTTGTTTCTGATTTCTATCATATACAATTTTCTTGTTTTTTTAATCTTGTCTATTGTACAAATAAACTTCAAAATAAATTGAAAAGTAATGGCATGTTTCATAATTAGGATCTAAAGTAATGTGAGTATTGTTATCACTTTCCATTGTTCTAAAATCCTTCCAGATCAGGATAAGCTACAGTTGAATCTTGGAGTCTACTGAAAATGCTGGGATCTGAAGTGTTAATTTGAAGATCTCATTGGTCTTATTTTTGCCATGATTACAATTGCACCAATTTTTTCATTGCAGGTTCTGCAGATTTGGAAAAGAACAATTTGTTTTGTCAGAGGAGATAGAGAGGATTGGTAGAAAAGTGTTTTTCCTGACTTCAGAAATCCTAAAGCCAGGAAATGTATTACTTTTGAACTGTGGCCACTTTGTAAGGTAGCTGCCTTGAAAACAACGGTGAGATAATTGGATCAAATAAGCTATTTCAGTATTCTTGGTTAAAGGATAATATTAGCCAGGATGACAAGAGAACTGAAACAAAAACAGAAATACCTTGAGAAACTCACCAGGTCTGGCAGCATCCGTGCAGAGAAAACAGAGTTAGTGTCTTGAGTTCACTGACAGCAGCTAGATCTGAAGAAGGACCACTGGACTCAAAACATTAACTGTTTCTTTCCACAAATACTGCCAGGCCTGCTGAGTTTGTCCATCAATTTCTGCTTTTACTTGTTTTAGATCTCCAGCATGCACAGTTCATTGTTTTATTATAATAAGAGAGCAGTCTTGCTCTTCTGTTTATAGTGCCTTGAGGTCTTTGCAGCGGACAAATAGTACACTTGTATCTACTGAGCTGGATTGCTAACCCAGAATATATGCTCAGGCCCAGACCCACAACATTTGACTCAGAAATGAGAGTGGTACCACTGAAGCAAAGCTCATTATAGATAATCCGTCAGTATTATGTACATTAGACATTTCAGCATTTGGTAATGTACAAAGATCTAAAGTTTTGCATGTTATAAAATTCATCACTTTTCTCTATGATTATATGTTATTTGGAAAATAAACTAACATTATACAAATAAGGCTTAATGTTTTAATGTTTATTGGAAGTGTTAACTTCACATATTTTTGTTCAAATCTTATATTAAGCCCCTTTGAGCATTTGTCTTTTTTCCCTAGTAGATATCTTTTTGTAAATTTAAGTATTGTTGAAAAAGACACATTTTGTCAAAACTTTTCATCTTACACTCATGAAGATATTTTTCAAGAATACAAATTCAAGGGAAAATAGATATATATTTCTTCTTGTGAAGTGTCCTGATAAATACAAGATGGAAAGCTTCAACAAAGCTTGTTTTGCTTCATGAATACTCAAGTTCAGTTCTGTAAATGACTGTTAGTTAATTTACCAATTTTGATTCCAACCTCCCTTCATTTAGTGTCTGCAGATTAGAAATTCCATTTATTTTTCCATAGGAATTGTGCAAATGTTTTTCTTTTCCTCTGCTTGAGCTGGAAAATGTAAAAAGCAAATATGCTTGTGTCCCTTCAGTCCTCTTCACCACTGCTGGCAACAGGAGAGATGAAAGAGGTTCTTTAGAATGGGCACGTTCTAGGGACCTAGCTATAACTTTGCATCTGGGGATATTTTGAATGAATTAAATCTTGCTCCCTCCAATACTTCATGTTTGTAAAAAAAAACTTGACTTGCTTAACACTGAAATGACAGTTGCTGATCTTGGAGGATTAATGTTTAACATAATTGTCTGAGTTCCAGACTGAAACTTGGGTAGGGGTCTGAAATTGGAAATGGGTGGAGTGGTGAAACAGCTGGCTTCTAAGTACCCCACCTGAATACATAGAACATAGAACATTATGGCGCAATACAGGCCCTTCAGCACTCAATGTTGTTCCGACCAATCTAACTTACACTATTCCATTTTCGTCCATACGTCTATCCAATGACCATTTAGGTGCTCTTAAAGTTGGTGAGTCTACTATGGTTGCAGTAGAATACATTCAAAAAAATTGAATATCTCATGCAGTGTAGAAGTAAGTAATGTCATCATAGTCCAAATGGACTATAGGACTGCCCACTCATTAGGAAGAAATGATTAATGATAATTTAACCCGAGGGTCATCATACTTCAGGTGAAGGGAGAGGTTCAGGAAGAGACCCCTTCATGATAACCTCAGCTAATACAGGAATTGAACCATTACTGTTGGCATTACTCTGCATTTGAAACCAGCTGCCCAGCCAACTGAGCTAACCAACAAAGGATAAAACTCCTGCTCCTTGTTTTGCACTCTATGTCTAACATTACCTCAATTATTATTTTACTTTATTTTAAACACATTAATACTTAGGCTAGAACTGAAGTGAGTCTCAGAACATTTGTCTGCTAACATTGCTGGTAGTAATTTTGCACCTGACCAAACAGAACCAGCCCACTTACACCGAAGAATGCAAATTCCTCCCTCTCTCCCTTGGACCATCAAAGCAGGCATTGTGTTTGATTTAACATTTACAACTCTTTCAGTTTACCTATTCGCATGACACAGTTTACTATTACAATTTAAGAGTGTTCCTGGTTATTTGTTAAGGTTGTTTTTGTATTTTATATCCATGTCCCTCAAAGATCCGAGACGTTCAATTTTTAACCTTTAATCTCTCACCTATCTTGTTTCACATCAGTAATATTGTGTGGTGTTGTATCTCTTTACACAGATGCTGCACTTATATTAGATTCAAGTATTTAGCTGGGATTAGCTTCATTGTTATACCCTGGTTTTGTTTGTGCATGTAAATACTCATTTGAGTGCTCTGTGTAGAATCATATTAAAGTATATTTGTTTGAAGCCCCACCTATTTTATATGCCTAGGCCTGTAACATTGAATTGCATTGTATGTAGTTTTTCAGCTAACATAACATACGTCTATGTTTACTACTTCAGTCTTTATTTTTGTTAAGGGAGGTCTACTTTTCTTTTCTAAGGCACCTTTGGTTTTCATTTTAGACTGAATCTTCCAGTCTACTGGTTGTGACATCTCTGGCAATTCTAAGTCAAATTCGTGCACTTGGTTGAGAATGGTTTATTGGATTAGTTTTGTTAAAAGCTCTCACTTTCTTCAGTGGAAGCAGCTGTTTACCAGCATCGTATATTAGTGTGCAATGTGCTGCACAGCAACTCTATGCAAAGCCTATAGTTTGCGCTGAGCTGTTGAAAGAGTTCTCCACAGAGAGGGAGTTTCAGTGGGAAAATAACCCACAGCAATCTTATGAAACATCTTGTAACTAAAGGAGGAAAGTTTCTCTTGGTGTATCAGTACAACTGTGTTGCTGGTCACCACTGTAAACCAGTGACAGAGATGGTGAGAGTTTTTATTTCACCATGGTTTTTTGTGGAAATATATTCGAGAAATCTGGCAAACTATGGGTGTACCAAAGAAAAAGTACCTCTAAATTGTTAACATAAAAAAAATCACTGAGAACCTGCCATTCAAACCAGGATTTGTCCACCTGTAATTCCAGTTTCATACCATGTACTGGGCCCTTTAATATTTTCTAAAATGGTCGAATAAGCCACTCAGTCGTAAAAACATTTGCTACCTCACCACCACTATTCAATTCAACCAAGAATGAGCAATAAGTATGATGGTGATAGCAACACACACATTCTGACAGCAATATGATGAAACATCCCCAGACTGTTGGCTGGACTAGTAAGCAAGTGACCCAAGTTAATGACTGTGTGAATAGAAGAACAAGGCACGGCAGGGAAACTGTGAGCATGTGGCTTGGTGCTAAGGAAGCAAGAACTTAGAGAGCAACTATTCTGTTCTGAGATGCAGCCTAGTCCAAATTCATGAACTAGGTATCTGTCTGTGCATGGAAAGTGTCCATTTTGTAGTCTTCCAATGCTAGATGTCAGTGCATGCTGCAATACAAGTCTGTGCTTCCTGGAGTTCCCTGCCAATATATCAGAGAGGTGCCACGATGATGGTGAAGTATTATCAGATGTCAGAATCCAATATCCATGGGCAAGGACTGCTGGTGGCAGCTGCCCATTGTTTATACTCTGGGCTGCTGTTTGATTGAGAGGTTTGGAGCACATAGTGAGTTGATAAGCACTCTGATTTCCACATCGAATTTTCCCAGAAACAAGTTTGTTAAAATAGAAAGTTCAATATTAGTGAGGTGAGTTGGACTGTCATCAGTATTTAATAGGTAATAATTCTCCTTAATTAGCAACTTGCTGTCCTAATGAGCAACTTAGCTTGCTGCTTGTGAAAAGCATAAAGGATGGGAGTGAGTTGCTGTCGACATTGAGGTTGTTCTCACTGGACTTCTCATCTGATTCTGCCACACATCTCACCATAGGCCACATTAGTAAGACCCTGGTAGGGTTCTGCCCCACATCTCGGTAAAGGCCATTATATCACCCAGTTATTTTATTTGCGTTATCAATTCATCCATCTTGTTATGAGTGCTGCATGCACCCAGATTAAGAGATTTTAATTCTGTCTTTTCGCTATTTTTCCTTAGTGTGACCTTATTTGCTGCTGCTGATGTTTGTGCAGCATATTGTGTCATGTTACACTTTGGCTATCATTACTCTGAATTGCTATCCTGCAGTATTGCCTTCTCCTATATCATTAACTTCCAAAATCTTACCTTGCGTCACTCCATTCAAGTTAACCTTTTGCTTGTCTGACTGACCTTCTTCAGAAGAAGTTCCCAGCTACATCACAGGTGCATCTACTTTCTGTCCAGTAGCTAATTTCAAAAACATATCTAGCAAAGTTAGATTCTAAGCTGTCGTGCAAACAAATCTGCTTATGACGTGGTCTTTAAATTATTTCAAGCTTGTAAATGCTGCATCAATGAGCTGTTTCTCACTATCCGTCAGCCAAATTGTTAATGAGAAGTCTTTCTGGGGTCAAGATTAGAGTGGTGCTGGAAAAGCACAGCAGGTCAGGCAGCATCATAGGAGCAGGAAAATCGACATTTGGGGCAATAGTCCTTCATCAGGAATGATTTTCCTGCTCCTCGGATGCTGCCTGACCTGCTGTGCTTTTCCAGCACCACTCTAATCTTGACTCTAATCTCCAGCATCTGCAGTACCCACTTTTGCCTTTCTGAAGCCTGGAGCTAGTCTGAAGTGTCTTTAAATTCTGTCTATAGGAAGAATAATCTGTACTCTTCTCATATAGATGAAATATCCAAGACTCGGAGGGAATTACAAACAAGTTCCAACATTTCTAAAACAAGGGCAAAATACTGCAGATGCTGGAAACCTGAAATAAAAACAGAAAGTGCTGGAGAGATTCAGCAAGTTTGACAGTATCTGTGGAGACAGAAAAAAAAAGGAGTTAATGTTTTGAGACCAGTATTACTGTTCTTTGGAGCTGTTGAGAAAGTCTCAGATCTGAAGATGAGTAATATCGGACTGGATCCAACATTCCAAATCTTGGGGCAAGATTTCCTTTGTGTATCAGTAATACGATCATAAACCTGTTTATAACAAATATGTTTACAATTATGTGAGGAAATGTTCACTTCACTGAAATGACGACTTTGCAATGGAAATCATTTGTCTTCATTTAGTAATGTATGAATTCTTTATGATTAAACAAATGGTAATGATCAACTTTTTAAAAATTTTAACAGGAAATTGCATTTGAAGATATGACGCCTCTTAAATGTAAAGGTTATTTTGAAGTGTTTTTGGAACAACCGGAAGATTTTCAATTAACGTTAATGGATGTAGATTCAGGTGAAACAATGTGGACCTCAAAACTGCGAGAGTGTAAGTACTTCCAGAGTGGGCAGGCATTGTTAGATTCCGTTCAAGTGAATTTCTAACTATTTTATGGACTGATTTAATTCTTTGTGACTAATTCATTTTTACAATTTCATAGAGTATCTTATATAGTAGTTGCCCCAATTGTTGTGGATCGTCGCCATATTATGTTGGGGAAAATCCATCTGTTCACTCTTCCTAACAAACCAGAACAAGGTGTTTACTGTCCAAACCCTGATTTCTGTGATCACCTGGAGAGTTTTTATTTGCAATGGACATCGGTAGAACTGCCAGATTCTTGTTTAGTAAAGTGCCCCACAAACCAACTTAGCCAGTAAACGTCCTAAAACTTTTTATTAAACTTGAAACTGATAGAAAGGCCGAATGCTAATGGGGGTTAAGGATTTACAATAAAAGGTGGGTATACCCTCAAAACCTTAGGCAGCAATTGTGGAGAGAGAGAAAAATGGAAATAAAGTTTCAGGCTTGTGACCATTCCTCAGAACTGGGAAAGGGTAGAGATTTTAAGGAGTGATGGGACATGGACAAAGGAAAGCCTGATGTAGCCTTGAAGACAGAAAGATTGAATGACTGAAAAACTTATGTCCCAGGGCCAAAGGGAACAGCGATATGGCAAAAAAAAAATTACAAAGAATTTAAAGAATAAGTGTACTTCTGACTGAAAGCTTAAAGCTGCAAGAAACAGAATAAAGGAAACTAAATGTGGAGCAGATTATGGTCTGAAATTGTTGGACTCAGTGTTGAGTCCACAGCTGAAAAGTGTTTAAGTGAAATGAGGTGCAATTCCTGAAGCTTACATTGAGCCTCACTACAACAGTGCAGTCGTCCAAGGACAGCGGAATCAGTATAAGAGCAAAGTGGAGATTGAAGATGACAAGTCACTGGGAATCTCAGGATCATGCTTGTGGACAGATTACAAGTCTTCTACAGTGTGGCCACCTAATCAGCATTTTGGTCTTTCCATTGTAGAGGATACTCAGTTGTAAGCTTTGAATACAGTATGCTAGATTTAAATAAATAAATGTAAATTGTTGCTTCACCTGGAAGGTGAGTTTGAGACAGTTGCAAGAGAGGAGGTATAAAAGGTGAAATATATCTGCACTTTAACTGAAAGACACTGGAATTGAAATGGACTGTTGAGGATGACCAGAAAGTAGACTGCAGTGTCAATGAGGAAATAATCCCTTAATTTTTATTTGTAGCTTGAACATTAATGTCTGTACTGTGATTATTTGCCACACATAATGCATCCCTTCTAATTTGCAAGCTCTACACTTTTGTCTTCATCTGTCTTCTCAAAGTTAGTATGGACGTTCCCCTCTAAACACATCTTTTTTCCACCAAAATATTGTTCTTTTCCTCTATCCTAAATGTGAGAAAATCAAGATACTTTTCACTGTCTCCCAAACCAGCCCAATGCATTCTTTCAAATAACCTTAACATTGCTTGATGTTTTACATGCTACAGTTCTCAGGGTCTTTTTAAGACAAGAATAATGTTACTAAATCACTCTCATACAAATTAGGAGCAGGAGTAGGTGATTCAGCCACTCTCACTTTCTCTGGCATTCCATAAGTTCAAGACTGATTTGACTGAGGCTTCAACTCCACATTTCTCTCTAGCCCAAAAACTATTGACTCCCTTGTTAGTCAAGATCTGTCAACCTCTGCCTTAACAGTATTCATGACCTCACCCTCATCTCTTTATGGGGAAGAGAATTCTGAAAATTGTCGACCAACTCAGGGAAAGTAAAAATCCAGCAGCCTAGAGATGTTTCCTAAATTTCTCATCAAAAATAAATAGAGTCCATTCATAAGTAAAGATTTTAATGGCAGTGCATTGTGTACCAGGAGCTCACAGTATAATTTCTGGAATATATTTACTGGGGTTCAGATTCAACCCTCCAGTTAGTGCCTCTTTGAATTTGACTAAATTAACACATTTAATTCTGAGTCTAAGTCGACCCTTGTTTTTCAGGAGTCTCTTACCTGACCATATATGCAGCCATAAAGGGCATGTTTTGCACATTTTTGATTCACATACACATTTTTGATTCAATACCTGCATCATCACATGTTACGCGCACCAGTATATATTTGCACAATGCAATTTTCAAATCGTTAGATTGAATGTTGATAACCATATATATACACTGTAGATATATACTGTATATTTACTTATGTAATATTTATATACATATATTTAACCTCTGTATGCAAATATCTATGGTACCTTATGGCAGTCTTCCCGCTGTTGCCTCAGTTTCTTAGGAGTAGATTGTGTGTACAGTTGTGCTCTGAACTTATTGTAAAACTCTCCCAAATTTTTCTGACAAAATGGCAACATGAAAAATCAAGTATACAGCCCGGCTTAAACTAAAAGTTATTGAAGCTGCAGAGAAGAACAACAATAGCATAGCTGCAAGGGAGTTCTGTACTTCTGAAAAACTTCTCCAAAATTGGAGGGAAAAAGCCACACAGTTAAAGGTTATGTCAAAACAGAAATATGCCAACTGAGGAAAGCTGAACATATGGCCGCAACTAGAAGAAAAGATTGCTGACTGATAATTCAGTGTCGACAGAACTGAAGCATAGTGACTCGACAATGTATAAGAATATGCACCAAACATTAAGCAATAAAAGGTGGATTCAGTGATTTCAAACTCAGTGCTAGATGTTGCAGTAGGTTCATGAGCAGGTATGAATTATTTAGTGCAACTGATGAGGACAGGGAATTTGAGGAATTCTAATGGACTTTTGCATGTACTGACAACTTTTGGTTTAAGCAGCTATCCCATAATGTTTGTGATATACGATGAGAAGGGTTTTTGCTGTGAATATCAGTTTTTTGATGTAAAGTGTTTACCATATATTATTAAGTTTCATACGGCCTTTTTCTATTAAATTACTGTCAAACTTTATTTTGTTTTTACTGTTCCTCTGTTTTTATTTCATGAATTGTTTGTTGAACAAACACCCCCGGTAGAGGCCTGACCACCTGCTGGTATGCCTATTACTTTCGTACATATGTGTAGACCTACATGTACCTTACAGTACTGATAACTGGAATACAATATGACAGTACCGTTCTACCTTAAGAGGCAGAATAGAGACAGTTATTTTGCAGATAGTCATATTTCTTTTTCCTTTTGTTGTTTATTATTTTATATGGAGATCTGGCTCTTGTTTGTTTATTTTTTTGACTCATGAATTTCATCCCCTCGAAAACAATACCTCATGTATAAGCAACCCCCTAATCTTAGCCTACAAAATATCTTCTAAACTCGATCTATACACAAGTATATATGGTGGTACCATTTACCAGCACTTGGCCCATAGCCATATCCATGTAAACCATTGCTATTCATATAACCATCCATATGCCTTTTAAATTGTTGTAATTCTACCAGCCTCCACCACTTCGTCTGGTAGCTCATTCCATACACACACCATCCTCTGTGTGAAAATCTTGCTCCTTAGATCCCTTTTAAATCTTTACTCTCTCACCTTAAACCTATGCCCTCTACTTCTGGACTTCCCCAACCCAGAGGAAAAGACTTTGTCTATTTACCCTGTCCCTGTCCCTCATGATTTATAAACCTCTATAAGGTCATCATCAGGCTCCAGTACTCCAAGGAAAACAGCCCCAGCCTATTCAGCCTTTTTCTATAGACTCAAATCCTCCAACCCTGGCAACATCCTTGTAAATCTTTTCTGAACCCTTTCAAGTTTCACAAATCCTTCTGATAGGAGAGAGACCAGAATTGCACACACTATTCCAAAAGTGGCCTAACCAATGTTCTGTACAGCCGCAACATGACCTCCCAACTCCTGTACTCAATGCTCTGACCAATAAAGGAAAGCATACCAAATGCCTTCTTCACTATGCTATCTACTTATCGACTCCACTTTCCAGGAACTATGAACCTGCACTCAAGGTGTCTTTGTCCAGCAACAGTCCCCAGGTCTTTTCCATTAAGTGTATAAGTCCTGCTCTGAGTTGCCTTTCCAAAATGCAGCACCTCGCATTTATCTAAATTAAACTCCATCTGCCATTCCTCAGACCATTGGCCCATCTGATCAAAATCCCTAAGGTAACCTTCCTTGTCCAACTTACATTACCAATTTTGGTGTTGTCTGCAAACTTACTAACCATACTTCGTATGTTCACATTCAAATTATTTACATAAATGACGAAAAGCAGCGGATCCAGCACCGATCCTTGTGGCACACCACTGGTCACAGGCTTCTAGCCTGAAAGGCAACCTTCCACCACCACTCTCTGTCTTCTACTTTGAGCCAGTTCTGTATCCAAATGGTTAGTTCTCCCTGTATTCCATGAGATCTAACCTTGCTAACCAGTCTACCATGAGATACTTTGTCGAATGCCTTACTGAAGTCCTTATAGCTCACGTCTACCGCTCTGCCCTCAATCCTTTTTGTTACTTCTTCAAAAAACTCAATCAAGTTTGTGAGACCTGATTTCCCACACACAAAACCATGCTGACTATTTTTAATCAGTCCTTGCCTTACCAAATACATGTAAATCCTGTCCCTCAGGATTCCCTTCAACAACTTGCACATTACCAATGTCAGGTTCACCGGTCTATAGTTCCCTGGCTTTTCCTTCCCACCTTTCTTAAATAGTGGCATCGTGTTAGCCAACCTCTAGTCTTCCGGCACCAAACCTGTGACTATTGGTCATACAAATATCTGAGCAAGGGTGTGCTTTTAAATAAAACTTTTCAATTTTATCTTTTAAGGTTTATGTGTTTTAAGTGTTTGTTAATTGTGCCATCCTCCTTGAGATGTAATCTTTCACCTTTAATCTGAATAATATGTTCATAGAATGAAATAACATTACAGGTGACTGGGCACACCATGACCAGAATGAACAAGGCAAACCAAGAGACTTTAACAGTAAGTTATTAATCAATATTTTCTAGAGGAAGATCTAAAAATGCTGCACTTAAAATGGCATAGGTCCTTTCAGCCTTCTTAAAAAAAATCATAATCATATGTACAATGACGTTCTGCTGCACTAGACCCATAGAGATGTACTGCACACAAGCAGGCCCATTGATCCAATTCGTCAATGCTGACCAGATATCCTAAAATAATCTAGTCCCATTTGCCAATACTTGGCCTATATCCCTCTAAACTCTTCGTATTCAAGTACCCATCCAGTTGGCTTTTAAATGTTGCAATCATACCAGCCTCCACCACTTCCTTTGGCAGCTTAATCCATACACGCACCACCCTCTGTGTGAAAAGGTTAGGGCCTTTTTAAATATTTCCCCTATATACCTCTGACCTGTGTGGTGATGCGTTTGGAGGCAGGAAGGGCATTGAGTCAGGCAGAGAGATGTACCTGAACCCTAGCATTTTCTCTCCATTCTCGGAATTCAATTATGGGTGGTAATGACCATTGTTAACTTTCCTGTCTGCCACCAGTTTGAAGCTCGTAAGTGGCCAAAAGATGTCCACTTAAAAGCTGTATTAAAAGCTGCTGGGATTAATGTCTAATGCACACAGCCCAGTCGCCAGGTAAGCCATAGATCTAGCACATTACTTCCGTCAGGCTACTGGCCAGGGTGCGCGACTGTTTGGGAGTCACCTCGCTCAGAAGCACTTAGTGTGAGATTGAGGGACTGCACTTCAGGGCACGGGGAGGTGTGTACAGAGCCAACCGCTACTGTCCCCACCCAGCCTTACTCCTCTTGCAGAGGTCCATCCCCAAAATACCCCCCTCACCCTCTGCAACCAACCACATAACTTAGCCATGGTCTAGATCACAGCATGATGTTGGGACTCTAGTACCTGTCCTTTTGGCAGCAGCCACTGATTGGCCAGCAGCTGTCAGCAGTCAGTCCATCCCTAGGGTCTTGATTTTGGGGCAAGGCCTACTAGTGATCCCTTACTGCTAAGGGGGCCCTCCTGACAGGAGGCAATCCCAGTTACTTGCTGGTTCTCCAGTCGGCAGGTGAGGCACCTAATATCTTCCATAAGATTCCATCTAAAAGGTCCACAGATACATAGTTTAAAAGAAATTGATGTAAAGGAAACAGTGGATTAAGAAGATATTTCAAAGGGAAGAATTAACATGATAAAGTGTTCCCCACAGCCTGCAACATTGGTTAGAATGCTAGAAAAGTACTCAATATCAATCCACATATGAACCTCTACTGTACTGGAAAGCTCGTGTGTAGGTATCTTAGGTGAGAACAGCTGGAGCATGCATTGAATATTTTACCAACATTCTTTGTACAGGTTATTGCCAGAAGAAAGATAACTTGTATGAATAATTATGAGGTTGTACATTTGTTCCTCTGGAAGAGACATTGCCTTTAAAAGATGATAACAGCTAAAGTGAAAGATGTTAAAGCCCCAGTGAAAATGCTACTTTGGCTAAAAAGCTAATAGAAAATGCATAGTTAACTAACCTATATTACTCAACATTTGTAGAAAGATTAGCCAGTCAGATGCTCCAATAGAATTTATTTACAGAATAACATACAGCTATCTGCATTTCACATGGAGCAACCAGTGAGATATACAAGACAACATAAGGGAAGTAATTTAGAAGAGCAACCATTTATAAAACAGTTAACGAATCACTTCTGCTACATCAAAATGTCAATCACATTGATTTATTATGCAACTAAATTTTCTAGCTTAGCAGGAATTACAGGCCAGTTAGTCTTACTTCTGTGGTAGGCAAAGTAATGGAAAGGGTACTGAGGGATAGGATTTACGAGTATCTGGAAAGACACTGCTTGATTAGGGACAGCCAGCACGGATTTGTGAAGGGTAGGTCTTGCCTTACAAGTCTTATTGAATTCTTCGAGGAGGTGACCAAGCATGTGGATGAGGGTAGAGCAGTGGATGTAGTGTACATGGATTTTAGTAAGGCATTTGATAAGGTTCCCCATGGTAGGCTTATGCGGAAAGTCAGGAGGCATGGGATAGAGGGAAATTTGGCCAATTGGATAGAAAACTGGCTAACCGGTCGAAGTCAGAGAGTGGTGGTAGATGGTAAATATTCAGCATGGAGTCCAGTTACAAGTGGAGTTCTGCAGGGATCAGTTCTGGGTCCTCTGCTGTTTGTAATTTTTATTAATGACTTAGAGGAGGGAGTCGAAGGGTGGGTCAGTAAATTTGCAGATGATACAAAGATAGGTGGAGTTGTGGACAGTGAGGAGGGCTGTTGTCGGCTGCAGAGGGACTTAGATATGATGCAGAGCTGGGCTGAGGAGTGGCAGATGGAGTTCAACCCTGCCAAGTGTGAGGTTGTCCATTTTGGAAGAACAAATAAGAATGCGGAATACAGGGTTAATGGTAGGGTTCTTGGTCAGGTGGAGGAACAGAGGGATCTTGGGGTCTATGTACATAGATCTTTGAAGGTTGCCACTCAGGTGGATAGAGTTTGTAAGAAGGCCTATGGAGTATTATCGTTCATTAGCAGAGGGATTGAATTCGAGAGTCGTGAGGTGATGTTGCAGCTGTACAGGACTTTGGTTAGGCCACATTTGGAGTACTGTGTGCAGTTCTGGTTGCCTCACTTTAGGAAAGATGTGGAAGCTTTGGAGAGGGTGCAGAGAAGATTTACCAGGATGTTGCCTGGAATGGAGAGTAGGTCGTACGAGGATAGGTTGAGAGTTCTCGGCCTTTTCTCGTTGGAACGGCGAAGGATGAGGGGTGACTTGATAGAGGTTTATAAGATGATCAGAGGAATAGATAGAGTAAACAGTCAGAAACTTTTTCCCCGGGTACAACAGAGTGTTACAAGGGGACATAAATTTAAGGTGAAGGGTGGAAGGTATAGGGGAGATGTCAGGGGTGGGTTCTTTACCCAGAGAGTGGTGGGGGCATGGAATGCGCTGCCCGAGGGAGTGGTAGAGTCAGATTCATTGGTGACCTTTAAGCGGCATTTGGATAGGTACATGGATGGGTGCTTAATCTAGGATAGAAGTTCGGCACAACATCGTCGGCCGAAGGGCCTGTTCTGTGCTGTATTGTTCTATGTTCCAAGTTCTATGTTCTATTTCAATGAATACAGTGTACTTCTAAAATACTATTGAAGGAGAAATATAAATGTAAATGAGCTCTGCTTATGCTTCAGGACTGAAGTAGTTATTTTAATGCTTTACTGTTAGAACTAGATGTGCTTAAGTGTAAGTACCTGAGGATGGAAAAGAAATTAGTAGAGATTGGAAATACAGGGTGGAATCTACCGGCAGCGGTGAGGTTGTTGAAAGCAGGACTGAAAGTCTATGCACTTCCGCAAGTTGGCAGATGGTTAGTCACACATAATTATGCAGTAGCCAGACAATTAGACATTCCTGCAGGAGCAGCACACAGAACCATATAGTGGGGGCAGATGTTCAATATTCCCACAATTATCGCAAGGGGTCAAATATCTGTGGGGGTGCAAGCACCTAAAGAGCACCCAGACAGCATTCATTCTCTGCAAGCCAGAAGCATCATTCTTACTATTTGAGGAAAGATTTTGGAAACTGCAACTGCTGCTAATACGTCTCTATCTGCTACCAAAACCGTTGGAGCTGCTGCCACTTGACACAAAAATAGGAAACGTCCTGAGCACAAAATGTGGCCCCATGGTTTATGCAGCCTTCCCTTCTGTCTTGAGCACTTTTCATCCATTGGGGAGCCCTCTCCATGTCAGCTACACCCTGTTTCCATCCAACTGCCAAACCCTAAAATCGTCACCACCATTCCTTGTAAAGCGCGCTTCTTGTTGCTGCAGTCATGTCCATAGACACTTAGCAGTCACCCTGGAACAGGAAATCATCACCCTTCATTCTTCACCTTTTGAGTTTCCTCAAGTGAAGATTCACCCTCCTTCCCACCACATGGGGGACCACGGTGACTGAGTGGTTAGCTCTGCTGCCTCACAGCACCAGGGATCCGGATTCGATTTCAGCCCTGGCCAATTTTCTGCATGGGTTTACACCAGGTGCTCTGGTTTCCTCCCACTGTCCAGGTGCAGGTTAGGTGGATTGGCCATGGGAAATGAAGGGTTACAGGGATAGGATAGAGGGATGGGTCTGGGTGAGATGCTGTTTGGACTCCATCGGCCGAATGGAGTAAGGATTCTATGATTATTCTCAATCTGCCATTCAACATCCTCAATCCTCCCTGTATCCTCTTTGATCTTCCTTTTGTTGCCCTCATAACTCAGGACTTCAACAGTGACCTACCATACAAAACACTTACAAAACACTTGACCTCCTCATAATCATGCTTGACCTCCCATCTGTAAACGTTGCTGTTCTTTGTCTAGTTCAACTTCTTCTGTCTGATCACATGAGATCTTGTAGGGCTCTCTCACTCAGAGACTTAGCCATGATGCATTTCCATTGGACTACTCTCACCAGATCCCAATTATCAGCCAAGCTCCTAAATAAGAAAAAGCAGCTCCACCTCCATCCAAATCTACCAAAAAGTCACCACACCCACTGCATGCCATAGGTAGGAAGTCGTGAATCTGGAAGCACGTGCTTCTCATCTGCTATTTGCTTAATTTGAGAGGTCCCTTAATTCTTGTCAAGTTAGCTTTTAATAAGTGTGTATGACAGTATTAACAAGAGATTTGGAAGCTTAATTCACCTCACAATTCTGTAGCTCCATATCACTGTCTGGAAGCTGACTTTTGGCCATTTGAACAATTAAATGCTCCTGTTCACCTCATTTCCTGCTCCCTGGAGCATTACCAGATTCAGCCTATGAGATATTTGTTAGGGATATTATGCTAGGGTTGAGCAAACACCTAGTAAAATATCACAGAGTCACAGAGTCATACAGAATTGAAACAGACCCTCAGGTCCAACTAGTTCATGCCGAACATAATTGATTATCCTAAATATCATTTGCTGCATCTGACGATTTCTAAGTTAGTGTCTTGAATTTGATAACTCAATTCAAGCTAATGAGTTTCACACCAAACTAGGAGGGGAATTAAAGAATGATTTGGACAAAATACATGAATGGATATACAGTAATAGACATGAGCATAAAATGCTGCATGCGAGATGGAAATGGCGAATCTATCTATAAAGTGTTTAATAATTAAGTTGAAAGAAATCTATTTTTTTCATAGCCAACAGATTCAGTAACTGGAGCAGCATTAATGTATTGAATACATGCTGAATTATAAAGCCAAAACAGTCGGGTGTCTGTCAAAAGATTGTAGTTGTACGAACTGTGCTCAGACTAACTGAGAAGTTTTTCAGAGGTGTATAATGTAGTACATGTTGTAGGACAAGTAGGTTTGGAACAAGATTTAACTGAACTATTTGGGAAGTCCAAAGTGCAAACTACTAAATGGCACACAAAGAAAGGTTGGTACATTGTTTAGTCTTCTGACAAACGTTAAATACTTTGAGAGCGGACTGCAGGGTCTGATACATAACCTGAGGTGATCCTCATTTATATTTATCTAGTATCAACTCTCCTGTGTAGTGCCTGTGAAGGGATGATTTATTACATTAAAATTGTTATTAAAAATGACATTGTTTTTGTGCTTTTGTGAAAAATAAACGTATTAATCACGTTGGTGAATAATGTATTGCTCTTCAGAAAACAGGAGAAGGAAATCAAGCAATGACAACATTATGGAAGAGAGCAGTTCCAAAAGATCTCGATGGAATGATACAAGTATGATATTTCAAATTGTTCAATGGAATTAAATAGTTAAACAGAGTGTTTGCGAGAAACTTGTATGTTATGCAATTGCTGGATTATGGGGTTATAATCATGATGATATGGGTAATTTCTGTGACATTCCAAACTATAAGAACATTGCCTGTTAACTCATGAGAACCCCTGATTACTCAAAGTTTGGTAGAAGATTTGTAGCTCGGGTGCTCGTTGTTGTGGTTCTGTTCGCCGAGCTGGGAATTTGTCTTGCAGATTACTTTAAACCTGAAATGTACTTCCATATGCTTATTACACCTATTTTCAGTGTTCTTGCTGAGATAGCTTAGAGTGGAACTGCAGGAACATAAATCTTGTTATCCAAAAGGATTGGAGATATTTTGTGGAGCCTCCAAGAATACATAGGTTAGGTGAATTAATTAAGTAGGAGCAGAAATGTTGCTTTCCTGACATGGGTCAGTGGCAGGTTTGCAAGATGAGGCTGCACACCATCCAAGGTGAGGTCCTTTTGTAATCTGTTTGATGCCAAGAATATTTATTATATTAAAACTTATTGTAATTACATTCCACCTTCTTGTCAGTGGAGTATGTAAAACTCTGGGCACATACTTCATTGTCATTTAAATGTAAAATGCACCAGTTGGCTTTGTGCAGTTGTGTATAAGGTTAGCAGCTTTCCTTCTAATTGTATGGCACAAGAGAGGGGAGGGGGTGAATGGCTGCTACATAGAGTTTCAGGACAGGCACAGGTGCATCCCTGGTGAGAGGGGTGTGGGTGTGGAGGAGCTTTAAGGAGTGGAAGAGGGATCCAAGGGAGGACAATGGATGGGTTTGGGGGTTTGGAGAAGTGAGGTGGGAATGACTGGGGTGATGGGAACAATGAATCAAGGTAAGAAAATGAAGCGTTTACCATGCGGTAGGTCCACATCAGGGTGTTGGCTGACTGAGCTTTTCCAGGACTTTGAGATTATTTGCAGTGCACTAGTTATGCCACCGAAAGTTATCTTTGATAATGTCTATTTCAAATTTCGAAGCGAGGCAATGTCCCACAGAATGAAGAATACGCTGGACACTGACATGAAGTATTCATTTAACAGTAAATGCAAAAACACAAGATGGTTTCTTCAACAAAAAAGAAAATATCCCTAACTCTCCTGTAACCATCAGTGCGCGCCAATCATAAAGTGTGCCAGTACTCTGCTAAACTGCTCTCAACAAATAATAAAAATATGTACATGAATAAAATGAAACTGTTGTAATAAAAGTAGTTAAATTTAAAAATTACAAATGTCAGCTTAGTGTTTTCAGTAAGTCTTATATTATTGGCAATGGAATTGGGCAGGAAGGCTGTGGATGTGATGCAGAGTCTCCCAGTTTGACCAGGAGGCTACATTGTCACTTGGTAGCTGGTTTCACCATTGAAGAGCTTTTCCCTGCCATGTGATCACACATGTTGCCCATGCACGCCACTTGTACTTCACATCTTTATTGCAGTCTGGGGGAAATCAACAAAATGCAAGAAAATGGAAGCAACATTTGGTTCCTATTCTGTCACTGGGAACAACACACCACAATTAAAATTCTGTGTTTTCTATTTCACCTCCAACTTCCTGTGATGCATTCAATGCATCTCCAAAACGCAAGTCCAGCAATTTCTTGAACTCATGGCAATGTTGAGGTTAATGTCCCATTTTTGTGAGGCTCACAAGAGGGAGCGGCAGAAATCATATATCAATTTCTGGAAATTTACAATTCATTTTTTCTTGTTGCAAATTTCTGAGGTTTTCACTGATATTTCTTTTCAGCAGTCTGTGTTGTTATTGTGCAATTAAAGCAATATGCACTAGAGGGCAACATGTCATTGATCCGTGCCAATAGAACACTTGGCATTGACAGTTGTTTGCTTTCATTGTGGAGGTTAATCCTTGGATTCGGGTTCTAAGTAATTAACAGAGAATGATATATTATGATAAGAAATGCAAAGCTTATACTAGGAAAAAAGGAAGAAAGCCTTATTTGAGTAGTTAAAAATCACACAACACCAGGTTATAGTCCAACAGGTTTATTTGGAAGCACTAACTTTTGGAGTGCTGCTCTTTCATCAAGTGGTTAAAAGGAGCAGCTCTCCAAAAGCTAGTGCTTCCAAATAAACCTGTTGGACGATAATCTGGTGTTGTGTGATTTTTAACCTTGTACACCCCAGTCCAACACCGGCACCTCCAAATCATTTAAATAGTGACTTTTATGTTCATAGTATATCTAAAGGAACGTGTTAGTTTTGAAATACAGTCAAATTTATTTTATGGGGAAATAATTCCCCAATGAAAAGTTGAATTGACACCATTTTGACCTCTTGCTAATTCCCAGAACCTCAGCTACTGGAAGTAACCTGGAAGCTAAACATTTTGTGATTCTAGAATCATAGAATAGTATAGCACAGGCAGAGTTACTCCTTAACTTTTTCCTCATGCCACGGCATTAGTTATTTTTCTTTTTCGGATGGGCATCCAATACCATTTGAAAGTCTATGACTGAATCCACATCCACCTCCCAGTCAGGCTGTGCATTCCAAATTGTTGCCTCATGTCCTGTCTGGTTCTTTTGCCAAGCACTATAAATTTGTGTCCTCTGGTTGGTGACCCTTCAACCTTTGGAAATGTTCACTCTGTTTTTATTTTACTTAAATCCATCCCGGTTTTAAACCACTCCATCAAATCTCTGCTCAGCCCTCTCAATGTAGACCTTGAGTTCCCATGAAAAACAGGAAAATAAAGAGGTTAAACAGGACTTCTAAATTAGGAAATAAGGAAAAAACAGATAAAGTTATCAGCAAAGGCAATTCCTTGTGGAATGATACAATTTGCTCAAATAATTCTCAGCAGCAATCTTTCCTTTTAGGAATTTCTGATTGTTCTACCATACTGAGCAGAGTCGATATGTTTTTCTGTTATTGTAGTCACTTGATTTATCTACAAGCATGTAGGAAGAATGGAGCAGACCTTTAATCTGCTGCAAATCTGTTTGAATTGGCAGCAGTAATCGATTTGTAACATGCTGAAAGTTGATATCTACTGTAAATGCCCTTGTATGTTGACTGGCTGTCTGTTTACTTCATTAAATTCACAGTCGACTTAAAAGCAAATCCTTACAAGGTATAACATCAAAGATAAACTGCCAACAAACAGAAGAAGACAGCCCCAGGATTGATGCCCTACTCTGTGATGAACTGTTTGATCTCTGAGGGTGAAGTCAGCTACAAAGGGGTTCAGTGTGAATAGAGAATGGATGATAATCAGATTTTCCTGGTGGAAAGCGTATGTGTGAATATCAGGGAAGGACAGCAGAGGGACTGGATGTGATTGAATTAAACCATCTACTCATACTTGAAGCTTTGGTTTGTGCATGAGGATTGGTTACTTGGGCCAGATGCTGGAGAGTGACTGGTGCCTGTGCAACCACTTCTTATTGTGAGTCAGTACATCTCGGAAAAGCGAAGCAAATTAAATGACAAAAACACTGCAAATTTCTTAATCACTTTAATTGATGAGGACCTTTAAACATTGTTAAATCAAATGAGAAAAGCAGGCATCATAATTCAAAACAATGAGCTTATAATTGGCAGGTTCTAGTTCTGTTTTCTCTGAGAGCTGGCTCTGAGGGAGCTTGATCAGTGTCAATAAAGGGTGACTTGGTCATGGAATAGCAGATTCTATCCTTAATTGTAGGATGGAATTTTACTCTGTTAAACAAGTGGGTTTTGGATGTTAAAATGCTAAAAAAAATCTGAATCCCAAACCAAACCCATCTCTAATCCAACATATTTCCTGATTTAACATACCCTATGGTGGGGTAAGTTGGATGGGTTGCCACCATCAGCTGAGCTGATAACTTATAAATGATGCAGTGAAGCTACATGCTTGACATTTAACCCACCTGTTAAACTAAACATCAGCCAGTTGAGTTTCCCTTTGAAATCCTTTGGTTAAAAGGAAGCAAGAACTCATGTGTACTTTCTACCAACTTGCTAATTCAGTTTAGTACTTCACTCACCTCATGATCAGAGATTACTCCTCAATATCCTTAGACCCTTCTGATCTCCTTGACCAACCACCTTCTGATCTCCAACTCCCTTGTCCCAACCAATCCTTTCAATCTCACGCATCCCTAGATCATTCCGGTTTCCTCAACCCCACCCACCTTAACTTTTACAATCCACAAATCCCTGTATCTGATTTTTCCTTTGGCTTTGATTACCCTCACTCCGGACTCTGTTCTTTCCTCTAGCATAGAATGAGTCTTCTGACCTTCAATTTGCCCCACCTCCTACTTATGGTCTTCCCTTTGGCCTCAACACAACCTCAATCCCACACCTTTCTGATTACCTTCTTCCCCCCTTCATGCTCCCTAGCTGTGGCCTGGTCTTGAAGCCTTTACTTCACAGTTCAACAAATGCCTTAAAACACTTAGGTACACCAAACTTGTATATAAGTTTTTAAAGCAATAACAGATATAGACTATATTTGCTTTGCGTGTTAACATTTTAAAAAACTAAGATGCAATATTCAATCACTGTAATCCAATGAGTTGACATATGTTATAATTTTCCACAGTGTGGTACCCAAGTGCTTTAGTATAAATTAATAATAAAGACAAATCTATCTTGGATTAATATTGAAGTCAGATACCAGCAAGTTACACCTGGTATACTATACAATTCTAAAATACTTTTTAAGCAATTTACTGAAGTTTTGCAAATGATTCTAATGTTTCTAATTCATTTTCATGTATTTTATTTGCAGCTGATGGACCACCGTGCAATAAGAATAATACTATCACTGAGAAGCAATTAATGCAGTTTGCTGAAAAACTGGGGAGTAATTGGCAGATCTTTGCTATTAGTTGTCTTGATCTGCAGTCCCAAGATATTGATAAAATTAAGGACCAAAATGCATCACCTACAATGCAAATATTCTACATGTTGCAGAAATGGAAAAATAATGAATCAGACAATGCAACACCCTCCAATCTTCGAAAAAAACTAATTGATGCAAATATTGAACCTGACGCCAGGATTCTCCTAGAAGGTACAGAGAAATGCATTTTTATTAATGAATTCATTGAGATGTTATAGTAAAAATGCCGATATATGTTCTAGTGTTATTCATTGACAAAAAAAAATGACTGGGATGGACAATAGAACTGGCAGGAAAACCTGGCAAATTGCTACAGTTTCTTGTTTAATTCTTTACAATTCTGTTCCTTATTTTCTATCCCAAAAATGCAATGTTGAAATTCCTTTCAAAATTGTTGTGCAAGTTTACTGTTGTTTGTTAAGTCAGCATACATAGAATTTGAGACAAACATGGAATTTTAATTCTCCCCTGCAGTTGCCTCATTATCTCAGGTGGAGTTAATAAGAACAGCTAAATTCTTATGATGTCTTCTGATGGTTTGTCTAATGCAGTCCTTATTGGGAAAAGTCTGTCTAAGCAATGTCCCATTCTAACCAACAACCATGGGATTTTTAAACTATGCTCCTAATGAGCACCTTAATCAGTTAGAAACTAAACTGAGAAGCATATTTTAGACATGAGCTTAAACTGTTGAAAAGCCCCAGGTGTATTGCTTACCTCTATATGAAATGTGTTTTATACTTATCATTATAAATACTAGAAGCATACCTAACTAAGACATTTATATGCAGGCTTAATTTATAATACAATCTACACAAGTAGATAACTTAGATAAATTTTAAAATTTGTACTGTTCTTGTCTTTGTTCCTAATATCAAAATGAGAGGTTGATTACATAAATAAAATTAAGTATTTTAGCTGAGTTGATGAATATTAAGTCAGTCATTCATAATGCTGAAACAGCCTAGCCAGTTAATCAAATTGTACAAATTTGCAACTCAGCTTAATTTTCTAGTTTTCCTATTGTACAGTGCTCTATAACTGCTCTTGATCTTGACCTGACTCCTTAAATAGATGAGACATGCAATCAGAATTAGTGTAGACAAGCCCTGATAGACCAGAATTTCTCTGGGAAGTTGGACAAATACTTACTGAGTTAATACATCAGTGGAAAACTGATACAATTAGAATTTCTCTGTACTTCCCATTAAATGAAAATTGAATGGAAAAATTAAAACCCTACATTTTTATATAAAAAATATTATCCCAAAGAGATAATAACACCAAGCATTTATGATTGATGTTAAGTTACATTAAGGCAGAATGATAGTGTGATTTGGGAATTCATAACCTGCATTAAACACAACACAAATAGTTGAGCTTGAAGCTTATTTCTGCTCAAATCTATATTCCCACCTACACTTAAACTTTTCCCCTCCTTGCTTTACAAACATCTGTCTACTTCTGCCTTAGAAATATTCTAGGACTTTGTTTCAAGAAGAGCATTCCAAAGACTTGCAAACTTCTGAGAGAATTTCATTTGCCTCTTCTCTGTTTTAAATAGGCAATCTCCAATTTTTAAAGTGAACTCCAGTTCTAGATTCTCCCAGAAGAGGAATCACCCTCTCCACATCTACCTTGTCAAGATTTCTCAGAAATTTATATGTTTCAATCAATATGTTTCAATTCTTAGTTCTCTTCAGGCGAACCTGTCTGACCTTTCCTCATAGATTTTCTTTCTCCTGTTCAGGAGGACAGATTTAGAGCTAAGAGTCATGGATTTAAAATATATGGATGGACCAGCAGTTTCCACTTCGAGTCATAGAATCATAGAGATATACAGCATGGAAACAGACCCTTTGGTCCAACTCATCCATGCCGACCAGATATCGTAACCTAATCTAGTCCCATTTGCCAGCACTTGGCCCATTTCCCTCCAAACCCATGCTATTCATATAACCATCCAGGTGCCTTTTAAATGCTGTAATTATAGCAGCCTCCACCACTTCCTCTGGAATTCCATACATGCACCACCCTCTGTGTAAAACATTCCATACATGCACCACCCTCTGTGTAAAAAGGTTTCCCCTGAGGTCCCTTTTACCTTTCACCCTAAACCTATGCGCTCTAGTTCTGGACTCCCCCCACCCCAGGGAAAAGACCATGTCTGTTTACCCTACCCTTGCCCCTTGTTTGCAATTGTTCAAAATCCCAGTGTAAAGGCTTGTGGAATTTCAAGCACAAATTACTTCCATTTGCAACTCGGTTTCAATGTTCTTTTGTATTCATTTAGAAGCTATTCTGCCAGATTCCTTCCCTGCGCACAAATTAGCCACACCCCAGAAGAAAAGTAAAATGGCATTTTGGGATCACGGTATTTTCAGCAATACTACTCAAATTGGCTAATGGGCAGAGAACAGCAAGTTAAAAACAATGACTGCAGATGCTGAAAACCAAATACTGGATTAGTGGTGCTGGAAGAGCACAGCAGTTCAGGCAGCATCCAACGAGCAGCGAAATCGACGTTTCGGGCAAAAGCCCTTCATCAGGAATATCCTGATGAAGGGCTTTTGCCCGAAACGTCGATTTCGCTGCTCGTTGGATGCTGCCTGAACTGCTGTGCTCTTCCAGCACCACTAATTCAGAGAACAGCAAGTGGCAATCAGGGTTCTTTTTCAGTTTAGCAACCAGTAATCAGTGGGGCTCCAAAGAGATCAGTGCAAGGATTACAACTGTTCACAATACATATATTAATGATTTGGAGGAAGGCAGCAAAATACTGTGGCCAAACAAAAGCAGTGGAAAGGCGAGTTTCAAGAGTGTTACAAACAATTTAATGAGAGATATTGATAGTTTAAGTAAGTGGGCAAGAAGTTGGCAAATGGGAATATAATGTGTGCAAATGAGATATTGTTTATTTTGGAAGAGAAACCAAAGAACAGACTTATTTAAACAGAGAAAACCTGCCTAAAACTGCAACACAAAGGGGCTTGGAGATTATGGTGCACGGAACCCAGAATGTTTACACACAGGTACAGCACATATTCTGGAAGGCTGAATATTCGAGTGTTGTCCCTTATTTCGGTGGGGGGGTGGGGAGTGGAGTTTAACAATCGGAAAATCTTACTGCAACTGTACAAGGTGCTGATGAGACCATATCTGCAGTACTGTGAGCAGTTTTGGTGCCCTCGTTTAAGGTAAAACATCACTGAGTTTAAAACAATTCAAAGTAGGTTCACTTGGATGATCCCTGGTCTGGAGGATTCGTCTTATGCACAAAGGCTGGAACTCTACCCATTAGAGTTTAGAATAATGAGACATGATCTCATTGAAATATATAGGATTTCTCAGGGCTTGCCATGGTAAATGCTGAGAGAGTGTTTCCCCACATGAGGTAGTGTAGGACCAGGAGCTATCATCTCAGAAAAAGGGGCACCAATTTAAGACTGAGATGAGAAGGAATTTCTTCTCTGAAAGTTGAAAATCTTTGGAATTTGCCACCGTGAGTTGACAAAGCAGAGTTGTGTATATTTAAGGCTGAAATAGATTCTTGATCATAAGGGGAATCAAGGGTTAATGAGAACACATGGGAAAGTGGAAGTGAAGAACACTGGGCGAGCCATAAGTCTGTTGAATGGTGGAGAAGGTTTGAGAGCCTTTTTTATAGACTTATAGTCTATATCAAATTATTACTTTTACCTTTTAATCTTTATTTCTGCTATGAACCAGCACAATCAGTGTTTTAGAACATAATCTTTAACTAATTAATCAGTTATTTTTAAAAACGATCTTTTAAAATGCTGAATGTGCTGCTTCATAGCAGTTATAACAATTAGTGATATGTGATTGATTTTGATCAGAAACTTGAAAAAGAAAATACCTCCTGAAACTGTTACATTTCTAAATATTATTTGTGTCATAATCAAAATTATATCCCAAAGTTAAATTCTTTCTCTTCTTATAACTTTTATATGCAAGGTAGTGGAAACTTCTATTATATTTTGAGTTGCAATCTGAAGTAATTCTAAAATGAAATAGTTGAATACAGAATTAATGAGAGTATTATCTTCACAGATTTACTAGTAATCAAATTATCAAGAGATTTAATGATCATGGTGGCTCAGTGGTTAGCACTGCTGCCTCACAGCACTAGGGACCCGGGTTTGATTCCAGTGGAGTTTGCACATTCTCCCCATGTCTGCATGGGTTTCCTCTGGGTGCTCTGGTTTCCTCCCACAGTCCAAAGATGTGCAGGTTAGATGAATTGGCCATGCTAAATTGCCCATTGTGTGCAGGTCTGGTGCATTAGTCGGGGAAATGTAGAGTAATAGGGTAAGGGAATAGGTCTGGGTGGGATACTGTTCAGAGGGTCAGTGTGCACTTGTAGGGCCAAATGGCCAGTTTCCACACTGTAGGGATTGTATGTAGCTGTATGTAACTTAACAAATTTCTGGAATTCAGTTGATTGAATCTTGAGCAGGAGCATAACCCTTGAATTTCCACAAGCATTGTCTTTATTTCCCATCATAACCTTAGTACAGTGAGAATGGAGAGGTTCTTAGGTAATGGCTGTTTTCACCCATTTACAGCATTCCTACAAAGCTTCAGTTTACCTCCTGTCAGTGTTAGAAAAGGAGATTGGGTGAACTGACTTAATCACTCGGCAATTGGGGTGGGCTTTGAATAATTTAAATCTCACCCATTTTGTTCTATTTATCGCAATACATTGTTGGACTGGACTATAGCTGTAATTTTAAATGCATTTATCCAGAATCGCTGTACCATTAGTTTATGACCCTAGCTGATTTTAAATACAGTGGGAATCTGCCCACAGATATGTTCTTTTTGTTGTTTTATTTATTACTTACTTTTATCACCATTTTGTTTCTGTTGTCTCCTCCAGGTTTCTGTAATCAATAAAGGTTCATGAAGAACATGATGAGTAGACTATGTAAGGAGATGTCTTTATGAACGATGGTATAAACTCTGCCACAATAAGTTGCAGTTTGGTTATTTGCAAGTTACGTTTTTATATTGTACACTTCGTTTAAAAAAAGCAAGAATTTAATTTAATTTTTGTACATTATTATCTGAACGAAGCAACTCAGCAGAGAAATTGCTTTTACAAGCACACTAAATAAATTGGCGTATGTAGATCTGCTTCAAAATGTAGAACTTTGTCTATCTCTTACAAGCATTAATCATCACTTGAACATAATGTAAAATTTTCTAGATTCTTGAAAAAAAAATCTGGTAAATTGTGGTTATAAAATGTGGAACATTTGTACAAAATTTTGAGTGCCTGGAGCCTACTTTTATATATGTTTAGAATTATAGTTGGATAGAATAATGTTTTTTACAGAGTAATTAAAATAAATCAACTTTTCTATGAAGCAGTAGTTTCTTTCTTTTTAATTCAGCACGGGCAAACTATGACCTCCAGGCCAAATGCAGCCCTGGTTTTGGTTCCAGCACTTCCTTGCCAACAGAGAAGTGGTATGTGATGAAGAATCGTCCTCTTTTAGAGAAGTCCTCTCTGGACTAAACTGGGGAGCTGTGTTCGGACTTTACTGTTCTTGACATTCAAAAACAACAAAGTTGCAAACAAATTAAAAATTTGGTGCACCTACTTGCAGATGACTGTGTGGTTTATGCATCAGGGAAAACTCACAATCATATCAGTTAACTGCAAGATAGTCCCCTAGGATTGTCAAATTACCAGGACCAATAAGAGATGCCATTCAGTGCCAACACGTTTTATGTAATGTGCATCACCAACAAAAAAGGTTGACCAACAGGTGGCTTTTAAGTTCTTTAATCAAAATCTTCAACAAGTAGATGGGCGATTAATTCTGCAAATTCATTTTAAAAAGAGTCTTCAAACTGGAATTCCAGATTCAGTAGATAATATTTGAGAAATCTTGAATTTCTGAGGATTGCAACAAAAATATAATTCTTATTGCTTACCAAAGAAAATGTCCATCCAAATCTGGCATATGCAAGTTGTGGGTGGGTTCTTTACATTCCCAGATATAAAGAAGATTGAAACTACCATGTGCATGTGCTGCTCAATTCATTATGGAAAATACACTAGTGTCACTGTTGTAGATGTTTTAAATCAAAATTTTCAGGTGTATTTTAAATAACTCCAAAGAGGCCAGTATCCTGTTACCAAGTCACCTTTTATTTACACATGGAGAGTCCTTGACACTGCTTCAGCTCCCTCAGAGCCAGCTCTCAGAGTGAACAGAATGTCTGACACTCCTGTTCTTACCTGTCAGTCAGGGCTCCACGATTGGACCAGGTTAACGGCCCCTGTCAAGAACTCATATTTCATGTTGAAAACAACAATTGCTGGGGGTCACAGCAGGTCAGACTGCATCCATGGAGAATCATAGAGAGTCACTGCAGTGAAACAGACCCTTCAGTCCAACTCGTCCATGGCGACTAGATATCGTAACCCAATCTAGTCCCATTTGCCAGCACTTGTCTCATATCCCTCCAAACCCTTCCTGCTCATATACACATCCAGGTGCCCTTTAAATGTTGTAATTGTAACAGTGTCCACCACTTCCTCTGGCAGGTCATTCCATACACGCACCACCCTCGGCATGAAAAAGTTGCACCTTAGGTCCCTTTTAAACTTTTCCCCCCTCACTCTAAACCTGTGTCCTCTAGTTCTGGACTTCCCCTACCCCAGGGAAGAGACTGTGTCTATTTATCTTATGCACGCCCCTCAGGATTTTATAAACCTCTATAAAGTGACTCCTCAGCCTCTGACCCTCCAGGAAAACAGCCCCAGCCTATTCAGCCACTCCCTGCAGCTCAAATCCTCCAATCCTGGTAACATCCTTGTAAATCTTTTCTGAACTCTTTCAAGTTTTACAACATCCTTCTGATAAGAGGGAGACCAGAATTACACACAATATTCCAAACTTGGCCTAACTAATGTCCTGTACAGCGCAGCATGACCTCCCAACTCCTATATTCAATGCTCTGTCCAGTAAAGGAAAGTATACCAAACATCATCTTCTCTGTCCTGTCTACCTGTGACTTCACTTTCAAGAAACTATGAGCCCGCATTCCAAGGACTCTTTGTTAAGAAACACTTCCCAGGATCTTACCATTAAATGGATAAGTCCTGCTCTGATCTGCCACTACTCAGTCCATTGGCCCATCTGGTCAAGATCCCATTGTAATCTGAGGCAACCTTCTTCACTGTCCACTACACCTACAATTTTGGTGTCATCTGCAAACTTACAATGTTCATATCCAAATTGTTTATATAAATGACAAAATGCAGTGGGTTCATTGTGTCCAAAGTCTGACATTTTCAACTGTGACTAATAGTGTGTCCAGAAAATTTAAAACCATTATGGACTCTTCTAGTGGCAGTACCACCAATGGTGTAACCGTCAGCAGGAGATGGCTCAATGCATCCAAATTCATTACTTGGCCTCATGGACAATATCCCAACTTGTAATTATACAGACTTAGTATTAAAACCCATTGCTGAATTTGGCCTGAAGCTATAGGTGGCACTGCCTTGTTCTCTTTAAGTAGGCCTAACAGGGGTTTGTAGTCCATTATTATTAGAAATTTATGTCTGTAAAGGTACTGACAGAAATTCCTGACTCCAAACATGACTATCAAACTTTCCTTTTCTATTTGTGCGTATTTACGCTCTGCATTAGCCAAAGTCCTGAATGCATACACGATTGGACATTCCTCTCCATTGGGCCACCTCTGAGCTAATACTACCCCAATGCCATATGGGGAGTCATCATATGTCAATACCAGATCTCACGTTGGATCATAATGTGCAGGCAACTTAGAGGAAGATAACTGATTCTTCACTTCCCCGAAAGTTATGGTTTGGTTATGTGATCCTCTTTTAAGAGTTAATGCAAAGGTGCCAGAATCAAGGCCAGATTATTAATGAGTTTTCAATAATAATTCACCAGCCCAAGGAAAGAGCTAAACTCTAGTATAAACATGGGAGCTAGGGCACCTTTGGTTGCCCTCACTTTATTTTCCAATGGTGTAATCCAGTTCTGTCAATTCTGTAACCCAAGGAGTTCACTTGGAGTGCAGGAACACACATTTTTCCCTTCTGAGGCATACGCCCGCCTGAGAGAAATATCTAAAGGCAATGTCCAAGTGCTCTAAATACTCCTTACTGGTCATCCCTGTTATTATCAGGTCATCTAAATAAACGGCGACCTAAGTTAGATCTTGTAAAATGTTCTCCAGGATTGTACAGGCAGACACTACCCCAAATGGCAGTCTCGTATATTGGTACAAACCCTTATGGGTATTAATTTAGCACACTTTGGGAATCCTCATCTAACTGCAATTACAAATACACATGGCTCATGTCCAGCTTCATGCAGGACAGTACCCTGCCAGCTTTGAGCATAAATCCTCCATGCAAGGGATTGGGTATTTATCCAGCTGTGAAAAGCGGTTCACCATTTGTTTAAAATCCCCACAAAGAACAAACCTATTGGGCTTCACAGTCAGTATGACTGGTGCTGCCCATGCTGCAAACTGGACAGGTTTGATGATTATATCACTTTCCATTCTCCTGATTGCTGCCTGTCCTTTTATCCATAGGGCAAATGTCACTGAGCACACCTTGTTTCCTCTTCAATAGGCAAGGTGACCTTGGCTCCTTTGGTAGGCCTTAGATCTTCCTGAAAAAACCTCTAGATATTTCATTAGGACTTCACTCAGGCAGCCGTTTTCTAATGGAAAATGTTGAGCCAATTTCACCCCATCAGGCTGGGGCCCAACACTTTTACTACAATCAGCAGTAACTGAACCAGCTGTTTCTCATACGAGACCGGAACTGAAGTTATCCCCTCAATCTGTAACGGTTCCCTGGAATAGATTCTCAGTCTTGCCCAGGCCTTATGCAAACTTAAAGGATGGAGTCCAGAGAGAATTCTGTTAAAGACTGCTTCTGCGATCACTGAATCACCTATACCGGTCTCAACCTCCATTAGAACCAGACGAACATTTAACCAGACCCTTATTTTGACTGGCTCTGACTTGGATGTTGCTAAGCAATTTAACTCCCCCAAACCAAATGCAGATGGAATTTCCAAGGTGTGCATTGTCCTGCATACCGGCCTATAATTCTCTTTCTCAGTTTATAAACAATGAGAGTTTTTTGCTGTCACAAGTCTGCATACTGGTAGCAACTACAATGGCTTGCCGGCTCAGATCCTGAAGAAAATGTTAACCATGAACAAAGCCCAGCTATGTTTTGGGGTTTTGCTGTTGGCTGACCTAGAGTCTCTGTTCAGGATATGTCCTGAGTGAGGCTATGCAATCACCTTCACTCGAGTGGTGTTCCCCAAGCTCAGTCAGACTGGTGAAGATGTCCACTTCTATTGGAATACTCTTTAATTCAAATGCTGTACTTACCACAGTTTCCAATAAACCGAACTCATTAAGGGTAAAACCAAAATCACATGCCTATGCCAGTCATTTTAACCTAGCCAAAACTCCTGAACCAGATTTCCCTGCTTCTTGAATTGCTGAGGAAAGCTGATAGCATTTCACAATTGGAAGAGGCTTGGGATTGTCTCATTCCTTAACTAAATCCGTCAATTCTTGAAAGGTTTTAGTATCTGGTGCTTCAGAGAACGTTACACTCCTAATAACTGAAAAACCTTCAGTCCACAAGCTGTCAAGAGAATTACTTGTTGCTTCTCATCTGCCCCAATGTAATTTACCCAGAAGAAATAATGCATTTTTTCCTGACAGTGGGCCCTGTCTTTGACAGTACGATCAAATGTGTAATGCTTCCCAAATAATAGCATGATACCAGAATGTTTGCCCCAATTCAAAGACAACTATTGCAAGCAAATTTCTTCAGGAGGTGTGTTTTTCCCTCGGCGCCACTGGAGTAACTCCACAGAAGCTGGCATCACATCACCAACTCACCCTGTATTTACATGCATACAGTACTTGGCACTGAACCAGCTTCCTCAGAGCCAGCTATCAGAGTGAACAGAACATCTGACACTCCTGTTTATTTTTTTTTTATTTTTTTTTTATATATCGAACCCCCACACTACCACCTAAGTGCGGTAGTGCTTATTTTTTTCCCCAGCACCCATGGTGTGTGCGTGTAGATGTGAGACACAGTGAAAGACACAAAGTGCACAGATCTTTATTCAATTTCCACCACCAGGAAGATAGGAAAGACACCCGAGTGGCCAGTGACAAGCACTGCCCTTCAAACCACAGGGCAATGCTGTGTGAGCAAAACAGTGAAGGGGAGGGTAGGGACTAAATCAAAATAGAGTTGGAGGGAGAAATGATGCACTCCACTCCCTGCGGGACACTCCTGTTTATTTTGTCAGCCAGGCTCCCTGATTGGACCAGACTAACAGCCCCAATCAGGGAGCTCATATTCTATCAAGTTCACCTGGATAACCTCATCACAATCACTGCAATATTATGACACATCTCTGGAGCACGTGGGACTTGAACTCATATCTTCTGGCTCAGAGGCCTTCTGGCTGTTGTAACATTACCACTGGCCCACCAGAAATCACCAGGAATGAAACCTGGCCCATTTCAGTGAGAGTGCTAAATTCTAACCATGAGACCAGCAAGGAACCAGCTTAGTTTCCCTGCTGTATACAGGTTTTAAAGACTAATGGACAGAACTGGATCTTGAAAGAGACTTAACAACTGGTCCTCCTCAAAGTCTCGAACAATGGGCTCAGGTACCCAGCCTGAATAATGTGGACATGAGGATGCAGTTGGGAAAATATAGAGTTCAAAAAAATTGGATGCTTGATGTGGAGGAAAAGGCAGTCCAATTCTGCAACTAAGATTTGAATGGGGAGGAAAGCATCCTGCTAATGAGCAGTGGAATTTCCTATTTGCATGTATTAGCATGTCATTAGCATGTCATTAGCATGTCATTAGTACCCAATCTCAGCTCATTTATAAATAGTTTCCTATTCTCCTTTGCACTGGATAGAAAACAGATTCCATTATGAAAGTCAGACGGAACCTAATCAATCCAAATCTGTGTGAGATATTGTGTTATGAGATATTGTGTTCTTGGCTATCTTTATTAACTCACTCCCCAGCTCGCTAAATTCATTAATACCGGGTTCCTGTTCATTCATTCATAACCCTTTGCTAACCCGTTATTTAGTATAACACTTGTTCTTTCATTCATTCATAAAACTACAGTTCTGTAGTATCCAAATTTAAAGACAACCCTTTCAAACCTATCACTACATTTCCACACCTTATCAGCCCCTGTTGCAAGCAGTGTTTCAGTATACAGAACACCTCTCAAAGAGAATCACATAAACCTTACCTTGGCTTATAAACTTTTAACAGTTTGGCAACTACACTTTACAAAAAGAAAACATGCACCGTTGAAATAACAATAAGAAACATCATGGCAGTCAGTCGGTCTCTGGTCCTGCTGTATTGTGAGACGCCCATTTGTGTGGGAGGCATGAATCCAGGTCTCCTTTCCTTGGACCTTGAAGCACTGGTATGGTCCTTCCCTCGTCACACTTAAGGGTTCTGTGTGGGTCTCTCACAAGAACCCACTCGGCTGGTACAGTGTTGTGACCTCCCTCCAGCGAGCCTACGTAAAAGTTGGCAGACTGATCCTCTGCTGTTCTGCAGGCTTCAGTCAGAGCCTGTAACTCTGTTGCCTGTGCAGATGCTCCGGGGGTAGGCTTCCTAATGTCATGACAGTGCTGAATGTCTTGACAGCCCATCTGGTTTTCCTATGATCTGTAGTTATTATTCATTCCCTACTTGCTTTTCGCACAGGCCACACCGGGCTGTGAGACATACAGTGCTGTGGATTTTCATCAAAGTCCTGTTTTCTTGATTGGTACAAGGTCAAGATTGTATTTATAACAGTCATGGACTCCATTTGGAGTGTTGTGGTTCTGTTCGCCGAGCTGGGAATTTGTGTTGCAAACGTTTCGTCCCCTGTCTAGGTGACATCCTCAGTGCTTGGGAGCCTCCAGTGAAGCGCTTCTGTGATGTTTCCTCCGGCATTTATAGTGGCCTGTCTCTGCCACTTCCAGTTGTCAGTTCCAGCTGTCCGCTGCAGTGGCCGGTATATTGGGTCCAGGTCGATGTGTTTGTTGATAGAATCTGTGGATGAGTGCCATTACTCTAGGAATTCTCTGGCTGTTCTCTGTTTGGCTTGCCTATAACAGTAGTGTTGTCCCAGTCAAATTCATGTTGCTTGTCATCTGTGTGTGTGGCTACTAAGGATAGATGGTTGTGTCGTTTCTGGGGACTTGTTTCATTTGTCCTGTCTGAAAGGATCACAATTCAGCGCCCATATCTCAGTTGAGCTGGTGGGCTCGGTCCACCAAGTCATAGTAATTAGAACCCTCTCCTCCCAATCCGGTTTGGTGAGCTGTAATAATTTACTGAGCTCAGGTTTCAGTCTGGCCTCAAACGCAGACTTCAGCAGGCCATAATCACAACCTTCAAAATCCCTGTCATCCTGCACATTTGAGACTCCTGAATATTCTTTCCAGATCGTCCTCAACCTTTCCTCATACTCTGGGACTTCATCTGTGGGCTTTTGACAGCAAGCTGTGACTTTTGTCCAATCATTCTTATGTGGACAGTACCCCTGTAACCAAGGTTTTATTGCTGTCCAGCTAGCTTGCAGCTCCTGCTGATATTCTCCAACAGCACCTTTGACTGCAGCTTCCGTTTCTTTTAGTATCTGTACCCCTGACCAGGGATGGAGCATATATATTCCCCTTAACCAGTCTTGACTTTCCCATGTCTTCATTGGCCCCTTCTTTGGATGAGACATTTCTTTAGACCACCTGACTATATTCTCATGGGTCGCAGATCCGTGCACAGTGTGTATTTAGGTCTGTAGTATAGCAACGTCCACCTCAGTACCACTCTCTACTCTCTGCCTGACCATTTTTTCAATCTTTACTTTCCTGGTTTTAAGGGGTTGTAAAAATGGTATTGGGGATATACAGTCGTCATCGCTTTCACTGCTAGAGTCCCGCTGTTTCCCAAGGGAAATAACTTTGTTTTTCTGAATCACTTCCTGGATGTCTCGGGTGGTCGGGTACAAAATCTGTGTGGCCTTGGGAACCTGGGAAGAAACTCACAAGACTGTTACCTCGTCTTTCAGTTTATTGTTCTCTTTTTCAAGCTCCTGATTTTTAAGGTGAGCTGTTTCCTGTTTGGATCTTTCTTTCCACAGCAGTTCATGCATTGTTGTTAATTGTTCTTTAAGTTGGGTTACTTCACGATCATGGCCTCATTGGGACATGACATCGTTTCTCTGGTAAAATTGTCCCATTAATGCAAGGAACCAGTTAGGCGACCAATCCTGTTATTATCTTTCTGTCAGTTGGTTTTCCCCCAGACCTGTTTCATGTCAATTAGGGTCAACTGTCCTTGGAGCATATTATACTTCTGACCAATTTTGGATAGGGTCTTCCCGAACAAGAACTGTACCTCAAGGTAGTTCTGTGACTGCCGCAGCATTTCTTCCTCAGTTATGTAAAGGGGGGGCTAGCCTGCCCCTGGATGTTATAGACAGTTTCGTGGCGTCACTCATGATCACCCTAATTCATGTGTCGTAGACAACTTCCTTCAGTGGGTGATTTCCTGCCGTAGATTATATTAGCCGATCTGAGGTCTAGACACAGGGGAATCTAAATAAAATAGCCAACTCACAAAGGGTTTGGGATCACATTCAGGGACTAGCTCACGATTCTAAGAAGGTTTAAACGGTGTCCCCCAGTGATCCTGCTGACTATGCCAAGTTGTGAGATCATGTTCAAATAACTAAATCGGTGAGTGGCAAAAAAAGCCCCTTTATTCAGCAATCACAGCACAAGTTCGAGACGGCAATAGAATCCTGAAATACTGTTCTTACAAAAGCCCCTGTATACACAGTTCTTGCATATCATTACTGTAGTGTTACATTTTTCATCTATAGTATATAAAGGTTTGAAGAGCTACTGTCCTGAGAGACAGGAGATGGGTTAAAAATATGCCAACTGCTGGCTGCTACTTCTGATGGGACGTCTGTCTGGCCTGCTTGCATAATTAGAAGTGTTAGTTCTTTTGTCTTTTATATTAGTAAACGTTAGTAAAAATACTAGGCCAATATGCTCTAAATAAGTTAGAAATTGTAATATAAGAATAAAGAATAGTAAACTGATTACTGTAGCTAGGTTGTGAGATTTATTTACCATTTGTCGCGTAATGATTTCATTCATTCAGACAATTTCATGCAAGTGCTGTTTTGTCAGTTAGTTCCTTAAAGAGGTAATGGCCCAGTTAAAAAGTATTTAACAGTTACCTGTACTTATGAATTGGGGAATCTATTCAGGTCCAGGAGATGGTTACTAAGGGCTGATTAATATCATAACCTTTCATGAGACCTGATGGGGATGGTATTGTTCTGTACGCTGAAACAGTGCTTGTATCAGGGGCTGATAAAAGTGTGGAAATGCAGTGATGTTGTTTTTAAATTTAGATACTACACAACCGTGGCATTGTGGATGAATGAAAGAAACCGTGTTATAGTAAATAAAGGGTTAGTAAAGAGTTGTGAGAGAATGAACAGGAACCTGGTATTAGTGAGCTGGTGAGTGAATTAATAAAGATAGCCTATAACACAATATCTCATAACACAAAATCTCACAGCTGACAAAGGAGTAGCACTCAGAAAGCTTGTGATTTCAAATAACACGGTTGGATTATAACCTGGTGTCGTGTGACTTTTGACTTTGCCCATCCCTAGTCCAGCACCAGCACCAGCACCAGGGATGCAAAAAGTCACAAGTGGGGAGAATAGAATTGTTGGGTTGTTCTCCTATTAAGAGTATTTTTAGTAGCAATTTTAAAAGTCATGAGGAGTTTTGATCAGATTAATAAGGAGAAACTGCTTCTCATGGCAGAAGAACCCATGTCTGGAGGACACATATTTAAGAAAATGCCAAATAAAGAGAAAGTAGTAGATTTATACATTTAGCAAAAAACTTGACCGACATTTCTGCTGGTGAACAAGAGATTGCAAAATTGAAAATGTTTGAAACATAAATGCATTGAAAACCTGCATCGACTCTCAGGGTCTGAATGACTGAAGGCATCCACAGGTAATCTCAGTTCCACAGTTTGAGGTGGACATATCAATGATTAGTTGTTTGTGCACTTCCAAAAGTCGAGTTGAGAAAGTACATTCTGTTCCTTTCAGAGTTGCAGCTGAGATTTAGATTGTTTGGAGAAGGATGATGAATGTAGTAGAAAGTGAAGAGTGTGCATTTCTGGTTAGAGTTTTGTGTTTAGAGAACATTGAAAATTAGGAACATTTTTCCTAACAGATACAGAATTATAGCACGTCTTTCAATATGTGCCATTAAACCCCTCTTCCAGGAATACAGGCACAGAGGATATAGATCACTTTACTTCTCAAAAGATGTGTAGTAAGTGCATCACATATATTGTTTGGTCAATCTATACGTCCTTTCTCTTTTCTTTACTGCTTTCTATTGGTGGTTTTTGCAGCACCATATTGTAAATCGTAGTGAAGCAGTATTTATATTAGCAAGACTGAAGGAAATTTCTGAGGGCATTCGAAACCTGGAATAACAACTGAAAATGCTGGAAACACTCAACAAATCAGATATCATCCATGGACAGAAAAAATAGTGGCACAGGGCTTTTAATGCCATCATCAAGAGCAGTAACCAACTGCATTTTTCACCAGGAGGGTGTAAAAAAGAGGATAGATTTGGTTTTTTTATTGCTTTGCTTTGATGGATTATAACCACAATAATAAAGGCTTTTTGATTATTTATGCCCCGAATTGTTAATTTCTTGAATATTTACAACCTGTTTCTGTAGTGTTTTTATATGTAGATATAGCCATTATGCTAAATAGTTTGACAAGCTTTGTTCTAATCAAATCAGACACGATTGCTCACCTATTAAGATTACACAGTTGAATCACTCACAAGGCATGGGTTAAATGAAGAGATACAACCAGATAGAAAGTACTCATGATAAGAAACCAAAAAGTAAAAGCAATAGTTCTGAGTCAGAGAGTTATGTTGTTACAATACTGATCAAATCTGCTAATTTGTACAATGTATTTTAGTTCTGATTCTCTAGTTAATACCACATAACTTTATCTACATAAAATGCTCATAAGGGTGCAAAATATTTATAATTTTTACACTGTGAACAGAATTTTCCCAAACCTTGTATATTGTAGGCACAAGTTCTGGAAAAATCTGCTGAGATGTCAAGTGAAGCTCTTCTCAATGTCAAGACCAAAAAGTTGCATTTTTCAAGAAGATTTCACGAGTGTGCAGTAACAGGCGTATTTACATAGATTACCGTTCACTATCTCTCTCTCATTGCTACTTAATCTCATCTCATTAATATACAAGTGCTCATTCACCACCCACTGAATAGATGCTGAGAAATCCTGACATGTAACTCTGAGCAGGTACCTGGTGACTGCAACTTGATACTTCCCGCTCTAGACATCCAACTCAAACAGCCTGCACCAATATCTCAGCGCTCACTCATTGGGCAGTAGCCACACACACCCCATATCCATGGACTATGTCATTTGACACATACCAGCCTTACCACATGATCATGGCACAGTTCTGATCCACCTCCAGCCTGCTTGTACACTTCATCCCTGAACTTTGAAGTGCACTGGCACTTTGCATATAGAAATAGACAGCCAATTTATGGATTGGAGCATGCTGCATTTCAGGGAAGGTCACTCACTCTCAGCATATTGTGTCTATTTGAATAATCACAGCATTCCCTATCTTGCCTTGCCTTGCCTGGCCTGGCCTGGCTTTGCCTTTTTGCACTTTATTTCTCAGACTTTAAAGGTGCACAGTATTTCTGTCTTGCCTTGTTGTATAGAACAAAAACTAAACAAGGCAGCTTGTCATGGTTTCAGCAATTATCAGTCAAGAGGCTGGACATATTGCTATATGGCACATTCCTATGTCAACTGAATACCAGGAGCCTATGCAGCAATCACACTGCATGTGCATGAATCTTATGACTGTGTCTTAAAGTTGAATGGGTTAGCCCACAGTCAAGGGTGGTTGCCATCAGTCAGAGGGTCTGGTACAGTCAGTCAAAGGCAGCATTACCTCACAGTCAAAGGGCTTGGGCACAGTTACATATGGGACACAGTTGTGATGGGACAGCAGTGGGGTGGGGAGATCAATACTGAGGTTTGAAGGTAGCAACCTGGGATGCTGTGGGCATAAGTATGGTTCAGGGAAGAAATTTGTATTTTCATTCATTCATTCATTCATGGATGTGCCCATCCCTGCCTGGGCCAGCATTTATTGCCTTTTACTAGTTGTCCTTGAGCTGTCTTCATGAACCACTGGAGTTCATGCACAGTCAGTAGACCCACAATGCCATTAGTGGGGGGAATTCCAGGACACAATATTTTAAAGTGAGGATGGTGCATGGCTTGGGCGAGATCCTGCAGTTGGAGATGTTCCCATGAATCTGCTGCCCTTGACCTTCGAAATGGAAGTGGTCATGCATTTGGAAGGTGGTGTCAAAGTATCCTTCATGAACATTTTTCAATGCATCTTGTCGATGGTACACTTTGTTGTTACAGAACATCAGTGGTGGAAGGACTGAATGTTTGTGGATGTTGTACCAATGAAGTGGCCTGCTTTTCTTCTGGATGGTGTTAAGTTTCTTGAGTGTTGTTGGAGTTGCTCTCATCCAGGGAAGTGGAGAATATTCCATCACACTCCTGAATTGGTCTGGAGATGCCAGTGTTGGACTGGGGTGTACAAAGTTAAAAGTCAAACAGCACTAGGTTATAGGCCAACAGGTTTATTTGGAAGCACTAGCTTTCGGACCGCCGCTCCTTCATCAGGTGTCCTTCATCAACCACCTGATGAAGGAGCAGCGCTCCAAAAACTAGTGCTTCCAAATAAACCTGTTGGCCTATAATCTGGTGTTGTGTGATTTTTAACTTTGTCCTCCTGACGTTTTGCCTTGTAGAAGGTAGACGGGCTCTGGGGAGCCAAGAGTTGAGTTAGTCAATCAGTATTTCTAGTCTCTGACCTGTTCTTGTCACCATACTATTTATATTGCTAGTCCAGTTCAATTTCTCATCAACAGTAACCCCCCAGATGTTGATAATGAATGATTCAGTGATAGAAATGTGAACAAATAGCCAAGGGCAATGGTTAGATTCTCTCTTTCAGACGGTCATTGCCTGGTACTTGTGTTTTGCGAATGTTATTTGCCACTTTTCAGCCTGAGTAAGATCTTGCTGCATTTGGGCACGGACTGCTTCAATATCTGAGGAATCAGCAAAGGTCCCCACTTCTGACCTTGTGATAGAGGGGAAAGTCATTGATGAAGCAGCTGAAGATGGCTGGGCCTAGGACACTACCCTGAGGAGCTCCCTACCTCTAGGTCAGAGGACAAAAAAAGAAGAAAGAATTGCAGATGCTGGAAGTCAGAATCAGAAACAGCTGGAGCAACTTAGCGTGTCTGGCAATATTTGTGGAGAGAGAAATAGAGTTAATATTTTAGGTACTGTAAATACCTGTGTATAGGTCGATCTCAAGTATAAGTAGACCCCTTAGTTTAGCCAAGAATTCTTGTATTTTTATTTATATCTCGCGTATAAGTCAACCCCAGCTTTTCACAGTTACAGATCAACATTGATGAGTCAGTGTTTCTGCTCATTGCACTCCGCTCCAGCTTTCCAGTCCGCTGGCCGTGCTGCTCCATTCTGGGTCTTCCAGTCCACCGCCATCACTCCCGGCTCCATGTTTTCAGGTTTACAGTAATGGTACAACTATACAGGGCGATTGCTGTATCCGCAGAGTCGGTTTCAGTTACTTGCTGCTTACCACAGCACAAACGTATTACAGGGAATGTTCCAGAGCCAGGGACTGGGAGTTGCCAAGCAGGTAAATTTCCCATTTTATCTATTTTTTAGATAAATATTTATTCCCTCGAAAACAATACCTCGTGCATAAGTCACCCCCCCATTTCAGATTTTTAAAAAAATCTTCAAAATTCAACCTATACACTAGTACATACGATAGGATGATGTTAACTCTGCTTTCTCTCTGCAGATGCTGCCAGATGAGTTTCTCTAGCAATTTCTGTTCCTGTTTCTGGGCCGGGCACTTCTGGTTCAAGCTGAAAAATGTGTTGCTGGAAAAGCGCAGCAGATCAGGCATCATCCAAGGAGCAGGAGAATTGACGTTTCAGGCATAAGCCCTTCTTCAGGAATAAGGAGGGTGTGCCAAACAGCTAAGATAAAAGGTAGGGAGGAGGGACTTGGGGGAGGGGCGTTGGGAATGCCATAGGTGGAAGGAGGTTAAGGTGAGGGTGATAGGCCGGAGAGGGGGTGGGGGCGGAGAGGTCGGGAAGAAGATTGCAGGTCAAGAAGGCGGTGCTGAGTTCAAGTCCCTCTTTCTCCAGAAGTCTGTAATTACATTTTGGATTAGAAAATACCGAACCTGAGGAACTCCTGCAGAGATGTCTTAGAGCTGAGATGACTGACATCCAATAACCACAGCTATCTTCCTTTTGCGCCAGTTTTGACTCCAACCAATGGAGAGATTTCCCATTCAATTGAGCTTTGCCAGAGTTACTTGATGTCACAGTTGGTCAAATACAGCTTTGATATAAAGGGCAGTCACTCTCACCTGAACTCTGCAATTCATCTCTTTTATCCATGTTTGAACCAAGGCTGTAGTGATGTTAGCAGCTGAGTGACTCCAGTGCAACCAATACTGAGCACCAGTGGGTAATTTGTTGCTAAGCATGTGCTGCTCAATTGCATTGTTTATCTTCTCCTTCCATCATTTTCCTGGTGACATATAAAAGGAAGCTGATAGTGCATGGGAGAATATGGGATGTAATAGGAGGGTTGGGGTCTCTGTCAGTTTCCACCACAATGGGCTCATAGGAGGAAGGTGTGCATCACAATACTGGGCAGGAATAGACTGTAGTGATGGGAATCAGTGGTTAAGAATGAGAGTATCATCGTAATTGCATGTGGTGGCTGAGAACAAGTGGACAATCAGTGGTGATGAGCTATTCAAGGTGTCTGAGCTGAAAAGGGACATGGAGTTTCAGTGGGGACATCTGATGACCAGGCTGAGCCTGAGACTTGTGGTGCCCAGTATGACCTGTGTCGCCTTTCATGACCTTTCAATTCCCAAATGTGACTGATGATTGGAAAATGGTGACAACCAAATCAAGGGTGAATCTCAGGCTCAACCTCTGAGCAACGGAAGGGGCACTTGCATCATTCAGGCACTTAGGGAATGCAGTTTGAAGTAATTTGCCATCAAATCATCATGCATGTGAAATAAAACGCAGTGTCTAATTGTGTGGGGAACAAATGCTGGCTACAAGAAATCTTGAACAATGCATTGACTTTTATAGATTGAAGGTAGACATCACAGTGAAGCAGAAATAATCACAGGAAACTTAAAACAAGCACATGCAGGCCACAGATCTGAAAGTAAGATCTCGCAGGCTGCACATGGGAATGGACTGATTCCCTGTTGACTTAAACTGTGAGTATAATACAACACGCTGTGATATGCAGTTATGGAGGTGATGGCCTACTGGCATTAGCCTAGCAATGCAGAGACCCTGGCAATGTTCTGGGGACCCGGGATCAAATCCTGCCATGGCAGATGGTAGAACTGGAATTAGGAGTTGAATGATGACCATGTATCCATTGCCAATTGTTGGAAAAACTCATCTGGTTCACTAATGCCATTTAGGAAAGGAAACTGACATCCTTACCTGGTCTGGCCTACATGTGAGTCCAGACCCACAGTCATGTGTTTGATTCTACACTTGCTTCAGGGGAATTAGGGATGGGCAATAAATACTGGCCTGGCCAGTGATGCCCATTCCCTGTGACTGTATAAAAAAAAAGCTTTTTGTGAGTTACGTGGAGCTGGAAGGCGAAGGGTTTAGCACATGTAATGTTCTACTGTCTTTTTGTGAAATGACAGGTGGTGCTTTCAACAGAATAAGCTCCTAAGTCAATGTTCCACATTGAATTATTCTACAGCCCTCATGTGGAAAAGTTCTATGTCTCCCTGTGTGGACCAATATGCAAAGTTATCATTCAGGAGTAAAAGGAATGTTGACTGCTGGCATTACGAAGGATCTATTCTGGTCCCCACACACATTCACAGCAAATGTAACTGACTGATCCAGGCTCAGCAGGGGGGGTTATCAACAAACTGAAGAGGAACAGAGGTGTCAGCAAGCCCAGGTCCAGCTCCATCCTCCAGCAGATGTTGAGCAGGCTCCACATGAAGAGATTGCAGCTGGAGATGTCCTCAGGAATTTGAAGGAGGTACAGGAAGGTCAAGGTTTATTGTCATATACATCCCTGAACACTATGGGCAATTTAGCTTGTCCAATTCACCTAACCTGCGCATCTTTGGATTGTGGGAGGAAGCCATACCACCTGCGGAAACCCATGCAGACACGGGGAGAATGTGCAAACTCCACACAGTTTGGAATCGAACCCGGGTCCTTGAGGCTGTGAGGCAGCAGTGCTAACCATTGAGCCACCATGCCACCCCTTTAATCAGTGCTACAGCTTGGGCAGTAAGATTCGGCAACATACCTGGCTTCCTCATGTAGAAGGTATCATTAGCTGTACACACCTTGTGCTGAGGAGGCCATATCATAATGCAGCAAAGTCCTTCAATAGAAAAGAGTTCCATTCCATCAACATGCAAGTCATTTGAGATCATCAGTTCTACTTCTTACAAGTTTGGGCTTGGAGCATTAGGGACTGCCGTGATGTCTATACCTTTGACAGCTCTTATGTCTCTGCTGCATTTGCGTGTCCAGATGACCAACAAGGATGGCTGGTGACTGCATTACATAATTCCCTGACTGAGGTTGAGCATAGATATAATGCTGCTCACACCTTGATCAGGGCCATGACTGAACAAAAGGTATGCCTCCTAACAATGAGGTTCCAAAGTTTGGCTCAGTCTTGGATCAGTACAATCCAGAACAAGTGTACCATATAGTCCTACATTGCTGTGTTCTACACAGGTGGAGCAGGCAAAGATGATGTGGAAGATGCTGAGGAGCTGGGAGGGAGGGAGGAGTCTTTCAAGGTGGAAAATAAGGACATTGAACAGGAGGACGTTTGCCTTCTGCGTGGCAGAGTGCAGCAGCATCAAGCACAACAAGTTGAACTAATTTAATTGACGTTTAGTTCCAGTAGTTGACAGTTGAATGCAATGATCATTCATCGACTATAAAATTGCTGGTGCTCAACATGCATGTTTGCATTCTGAGAGGCCAATGCAGCCCCTGTTTGATTTTTGTTTGCTTTTGAATATTGCTGAAAAAAGTGAATACTTTGAACTGTGTGAAGACTTCCCTGCATTCATTGGGGAACAGTGACTTGGAGTGTTGTAAGATGGATACAACTTGAGGATGGGTAAACTGGCTGGTCTGGTACTGAAATTTGTATCATCGATAGTCACAGGTGAGGTGCCGGAAGACTGGAGGTTGGCAAATCTGGTGCCTTTGTTTAAGAAGAGCAGTAAGGACAAGCCAGTTAGCCTGACGTCAGTGGTGGGCAAGTTGTTGGAGGGAATCCTGAGGAACAGGATGTACATATATTTAGAAAGGCAAGGACTGATTAGGGATAGTCAACATGGCTTTGCATGTGGGAAATCATGTCTCACAAACTTGATTGAGTTTTTTTTAAGAAGTAACAAAGAGGATTGATGAGGGTAGAACGGCAGATGTGACCTATATGGACTTTAGTAAGGTGTTCGACAAAATTCCCCATGGGGGACTGGTGAGCAAGATTAGATCTCACAGAATACAGTGAGAACTAACCATCTGGATACAGAACTGGCTCAAAGGTAGAAGACAGAGGGTGGTGGTGGAGGATTGTTTTTCAGACTGGAGGCCTGTGATCAGTGGAGTGCCACAAGGATCGATGCTGGGTCCACTATTTTTCATCATTTATTTAAATGATTTGGATGTGAGCATAAGAGGTATAGTTAGTAAGTTTGTAGATGACACCAAAATTGGAGGTGTAGTGGACAGCGAAGAAGGTAACCTCAGATTACAACAGGATCTGGAACAGATGGACCAATGGGCTGAAAAGTGACAGATGGGAGTTTAATTCAGATAAATATGAGGTGCTGCATTTTGGGAAAGCAAATCTTAGCAGGACTTATAAACTTAATGGTAAGGTCCTAGGAAGTGTTGCTGAACAAACAGACCTTGGAGTGTTGGTTCATAGCTCCTTGAAAGTGGAGTCACAGGTAGGTAGGATATTGAAGAAGGCATTCAGTATGCTTTCTTTTATTGGTCAGAATATTGAATAAAGGAGTTGGGATGTCATGTTGCGGCTGTACAGGACATTGATTAGGCCACTGTTGGAATATTGCGTGCAATTCTGGTCTCCTTCCTATTGGAAAAATGTTGTGAAACTTGAAAAGATTTACAAGGATGTTGCCAGGGTTGCAGGATTTGAGCTACAGGGAGAGGCTGAACAGGCTTGGGCTGTTTTCCCGGGATCATCGGAAGCTGAGTGGTGACCTTATAGAGGTTTATAAAAGTATGAGGGGCATGGATAGGGTAAATAAGCAAAGTATTTTCCCTGGGGTCGGGGAGTCCAGAACTAGAGGGTATAGGTTTAGGGTGACAGGGGAAATTTATAAAAGAGACCTAAGGGGCAACATTTTCATGCAGAGGGTGGTATGTGTATGGAACGAGCTGCCAGAGGAAGTGGTGGAGGTTGGTACAATTGCAACATTTAAAAGGCATTTGGATGGATATATGAATAGGAAGGGTTTGGAGGGATATGGGCCGGGTGCTGGCAGGTGGGACTAGATTGGGTTGGGATACCTGGTCTGCATGGACGGGTTGGACCGAAGGGTCTGTTTCCATGCTGTACATCTCTATGACTCTATGAGAAGTTGACTCGAAATTGAATCAGCTGTTGATGTTTCTTGTGCCCGTTTGATTGAACAACAAATACGTTTACATGAGCTAAATACATTTTTTAAAACACTATTAATTTAACAGGTGAAGAGTGTGGTGCTGGAAAAGCACAGTCGGTTAGGTAGCATCCGAGGAGCAGGAGAGTCGATGTTTCGGGCATAAGCTCTTCATCAGGAATGAGGCTTGTGGATTGGGGGCGCTGAGAGATAAATGGGAGGGGGGGTTAGGGCTGGGGGGGATAGTAGCTGGGAATGCGATAGGTAAATGAAGGTGGGGTGATGGGAAAGGACAGAGAGGAGGGTGGAGCGGATAGGGGAAAGGAAGATGGATAGGTAGGACCGTTCTAGAGGGCGGTGCCGAGTTGGGAGGTTGGGACTGGGATAAGGGGGAAGAGAAAATGCGTAATTTGATGAAATCCACATTGATCCTGTTTGGTTGAAGGGTCCCAAGATGTAGGATGATGCTTTCTTCCTCCAGGCGTCAGGTGCTTAAGGTTTGGCGATGTAGGAGGCCCTGGATTTGCGTGTCCTTGGCAGAGTGGGAGGGGGAGTTAAAGTGTTCAGCTACAGGGCAGTGGAGCCTACAAAAATACAAAACCATTCACCTTTTAATCAGTTTGCTCGGATACAGAGATACTGAATGTTCTACGCCATTGGACTACATGCAAAACTGTTTGCCTTTGAATGTCTTCTCACTGCCAATAAAACTTTAGCCTGCATCCATCCAAGAGAAATACTGGACATTCAAAATCATCGGAAACCCATTCACTTTAATCAGAGATCCAAAAACACCTCATCCAGTAATCAGGAGGCTCATTCAGTCCTGAGAGGAACAACAACAGCTCAGTAATCAAACACAGATTTGAGAGGAGATAACAGGGTACACAGTCTGTATAACTGGTAGTCCTGACCTGGAAGAGAGTGCCTTTTCCAACACTGAACCCCTGCAGAAACAGTTTCCTCACAGGCTCTAGCCCCAAAAAGCAGTTTTGGAACCAAGAACCACAGAGGTCAAACCGAGAAGCTGAATTGGGAAGACAACCAAGAGCATCATCACACAAAGGACATCCGAGACGGTATGAAGCCCAACCCAATGTTATCCGAACAAGAACTTCCAGACACAGGCCTGTTCCAAGCCAAGAGAACCAACGGCAAGAACCTCAGCGACTGGATGCACTTTAAAACTGTGTATTCCCCAGTTGTGAGCTGAAACTCCCAAGATCCCGAAGTTTCCACCCGAGCTAGCAGGGAGGGGAAGGTGGGGGTGGTAACAGTGCAGGGAACCCCAAGGGTAGAGAGCCCAAAGAAATAGTCTGTGATTAAAACTGCTGTTTAACTTTGAATAGTGTTTTAACCTTTGTTTAGTTTGATAGTGTGTCTAATTACTGTCCTCTGTAAAATTGTGTCAATTTCACTGTTTTATCACATTTGCCCATTTTAATTTCTTGTATTATACTTATCTTTTTGTAGTTATATAAATGCAGAGATTCTTTTGCCCTGAAGCACCTATCTACTGCTTTCTTCATTTCACATTCCCTAACGACGTCCAGGGTTAGAATCAGGGATCTGGGGTGATTCAAACCACGTAAATTCAGCAACTTACCGATCACAAAGCAGAAGCCCTGCAATATTTTAAATTTATCTAGTTTCTTTTATCAGCATTTGGCCCATATCCCTCCAAACCCTTCCTATTCATATACCCATCCAGATATCTTTTAAATGTTGTAATTGTACCAGCTTCCACCACCTCATCTGGCAGCTCATTCCATACATGCACCACCCTCTGTGTGAAAAAGTCTCTCCTTAGGTCCCTTGTAAATCTTTCTCCTGTCACCCTAAAACTATGCCTTCTAGCTATGGACTCCCTTACCCTGGGGAAAGACCTTGTCTATTTATCCTATCCATGATTTTATAAACCTCTATAAGGTCATCCCTCAGCTTCCAATGCTCCAGGGAAAACAGTTCCAGCCTATTCAGCCTCTCTCTGTAGCTCAAACCCTCCAATCCTGGCCACATTCTTGTAAATCTTTTCTGAAACACTTTCAAGTTTCACAACATCCTTCCAATAGGAGGAAGACCAGAAATACATGCCATATTCCAAAAGTGGCCTAATCAATGACCTGTACAGCCATAACTTAACCTCCCAATTCCTATACTCAATGCACTGACCAATAAAGGCAAGTGAACCAAATGTCTTCTTCACCATCCTGTCCACCTTTTACTCCACTTTCAACGAAACATGAACCTGCTCCCCAAGGTCTCTTTGTTCAGCAGCACTCCCAAGGACCTTACAATTAAATGTCTAAGTCCTGCCTTGCTTTGCCCTATTAAATTTATCTAAATTAAACTCCACCAGCCCATTTGTCTATCTGACCAAGGTCCCGTTGTATTCTGAGGTAACCTTCTTTACTGTCAACTACACCACAAATTTTGGTGTCATCTGCAAACTTACTAACCATACCTTACGTGTTCACCGACCACAGTTCTGCCTTCAACACTATTATCCCCTCGAGACTGATTACTAAACTTACTGATTTCGGACTAAGCCCCACTCTCTGCAAATGAATCCTCAGTTTCCTGACCCACAGGTCACAATCAGTGATGATTGGGGACAATATTTCATCCTCATTAACACCCAACACTGGAGCCCTCCAGTGGTGCGTACGTAGCCCCCTACTGTGCTCACTGTATACCCATGACTGTGTCGCCAAATACCGGACTAATTCCTGCTTCTCGGATGCTGCCTGACCTGCTGTGCTTTTCCAGCACCACTCTGATCTAAACTTTGGTTTCCAATATCTGCAGTCCTCACTTTTGCCTAATGCCATCTACAAGTTCGCTGATGACACCACCATAGTTGATCAAATCTCAGATAGCGACAAAACCGACAACCGGCAAGTGGTGGAAAACTTGGAAAAATGGTGCACTGAGAACAACCTAGATTTCAATGTTGGAACCAAGGAAGTCATTATTGACTTTCGGCGTGATGTTACTCATGCTGCCCCCTATACATTAGCAGCATAGAGGTGGAACGAGCGGAGAGTGTCAAGCTCCTGGGAGTGGTCATCAACAACAAACTTTCTTGGACTCTTCATGTGGATGCACTGGTTACAAAGGCCCAATAACGTCTTTTCTTCCTCAGGCAGCTGAGGAAATTTGGCATGGCGGTGAATACTTTTGCCAACTTTTATAGGTGCGCCATAGAGAGCATTCTGTCTGGATGTATCACTACCTGGTATGTCATTCAAGATCAGAGACGGTTACAGAAAGTGGTGAACTCAGCCCGGAAAATCATGAAGGCCAACCTCCTATCTATGGAATCCATCCACCATGCCTGCTGTCAAGGAAAGGCCACCAGCATTCTCAAAGATCCATCCCAACCTGGCAATGCTTTTCTACAACCTCTACCATTGGGGAGAAGGTACAGAAGCCTGAACACATGCACCAACTGGTTTTGAAATAGTTTCTACCCTACTGTTGTTAGAATACTGGATGGACTCACAAACTCAACATTCGCCTGTACCTGTGTTTTTGTTTTGCCACTATTTACCTATTACTTACTTAGCTATGCTATTTAACTATATGATCTGCCTGGATTACTCACAAGACAAAGCATTTCACTGTGCGCTGATACACGGTTCAAGAAATTCAATTCAATTCAATCCAAATCATTTATATAAATGATGAAAAGTAGTGGACCCAGCATCGATCCTTGTGGCACACCACTGGTCACAGGCCTCCAGTCTGAAAAGAAACCTTCTACCACCACCCTCTGTCTCCTACTTCAAGCTAATTTTGTACCCAAATGGCTAGCTCTCCCTGTATTCTATGTGATCTAACCTTACCAAAGTGTCTACCATGAGGAACCTTGTCAAGCGTCTTATTGAGTTTGATATAGATCATGTCTGCTGCTTGGCCTTCAATGATCTTCATCACTTCTTTATAAAATTCAGTCAAGTTAGTGAGACATCATTTCCCACGCATTTCTCCTAAAATCTCCATATCAAATTGTACTTTGTAGTCTCACTAAAAGGTTATTCATCTTTCTTTTGCTTTTTTTCCAGTGATGTTCCATTTTGAGAAGCCCCTTACAGTCAATTTTCCAGGAAAAGTAATGTGTATATTTTGCCAGAACACTATGTTTCACCTTATCTCGTTCAAGGTTTAGGCTTCATAACTAGAGCAATGTGCCTCTGACAGGCTTGTTATAATTATCTGTTATTTTCATTGAAACCATTTGTTTCCAGCTGTTGGTTGGATGAAGTTATATTAACAAAAAAACTGTACAAAACCTTGCTTTTTTCCATTTAGATCATTCCATTGCAAAACATGATAGGCAGTTTTGCTCATCTTTTAACCTGAATTTGTTTATTTTTATCTTTGCAGCCTTCTTCAATTGCTGCAGTCAATGAAAGTGTGGCAAAAGTGATATATTTCCAAGACAGCATTGTATATAGCTTGGAGGAGAATGTGCAGAGGCTAGTGTTCCTGCATCTGCTGCTCCTGTCCAAGTGAAAATCACACAACACGAGGTTATGGTCCAACAGGTTTATTTGGAAGCACCAACTTTCAGAGCACTGCTCCTTCATCAGGTAGCTGCAGAGCAGGATGATAAGGCACAGAATTTATAGCAAAAGATCACAGTGTCATACTTGCAACCGAGATAATATATTGAACAAACCTTTATTGTTATTAAGTCTTTCATCTTTTAGAATGGGTTGCAAGTTTCATTTCATTAATATATAAATTCCAGGACTTCTTTCAAATCACATTCTCGAAATAACTTAAGGATTTATAAAAAAGGGACATCTCAGCTCGGACAATGCATTGAAGGTGTGAGGTTAGAGTTCATCTGTAACACAATCTTGAATCAGACTGGTTCTGTTTCCAAAGTAGGAAATTGTAAAATGTTACATGGACTGACTGCCTGCAGATTGTGTGCTTTTAGAATGTATCTGCAAACACAATTCTGCAATTGCAAATTCATCCTATAAACTTATATGTGTGTGTGTGTGCATGTGACGGGAGAGAGAGACAGAGAGACAGAGAGAGAGAAATAGAGAGTGTATGCGTTTGAGAGGGAGTGAGTGTAAGAATGTGTGTTTACATGTGTGTGCCTCTTGGGGGTTGTATGTGTATGTGTTTGACATGGAGGCAAAGGGAAGGCCTTGGTGAGGCGTTCATCCTCATCGATAATGTGCCACAGGCTGGAAGAACATGGCGTGTTTCTTCACTCCCGGGAAGTACTGGAAGGTACCCTATCAGTCGCATCCAGTGTCTGTCTCCTGAGGAAGTCATTACAGCTTCTTGCTGCAGCACATCGGAACTGGTGATCGATGAATTGAGCATTATATCCTGTTCTAATGAGGGTGTCCTTCAGCACCTTTAGGTGCCCATCACGTTCTTCCTCATTTGAGCAGATGCTGTGTACATCAGTAGGGGAATGGCTTGTTTTAATGTGTGTAGGGTGGAAGCTAGAGCGGTGTAGCATCGTGAGGTTATTTGTGAGCTTGTGGTAGAGTGAGGTACTGAGGTGCCTGCCCTTGATGGAGATGTGTGTGTCCAAGAATGAGACAGATACAAAAGAGTAGTCCATGGTAAGTATGATGGTGGGATGAAACTTGTTGATAGTGTAGTTGTTTCAGTGACTCCTCGCCATGGGTCCAGAGGAAGAAAATGTTGTCAAAATATCTGGTGTACAGTAGTGATTGGAAGTCCTGTGCAGCAAAGACATCTTGTTCAAAATTGTGCATGAAAATGTTGGCATATTGGGGTGCAAATTTGGTCCCCATGGCTATTCCGTATGTCTGATTGAAGAACTTATTGTCAATGGTGAAGATGTTGTAGTCGAGAATGAAGCGGATGAGTTGTAAGATGATGCTCGGAGATTGAGTACTGAGGATGCTGCAGTGATGCCATCATCATGGGGGATGCTGGTGTAGAGTCCTGAAAAGTCCATTGTGACGAGGACTGTTCCCGGTTCGACTAATCCATGGGTGCTGAGTTTCTGTAAGAAATCTGTAGTGTTGCGACAGAAGCTGGGAGTCCCTGAACAATGGATTTCAAGATGCCCTCGACATAGCCAGAGAGGTCCTCACACAAGATTCCATTACCTGACACAACGGGACAGTCTTATGATCCTGCTCCATAGCTACCCGATGAAGGAGCAGTGCTCTGAAAATTAGTACTTCCAAATAAACCTGTTGCACTATAAGCAGGTGTTGTGTAGTTTTTAACTTTGTCCAACCTAGTCTACCACTGGCACCGCCACATCTTGTCCAAGTGGTAGAGATTGTGGGTTTGGAAGGTTTCACTAAAGCAGAATTGGTGAGTGACTGCAGTGTACATTGTATAAAGTATATATTACTGCCACAGTGTGAGTGAGTAAATGTTTAAAGTGATGGTTGGGGTGGAGATGAAGTGAACTATTTTGTCCAGGATAGAGCTGAACTTCTTGAATCCAATGGAGCTACATTTATCAGATCATTGGGAAAAATTCCACCATGAGGTTGAGTTGTTTTTTGAAGATGGTGGGCAGGGTTTTGGGAGTCACAGAAGCTCTTGTTAATGTATCAAGAACATAAAATCAAGCCCTATGAAACAGCAGTGGTGGGATCCTCATAAACCCTGAATCAGATGGAAAGAAAGATTGAAATGTATGGCAATGAAAGAAGCCATTTGGCCTGTACCAGCTATTACTAAACATCATTGTTGATATTGTTGAAATCTTGGGCTTCACTGGCAATAAGTTTCTTTAGTATGGGTTTGGCACATGATGGATTTCTGGGAAGTATACTGATATGGGGCATCAATTACTTCACTACAACACTGTGGTATGCCCCAAATAGGTTTCAGAACACATTGGGGGACTGCCCAGCAGGATTAAGTCCTAGAGTGGCAACCTGCTTCTATTTATGACTGTGGAAATAATGTTCATATCCTAACATTCTGTGATTAGGAAGAATTCTCAAAGGAATGTCCACACTTTGCAGCAAGGTTGTTTTCTAATTAACATCCAAAGGTGGAGGCAGAAAGAAAGGGAGGAAGAGCAGGCAACTGCAACATGTCCATACACAAAATAATGGGCTAGAAAAAGGCAATGAAAGCAAATCAAAATGGCTAAAGAAAGGATATCTTCAATGTCACTTTGTGAAATCAGTGATAAATAGTTTTAAGGATATGTGTTCTAAAGGCAGGAGGCCACTTTGAAATAGCACTGTTTAGACAGGGATATAGCAAAGATGTGATTCAGGTCAAGTTGCCAATAAACTCAACATTGTGACTTTCATTGTAAAAGTAGCAAAACCTCCATTACCCAACCCACGCCCCTCAGTACATATAAGTGTTACAAATTGATCTCACCCAACAGTAGAGTAGATTTTTGTTTGTCATTTCTACTATATACAACTGTAAAAAACAAGACAGTGTTCCTCCAGGACCAAGATGCTACATGGACAGCACAAACTACACAATCATACAAAGGGTGGCATAAAATGCATAAGATGTATAAAACATGCAAATTGCAGTGTAATAAAAGAATGATAATTAATACACGTTGTTCCAGCTTCAATTCAAAGTTGTGCAAAGAATTTCAGATGTAAAAGAATCCCATCATATAGTGTTAAGGAGCCTGATGGCTTGGGGGAAGAAACTGTTGCACAGTCTGACCGTAAGAGACCAAATGCTCCAGTATCTTCTTCCAGATGACAGGAGGGAGAAGCAATTGAGTGAGGGGTGTGTGGGGTCTTCCACAACACTCTTAGCCTTTCGGATGCAGTGTGTGGTGTAAATGTCTGTAATGGAGGGGGGAGAGAGACCCCGATGATCTTCTCAGCTGTCCTCACTATCCATTGTAGGGTCTTATGATCCGAGATGGTGCAATTCCCGAACCAGGCAGGGATGCAGCAGCTCAGGGTACTCTCAATGAACCCTCTGTAGAATGTGGTGAGGAATGAGGGGTGGGAGGTGGACTTTCCTCAGTCTACATAGAAAGTAGAGATGCTGCTGGGCTTTCTTGGCTATGCAGCTGGTGTTTAGGGACCAGGTGAGATTCTCCGCTAGGTGGATGCCAAGAAATATGGTGCTCTTCACGATCTCCACAGGGGGGTGGGCCGTCGATGTCCAGTGGAGAGTGGTCACTCTGTGCCCACCTGAAGTCAACAACCACCTCTTTTGCTTTGTCCACGTTCAGAGGCAGGTTGTTGGTTCTGCACCAGTCTGTTAGCTGCTGCACCTCCTCTCTGTATACTGACTCATCGTTTCTGCTGATGAGACACACAGCAGTCATGTCATCAGCGAACTTGATGATGAGATTCGACCTGTACATCACTGCTCAGTCTTTTGTCAACAGGGTGAACAGCACTGGACTGAGCACACAGCCCTACGGGGCCCCCATGCTTGGTGTGATGGTGTTGGAGATGCTGTTCCCAATCCAGACTGATTGACATCTCTCAGTCAAGAAGTCCAGAATCCAGTTACAAAGGGAGGTTTTACGCCCAGCAGACTCAGCTTTCCAATAAGGTGCTGAGGAATGATAGTGTTAAATGCAGAACTGAAGTCTATGAACAGTAGTCTGACGTATGTGTCCTACTTCTCCAGGTGGGTGAGGGCCAGATGGAGTGTGGTGGAAATGGCATCGTCTGCTGAGCAAACTGCAAGGTGTCCAGTGAGGGGGACAGCAGGATCTTAATTTGCCTCACCACGAACCTCTCAAAACACTTCATGATGATGGGTGTTAGCGCAATGGGGCAATAGTAATTGAGACAGGACACTGAAGACCTTTTTTGGCATGGGGACAATTGTCGCAGCCTTGAAGCACATTGGAACTAATGCGCAGCTCAGGGAGATGTTGAAGATGTCCGTGAGAACATCCGCCAATACGTCAGAGCATCGTCTGAGCACTCTGCCAGCCACTTAAAGGCCCCAGCACACTGAAGTGTAAAACTGTAGGTAAAAAGTAATAACTTATAACAAAATGGTGTGTGAATGCCTCATCTTTCTTGTCAGTCCCTTGGGCTCAAGAATAACTTGCTTTCACTTCATTACACTGTAATGGGTTCTTAGATACTGATAAATTGTGATTAGGAGACTCCGTCACATGCAGAGTAAGTGTACCATGAAGAGCTGAACAGTGTTAAGGTGTTTGGAAGTTTGTGTCATTTTTCTAATGCCTCAACTTTCTCTCTACATGCTGCCAACAAAGTCTTTGGATGTATTTGTTGCCTTCCCAAATATATCTTCTCCATTTTGATTGGTCACAAGCTTAGTACACCCAGAAATTGGCAGCGATGTTTCATCTCTTTAGGAATGCTTTAAAAGACATCCAAAAAGTGTTCCATTCATCCTCTAGGAACACTGCTGTTGCAACTGGGCTCCAGGTAGACCCAATTTATGGTGTCATAAATCCAAACAACATCCTGGCCAGAGGAGCTGGGTTTTGGGTGTGAATAATTTACTGCAGGAGGGAAAGAATTGTATCTAGTTGTATAATGATTTAGATGCGCAGCTCAAGGAGATGTTGAAGATGTCCATGAGAACATCCGCCAACTGATTATGTGAAAACATTTGTGCCTGTGATGTCTTGTTTGTGACAGTGGGGCTCAGGACAGTGGGGGTAGGGATACATCACAGCCCAGTCACTGGAGCGCAGGCCTCAATTGAAATATTGCCTGCAATTCTGGTTTCCTTCCTATTGGAAGGATGTTGTGAAACTTGAAAGGGTTCAGAAAAGATTTACAAGGATGTTGCCAGGGTTGGACGATTTGACCTATAGGGAGAGGCAAAAATAGGCTGGGTCAGAGGCTGAGGGGTGACCTCATAGAGGTTTATATAATCATAAGGCACATGGAGAGGATAAATAGACAAAGTCTTTTCCCTGTGTGGGGGAGTCCAGAACGAGAGGGTGTAGGTTTTGAGTGAGAGGGGAAAGATATAAGAGGGACCTAATGGTCGATTTTCATGCAAAGGTTGGTACGTGTATGGAATGAGCTGCTAGAGGAAGTGGTAGAAGCTGGTACAATTACAACATTTAAAAGGCATCTGGATGGGTATATGGCTACATCTGCGGGAAGTGCACCCAACTCCAGCTCCTTGAAAACTGTGTTAGGGAATTGGAGGTGGAGCTGGATGAACTACAGATCATTCAGGAGGCTGAGGGGGTAATTGAGAGGATTACCGGGAGTTGGTCACTCCTAAGGCTCAGGACAAGGACAGATGGGTTACAGTTAGGGGGAGGAAAGGGGACAGACAGACAGTGCAGAGATCCCCTGTGGACATTCCCCTCAGCAATAAGTATACCGTTTTGGATACTGCTGGGGGGATGACCTACCAGAGGAAAGCCATAGTAGTCAGTTCTCTGGCACTGAGCCTGACACTGTGGCAAAGAAGGGAAGGGGGCAGAATAGAAAAGTACTCATGGTAGGGGACTTGATAGTTAGGGGAATCGGCAGGAGAATTTGTGGTCAGGATTGCGATTCCCGGAAGGTATGTTGCCTCCCTGGTGCCATGGTCCGGGACGTTTCCGATCGGGTGTATAAGGTTCTAAAAGGGGAGGGCGAACAGCCAGAAATCGTGTTACATATTGGCACTAATGATATAGCCAGAAAAAGGATTGAGGATATAAAAAGTGATTTCAGGGAGTTAGGATGGAAGCTGCAAAGCAGGACAAACAGAGTAGTATTCTCTAGTTTACTACCGGTGCTACGAGATAGTGAGACGAGGAACAGGGGGCGGGCGCAGCTTAACACGTGGCTGCGCAGCTGGTGTAGGAGGGAGAGCTTCAGATATGTAGATAATTGGGATGCCTTCTGGGGAAGGTGGGACCTGTACAAGAAGGACGGGTTGCATCTGATCTGGAAGGGGACCAATGTCCTGGGTGGAAGGTTTGCTCGAGTAGTTCGAGAGGGTTTAAACTAGTATGGCAGAATGTGGGAACCTGAGCTGTATATCGGAGGTGAGAGTTGATGCAGATGAGGCAATAGCAAGAGGTAGACCAGCTAGTGGGAAGGATTTTCCTGGGAAGGAACCAAGGGATCAGTTAAAGTGTGTTTGCTTTAATGCAAGGAGTATCAGGAATAAAAGTGATGAATTTAGAGCACGGATCAATACCTGGTGCTATGGTGTTGTGGCCATAACAGAGACATGGGTTTATTCAGGGTAGGAATGGTTGCTGGATGTTCCAGGGAGGGGGTGTAGCACTACTAATCAGAGAGGGTATCACAGCTACAGAAGCTTCCATTGTCGAGGAAGATCTGCCTACTGAGTCAGTATGGGTGGAAATTAGGAACAGCAAGGGAGCAGTCACCTCATTAGGGGTTTACTACAGGCCCCCCAATAGCAGCAGGGAGATTGAAGAAAGCATAGGTCGGCAGATTTTGGAAAAGTGTGAACATAGTAGGGTTGTTATAATGGGTGACTTTAACTTTCCCAATATTGATTGGAACCTCCTTCGAGCAGAAGATTTGAATGGAGCTGTTTTTGTAAGGTGTGTTCAGGAGGGTTTCCTAACTCAGTACATTGACAGGCCGACAAGGGGAGAGGCCATTCTAGACTTGGTGCTCGGAAACAAGCCAGGGCAGGTATCAGATCTTGTGGTGGGAGAGCATTTTGGTGATAGTGACCACAATTGCCTCACATTCTACATAATTATGGAGAAGGAGAGGATTAGGCAAAATGGGAGGATATTTATTGGGGAAGAGGAAACTATGATGCGATTAGACATGAGTTAGGAAGCATGGACTGGGAGCAATTGTTCCATGGTAAAGGCACTATAGACATGTAGAGACTGTTTAAGGAACAGTTGTTGCAAGTGATGAATAAATATGTCCCTCTGAGACAGGCAAGAAGGGGTAAGATAAAGGAACCTTGGAAGATGAGAGCGGTGGAGCTTCTCATCAAAAGGAAGAAGGTAGCTTACATAAGATGGAGGAAGCTAGGGTCAAGCTCAGCTCTAGAGGATTAAAGGTGGGCGAGGAAGGAGCTCAAAAATGGTCTGAGGAGAGCCAGGAGGAGGCACGAGAAAGGCTTGGCAGAATGGATTAGGGAGAACACAAAGGCATTTTACACTTATGTGAGGAATAAGAGAATGGTCAAAGAAAGAGTAGAGCCGATCAGGGATAGCATAGGGAACTTGTGTGTGGAGTCTGAGGAGGTAGGAGAAGCCCTAAATGAGTTACTTGCTTCTGTCTGTACGAAAGAAACGAACTTTGTAGTGAATGAAACCTTTGAAGAGCAGGTGTGCATGCTGGAATGGATAGAGATGGAGGAAGCTGATGTGCTGAAAATTTTGTCAAACATTAAGATTGACAAGTCACCAGGCCCGGACCAGATTTGTCCTCGGCTGCTTTGGGAAACGAGAAATGCAATTGCTTCGCCACTTGCGAAGATCTTTTCATCCTTGCTCTCCACTGGAGTCGTACCTGAGGACTGGAGAGAGGCAAATGTAATTCTTCTCTTTAAGAAAGGAAATAGGGAAATTCCCGGCAATTGCAGACCAGTAAGTCTCACGCCTGTCGTCTGCAAGGTGTTAGAAAGGATTCTGATGGATAGGATTTATGATCATCTGGAAGAGCATGGCTTGATTAAATGCAGTCAACATGGCTTTGTGAGGGGCAGGTCATGCCTCACAAACCTTATCAAGTTCTTTGAGGATGTGACTAGAAAAGTTGATGAGGGTTGAGCTGTGGATGTGGTGTATATGGACTTCAGCAAGGCATTTGTTAAGGTTCCCCATGGTAGGCTCATTCAGAAGGTCAGGAGGAATGGGATACAGGGGAACTTAGCTGTCTGGATACAGAACTGGCTGGCCAACAGAAGACAGGGAGTGGTAGTAGATGAAAAATATTCTGCCTGGAAGTCAGTATTCTACAGGGCTCTGTCCTTGGGCCTCTACTGTTTGTAATTTTTATTAATGACTTGGGTGAGGGGATTGAAGGATGGGTCAGCAAGTTGCAGATGACACAAAGGTTGGAGGTATTGTTGACAGTATAGAGGGCTGTTGTAGGCTGCAGCGGGACATTTACAGGATGCAGAGATGGGTTGAGAGGTGGCAGATGGAGTTCAACCTGAATAAATGCGAGGTGATGCATTTTGGAAGGTCAAATTTGAAAGCTGAGTACAGGTTTAAGGATAGGATTCTTGGCAGTGTGGAGGAACAGCGGGATCTTGGTGTGCAGGTACATAGATCCCTTAAAATGACCACCCAAGTGGACAGGGTTGTTAAGAAAGCATATGGTGTTTTGGCTTTCATTGACAGGGGGATTGAGTTTAAGAGTCATGAGATCTTGTTGCAGCTCTATAAAACTTTGGTTAGACTGCACTTGGAATACTGCGTCCAGTTCTGGTCGCCCTATTATAGGAAAGATGTGAATGCTTTGGAGAGGGTTCAGAGGAGGTTTACCAGGATGCTGCCTGGACTGGAGGGCTTATCTTATGAAGAGAGGTTGACTGAGCTCGGACTTTTTTCATTGAAGAAAAGGAGGAGGAGAGGGGACCTAATTGAGGTATACAAGGTAATGGGAGGCATAGATAGAGTTGATAGCCAGAGACTATTTCCGAGGGCAGAAATGGCTAACACGAGGGGTTAAGCTGGTTTTAAGCTGGTTGGAGGAAAGTATAGAGGGGATGTCAGAGGCGGGTTCTTTACACAGAGAGTTGTGAGAGCATAGAATGCGTTGCCAGCAGCAGTTGTGGAAGCAAGGTCATTGGGGATATTTAAGAGACTGCTGGACATGCATATGGTCACAGAAATTTGAGGGTGCATACATGAGGATCAATGGTTGGCACAACATCGTGGGCTGAAGGGCCTGTTCTGTGCTGTACAGTTCTATGTTCTATGAATAGGAAGGGTTTAGAGGGATATGGACCAAGTGCTGGCAAATGGGACTTGATTAGGTTAGTATATCTGGTTGGCATGGACAAGTTGACCGAAGGGTCTGTTTCTGAGTTGTACCTCTCAATGACTGTATGGCTGTAGATGGCCTAGAGAGCTTGGGTTGAGAACAGGCTTGCTGTGGTCAGCTCAGAGGCGAGGAGCAGAGCTGGGGACCTAGGCCTACAGCAGCACTTAATTCTGTTCCTACCCCTCCATTACAGAGGATGGCTTCTAGCAGCAAATTAGTGCCACTCTTCTGTGTTGTGAATTCCTTAATTTCGAGATTTCACATCGTCGAACACAAAAAGAATTTACATTTTATTAATTTTGCATAATGTTGCAGTGTTGATGAACAGTTGGAGCAGAATTTTACATTACTAATTTTGAGTTTCAGGATTTCCAAGGTATTTGCAAATGAAGATAACCACATTTCACAAAGTTTCAACATCATTAAGGCACAAGTTATGTTACTTATTACTAATTGCTGGCTTTGTTCCAATACAAAATTTGGGCAAAGACTTTAAGCGTGGCAGAAATACCCTAATGGGTTCCTATTTTCCACTTCCATCTTTGATATTACTGAGTATTGAGTCTGGTGCTTCTGATGACATAATGAAAATGTTATTGCAAATGTTTGGGGCCATTCTAAGTTGATAATGCATCTTTCCCTGTGCACCTCAGTGCCATCATCTGGGTCTTTAATAGTGATTCTCCTTTGTTAATCATGACATGTTTTGTCAATAAGATTTTTCAGACACTGAAACAGGGTTTGGGGCACATCATGGCATTCTCTAGCATGATTTTGTAATTATGTGGTAATGTTACAGTATTATGTTTTCTCCTCACTACATAGCATTTCAAACATAAGTTGAGTTGAGAAACGTTCAAAATGATCTCCTTACTCTCTAATTGCAAGTCAACCATCATATTCATCAGTAGAACTGTTAAAGAAGTGAGATATTTCTTCTATGATTTATTTTAAAAGCTTTAATGTTTGTCTTTGAATTTTTCTGTTAATGAAAATGATGCACACCAGTACTAGGAATTGAATTTATTTTTAACTTTGGGCTCCAGTGTTACCTGCAACTAGATCCAGGTCCTAGAAACTGGGCTGATATAAGAAGAAATTATTTGCATTCTGATCCAAGGACTTGCCTTAACCGTAAACGGCACCAACATAACTTTTATAATTTCCACTAGCCATTCTTTTCTTTTGAGCAGTCTGAATGTATCGTATTTGTATCAAATAATGCTCATTATTATTCTATGTATCCAATCTGTTTCACTTTGAATATTTCTGCAAGTATACATTGTTCCAAGAAATTGCTAGAGCTCTGGTAGCATCTGTGAAGAGAAAGCAGAGTTAATGCTTCAAATCCAGTGACCCTACTTCAGAACTGATAGTAGCTTGGAAAGGGTGAAATATATGCTGATGATGGGGGAGGGAAGAGAGATGGGGGGAATGGTGGAGACAGAGCCCAGAGAGAAAGAAAGAAAGATATTTAGGTGTATAAAGAGATGGTTGCTAGTAAGACAGGAAAGTAGAAAAGCTGATAGTGTGGACCATGATTAGTTAAAAATGGGTTGGCTATGCTGAAAGCAGCCTGTGTCATATGTCTGGGCCTTGCTGGGTGTGGGGGTGGGTAAAGGAAAGTGCTCAGGCTCTAAAATTATTGAACTCAATATTGAATGCAAAAGGTTGCAGGGTCCTCAAGTGGAAATCGAGATTCTGTTCTTAGCACTTTAGCAGGCCCAAAAATGTTGGCCTGGAAACATGATGGTGTGTGGAAGTGGCAGGCAACTGGAAACTGCAGATAGAATGTAAGTGCTCTGCAAACTGGTTACACAATCTACGTTTCATCTTCCCAGTGTACAGGAGACCACATTGTGAGCAGCGAATACAGTAGACTACATTGAGTGAAGATTAGAGTGGTGCTGGAAAAGCATAGCAGGTCAGGAATAATTCCTGATGAAGGGGCTTTTGCTCAAAACGTCGATTTTCTGCCTGACCTGCTGTGCTATTCCAGCACCACTCTAATCTAGACTCTGATTTCTAGCATCTGCAGTCCTCACTTTTGCCTACATTGAGTGAAGTGCAAGTAAATCATTGCTTCACACAGGTGTGTCTGGAGCCTTATTTAGTGAGGGGTGAGTAGGTAAACAGACAAGCTGGTGCACCTCTGCGACTGTAGGGAAAGGTGTCAAAGGGATGTGAGCGAGTATTGCGAGTAGAGGAGGGGTGAGCCAGGATGTCTCAGAAGGAACAGTCCCTGTGGAAGATTGATAAGGGAGGAAAGGGGCAAATATGCCTGGTGGCAGCTGCAGTTCTACAGAAAGGTTACTGAACTCAAAATATTAATTCTGCTTTCTCTCCACAGTTGCTGCCAGACCATAAGGTGGAGGAGAAGAATTGGGCCATTCTGCCCATCAAGTTTGCTCCACAATTTGTTCATGACTGTCACGTTTCTCAACTTCATTCTGATATAAGACCATAAGATATAGGACCTGCTGAGATTTCTCCAGCAATTTCTATTTTTGATTCAAATCTTTAGCACCCGCAGTTCGTTGTTTTATTTGAATATTATTTCATCTCTGTTTCACCCAAGTTTTGCTTTGTAAACATTTGGTCAACGCATGCTCTTATTAATTTGACGGAGGTGCAATTCCCAGCCTCAACGCCACAAGGAACTGTTTGCGATCGCACTGTTGCCTGTCGACCTGCTGTTCTCAAGCAAACGGCCAACAGAGCTCCAACATGAAAACAGAGCAGGTTAGCTTTCCAGGATGGAGATGGGAGTGTGGGATCTGGAAAATTCCCGGCTCCTCGCCGACAATCCAGTCCCTATTACGTTCGTGGTGCTAGGGCATTGTTGTTAATGAATTAAAACAGGAAGTATTGGAAACAATGAACAAATCAGGAGATGTCTTTGCAGGGGGAAAAAAAGAGTTCGGGACTTCTCATTCGAAGTGCACATTGTACGTGATGAACAGGCCGGAAGCAAGTAAATAGAAGTAAATTCCCAGGCAAGAACGCTGGACGGAAATGCAGCAATTTCGGAGAGATAGAGCAGTGTGTGAAGATTAAGGTGCACCTTCTTCCCAAACAAGTAGAGAGGCAGCAGGATATTAGGGCGGGGAGGATTTCCTCAGAAAACATAAAGTGCTGGAGAAACTCAGCAGCATCTGTGCAGAGAGTGGCAGACAAGAATTTCGAGTCCAATGTGACTCTTCCACGCATTTCCCATTTGCGCGATGCTGTCATCTAGTGGTCAAAACTTTCAGAAAACTACTGGAATTCTCCACCTACTGGCTTCCTCGACCCACTGTGACAGCAGCACAGCTCGCACGAAAATAACAGAGCGACGACCAGCTGGCGAACGAAAGAGCATGATTGTGAAAGAGGGTCTCCTTGAATGACCCTTAGAATGAGGGAGGGCTTACGAACCCCAGCACAAAGTGCGCACGGCCGCTTTTTCATTGTAAAGTTGCAGATCCGCAGCTAGATGGGAACTCCACTTTCGGCCACTTTAGTTTTGTGCTGGGGTTTTGGGTGTTGCTTAGGAGTGGTTATGTTGGAGGAGCAAATGATAGGCTCCAATCTCAACCAGGCACAAGAGCGAAACTTAAAAAACCCTGCTGTCATTGTTAACAACAAAACCACATACCATCTGAAAACATTGTTAGGTTTGAAGAATCCAGGGCAGCAAAATTTGAAGACCTGAAACTAAGAGAATGCCGAGAATGCTAAATCTAAACATACACATCTACATATATAATTGTGATGTACAACATATGAAGTAGGTTTCATTGCTCAAATCTGCTGTCCGCCACAAGGAAGACACAAACTGAAGATGAGAAAGGGCGCTGGTCCAGGGTCACTGACCTCACACTTCCCCCTCAGCGCTGTTCCCTTTCTGCTCTCTATTCTGCTTTCCATGAATAGCCCTCGTTTCCTCAGAAGTTCGATTCAAATTGTGATTTTCCAACCGCTCAGATTGAAAGTGTCGTTTCGAATTTGAAAGCTGACATTTAAAGAGGTATTTTTTTCACTGCCCGGATTTACTGAAAGCCGCGAATCCCCCGTATGCCGGGGGCGGGGGGATACTGATTTCTGACACAGAAACTTCACCCACAGGAGGATAAGGATCATTTCCGTCGAATTCCTCCCACCACGCATACATGAAGGTTGAGGCGCTGTAGGGACAGGCTCGACGCACCCAGCTCCATCGTCCAGCTTGCCATTTCGTTTCCTCACAACGCCCAGGAAATTCCCCTCCTTCCAAATTGCTGTCGGGCTTTGCAGTCTGCAGGAAATATCTGGCCGTGTTTTAAAGGTTGTATCTGCTAACTTGGGTTAGATGTGAGTCGAGAAGACACAGGCCGCATCGCAGGCGGTTACAGACAACAGGATTTCTCGCAATTTTAAATTTGATTTTCACGTCTTGTCTTGGAGCTACAGCACACACAGGTGTGGAATACCAGAATTGTCACAGCGCTGAAGGAGGCTGATTGTCCTTACAATTAAGGATGTGTTCCTGTTATGATGTCAAAGTATATCTATGCTTCATTTTCATACAACAATTTAATTGCCAAATTCTTAAAATCCCTAGGGTTATCATTGACCAAAAACTCAACTGGACTGGCCACATAAACACAGTGGCTACAAGAGCAGGTCAGACCTTAGGAGTGTTGTAGCAAGTAACTCACCTCCTGACTTCCCAAAGCTTATCCATGGCACAAGTCAGGAATGTGATGGAATACTTCCCACTTGCCTGGATGGGTGCAGCTCCAACAACACTCAAGAAGCTTGACAGTGTTCAGGACAAAGCAGCCGGCTTGATTGGCACCACATCCACAAGCATCAATTCCCCCTGTCATTGACCCTCAATAGCAACATTCTGTATTGTATACAAGATGCACTGCAGAATTTCACCAAAGATCATTCCACAGCATCTTTAAAACCCACGGCTACTTCCATCTGGAAGAACAAAAGTAGTAGATATATGGAAACACCACCACCTGCAAAGTCCTCTCTGTGCCATTCAACAGCCTGACTTGAAAATACATTGCTGTTCCTTCAGCCCTGTTGGGTCAGCATCCTGAAAATACTTCCCTAAGGGCAATTGGCGATGGGCAATAAATGCTGGCCAGGCAGTGATTCTCATATAGAGTCATAGAGATGTACAGAATGGAAACAGACCCTTCGGTCCAACCCCTCCATGCCGACCAGATACCCCAATCCAATCTAGTCCCACCTGCCAGCACCCGGCCCATATCCCACCAAACCCTTCCTATTCATATACCCATCCAAATGCCTCTTGAATGTTGCAATTGTACCAGCCTCTACCACATCCTCTGGCAGCTCATTTCATACACATACCACCCTCTGTGTGAAAAAGTTGCCCCGTAAGTCTCTTTTATATCTTTCCCCTCTCACCCTAAACCTATGCCCTCTAGTTCGGGACTCCCTGATGCCAGGGAAAAGACTTTGCCTATTTACCCTATCCATGCCCCTCATAATTTTGTAAATCTCTATAAGGTTACCCTCCGATGCTCCAGGGAAAACAGCCCTAGCCTGTTCAGCCTCTCCCTATAGCTCAAATCCTCCAACCCTGGCAACATCCTTGTAAATCTTTTCTGAACCTTTTCAAGTTTCACAACATCTTTCCGATAGGAAGGAGACCAGAATTGCACGCAATATTCCAACAGTGGCCTAACCAATGTCCTGTACAGCCGAAACTTGACCTCCTCCTTTACTCAATACTCTGACCAAGAAAAGAAAGCATACCAAATGCCTTCTTCACTATCCTATCTATCTGCGACTCCACTTTCATGGAGCTATAAACCTGCACTCTAAGGTCTCTTTGTTCAGCAACACACCCTAGGACCTTACCATTAAATGCATAAGTCCTGCTAAGATTTGCTTTCCCAAAATGCAGCACCGCACATTTATCTGAATTGAACTCCTTCTGCCACTTCTCAGCCCATTGGCCCATCTGATCAAGATCCTGTTGTAATCTGAGGAAACCCTCTTCACTGTCCATTACACCTCCAATTTTGGTGTCATCTGCAAACTTACTAACTGTACCTCTTATGCTTGCATCAAATCATTTATATAAATGACAAAAAGTAGAGGACCCAGCACCGATCCTTGTGGCACTCCACTGACCATAGGCCTCCAGTCTCCACCACCCTCTGTCTTCTACCTTTGAGCCAGTTCTGTATCCAAATGGCTAGTTCTGTGAGATCTAACCTTGCTAATCAGTCTCCCATGGGGAACCTTGTCGAACGCCTTGTCCTCTTTGTTACTTCTTTAAAAACCTCAATCAAGTTTGTGAGACATGATTTCCCACCCACAAAGCTATGTTGACTCTCCCTTATCCCATGAGTGAATAAAAATAAGAAACATTTCCAGTCCAGTGACCCTTCTTCAGACCTGAAGAAGGGTCACTGGACCCAAAACATTAACTCTGCTCCCTCTACAAATGCTGCTGAATTTCTCCAATAATTTCTGTTTCTGTTTCAGATTTCCAGCATCAGCAGTTCTTTATTGTTTATTTTTAAGAAAATGTGATGGCTTCCCCAAGGTGACAAAGCAATATATAAAGGATCCTCAAATCCAGAAGTTTGCTCTCCCAAAATGGGAACTCCTAAGGTCAAGTTCCTGCAGGAGGAGGAACCTGATTTATGACAGAGCCAGCTCATTAAAATGTCTTCAGTTGGGTTGCCAACACTGGACATATTCTTGGAGGTTTAATCATGTGGCCTCTTCCTCCCAACATTGCCACAGGTTGCCTGCCATTTCCACCTGCACAATACACACCTGGACATGACAAACAGTGAGCAGAATTGACTGTTACTTGATTTGCATCAAAGAATCAACAAGTCGATAGCCTTTATTCCAATGTTTAATATGAAAATCACTAATAAGCAAAAATGTTGAATGAACCACCTTAAAAAAATCTTTTGTGTGTATGTCAGTTTCTTGAAGATTCAGTTTTAATTCTTGAAAACTCCAGGACAATCTAAGTCTTCAGTCTACATCCACACCGCATGCAACACCCATATCATAAAGTTAAAATGGAAAACAAAATGAGGCAAATCTGAGTCAAGACTTATTTGCTCATCAATCACCACTCTATAAGGAGTTGAGTAGAACTGCTTCTGGAGCTATTCCAGGTTTAACCGCTAATCCATGGCCCTGCTGAGCTTCATTGCAAAAGTAATCTATAAACTGGCTGTGTGCAGTGTCCAGAATATTTGGTCAGATGGAATGAAGATATCAGCTGACATTTTCTGAATGCACAGCATTCCAGATGGCCTCACCTTTTTTAATACCACCTATTGTGATTGAGTTTGGAAGAGTGCAGTGTCTTTCTCTAGTCCCACTACACACCAGGCCACAATATAAATTTCATTATTTTACCCAGTTCCTGGTACGGTCAATTGCACGCTTTCTCTAAAGTAGACCTAAGACAAAAAAAGATGCACTAACCAGACTTCTTTGATAAACACAAAATTATTAGGTTGTTAAAAACAAAGCCTATTCAATGACTCTGAAAGACTGGTTAACTCACTTAGTTTGGAATATGAAAATGTAAACACTTACCTCTCTAAATAACCCAAAACACAGACACCAGATAAAGAAGAAAATATGGATTACTCTCTGCAGAGATTCACTTTGGGAAAATAATAATTGTTTGTAGCCAATGCATCCTAATTCATGAAGGAAAAGTAGAAAACAATGTAGAATGTTCAGAACATTGTTGGTCTGATGTTGTGGTTCACAAATACAAATATGGTCAAATACATGCAGTTGTCTCTGGGATCTTTGTCACTGCAGCTTGTTCATAAAGCACAATATTGAAGGTTCTCCTGGATGCTCTTCAGGAGAGCAATCAGGGTTTAGATTGGATGAGGGCCCCAGGCACTACCCTGCATTACAAGAAGAGGATATTCTGACATAGGAGAGCTGAGCTGGGTTGCTCTTTTCCTTCTCTGATTCATACAATCCCTACAGTCCAGAGAGAGGCTGTTCGACCTATCAAGTCTACTCTGACCCACCGAAGAGCATCCTACCCTATCTTTGTAATCCCACATTTACCATTGCCAATCCAACTAGCCTGCACATTGGGCAATTTAGCTTTGCAAATCCAACTAGCCCGCACATCCCTGCACACTATGGGCAATTTAGCATGGCCAATCCGCCTAACCTGAACATCTTTGGACTGTGGGAAGGAAACCAGTGCAAACCCAATGGAAAACCAAACAGACACAGGGGGAATGTTCAAACTCTACAGAGACAGTCACCCAAGGCAGGAATCAAACCCGGGTCCCGGGCAGTATGAGACAGCAGTACTCATCACTGTGCCACTAAGCCACTCTAATTGGCCACCATTGGCCAAAAACTGAAAAATCCAAACAATCGCCACAACAGAAGCTGAAAGCAGACAGGGTAAACCCAGGCATGAGGGTCTGCAGTAAACAGTCATCACAAGTCATTTAAAATTCAAAAAATGCTCCATTAAAGATAATCCACTGTCCTTTCTCTAAACTAAATCAATGGAGGTATTCTTTAGATTGAAGTCCCCTGAAGGTATTAAACCTGAAGCTACACAACAATGAACCTTCTTTGTCTGGCAGTCAGACCTCTGCCTGCTCAAATCCCCTTCAGAAACTTTTGCTGTAGCTCAGTGTTTCTAGATCTGGTCTGACTTGTATCCCCAATGCTTCATTCACAGCCAACTTACATTAGTTCTGGAAGGGATATGTTTCTGGGGTGGAGGGAGGGTGAGAGTGTGTAGCCAAAGTGGAAAGTTGAGTTGAGATCTGAACAAGATCAATCATTATTTCATTGAGTGGCAGAGCAAGTTTTTCTTTGACTCTACCAATGTATGGCATTTTAATGTATTACAGCTATAAACAATGTTGAATTATAATCTATTATTAGCTCCAGCAAGGATTTAACCAAACATTGTAAAGCACCAGTCTAATAGTTGGCATACCTGCTTAAATGATCATAGTTAATTACCTGTAAGGCAAGAAGGAAATTGTTTTGGGTAGGTAAAACAAAGTCAGAGTTAAGGAAAGATGCTGTCCTGGAATTTTTTAGAAAATTATACATAACAATTATGTAGTCTAGTTAATTTTCAGTGGGATTTCCCTCAATTTTGAAATGATTCTTTTTAGCAAGTTGGTAATGGGTTATTTTAAAGGAATCATCTGATCTGCAGTTTCACATTTAAAGATAAAGGACTAACGAGTAGAAAGGAAGCTGCTAAAAAAATGTCATTATGTTATGTCTGCAGGAAAAAGCATTCTGTGAATTAAATTTTTCTTCGTTATTAGAAATGATCAAGAATGGAGACTTCTCAAAAATTATTTGTTACTTTTCCCAACTCCGTCAGCTGCTTTTATTATTTGGAATCTTTTGTGCCAGTAAAATAATTGACATAATACAAATAGATGCACAGATTTGCATCAGCATTATCCATTTGTCAGACTTAAGACTACATTCTGTCACTCCTATTATTCTACCATCACATGGAAAAGTTCCTGACTGTCTTGGTCAGTTTGAAACAGTTTGAGTTAACATCCCTTCTTGTACATGCCAGCCAATGCAATACTACTAAACATAACTTCATTGAAAAGAAGCTTCAACCACTGTCAGTGGCCCTTCCAGTAAACTTGCCGTCTGGCTTGTTGCCTGATAATTTCTTAACAAGAACGGGAACCGTCTTTCCTATTCCTGTTCTAACTTGATGATTCAATGACTAATTGTTCGAAAGACAGCCGGCAAACTTTGGAAGCACTTTTTAAAAAACTCATTTATGACATGAACACGTCACTGCCTAAGCCAACATTGATTGCCTCCCCGTAATTGCCCAGAGAGCATTTGAGAGTCAACTACATTGCTGCGAGTCTGGATTCACATGTAAGGATGGATGTTTCCCTCCCTAACAGACATTATTGAACCAGATGGGTTTTCCTGACAATCAACAATGGATTCATGGTCATTATTAAACCCTTAATTCCAGATATTTATTGAGTTTGAATTTAGCGTTCCCAGAATGTTACCTGAGTCTCTGGATTAACAGTCCAGTGATAATACCACCACTACAAATTCTCTCCTCAAATTCAAATTTGAAATGTCTTGACAGACAGAGAAGTATCATCCATTGCTTAATTTTGTTTTATCATCACCCCAGTGTCTGTAAGATATTCAGCAGTCTGGGAGGGAGAGGCTCTAAGCTCATCCTTTTTGGAATTCTTTACCATCCAGATTATGTCCCTGTCCACATTGTCTTTTTAATCTCTCTTGCTTGCAGGCTACATTTCACCTCCTTGAGTATTTGATCATATTAATGTTACCCTAAGAAAGACTATGCCTCATACCATCCCCATTACTGCAAATGCCCCTTCAATCTATAATGTAAAGTTATGGAACTGCTGTTTGTTCTGAGAATATGCCAATTTTAATATTTTGTCCTTTTCCAAGATCCCTAGTAGGTCCTTGCATGATCAATACCCTGATGATCTTCTTTCCCATGTTATATACTTTTTGAATAGTGCTCATCACTTTGGATATCCATAGTTAATTCACCATCCTTTACGCTTATTCTTCATCTTATAATTAATATGATACAAATCAAAGACCTGTTACATAATAAGCCATCTATTTTTCTCCAATTATCTCCAAACTCTCTACTATAGTTTCCTTATCTGGCTGTCTTCATTTTATTTATGCCTGGTGGTTCTTTTTTCTGTTTTTATCAAGAACAAGTATAACATCCTGTATGCTCACCATGCTCCCTGAATCCTCATTTCATTGAAGTTGGGACTTCTCACAGACTCCCACTCTGATGCAATGGGTAATTTAGCCTAAATTAACCATCAAGAAGCTTAGAATATCAGATGGATGAACCATTTTGAAGTCAATGAAATCGGAAGGATATAAAAGAAGCTGTCTCCTGACTATAATCCATTTTATGATGCTGTTATGTGCAAGGCAAAGATCCATTCTAAGGACATTGTTTGTAGAAGCATCTGAAAACCCAGGCAAGGAAGGAACCATTTCCTTTCTACCAAAATGTTATTTTGTTTCTTGAGCTTGTTTTTTGTTGATGCAGCAAGTATGAGAAAAAAGCTAACTAGATTAGATTAGAACTATATTTTTGATTTATGTTCATTCTTACAACTACACACTGGTGTGGAGCAATTCATGTTCTATATGAAACAGACACTTGTTTGAACCGTTAAAAGAAGACAATGTTCCACCTGGAGATAACTGTGATTAAACTGTTCAACATATGAACTAATTTCCTTCTAACTATTTAACAAAATCATGGGCAGCTTTAACACAGTAAGTAGAAAGAAAATATTCAATGGCAAAAGGATCCGCAGAACTAGGCACAGAATTAAGATGATAAGCAAAACATATTGTTGAGACCATCACAATTTTTAATTGAATTTTGTGGTTTGTTTTGGTTTCAAACTGAGTTGAAATTAAGATTTGAACTTTGAACAGCTGTGCTTTTTAAAAAAAAACAGAACAAAGGTAGATGTTATCTGTTGGGATCTGGTCTGCAAAGTAATGCAACTTAATTACTGATCAAAAAGTATTGTCAACAAATTGAACAGCAACCCACCACTGTTCAATCATATGTTGAACAGTTGATTGCTGTGTTTAGGAGTGGCAGTTGGTTGGATGTTGAATTGGTCAGTGAAGGGAGAACCAGTGCAAACCAACCAACCACACATGATGTTTATTATGAAAAAGGGAGAAAACCAGTTCTGACTGGGTTTTTTTGCAGGGGCAGAGTGATTTTGGAAGTTTCTAGACTGATAACTCTGTTTTGGTCTCTGTTGTTTTCTCTCCAGTTATCAAACTATTGAATGTTCTGAAAAAAAGAATGCTAGTCTGTAAGAAATAAGTAAATATTCCTAGGGATCTGCTGTTTTTGTTTGCACGAACCAGTGAGTTCAGAATTCTTGCAAGATATAAAGTTCGATGTGTCCATGAATAACCCATTGTCCCAGGATTTCCTGAAGGCTTAGGATTCATCATAGTTTAATTGAACTGGCAAAATGGAATTCTTCAGTTTTCTTTTAAATTTATCCTTTAATTGTGCCAGTCAGTGGGTCTGTCTGTGTGTGAGTGGGGATTACGATCAAAGAAGATTGAGATGGATTGTAAATGTCACTTAGATAAACTTGTTATAGAGTCATAGAGTCACAGAGATGTACCGCATGGAAACAACTCGTCTATGCCAATCAGATACCCTAACTTAATGACCTAATCTAGTCCTATTTGCCAGCACTTGGCTTCTAAACTCTTCCTATTCATATATCCACCCAGATGCCTTTTAAATGTTGTAATTGTACCAGCCTCCACCACTTCACCTGGCAGTTCATTCCCCATACACACATGACCCTCTGTGTGAAAACGTTGCCTCTTAGGTCCCTTTAAAATTTTTCCCCTTTCACCCTAAACCTATGCCTCTATCTTTGGATTCCCACACCCCAGGGAAAAGACCTCGTCTATTTATCCTATCCATGCCCCTCATGATTTTATAAACCTCTATGAGGGCACCCTTCAGCCTCTGATGCTCCAGGAAAAAGCAGCCCCAGCCTATTCAGCCCGTCCCTATAGCTCAAATTCTCCAACTCTGGCAACATCCTTGTAAACCTTTTCTGAACCCTTTCAAGTTTCACAACATCCTTCCAATAGGAGGAAGACCAGAATTGCACACAATATTCCAAAAGTGGCCTAACCAATGTCCTGTACAGCTGCAACATGACCTCTCAACTCCTATACTCAATTCTCTGTCCAATAAAGGAAAACATACCAAATAATGTCTTCACTCTCCTATCTATCTGCAACCCTACTTTCAAGGAGCTCTGAACCTGCACTCCAAGGTTTCTTTGTTCAGCAACACTCCCCAGGACCTTACCTGGGAAGTATATGAGTCCTACTGTGATTTGCCTTTCCAAAATGCAGTTTATCTAAATTAAACTCCATCTGACACTCCTCAGCCCATTGTCCCATCTGATCAAGATCCCATTGTAAGGGTAACCTTTGCTGTCTACTACACCTTCAATTTTGCTGACGTCTACAAACTTACTAACTATATCTCCTATGTTCACATTCAAATCATTCATATAAATGATGAAAAGCAGTGGACCCAGTAGTGATCCTTGTGGCATTCCACTGGTCACAGGCCTCCAGTCTGAAAAACAACCCTCCACCGCTACCCGCTGTCTTCTATCATCTTGTTGTTTATCTTTAATTTGCTACGTTTATATTATTAATAATAAAGTGTTTTTTTTTGTTTAAGTTATAAACTTGGTGTTTAAGATCTGTTATTTGTAAAGTCTAGTTAGGAACAATGGTGTAAGTTTGAGGGCCTTTGAATGTTTTAATTTCACCGTGTTATGAATCAAGTGATAGTCAGGCTGATTTAATTTGGCTTTCTATCCCCTATATTGTAAAAGTATGAATATACAAACACACAAATTAAGAACAGGAGTAAGCCTGGTCTGGTATTCAATAAACATAGCAGTTAATCTCATTCCTCTATATACCTACTCACCCACAATAACCTTTTATGGCTTTCCTTATCAAAATCCATCCACCTTTGCCTTTAAAAAGCTCAAAGATTGAGCAACCCCTACCTTTTGAGAGAGGTCTAAAGACTCATCACCATCAGTGAGAAAACGAATCTCCTCTTTACTCGCATACATGGGTGATCCCTTACTTTTAAACCATGGCCCTTAGCTCTATAATTTCTCATAAGAGGAAACATCCTTTCTTTATGCATCTTTCAAGATTTGTCAGGATGTCTTACGTTTTAATTAAGCCATGTCTTACTCTTCTAAACTTAACTGGATAGAAACTTATGTTGTCCAACCTTTCCTTATTAGACAAGATTTCCACCCCAGATATTAGTCTTGAACACATTCTCTGAACTGCTCCCAAAATATTTACATCCTTTCTTAAATAAGGAGACCAATATTGTACAAAATACTCCAAATGTAGTCTTGCCAATGTACTGCCCAGTTGAAACATAACTTTCCCACTTTTGTATTCAATTCTCCTTACAATAAATAGTAATGTTCTATTAGCTTTCCTAATTACTTGTTATACTTGCATTATAACCATCAACATTTCATGCAGTAGGATACCCAGATCCCACTATCCCAGATACCCACATCTCAGAGATCTGCAATCTCACCACATAGATAATGTGCTTCTTCCTTATTCTTCCTGCCCATATTACACTCCAATTACTATAACACTTAACCTATCTACATCCCTTAAACCTCCTTATAGCCTCTTCATATCTTATCTTCTAACCTGAAATTGCACCATCAACAAATATAGCAACCATACATTTGGTCCCTTAATCCAAGTGATTTTTATAAGTTGTGAACAGGACAGAACTCACTGATTCCTATGGTGAAGAGGACCTTAGGAGCATCGACATACAAAGGAATCTTGAGTGCAAGTCTATAGTTCCCTGAAAGTGGCGATACAAGTGGATAAGGTAGCAAAGAAAACATGTCTACATCAGTTGGGCTATTGAATATAAAAGAAGGCAAAACATGTTGGAGCTGTAAGGCCACATTTAGAGAATTATGTGCAGTTCTGGTTGCCACACTCTGGGAAGGATGTGGAAGCTTTGGAGATGTTGAAAGGAGATCTACCAGGATGTTGCATGGGTTGGAGTGTATTAGATATAAGGTTGAACAAACTCGGATTGTTTTGTGAGAGATTTGGAGGCTTATGGGGCAACCTGATAGACGTATATAAAATGATGACAGGCATGATTTTGTTAGGGTATTTTTGCCACAGTGGAAATATCAAATAGTCGAGCATAGTTTTAAGGTGAAATGGACAAATTATAGTGGAGGTAAGTGTTTTTTTTAACACAAAGGTGGTAGTCACCTGGAACATTGAAAGGAAAGGTATTAGTAGATATGATTGCAACGTTGAACATTACATGCCAAACAGCATAAGCAGCGAATGATAGACAGAGATAAACAATTCCACAGCCAACAGATCAAATTTCAGCTCTGCAGCTCTCCAGTTGTGTCTGGTGGTGAACAATTAAACAACTCAGTGATGGTGAAGCTGAGCACAGCAGTGAGTAAGAATGAGACTGATGCACTTTTGGCAGTTTGGCACTTCTGGATGAGATGTGCCTAGTGGTCTCCTCCAGAAGTCCTCAGCAGCATAGATACCAGTCTTCACCTAATTCCTTTCATTTCACACGATCAAGAAACAATTGGAGATATTGGAGATTGCAAAAACTTTGGGCCCTGAGGACTTTCCAGCAAGTGTACTGAAGTTTTGTGCTCTCAAACTTGCTGCACCCTTAGCCAAGACATTCCATTACATCTACAAATTGGGATTTACGTGACAATACAGAAACATATCCAGATATGTCACAAAAAGCAGGTCAAATCCAATCCAGTCAATTACCACCCCATCAATCTACTCTCAATTATCTGTAAAGTGGTGAAGGTGCTGTCAACAGTGCTAGCAAGCAGCACTTGCTTCGTAATAATCCACTCAGTGACACCTAGTTTGGGTTCCTTCAGGGCCACTCAGCTCCTGACCTCATTACAGCCTTGGTTCAAACATGGACATCAGAGCTGAATTCCAGTGGTGAGACGAGAGTGACTGCCCTTCACATCAAGGCTGCGTTGGACTGAATGTGACATCAAAAAGCCTTAGCTTGGAATCAGTGGGAATCAGAGAGATACTGTCCACCAATTGGAGTAATACCTGGCACATTGGAAAATAGTTGTGGTTGTAAGTCAGACATTTCAGATGCTTAACATCACTACAGGAGTTCCTCAGTGTAGTGACCTAGGCCCAACCATCTTCAGCTGCTTCATCAATAACTTTCCTCCATCATAGATCAGAAGTGGGAATGTTCGCCAATGATTGTGCAATGTTCAGCACCATTCACAGTTCCGCAGACACTGAAACAATCCATGTCCAAATGCAGCAAGACTTGGATAATATCCTGGCTTGGGCTGACAGTGGCCAGTAACATTCATGCCACACAAATGGTGTTTCCAATAAAAAACAATCTAACCAGTGCCCCTTGATATTCAATGGGGTTAGCAACACTGAAACCCCACTGTCAACATCCTGGGGTTTATCATTGTCAAAAAACTGCACAGGAGGAGCCATAAAAATACAATGGCTACAAGAGCAGATCAGAAGCTAGGAATCCTGCAGCAAGTAAATCATTTCCTGATTCCTGATAGCTTATACCCCATCTACAAAGAATTAGTCAGGAATTTGATAGAATATACCACCTGTGCCTGGATAATTGCAGCTCCAACAACACTCAAGAAGCTTGACACCATCCAGGACGAAACAGCCCGCTTGATTGGCACCACATCCACAAACATCCATTCCCTCCATTTTCTACGCCAACAACAGCAGTGTGTCCCATCTACGAGATGGGCAGCAGAAATTCACCAAGACTCCCTAAACATTACCTTCTATATCCATGATTAATTCCATCTCAATGGACACGGGCAACACAACCATCAGAAAGTTCCTAGTCAAACCATTGATTTGATTTGGAAATAAACCACCATTCCTTCAGTGGATTTGAGTCTAAATCTTGGAATTCATTCCCCAACAGCATTGTGGATCCACATACAGCCCATAGACTGCAATGGTAGAAGAAGGAACTCACCACACCCTCTCAAGAGCAACTCGGCATGGTCAGAAACATTGGCCCAACCAGAGGTGACCACATCATGAATTTGTTTGAATAAAATCTTACGAATTCTGGAAAATTAAAACTAATGCATCAACTGCCCTGCTGGCCACTGCTTTTAAAAGCATAGGATAAAGTCCAACAAGACCTAAGATTTGTTCGTCTGCAGCTCCAACAATTTGCTCACTATCATTTTCATGATGATCATAATTTGCATAGTTTCCTTCTTCCCTTCTATATCCCGATTTACACCAATTTCTGGGATCCTGTCTTGAATCCTCTACTGTGAAGAATGATGGAAAATACATGTTTATTTAATCAGCATCTCCTCTAAGAAGGACTTACCTCGAGAGTCAGTGGCCTCCATTTTGCAGCAGCAGTGGGAGCAGCGAGAGAGAGGACCAGGGGTTGCTGGGAAGTTAAGTTTCCCTCTAAAATGACTTAACACGAGAGTCAGGGGCCTCCATTTTGCAGCAGCGACGGGAGAGGTAGGAGTGATTGAACTGCACTCTGGGAAGGTGAGTGAACTGATAAGTTTGGGCAGCAGCTGAATCTGAGACACTACACATGTAGTGTCTCCCACCCGCCCTTATTGTCTAACCAAGAAAAAGACTGTGGTGTGTTGATAAGGTAATGTTTTTCTATTTCTTTTTTATAGTGTGATCAGTAAAAAATTTTCTTGTATCTTTTTTAATTTATTTATTATTTGATTATTTGAGAAAGAGCATAGCAGAGAAATATTAGAGATTAATTAACTCATATATTTATATGAATTAATAAAGTAATTAACAAGCAGAGATGGCAGGTGACATGGTGGCTTAATGGTTGGCACTGCTGCTTCACAGGGATGTGGGTTCAATTCCAGTCTTGGGTGACTGTCTGCGTGGGGTTTGCACCTTCTCCCCGTGTCTGAATGGGTTTCCTCCAGGTGCTCCGATTTCCTCCAACAGTCCAAAGATATGCAGGTTAGGTGAATTAGCCATGTTAAATTGCCCATAGTGTTCAGGGATGTATAGGTTAGGTGCATTAGTCAGGGTGAGTATAGAGGAGGGGAATGGGGCTGTGTGGTTTACTCTTTGGAGGGTTGTTGTGAACTTGTTGGGCCAAAGACACTGTGTCCACATTGTAGGGATTCTATGATCTATGGTGTGTTGTAGTTGTGTGATGTGGGAGCTGGCTGTTCCCATTGTGAACTGTGGTGACCGTATGGTGCAGCAAGCATTGGTTCCTGGAAGAACTCCAGATCAGAATTGATGATCAGGAATCTGAGCTTCAAACACTGCGACACATCCGGGAGGGGGACTGTTACCTAGACACTTTGTTTCAGAAGGCAGTCACACCTGGTAGACTAACTAATTCAAATTCAGTCAGTGATCAGGGACAGAAGGGTGTGATTACAAGTCAGGCAGATAGGGGGCTCGTGAGTTCAGGAATGGAGGAGCCTCAGCTCTTGACATTATCCAACAGGTATGAGATGCTTGCTTCCTGTGTGGATGAGAAAAAGGGCTGCGTGGAGGATGAACCAGCTGACCACGGCACCATGTTGCAGAACACCATACAAGAGGAGGGAGCAAGAAGACAAGTGGTCGTTACTTAATAATTTTATAATTCGGGGGATAGATAGTATCCTTTGCAAGCCTGAACGGTGCCAGGGTGCAGGACATTTCTGATTGGCTTAAAAAGATATTGGAGCGGAAGGGGGAGGATCCAGTTTTTGTGGTCCACATTGGGACAAACAACATAGGCAAGGCTAGGAAGGAGGACCCGTTTGGGGAATATCAAGCACACGCAACGAAATTAAGGAACAGGTCCTCAAGGGTTATAAACTCCATATTACTGCCCTAGCCATGTGCAAATTGGCTTAGGGATAAGAAAATTAGGGAAGTAAACACACGGCAAAGGGTTTGGTGTGGGAAAGAAGGGTTCCATTTCATGGCGCATTGGCATCAGTTTTGGAACCGGGATGATCTGTACCAATGGGTTGGTCTCCACCTGAACTGATCTGAAACCAGTGTTCTAATGAAAAGGATAAATAGGGAAGGGAAAGGGAAAATGACAGGAAGTATGATGATAGAGAAAAAGGAGAGTCTCAGGTTAGCGTGTGTGCAAGAGGGTTTGAGTTCAAGGCAGACTATGAAAGAAATTACAAGGAAGGATAACTCATGAGATATTATTAGAGATGTTGGAAATCATGAGGATAAGAAAACTAACGTAAGGACACTTTACCTGAATGGTTGTAGCATTCATAACAAAGTCGATGAGTTAACAGCACAAATCATCACAAATGAATATGATGTGGTAACCATTACAGAGATATGACTACAGGATGGTCACAACTGAGAGTATCAGACTATTCAGGACAGACAGGAAAGTAAGGAAAGTGGGTGTAGCTCTGATACTCAAGGACAACATCAGGGCAGTGTGAGTGATGGTATAAGTTCTATGGAGAATAAGATTAAATCCATTTGGGTGGAAATTAGAAATTCTAAGAAGAAAAATCACTGATAGGCATAGTCTATAGGCCTCCAAATGATAACATCACATTGGGGCAGGTAATAAACAAGGAAATAACTAATGCCAGTAAAAATGGCACAGCAATTATCATGGGGGATTGTAATCTACATGTCGATTGGTCAAGCCAGCTCGGTCAGGGTAGCCTTGAGGAGGAGTTCGTTGAATGTATCTGCGATAGTTTTCTTGAACAGTATGTAATGGAACTGAAGAGGGAGCAATCTATTCTATATCTGGTCCTGTGTAATGAGACAGGAATAATTAATGACCTCATAGTTAGGGATCCTCTTGGAAGGAGTGATCACAGTATGGTTGAATTGACAGTACAGATGGAAAGTGTGAAGATAAAATCCAGTACCAGTATCCTGTACTTAAATAAGGGAGACTACAATAGAACGAGGGAAGACTTGGCTAAAGTAGACTGGAAACAAAGATTTTATGGTGGGACAGTTGACGAGTAGTGGAGGACTTTCAAAGCGCTCAGCAAAAGTATATTCCAGTGAAAAGGATGGACTGTAAGAAAAGGGGTAATCTGCTAGGGTGTCTAAGGAAATAAGGGAGGCTATCAAATTGAAAGAGAAGGCATACAAAGTGGCCAAGATCAGTGGGAAAGTAGAAGATTGGGAAAACTTTAAAGGTCAACAGAAAGCCACAAAAAAAGCTATAAAGAAAAGCAAGATAGAATATGAGAAAAAAAAGTACAGCATATAAAGACAGATAGCAAACATTTCTATGAATATATAAAATGAAAAAGAGTGGCTGAAGTAAGCTTTAGTCCTTTTAGAGGATGAGAAGGAGCATTTAGTTATGGGAGATGATGAAATGGCCGAGACACTGAACAGGTATTTTGTATCCATCTTCACAGTCAGTGACACTGATAATATGCCAGAAATTGACAGAGACGAAGGTAGGCGGGGACCTGGAAACAATCATAATTAGAGGTAGTGTTGGGCAAGCTAATGGAGCTAAAGAGAGATAAATCTCCTGGCCCTGATGGAATGCATCCAGGGTCCGAAAAGAGATGGCAGGAGGAATAGCAAGTGCACTTGTGGTAATTTTCCAAAATTCACTGGACTCTGGCGTAGTTCCAGTAGATTGGAAAACAGCAAATGTGACGCCAGTGTTTAAAAAGGGAGGTAGACAGAAAATTGGGAATTATAGACTGGTTAGCTTAACCTCTGTAGCATGGAAGATTCAAGGAAGAAATAGCACGGCATCAAAATAGAGTTGTACCATAGGGCAGACGCAGCATGGGTGCATGAAGGGCAGGTCATCCTTAACAAATTTTTTGGAATTCTATGAAGACATTATGAGCAAAGTGGACAATGGGGACCCAGTAGATGTGGTGTACCTAGATTTCCAAGAGGTCTTCGACAAGGTGTAGCACGAGAGGCTGCTACTTAAGATGAAGATGTATGGCATTATGGGTAAAGTATTTGCATGGATCGAGGATTGTTGACTAACAGGAAGCAAAGAGCAGGGATAAATGAGCGCTGTTCTGGTTGGCAATCAGTAACTAGTGGTGTGCTTCAGGGATCAGTGCTGGGACCACAATTATTCACAATCTATATAGATGATTTGGAGTTGGGGATCACATGTATGATATCAAGGTTTGCAGATGACACTAAGATGAGTAGCAGAGCAAAGTGTATTGAGGACTGTAAAACTTTATAAAGGAATGTAGATATTTTAAGGGAGTAGGCAAAGGTCTGGCAGATGGAATACAATGTTAATAAATGTGAAGTTATCCACATATATTAGTAGGAGTAACTGTAGTCTACTCTCTAGTAGGAGTAACAGTAAAAAGGATTATGACATGAATGGTAATAAGTTGCAGGATGCTGCTATACAGAGGGACCTGGGTGTTCCTGTGCATGAATCACAGAGGGTTGGTCTGCAGGTGCAACAAGTAATTAGGATTGCAAATGGAAATTTGTCCTTTATTGCTGAAAGGACTGATTTGAAAAGCAGAGAGGTTATGTCACAGCTGTATGGCTGCTGGTGAGGCCACACCTGGAGTACTGTGTGCAGTTTTGGTCATCTTAGATTAGATTCCCTACAGTGTGGAAACAGGCCCTTTGGTCCAACAAGTCCACACCGACCCTCCAAAGAGTAACCCACCCAGTCCCATTTCCCTCTGACTAATGCACCTAACACTATGGCAATTTAGTATGGCCAATTCACCTGACCTGCATACCTTTGGACTGTGGGAGGAAACTGGAGCACACGGAGGAAACCCATGCAGACATGGGGAGAATGTACAAACTCCACACAGACAGTTGCCCAAGGCTGGAATCAAACCTGGGACCCTGGTGATATGAGCCACCCTGCCGCCCTTACTTGAGGAAGGATGTACTGGCCCTAGAGGGGATGCAGAGGAGATTCACTAGGTTGATTCTGGAGATGAGGGGGTTGGCTTATGAGGAGAGACTGATTAGATTGGGATTATATTCATTAAAATTTAGAGGGGGGGAACCTTATTGAAATATAAAGTTATGAAGGGAATAGATAAGATAGAAGTAGAGAGGATGTTTCCACTGGCAGGTGAAACAAGGACAGGAGAGCATAGCCTCAAAGTTAGGGGAGCAGATTTACGATTGAATTGAGAAGGAACTTCTTCACCCAGAGGTTTATAAATCTATGGAGTCTCATGCCCAGTGAAGTAGTTGATACTGCTTTAGTAAATGTTGTTGAAGCTATGATAGATTTTTTTTTAGCAATAAAGGAGTTAAGGGATATGGTGAGAGAGTGGGTAACTGGAGCTGAGCCCACAAAAAGATCAGCCATGAACTTATTGAGTGATGGAGCAGGCTCAAAGGGCCAGATGGCTTACTCCTGCTCCTAGTTCTTATGTTCTTATGTCCTTATACTTCACTATTAAATCCCTAGTCTCACTTCCTGTAGGGTAAAAAAGCATGGCATTGGAAAAGCACAACAGATCAGGCAACATCCAAGGACAGGAGAGTTGACGTTTTGGGCATAACCCCTTCATTAGGACATTCCTGATGAAGGGCTTATGCCCGAAATGTCAACTGTCCTGCTCCTCGGATGCTGCCTGACCTGCTGTGCTTTTCCAGCGTGACACTTTTGACTCTGACTCTCCAGCATCTCCAGTCCTCATGTTCTCCTATTCACTTTCTCAAAGCCCAATGATCACTTGGTTAACTCTTCTTTTTAAAAATATTTATATAAACTGTTATTATCTGATTTTATGTTTCTCGAACTTCTCCATCATCAAGCACCGAAAAATTACGATATGACAAGAGGTCGTTCAACCCATTGTGTCTGCTGTGGCTGAACGATATTTTTATTTTAATAAGGACAAGCCACCCATTCTAATCCCAGTTTCTAGCATCTCTTTTAGATCGAATTCCAGATGTTACACCTTGTGGATGAAAAAAATCTTCTTCACGTCCTTCTAATCTTTCCATCAAGCATCTTACATCTGTACCCCCATGAATTGATGTCTTCACTAGAAGATGTGAGTCTTTCCTGATTACATCAACTAAGCCCCTTCTGATATTGTACATCTCAATTATGTCACCCCTCAGCCTTCCCTGCTCAAAAGAAAACAATTATAGCGTGTCCAATGTTTCCACAAAGCTGTGATTTCAAGTCCTGGGAATGTTCTTGTAAAATTACTGTGTGCTCTCCCCACAGCAATGAGGTACTACTTGGATTGAAATGACTCGAACTGTACGCAAAAGTCCAGCAGTGGTCTAACCAGTATTTTATGCAGTTGTAGTTTTGCCTCGCTGCTTTTGTATTGTGTACTTCATCCAGTAAAAGAAAACATTTTATTTGCTTTCTTTATGACTATATTAATCTTTAAGCCACTCTTTGCTGCTTTCATACTCCGTCTAATCTGACCAGTCACACAAAAAATGCAATTGTATGTATTTTCATAAGTTGGATATTATTCTTAACTATTTTAGTTAACCCTGAATGGCTGGTCCAGCCCTTAGAAATTTCCTTTCTCATTGTGACTACAATGGTGGGTTACAACATAAAGATGGTAATAAATGTTAAAACGTCAAATCATTGCCTTTTTAATTTTTTGGTGCAGGCATTTGTCCAGAATGGAAAAATTTCAAAGTGGGAGGGATAATTTCCAGATCATGTACTTTACTTCAATGAACTGAAATATATAGAGTCATAGATTCACAGAGATGTACAGCATGGAAACAGACCCTTTGGTCCAAACCATCCATGCCGAGCAGATATCCCAACCCGATCTAGTCCCACTTGCCAGCACCAAGCCCATATACCTCCAAATCCTTTCTATTCATATACCCATCCAAATGTCTTTTAAATGTTGCAATTGTACCAGCTTCCACCACTTCCTCCGGCAGCTCATTCCATACACGTACCATCCTCTGTGTGAAAAACTTGCCCCTAAAGTCCCTTTTATATCTTTCCCCTCTCACCCTAAACCCTCTAGTTCTGGACACCCCCACGCCAGGGAAAAGACTTTGTCCATTTATCCTTTCCATGCCCCTCATAATTTTGTAAACCTCTATAAGGTCACCCTCAACCTCCGACGCTCCAGGGAAAACAGCCCCAGCCTGTTCAGCCTCTCCCTGTAGCTCAAATCCCCCAACCCTGGCAATATCCTTGTAAATCTTTTCTGAACCCTTTCAAGTTTCACAACTTCTTTCCGATAGAAAGGAGACTAGAATTATATGCAATAGTCCAACAGTGGCCTAACCAATGTCATGTACAGCCGAAACATGACCTCCCAACTCCTGTACTCAATACTCTGACCGATAAAATAAAGCATACCAAACACCTTCTTCACTATCCTATCAACCTGCAACTCCACTTTCAAGGAGCTATGAACCTGCACTCCAAGGTCTCTTTGTTCAGCAACACTCTCTAGGACATTACCATTAAGTGTATATGTCCTGCTAAGATTTGCTTTCCCAAAATGCAGCACCTCGCATTTATCTGAATTAAACTCGATCTGCCATTTCTCAGCCCATTGGCCCATCTGATGAAGATCCTGTTGTAACCTGAGGTAACCACTTCGCTGTCCACTACACCTCCAAATTTGGTATCATCTGCAAACTTACTAACTGTACCTCTTATGCTCACATCCAAATCATTTATGTAAATGAGAAAAAGTAGAGGGCCCAGCACCGATCCTTGTGGCACTCCACTGGTCACAGACCTCCAGTCTGAAAAACAACCCTCCACTACCATCCTCTGTATTCTACCTTTAAGCCAGTTCTGTATCCAAATGGCCAGTTCTATCTTTATTCCGTGAGATCTAACCTTGCTCACCAGTATCCCACGGGGAACCTTGTCGAATGCCTTACTGAAGTCCATATAGACCACATCTACCGCTCTGCCCTCATCAGTCCTCTTTGTTACTTCTTTAAAAACCTCAATCAAATTTCCCACCCACAAAGCCATGTTGATTATTCCTAATCAGTCCTTGCCTTTCTAAATACATGTAAACCCTGTCCCTCAGGACTCTCCCCAACAACTTGCCCACCACCGACGTCAGGCTCACTGGTCTGCAGTTCGCTGGCTTGTCCTTACCAACGTTCTCAAAGAGTGGCACCATGTTAGCCAACCTCCAGTCTTCCAGCACCTCACATGTGACTATCGATGATACAAATATCTCAGCAAGAGGCCCAGCAATTACCTCTCTTGCTTCCCACAGAGCTCTATGGTACACCTGATCAGTTCCTGGGGATTTATTCATCTTTATGCGTTTCAAGACATCCATCACTTCTTCCTCTGTAATATGGACATTTTGCGAGGTGTCACCATCTATTTTGCTGCTTTCTATATCTTCCATATCCTTTTCCACAGTAAATACTGATGCAAAATACTTATTTAGTACCTCCCCCATTTTCTGCAGCTCCTGATCTTTGAGGGGCCCTATTCTCTCCCTAGTTAACCTTTAAAAAACCCTTTGGATTCTCCTTAACTCTATTTGCCAAAGCTATTTTATGTCCCCTTTTTGCCCTCCTGATTTCCCTCTTAAGTATACTCCTACTGCCTTTATACTCTTCTAAGGATTCACACGATCTATCCTGTCTATACCTGACATATGCTTCCTTCTTTTTCTTAACCAAACCCTCAATTTCTTTAGTCATCCAGCATTCCCTATACCTACCAGCCTTTCCTTTCACCCTAACAGGAATATACTTTCTCTGGATTCTCGTTATCTCATTTCTGAACGCTTCCCATTTTCCAGCTGTCCCTTTACCTCTGAACATCTGCCCCCAATCAGCTTTTGAAAATTCTTGCCTCATACCATCAAAATTGGCCTTTCTCCACTTTAGAACTTCAACTCTTAGATCTGGTCTGTCCTTTTCCATCACTATTTTAAATCTAATAGAATTATCTCAGGTCTAAAGTTGTAATTTTAATCTAGGTTATCAATATATATAAATATTCTTTGTACATTTTGGAAAATTGATGACAACGTGGATGTGATTGACATGCTGTGCTAGAGTTTGTTTTCTTGTGCTGAGCTGGCAGTGTTGCATCGAACTGCTAAAATTTGATAGTGAATCATTTTTTAAATGCCAAAACAGTTTCAAATTTTAAATCTTTAGCACTAGGTATTGATAGTCATTTTTGTTGTTCATCATTTAGTAAAACAAGTTTTAAAGGAGTATGTATTCTGAAGTATCCCCTTAACTGTCTGTCATTGCATCTCTATTTACCTATCCTTTAACAAATTTGCCAGTTCACTTTAACTAGCTCTGCTTTCATGCCCTCATAATTGCCCATACTTAAGTTTAAAATGCTAGTTTTCGACCCACTCTTCTCTCCTCAATCTAAATGTAAAATTCAATCACATAATGATCTGCTATCTAGGGCTGCATCCACAATGAAATCACTCATTCATCCACCTGTTTCCACACTGTAGGTAATCTAACCTTATCTAAGTCATTGAATAATGCCAGGTCTAGTAAAGCCTGATCTCTGGCTGACTCCAGAACATGCTGTTCTAAAGAACTAACCTAAAAGCATTATATGAATTTCTTCTCGAGGCTAGCTTTTACCCATTTGATTTTTGCAATGTATATGTAGTTGGAAATCTCTCTTGATTATCATTCCTTCTTTTCTGACTTGTTCTCCATTAGTTCTTCCTTCATATTCTATCTACCGTGGAGTTATAGTTGGGGAGTCCATTTGCCATTTCCATAAGGTACCTCTTGCTTCATTGTTTCTCATCCACACCCAAACTGCTAATACATTCTGGTTTGTTAAATTCATGTCATTATTGTGCAAATACTATTATTACTTAAGAGAGTTGCCACTGACCAGCTCATTCTTCCTAAATGTCTTGACACCTTTGACATTCATGTCCCAGTCTCTGTCATCCTGTAGCTCTAATGTCTTTCTAATGGCTGCCAAATTATGCTTATCTATTTGTATTCACACTGTTCATTCATCTATTTTGTTTTGAATGATAAATGCATTCAGTTTTGCCCTTGTAATATTTTTGTAACCTCTTACCTTATCTATTTGGATGAAGGAGTTATATCCCTTCCTGTCATATTCTGTATATGAATTACCATTTTAGGACCTTTCTCCTTTACCTTGCGTTTCCTCTTTGATGGGCCACATTCCCAAATTTGATCAACTGCCTCTAGTATTTAGATTAATAGCCACTGTTCTTTCATTGTATGCAACTTACATGGAACACCAACCCCAGCAGGATTCAGGTGCAAAGCATCTCAATGGTACAGCTCCCACTTTCCCCAGGGCTATTGCCAGAGGCTCGTGAGCCAGAACTCATCTCTACCATACAAGTTTAGTTTCTTATCTTAGTGCCTTTCTCCTCATCCTGAAAATGCAGAACCTCTTTCCTAGTCCAATCTCTGTCGTTGGCACCTATGTAGATCATAATGACTGGATTCTACCCCTTACTTTATAAGCTCCTTGCAACTCAAGTAAATGTCCTGAATCCTGGCACCAGGTAAGTAATGCATTAATGAAGCTCTTTGCAACCTATCTGCCTACCTAAATACCTACCTGCTTACATACCTACCTGCCTATCAAAATACCTACCTACCTGGAGAAAGTGAGGACTGAGTCAGGAAAGTGGGTTCCTGATGAAGGGCTTATACCTGAAACGTCGATCTTCCTGCTCCTCGGATGCTGCCTGACCTGCTGTGATTTCCCAGCACCACACGCTCCACTACCTACCTACCTGCCTACGTACCTAGCTATCTACCATTTCCACCAAACTGCCAGCACTCTGGTCTAAGTTGCATTCATGTGCTAACTCACAATGAGGTACCATGTGTTAAATCAAACTCAGCTACAGAAAAATATAATATCAGTGAGTTTGTCTAATTTACTAACTTTAGTTGCTTTTAAGTGATGAGCTTGTATATCTGTGCTGTGCTGAAATCTAGATGAAATCAAGAGCTTAAACAGTAAATTACCATAACATTTTGAACGCGAAATGCGAAATACAAATATGATTAGACTTTAAGATCTACCTTACTTACCAAACTGCCAGCACTCTGCTTCAAGTTGCAATCAGGTTTAGAGACTTGAAGGTTATCTCAGATTACAAAGAGATCTTGATCAATTGGGTCAATGGGCTGAAGAGTGGCAGACGGAATTAATTTGGATAAATGCAAGATATTGTATTTTGGTAAAACAAACAAGGGCGGGACTTATACAATTAATGGCATGGCCCTGGCTAGTGATGGAGAATAGAGAGTCCTAGGGGGTTCAGGTACATAATTCTTTGAAATTTGCATCACAGGTAGAAAGGGTGGTTAAAAAAGCATTTGGCATGCTTAGCTGCGTCGCTCAAACCTTTTGAGTATAAGATTGGGATGTCATGGTGAGGTTGTATAGGATGTTGGTTAGGCCTCTTCCAGAGTACTGCGTGCATTTCTGGTCACCCTGCTATAGGAAAAATATTATTAAACTGCAGAAGGTTCAGAAAAGATTTACCAGGGTGTTGCCAGGAATGGAGCATTTGAAGATAAAAAAAAATAGGCTTGATATTCCAGGACTTTTTTCGCTGGAGCTGAGGGGTTAAGGGGTGACTTTAGAACATAGAACATAGAACATGGAACAATACAGCACAGAACAGACCCTTCGGCCCACGATGTTGTGCCGAACTTCTATCCTAGATTAAGCACCCATCCATGTACCTATCCAAATGCCGCTTAAAGGTCGCCAATGATTCTGACTCTACCACTCCCACGGGCAGCGCATTCCATGCCCCCACTACTCTCTGGGTAAAGAACCAACCCCTGACATCTCCCCTATACCTTACACCCTTCACCTTAAATTTATGTCCCCTTGTAACACTCTGTTGTACCCGGGGAAAAAGTTTCTGACTGTCTACTCTATCTATTCCTCTGATCATCTTATAAACCTCTATCAAGTCACCCCTCATCCTTCGCCGTTCCAACGAGAAAAGGCCGAGAACTCTCAACCTATCCTCGTACGACCTATTCTCCATTCCAGGCAACATCCTGGTAAATCTTCTCTGCACCCTCTCCAAAGCTTCCACATCTTTCCTAAAGTGAGGTGACCAGAACTGCACACAGTACTCCAAATGTGGCCTAACCAAAGTCCTGTACAGCTGCAACATCACTTCACGACTCTTGAATTCAATCCCTCTGCTAATGAACGATAATACACCATAGGCCTTCTTACAAACTCTATCCACCTGAGTGGCAACTTTCAAAGATCTATGTACATAGACCCCAAGATCCCTCTGTTCCTCCACCTGACTAAGAACCCTACCATTAACCCTGTATTCCGCATTCTTATTTGTTCTTCCAAAATGGACAACCTCACACTTGGCAGGGTTGAACTCCATCTGCCACTCCTCAGCCCAGCTCTGCATCATATCTAAGTCCCTTTGCAAACGACAAATGCCCTCCTCACTGTCCACAACTCCACCTATCTTTGTATCATCTGCAAATTTACTGACCCACCCTTCGACTCCCTCATCTAAGTCATTAATAAAAATTACAAACAGCAGAGGACCCAGAACTGATCCCTGCGGAACTCCACTTGTAACTGGGCTCCAGGCTGAATATTTACCATCTACCACCATTCTCTGACTTCGACCGGTTAGCCAGTTTTCTATCCAATTGGCCAAATGTCCCTCTATTCCATGCCTCCTGACTTTCCGCCTTACTAAAATCCATGTATACTACATCCACTGCTCTACCCTCATCCACATGCTTGGTCACCTCCTTGAAGAATTCAATAAGACTTGTAAGGCAAGACCTACCCTTCACAAATCCATGCTGGCTGTCCCTAATCAAGCAGTGTCTTTCCAGATACTCATAAATCCTATCCCTCAGTACCCTTTCCATTACTTTGCCTACCACAGAAGTAAGACTAACTGGCCTGTAATTCCCGGGGTTATCCCTATTCCCTTTTTTGAACAGGGGCACAACATTCGCTACTCTCCAGTCCCCTGGTACCACCCCCGTTGACAGTGAAGACGAGAAGATCATTGCCAACGGTACTGCAATTTCCTCTCTTGCTTCCCACATAATCCTAGGATATATCCCGTCAAGCCCGGGGGACTTGTCTATCCTCAAGTTGTTCAAAATGTCCAACACATCTTCCTTCCTAACAAGTATCTCTTCTAGCTTACCAGTCCGTTTCACACTCTCCTCTTCAACAATACGGTCCCTCTCGTTCGTAAGTACTGAAGAGAAGTACTTGTTCAAGACCTCTCCTATCTCTTCCTCTTATAGAGGTTTATAAAATCATGAGGGGCATAGATAAAGTGAGTAGAAAGGGTCTTTTCACTAGTGTGGGTCAATTCAAAACTAAGGAGCATCTTTCAAAAATGAGAGGAAAAAGATTTAAAAAGGACATGAGTGGCAACTTTTTTACACAGGGAGTGGTTTGTGAGTGGAATGAAATGCCAGAGGAAGTGGTGAATACAGGTACAATTACAATATTTAAATGACATTTGGACAGGTACATAAATAGGAATGGTTTGGAGATATATGGGCCAAATGCCTACAAGTGGGACTAGTTTGATTTGGGAACATGGTTGATGTAAACTCACTGAACTGAAGGGCCTGGTTCTAAACTTTGATTATGACTCTAACTGGAGGCAACATGAGAACAGATATTTTACATAATGTGATTTGAAATGGTTGTTGGAAGCAGATTCAATAGTCATTTTCATAAGGGAATTATAAAATACTTGAAGATTTTTTTTTGAAGGGTGATGGGAACAGAATGAGGAGTGGCAATAATTGGATAACACTCGCAAAGAACCAGCACAACAAAGGCCAAATTGGTGCTGTGTCATTCTGTGATGTTGTGACAATTGCTGCAGTCCAAACTTAACTCAATACCTGAGATGACTAAGTACAATATAAATGAGGATAATGTTATTATTTAAAAGCTGTGTGAAACTACTTTCAATTGTTTTCAGGCCCATCCATTTGACTACTACAGCATTTCTAAAGGATCATTGCAGTCCTGCTAGAATTAATAGCCACCTAGCAGTGTGGCTTCAACATGTATGCTCTGCCCCAAACACAAATCCTTGACTCATCAGCTTCATCCTGAAAAGGGTTTTTACAACATGGAATACAAAATTAAGTTATTCCATGTGGATAGAGTTCTTTAAGATCTCCTCATGATCTTAAATAATTGGGGTTTTGCTATTTATCATATTATCTGAAAAGTATTGTTGACGTAGCTTGTTCCAACTGCTTCATTGGAGATGCAGTGTTTCGATATGTAAAATTGCTTAATTTAAGTCACTGATTCATGCTACATAGATATTTCAATGTCTTGGTTTTATTCTGAGAAATACGTAGTACAAAATCATATTGTATTTCTGAATAAATGCATAAGAGCCAAAAAAATGATTACATACCCTTAGTATTTTTAATAGTTTTGGTTTAAACAGCTGCATTTCTATTTATTTGTTAAACTATTTACTTACAAACATTAATTCTAATATTATCTTTATAAGATAGAAATGAATAACAAATGTCTAAAACCTTGAGCATATGTGAACATAGTTCTTTAGAAATCTTGTACAAGATACATCTTTCTGTGCACCATACTTGCTCACTGTATTTAATTATAGTTTTATGCAGCATTTACCATTGCAAATTTCATTATCATTTCAATGTTAACATTATCCATTCAATTTTGCACTGTCAACTTCCACAATGAAGTACTTGGTTTGGGCACTAGGTGACTTTACAGAGTAAATTTTGAAGTGTCTCTTCACATTAAGTATGTAAAATAAACTTATATTTATTAACTGATGATGGGCAATGTCACAGGCAATTTGCTCAAAGTTAGTACATTTTAATAAACACTCTTTAAAATTTCAGCACCAATCAATGTGAACATCGCAAATTTTATAGAAAAATACATTTTTAGTGAACAATGCCACTTTACAATCAGTAAAAAAAAGACTGTCCTTATCGTGTTAATCCAGCTCCCAGATAAGTTATCATACCTTAGCCCCAATAAAAGAGATAAATATCAAATAAATATTTAAATAAATATGTTGTTCTACGAGCAGACATGTGTTGTGTTAGCATATTTGATATAAATAGTGTAAAACCAAACAAAAGTTGATCACAAATGAATGTGGTGTGAAGTTAATTACATTCTGTACAATTAGAGTTTGGTGTCATTCAGATAATTCAGATAATTCATCACTCTGGTGATTGTGATGGTACGCAACTTGAAAGCCTGCAAAGTTTTGCACAAGATCATCCTCTGGGGAAAGTTAGGTTTCTCCTCAGTTTCTGTTGTTGACCCAACTTCAAAATATGCTTCATCATACATTGAATCAGAATTAAGGGCCTATGACCAAAAACATAAACAACTTTAATTAAGATTTTGTATTATAAACTCCAGATATGAATTATTTCAACTGAAATTAAGATTTAAATTAATAGTAATTTTTAAAAATTTAATAACTGCTGGATGGGCAATGAAAATTAAAATAGACAAGGTAAGGTTTTTGCTTTGTTTGAACTGAACTTAACTAGTTATCAAACTAATGTAATTGTACCTGAGAAAACATAACAAAGAGTTATAAAATAGAGGCAATTTTAAAAAAAATACAGTGAATATAAAAGTGAAATAGGCCAACACAAAAGTGAAATAAAAACAAGTGTAATGAAGTAAAAGAGCACCTGCAGAAATGTCAGAAACTGTGTAGACATGGCCATGCATTTTTCAAGCTTTGGCCTCTAAATACATAGAAGATCCAGGAAAACAAATGCATTGAAACATTAACTGCAAGTACCTCTCCAAGTTACATTAATATATTGCCATTACACCACTGTTGTTGGTTCAAGAACCTGGAACTCACTTCCAAAGGCCAGCGTGGATGGACCTATACTATAGACTGATGGGATCAAAAAGCTGTCCACAACCCCCTTCTGAAGGGTAATTCCGTACAGATAGCAAATACTAGCCTTGCCAGTCTTGCTCACAACCTATGAATAAATTGTAAAATGCCAAAAAACAAAATTGCATTGGTGGCAATAAGGTATATATTTTACTCAGCTAGTGAATTAAAAAGGTAATGCTGAAAATGAAAAGATGGTGGATCAGTTTTTTAAAAGCAATCATGAAATGTGGCATCATTGGCCAGACCAGCACTTATTGCCCTCCCTACTTTTCTACAGGGCAGCTGAGAGTCAATCACATTGCTGTGGGTCTAGAGTCACATGTAGGTGAGACTAGGTAAGGATCGCAGATTTACTTCCCTACCGATGGTTAATGAACCAGATGAATTTAAAAACAATCAACAACAGTTACATGGTTGCCATTAGGCTAGCTTTTTACTGAATTCAAATTTCACCATCTGCCTCAGTGTGATTTGAACCCCTACTCCCAAAGCATTAGCCTGGGGATGTGGATTGCTAGTCCAGTGACATTGCCATTAAGTCATTCCTTCCCCTAACAAGGAAAGAATTAATGATGAAGGCTGAGATCCAGTTATTACCTTTCCTCTATACACTGCAGTGGTATGCTCTTGGGTGTGCTTTAGTTTGATGGATTGTTCACCTGCTGAGGTGAATCTGTTGCACTTTGAAAGCTGCCTTCTTGGGTCATGTGACTATGACGATTACATCATTGAAGAAGTTTCAGAAATGGGAAGTAAATGGAGTTAATAAAAAGTTCACTTTGAAGGAAAAGTACTGAATTCTTTATGGAAAGAAATTCCCCAAGAGCATTGTTGAGCAATTTATGGAGTGATGGCATGACACAGTCTTACAGTTAGTCAGCCCCCAAATTCACAGCAGACTCCAGAATAACCATGATCACCTTCTAAAAGGCAACCAGGGATTAGTAATAACTGCTAGCCAGATGGTGACACCAAATTAAAGAACAAACGAAAATAAAGCAGGAAGGGTGTGAAATCATTGACAGAGGTTAATTGCATTACTCCCTATTGCATGCTGTCACACAACAGCTGGGAATCCTAGGAGTTTTTCTGGATCAGCTGACATGACTCTGGAAGAAGGTTGATAGAAACATCATTTGCATATTTTATCTGGGGTTTACAATGATCTTCAGTTAATCCTAGCATGGCCAATTGGCAGAATGCCAAAAATTACTATCATAGACATTTAGCATGGTATTCACTTTCAGAATGTAAATGTTTGGGATGTTTCTTGTTATCATTTTTCTATAAATGGGATTTGAAGATGAATTTTATTTAGGATTAAAATTTTCCTTTCCATAATATACTGAAACTGTAGAAGCTATATTAACCATAAGTAACCAGGCATTGAAATTATGTTTTCACAATAACTAGGGACAGTAATTTATTTTCCTCAGTTCATGTTTACATGAGCATCCACACCTATCATCACGGTGATGAACATCAGCCTTGCTAAGAATCTACTCTTTGAGTGGGCAGAGTGGAGATACATCTTATACTGGTAGCAAGCATTTTGATAATTAAAGAACAGGAAAAGTGTCTGCCACAGTAGTCTCTTCTCCATTGGCTCTACCAACACTTCTTATGCTCTGAAGTAATTAAACTTGCAGAGAATAACCCAAGGGAAAGGTTCATCAGTGAAGATGACCAATAGAAATAATGGCAAAAATAACCTTGAGAATCATTTTAAGATTTGTGCCAAATAAGCCAATGTCTATTTGAATGTTTAAGACAGTATAAAAGTCAGAGTATTTAGTGTTAAGCAGAATAAAGCCACTTTTTTTAAACCTATGAGGGGGAATTTGTAGTTAAGCAAATCAAGTTTTGATTAAATTGTCACTTTGTATTTTCAACTGCAGTTTATAAAGGAAAGCAGTTTTATGATTTATATCTGGCCTGTTCTCAATTAAGTGTTTTAGTCTAACTCCTGACGAGTTGAATGAGGGTTGAAAAACATTACATCCAGTTCAGATCACAAGAAGTTTAAAACTTCCCAGGCTGTATGTTTGACATGAAGTGTAAATACAACTTGTAATTAATGTGCTTCAATACTGTTACAGACTGCTACATGATGTAATGAAATATGTTGTACTATATTGCACCTTAATGCAGGATGTCAAACCTTATGTTAATTTTCCAAATTTTATGAATGATACGCCCTAATATTTGGATAAAAAATTATTGTCACACTACTGGGTTGTGACATAATACAGAAATCCTAAATGTAAAGCAGAGAGAGTGTGATCTGTGCCCCTTAGTCTGAGAGAATATCTAGTGCAGAACTGAAATTTATAGCATTGCAGTATTAAAACGTGGTGCAAATTTGGAGTCAGGACTTTGAAGCACTATAGTTTGACACCAGAAGTAATTAAATTTCAATGCAATGAAAAAACTGGACACAATAAACCAATGTCTATGTTGGTATCAAGGCTATCGAAGCAAAATGAACTTCAGTGAGGCATTCAACAAGGTTCCTCATGGTAGATTATTCACAAGGTTAAATTAAATGGAATACAGGGAGAACTAACTATTTGGATTTAGAACTGGCGCAAAGGTAGAAGACAGGGTGGTGGTGGTGGAGGGTTGCTTTTCAGACTGGAGGCCTGTGACCAGCGGTGTGGCACAAGGGTTGGTGCTGGGTCCATTGTTTTTCATAATTTATATAAATGATTTGGATGTGAACATAGGAGGTATAGTTAGTAAGTTTGCAGATGACACCAAATTTGGGGGTGTAGTGAGCAGAGAAGAAGGTTACCTCAGATTACAACAGGATCTAGATCAGATGGGCCAATGGACCAAAAAGTGGCAGATGGAGTTTAATTTAGATAAATGTGAGATGCTACACTTTGGGAAGGCAGCACTTATACACTTAATGGTAAGATTCTGGGGAATGTTGCTGAACAAAGAGACCTTGGAGTGCAGGTTCATAGTTTCCTGAAAGTGGTATCACCGGTAGACAGGATAGTGAAGAAGGCATTTGGTATTTTTGAGGAGAAAGTGAGGACTGCAGATGCTGGAGATCAGAGCTGAAAATGTGTTGTTGGAAAAGCGCAGCAGGTCAGGCAGCATCTAAGGAGCAGGAGAATCGACGTTTCGGGCATGAGCCCTTCTTCAGGAATGAGGAAAGTGTGTCCAGCAGGCTAAGATAAAAGGTAGGGAGGAGGGACTTGGGGGAGGGGCGTTGGAAATGTGATAGTGGAAGGAGATCAAGGTGAGGGTGATAGGCCAGAGTGGGGTGGGAGCGGAGAGATTGGGAAGAAGATTGCAGGTTAGGAAGGTGGTGCTGAGTTCGAGGGATTTGACTGAGACAAGGTGGGGGGAGGGGAAATGAGGAAACTGGAGAAATCTGAGTTCATCCCTTGTGGTTGGAGGGTTCCTAGGTGGAAGATGAGGCGTTCTTCTTCCAACCGTCGTGTTGCTATGGTCTGGCGATGGAGGAGTCCAAGGACCTGCATGTCCTTGGTGGAGTGGGAGGGGGAGTTGAAGTGTTGAGCCACGGGGTGGTTGGGTTGGTTGGTCCAGGTGTCCCAGAGTTGTTCTCTGAACCGTTCCGCAAGTAGGCGGCCAGTCTCCCCAATATAGAGGAGGCTACATCGTCAGTGCATTGAGTATAGGAGTTGGGAGATCATGTTGCAGCTGTACAGGACATTTGTTAGGCCACTTTTGGAAGACTGCATGCAATTCTGGTCTCCCTTCTATGGGAAGGATGTTGTGAATCTTGAAAGGGTTCAGAAAAGATTTACAAGGATGTTGCCAGGGTTGGAGGGTTTGATCTACAGGGAGAGACTGAATAGGCTGGGGCTGTTTTCCATGGAGCATCAGAGGCTGAGGGGAGATCTTATAGAGATTTATAAAATCATAAGGGGCACAGACAGGGAATAGATTTAAAAGGACCTAAGGGGTTACGTTTTCGTACAGTGGATGGTACATGTATGGAATGAGCTGCCAGAGGAAGTGGTGACAACGTCTCGATGGGTATATGAATAGGAAGGATTTAGAGGGATATGGGTCAAATGCTGGCAAATGGGACTAGATTTATATTAGTGCATCTAGTCAGCATGGACAAGGTGAACTGAAGGATCTGTTTCCGTTCTGCACATCTGTATGACTCTAATTACATTTTAACAGTGGATACAGGAGTTACAAATATAAGACAGAACAAAATAGATCCTAGGTATTGTAAGTCAGATAATTCCTGTCTTAAACCTGAACTGTAGCAGTGAACAACCATCATTTCTATATCTGTATCACTGTTGACTTGGAGGATGTTCTGAGATGTTTTTAGAGATATAAGAACAGGCATCAAAGCAAAATGGGGGTGATTAAGAGTGATAACCAATAGTTTGGTCAATGAGATGGAATTAAGGAGGGCTGTGCAGAACTGATAAAGTTCAGGGAAAGAGTTCTAGGTATGGAATCAAGATGACTGAAGGTAAGCCACCAAGTTGGATTAAAGGGAAGAAGAGGAATGCAAAAGAGATCAAAGTCAGAGGAATCAGACTCCAACATAGCTCAGTGGTGTTAGTTGGATTACATTTGGTACAGCGTTGAGTATGAGTAGTAGAGCATTGAATGTGTTTATATTGTATTGAATGGAGGGTGAGAGGCTGACCCGGAGAGACTTTCAAAGGCAGATTGCCTGACAAATGGAGACCGAATCTTGGTAATGTTACTCTGGTAGAAATAGGTAGACTATTTACTGTAATGGCAAAACTACAAGGTCAGACAAGGGCTGAACAAGACTCCAAGTCTGCAGACAGTTTAACATGCACTGACATGGTTAACCTGGAAGGGGCTGAAGCCAGTGATAAAGGCATGGAATTTATGATTGAGCTGATCACAATTGTTTTGGTCTTTACGCCATTTAAGAGGCGGAAGTTACAGCTATTTCAAGTTTGAATGACAAAGAATCAAGACATGTGATGCCTAAGTAATGCCAATGTCATCATCAGACATGTGTAAACTGTTCCGTGTACTTGAATGATGTGTTTCAAGGGTCATTGTGAGATGAGAGTGATGAGGGGGGAATCTTTATTTAATACTTTCCAGAAATGTGTGTGGGGAATGAAAAGTCATAGAGAGAGAAGCTGTGTCAGTGATTAAATAGGTGGGAGGGGAAACAGAGCAGTGTGGAGGAGAATGGAAAAGTATAGAATGACTGGTCAGCCTGATTTCAGACCTGTTAGTGAGACTGAAATTTGATTGAAGAAATTCAAATGTAAAGCTAAAGGAGAGGCAAGGAGAGAGTTTTGAAGGTGGGAATATATTCCCTAGCCTGAGAGAGGGCAGTGAAGAACAGCTTGTGTGGATATTAACAAAAATAAGCATGGGTTCTTTGGAGGGAGGGTCAGTGACAATTTGGAATAGTGGCTAAACAAAAGGAGCTATTGACAACATGGGGTCAGGAAAGGAAGTTAAGTGGTGAGTTTGAGGAGAATAGAGTCAAGGAAGTAGGAGTTAGATAGAATCCCTACAGCATTGCATCAGACACTTGGTCCAGCAAGTCCACACTAACCCTCCAAAGAGTAACCCACCCAGATCTGTTCCCCTACTCTTTATCTACCCCTCATTAATGCACCTAATCAAATCTGTATACCTTTTGATTGTGGGAGCACGTACAAACTCTACACAGATAGTCGCTGGAGGCTGGAATCGAACCCGGCTCCCTGGCGTTGTGAGGCAGCAGTGTTAACCACTGAGCCACCCAATTTTTGCGCCCTCCTTACTGAAGGAGGGTCTCAAGCATTTGTTCAACTGGTCTGCCATGTCTTTGTTATCCATGACGAATTCATCTGATTCTAACTGCGAGGGACTTCTGCAGGTTTTACCCCGGAATTGTAACATTCAGCTATTTCTTAACCTTGCTGGAAACGAATCAAACATTAGCTTACCGTCAGAAGTTGCTGGATATGTTTTATCAGGCTCCCGGTGACGTGGGTGAAGTTATATCGTTTCGTTTGGTAGATTTGTAAATCGGCAGTAATATTTTGCTTTGAGGATGTTCTTGAGGACGGGAGATGGGTGATTGATGGGAGTGGGACAGAAAGCACTGAGGGCAGCCAAGCCTTGCTGATGAATAGAATGTCAAACTGAACTCCAAGTTTACACTTCAGTCTTGCCTGGGTGTGAAGTGGAAACCGCCCTGACGGATAAAAATGCCGGCCAGAGTTTCTCTATGACATGCCGTCCAGCTGCCCTCTCTCTGCAGGTTTTACCCCGGAATTGTAACTTTCAGCCATTTCTTAACCTTGCTGGAAACGAATGAAACATTAGCTTACCTTCAGAAGTTGCTGGATATGTTTTATCAGGCTCCCGGTGATGTGGGTGAAGTTATGTAGTTTCGTTTGGTAGATTTGTAAATCGGCAGTAATATTTTCAAAGCACTGTCGATTAAAGATGGAAACGATATAATTAATGTTCCATTCGGTTTGATTTCAGTGACTTAAGCCAAATGCTCGAATGAAATAGGTGAAATCACAAACCTGCTCAATTGGGAATCGGCATCCTTGCGGGACTCCACTATCCCTGCAATTACCAGACTCCTAGGGATTCACAGGGATATACATTAGCGGTCAGTTTGAAATGCAATAACAGGATTGTACTCGTGAAAAAATATCGGCGCAGTGAGCGTGTGTGTGTGTGGGGGGGGGGGGGGGGTGTAAATGTGTGTGAGTGAGTGTGTGTACGCACTCACCTGGGCGGGGGAACACGACCACACGGTGCTGGTGAGATTCTCAGTGATGTCCTCCAGTGCAAGAACATTATCAGTACAGTTAAAGCCTCCAGTCACGTCGGGCTAAACAAAACCATAGCAGTTAGCATCTTCGACAAAAAAGACAAATGCAAATAGCCAACCAATGTGTCGAACATATTTACGATTTGTAGGTGCCGGTGTTGGGCTGGCGTGTACAAAGTTAAAAATCACATAACACCAGGTTATAGTCCAACAGGTTTCATTGGAAGCACTAGCTTTCGAAGCGGGCAACCGCCTGATGAAGGAGCGACACTCCGAAAGCTAGTGTTTCCAATGAAACCTGTTGGACTATAACCTGGTGTGTGATTAGAAAGTATTAAGACATCTTTTTTCTCCCAGTTGAAGTTTAGCAGTTACAGATAAAACCAAAGATTACTATAACGCTCGGAGCTCGATTACGAACAGCAATAAATCACAAATGACTGACTCCGTTTTAATCTTCTCCAGCTCGCCTGCTTTGTTGCTCGAGTCGTGTAACATGGAATAATTCTCCCAGGACTTACGTGCGTTAGACTCTCTTTCACCTCGCTCAGCAGCTGCTTTGAAATACTGAGGCAGTTGCTGACACTTATGTTCTGATGCTTGTGAGCCAAGCTCTCAGGGCACATCCAGGAGAGATGAAAGCATATCGCTAAAAGGACGGGAGCTTTCCACAGTCCTGCAGTTTAAAAAAAAAGAAAATGTCAAAAGACTTCTGCAGCAGCACCTTGTGCACTTCTCAAGCTTTCAACTTATAAGTCTTCGGAGCTTATTTTGATGAATAGTGGTGTCATGGAGTTTGACAATACTCAAGTAAAGCATGTGCACATACATTCCAATCATTCCAAACTTACCGGCGGCTTCCACTGAGAACATCATTGTGAGGGAACGAACTGCCCAAGTCGAAAGTGAGCCTGTTTACTCGGGTGCACAGTGTGTGTCTCTCTACGAGCAGAGATTCGGTGCCGCATGTAAATATATACAGTACAGGGCTCCCTCCTCACACTCGATGGGTGGTACATATTGAGGGGATTCCCCAGTCATTTTCGGATACGGACTCAATCTGAGGCATGCAGCAATACCTTGAGTGCATTGGAGGGCGGGATCATTTTTCCTTTTGTATCGTTACGTTGCATGTTGTTTACTTTTTTCGCTTTCGTTTAATTTCCCTTTAGTTTTGTCTCACTTAACTTTTTCTGCTCATGTGTCTTTTCACTTTTCTGCTCTCTCCTTTTACAGCCCAATTTCTTCCCTTGTTCCGGACCCTGCATTTCGTTTTTATTTTCCTCATCTCGCAGAACACAAAACTGCCCAGTTTCGGGGGAGGGGGAGCGGTGCACAGGAGGAAATCTTACCAAGCAATCATAAACCATAAACAGGCGACTGGGCTTTCTACCTCACCACGCACCCCCCGCCCCCCCCCCCGATGACAGCACTTGGAGAATCCATGATTTACCCTTCCCAGAGGTCAAGAAATATTTGTTCCTTTTAAAATGAACAAGGAGGTTTCATTAAGAATCGTGAACGAATCTCCCCAAAAGAAGGTTTCCCAGTAAAGTTCAAATCACTCACCAATAGGGAAACGACCCTTTTAAAAAGGGTTTTGAGTTTCCCTTTGTGGATTTTCAAAGAAGGGTGAAACAAAAATAGATTTCTATCGACCAGCTGGCGGCCAAGTGCAAAGAAATTCGACTTTTTACAAGAACATATGCACGCTTCCACTGAAATTAAAATTATCCACTTTGCAGGGGCTGTTACGTTTATGGATTTTCCATTTAAACCCCTTGTTCTTTTATTCTAGCTATTATAGAAAAACATGCCATAAGTTTGCTAACCTATCTATCAATCTGTCCTGCTACCTTTCGGGATCTGTGGACAAGTATCTGTTCCTCTGTGTTAGTCAGTGTTCTATACCTCTGGCATTGACTCCCTTCCTCTCCTCAAATCTGTTTGATATTGAACTAACTTAGATGTCACAAGCTATTGGAGTGCTGCTCCTTCGCCGAATGAAGGAGCAGTGCTCTGAAAGTTTGTGGTTTCAAATAAACCTGCAGCACTATAACTTGTGTCGTGTGACTTCGCCCACCCCAGGCCAACACCGACACCTCTGTATCATGACATTGAGCCAAACAGTTTGTGACCACAATGTCACAAACTGACCTTGAGATGAGATTCCAACTACATATCCATGTCACCAATAAGGTTATCTATTTTCACATTCATAACATTGTCCAACTCTGTCACTGCCTCAGCTCAGGTGCTGTTGAAACATGTGTCTTGATACCTCTAGACTTGACCATTCAGCTGCAATCCCTGCAGACCTCCCATGTTCTACCCTATGCACATATGTGGTCATTTGAAACTTTGTGGCATTACAAACCGTCAAAATATTTGAAAAAAAAACAAAAGAACTGCAGATCAGAAAGAAAAACAGCAATTGCTGGGAAATCTCAGCAGGTCTGGCAACATCTGTGGAGAGAAATCAGAGTTGACATTTCGGGTCTAGGAAGGGTCACTGGTCCCAAAATGTTAATTCTGATGTCTATCCACAAATGCTGCCAAGCCTACTGAGGCTTTACTTCAAAATATTTGCACTGCTGTAATTCAGGTCATTCTGAACATTCTTGATTTTAAGCTTTCAGTGTTAGTGACCATGTCTTCAGCACGGCATGGGAGATAAGAGTGAACAGTATATGGGATATATGAAATACTGGGAGAAATGGACAGCACAGGACTACATATTAAATAATCCTGGGGACAAAGTGTTCAGAAATGAGGAAGGAGGCATTTTTGGTTCAGAAGGACATTGCTGAAGGAGATCTTAATCTCAATCTCACTAGAACGAAGGTACAGAAGGGTGCAACAACATTGTTCAGTGCAGTATAAAAACCACCAAGTAATGGGAAGGATACAGAAGAACAAATATGCAGGGAAATTTCAGAGAGATGCTGACATTATAGAATAGTTGATCTGGGGACTTTAGCTATTCAAATGTATACTGGGGCAGTTGGAACATAAAGGGAACAGAGGATTAAACATTCCTAGATTTGTGCTCAGGAAAGTTTTCTACAATGGTATGTGTCTACTACAATGAAAAGAAGAGACGGGATTTGACTGGGTTCTTGGAAATGAGGTGGATGGAATAGATCAAGTGCTGGGAGTGAACATTTACAAGATGATGGTCATTGTAGTGTAAGGCTTAAGATGATGATAGAAAAGACAATAAGAAAATTAGAGTACAAAAACAACTAGGGGAGGTGGGAGACCTGATTTCAACTGAGCAGAGTTGGTCTAGAAAGACTGAGAAAAAGGTTGGGAGAAAAATGGAAGCTGAACAATGGGTTACTTTCAGGTTTGGTTTGGGTACAGTCAAACTATATTCTGTCAAAAGAGAAAGGCAGGCCATACAAATCCAGAGATCCCCAGATGAAAATGCCAATAAGTTTACAAGAACAGGAAAATATATTCTTGCTTTGTTAACAGAAGTCTGGAGAATTGTAGACATCATACTCTTATTCAAAAAGAATTGTCAGTTTACTCTCAACAATTGCAGATTAGTCACTTTAAATTTGGTGCAGTTGAATTCTGAGAAATGACTATTCAAGACAGGATTTGTAGTTATATAGAAGATATGGATCAATTGAGTAAACCCAGCCTAAAAGTTTAAATTAATGTTCAACTAATTTACTGAAGTTTTTTGAAGAAATAACAGAAGGGTCAATGAGTGAAATACTGTTGCTGTTTTGGACATGGATGCCTCAAAAGGCAGTTGACTCAGCTACACACAACAAACTGTGAAAAAAAGTTATAAATCTTAAAATAAAAGAAGCAGTAGCTATTTTCTGAGCTGAAAGAGGTTTTTAATGGTGTTCCCCAGTGTTTGGTATTTCCTAATCTATATAACTGACCTGGATCTTTGCGTGCATGGGACAATTTCAGTGTTTATGGATTATATGAAATCTTAAGTTCTGAGGCAGACTATGTAGAACTTGGACAAGGTCTTGGACAAGTTGGCAGAGTGGGCATAGAGGTGGCATTTGAGATTCAGTGCAGCGAAGTATGAGATGATGCATTTCAATGGGAAGAACATGGTAAGGCTTCTAAAACAGGGGGTGTATTATTTAAGGTAAGCAGGAGCCAATGAACCTGGGTATATATGTGCAGAGATCATTGAACGTAACAGGTTAGGTTCAGAGAACAATTAATAACACATATAGTGTTCCTGGCTTTAGTAGAAGATAGAACATTATAGTGCAGTACAGGCCCTTCAGCCCTCAATGTCGTGCCGACCTGTGGAACCAATCTGAAGCCCATATAATCTACACTATTCCATTCTCGTCCATATACCTATCCAATGACCATTTAAATGCTCTTAATGTTGCTGAGTCTACTACTGTTGCAGGCAGTGCGTTGCATGTCCCTACTACTCTCTGAGTAAAGAAACTACCTCTGACATCTGTCCTATATCTATCATCCTCCAATTTAAAGCTATGTCCCCTTATGCTGGCCATCACCATCTGAGGAAAAAGGGTCTCACTGTCCACCCTATCTAACCCTCTGATTACCTTCTAAGTCTCAATTAAGTCACCTCTCAACCTTTTTCTCTCTAATGAAAACAGCTTCAAGTCCCTCAGCCTTTCCTCGTAAGACCTTCCCTCAATACCAGGCAACATCCTAGTAAATCTCCTCTGAACATTTTTCAAAGCTTCCATTTCCTTCCTATAATGTGGTGACCAGAACTGTACGCAATACTCCGAATGTGGCTGCACCAGAGTTTTGTACAGCTGCAGCATCATCGCATGGTTCTGAAACTCAATCCCTCTACTAATAAAAGCTAACACACCATAGGCCTTCTTAACAACCCTATCAAGGATATATGTATCTGGACACCAAGATCTCTCTGCTCATCCTCACGACCAAGAATCTTTCCATTACCCCAGTACTCTGCATTCCTGTTACTTCTTCCAAAGTGAATCACTTCACACTTTTACTCATTAAACTCCATTTGCCACTTCTCAGCTCTGCAGCGTATCTATATCCCTCTGTAACTTACAACATCCTTTGTCACTATTCACAACTCTACCGACCTTAGTGTCATTCATAAATTTACTAACCCATCTTTCTATGCCCTCATCCAGGTCATTTATAAAAATGACAAACAACAGTGGACCCAAAACAGATCGATGCAGTACCCCACTAGTAACTGAACTCCAGGATAAATATTTCCCATCAACCACCACCCTCTGTCTTCTTTCAGCTAGCCAATTTCTGATCCAAGCTACTAAATCACCCTCAATCCCATGCCTCCATAGTTTGTGCAATAACCTACTGTGTAGAACCTTGTCAAATGCCTTACTCAAATCCAGATACACCACATCAACCACTTTACCCTCATCCACCTGTTTGGACACCTTCTCAAAGAACTCAATAAGGTTTGTGAGGCACAATCTACCCTTCACAAAACTGCATTGACTATCCTTAATCAACTTATTCCTTTCTAGATGATGATAAATCCTATCTCTTTTAACCCTTTCCAACACTTTACTCACAACCGAAGCAAGGCTCACAGGTCTATAATGTCCAGGGTTGTCTCTACTCCCCTTCTTGAACAAGGGGACAACATTTGCAATCCTCCAGTCTTCTGGCACTATTCCTGTAGACAGTGACAGCATAAAGATCAAAGCTAAAGGCTCACCAATCTCCTCCCTGGTTTCCCAAAGATTCCTAGAATAAATCCCATCAGGTCCAAGGGATTTATCTATTTTTACACTTTCCAGAATTGCTAACACCTCCTCCTTATGATCCTCAATCCCATCTAGTCGGGTAGCCTGTATCACAGTTTTCTCCTTGACAACATTGTCTTTTTCTAGTGTAAATACTGACTAAATGTATTAATTTAGCGCTTCCCCATTTCCTCTGACTCCACGCACAACTTCCCACTACTATCCTTGATTGGCTCTGATTTAACTCTAGTCATTCTTTTATTCCTGATATTCCTATAGAAAGCCTGAGGACTTTCCTTGATCCTATCCACCAATGACTTCTCATGTCCCCTCCTGGCTCTTCTTAGCTCTCCCTTTAGGTCTTTCCTGGCTAAATTGTAACTCTCAAGAGCCCAAAGTGAGCCATCACACCTCATCCTAACATAAGCCTTCTTCTTCCTCTTGACAAGAGATTTCCTCAGTAAACAACAGCTCCCACACTTGACAACTTCCCTGCTTGACTGGTACATACTTATCAAAGACACATAGTAGCTCCACAGTTCAATTGTGCCCATCCCCTGCAGTTTCCTTCCCCATCCGATGCATCCTAAGTCTTGCCTAATCGCAATATAATTGCCTTTCCTCCAGCTATAACTCTTGCCCGGCAGTATATACCTATCCCTTCCATCACTAAAGTAAACATAAACACAATAATAGTGTTATAAAATACAAGAGCAAGGAGGTTGTGCTGAACTTATTCAAGATACTCATTAGACTTAGCTGGATGCTAGAAAGGATGTGAACACATTAGAGGGTGTACAGAAGAAATGAACAAAAATGGTTCCCAGGATGAGATACTTCAGTAATGAGGTTAGGTTAGAGAGGTTGGGGCAGTTCTCTTTGGAGAGGAGAGGCTAAGTAGCGATCTGACAGAAGTTTTCAAAATCATGATGTGACTGAAAAAATTGAGGAGGCAGGATTAAACGTGATTTTAAAACATAGTAAATATGACGTGAGAAAAAACATTTTCACTCAGTGGGTTGTTCTGGAATGTACTGCCTGGAAGTGTGGTGGAGGCAGATTCAATTCAGGTCAGTACGAGTGTATTGGATGGTTATTTGAATAGGAACAACATACAGAGATACAGGGATAAGGCAGAAGAATGGCAGTAAGTTATAATTCCAATCAGAATACTCATGCAGACACAATGGGATGCATGGCCACTTTCTGCACCACAACACTCCTGTAATTCTGTGATATGGCTTGATGTTTTGTTTATGGTGCCCCTATGAAACACCTTTGGATACTTTATTATGGTAAAGGCACTGTAGCTCTGCAAAATGTCACTGGTCTTTTCTGTTCTGATCACTTCTGACTATTTTAAAAGCGTTTCTTCATAATTGAACTTCAGATCTAAAAATTCCTTATCAGTTTATATTTTCTTAAATGTCTTTAGGTCAGTTTACCTTTTTTGATTACATTTGATTCCTGAATTTGTTCATTTAAGTGCCATTTTAGGTCTTCTCTTCATAACTAGGTTTGATACTTCAGTGGTCCAGAAGCGGAATTCATGAAGTGGCATGATGATCAAGGTGCGTGCAGTGAGGGAACGCAGGCGGGAGGTGAGATCAGCTGTTCAAGACTTTGTGATCAACCAGTAAGTTGTGATCTACATTGAAGGCTTTGGTTTTAGATAGTGCATACTGCTGCTAGGATACATCAGTGGTGGAGGGAGTGAATGTTTGTGGATGTGATGCCAACCAAGTGGGTTGCATTTTCTTGGATTTTATCAAATTTGTCGAGGCTTATTGGAGCTGCACTCATACAGGTAACTGGGGAGTAATGCAATGTAACTATTGTGACTTCCAGGAAACTTCTATCATCAAGGAGGTGTGGATATTAATTTCCAGCTGTAGCTCCTTATGTTGAGGACCCTGCACATTGGAAGTGTAAGTAAATATTGCAATTCAGAGTATACTTATTGTACTGAAATACTTTGCATGGACAGGTGAGGAGAAGCTAAATGTTGAAGAATAAGATCAAGAAAAACTAGTAGAGTAGAATTTCGAGCAATGAAGCTGGTAGTGGCATTGCAAGACTTTGTGAGTGGCAATAAATAATGCAAAGGGAATAAGCTTGGGAAATCACAAGTAATTTAGTAAAGGAATTGGGTATTAGTGGTATGGTGATAACATTGCCATTAAACTTAGAAATTCACAAGCCCATGTTAATGGTCTGAGAATATGAGTTCTGTTAAAAGACTTCATCCTGTAAAGAACCATTCTCCCAAGTCCAATCTGAATGTGTTTGGGAGAATAGTGAAGTCTAAAGATCATCTCAATTAAGCACACAAAATGTATAATATTAATAATAAGTTAAAAAAATCTAGGGAACGTGTTATAGAGTCTGAAAACATTTATATTGAGTAGTGCCTTGAGCTCTGCTCATTTTATGATGTCATCTGGATTCATGGAGAGTCCTTGGCAGAGGCCTCACCTTCACCCCCCTACGCTCTCGGATTAACGAGTTCAACACACGGCGAGACATCGAACAATTTTTCCGCCGCCTTCGCCTCTGTGCCTACTTCTTCAACCAGGACTCTCGCCCACCCTCTGACGACCCCTTCTCCCACCTCCAACACACCCCATCCACCTGGACACCCCGTGCTGGCCTCTTACCTGCCCTCGATCTCTTCATAGCCAACTTCCGCCGCGACATTAACCGCCTCAACTTCTCCACCCCTCTCACCCACTCCAACCTCTCACCCTCGGAATGTGCAGCTCTCCACTCCCTCTGTTCCAACCCCAACCTCACTATCAAACTGGCAGACAAGGGAGGTGCGGTGGTAGTTTGGCGCACCGACCTTTACACTGCTGAGGCTAAACGGCAGCTCATGGACATCACCTCCTACTGCCCCTTGACCATGACCCCACCTCCCATCACCAAACCATCATCTCCCAGACCATCCAGAACCTCATCACCTCAGGGGATCTCCCATCCACCGCCTCCAACCTCATAGTCCCACAACCCCGCACCGCCCGTTTCTACCTCCTGCCCAAAATCCACAAACCTGACTGCCCCGGCTGACCCATTGTCTCAGCCTGCTCCTGCCCCACCGAACTCATCTCTGCATACCTCGACACGGTCCTGTCCCCCTTAGTCCACGAACTCCCCACCTACGTTCGGGACACCACCACGCCCTCTATCACTTCCATGATTTTAGCTTCCCCGGTCCCCAACGCCTTATCTTCACCATGGACATCCAGTCCCTGTACACCTCCATCCCCCATCACGAAGGACTCAAAGCCCTCCGCTTCTTCCTTTCTCGCCGAACCAACCAGTACCCTTCCACTGACACCCTCCTTCGACTGACTGAACTGGTCCTCACTCTGAACAACTTCTCTTTCCAATCCTCCCACTTCCTCCAAACCAAAGGAGTAGCCATGGGCACCCGTATGGGCCCCAGCTTTGCCTGCCTCTTCGTAGGATATGTGGAACAGTCCATCTTCCGCAGTTACACTGGCACCACCCCCCACCTTTTCCTCCACTACATTGATGACTGTATCGGCGCTGCCTCGTGCTCCCACGAGGAGGTCGAACAGTTCATCCACTTTACCAACACCTTCCACCCCGACCTCATATTTACCTGGACTGTCTCAGACTCCTCCCTCCCCTTCCTAGACCTCTCCATTTCTATCTCGGGTGACCGAATCAACACGGACATTTACTATAAACCGACCGACTCCCACAGCTACCTAGACTACACCTCCTCCCACCCTGCCCTCTGTAAAAATGCCATCCCATATTCCCAATTCCTTCGTCTCTGACGCATCTGCTCCCAGGAGGACCAGTTCCAATACCGAACAACCCAGATGGCCTCCTTCTTCAAAGACCGCAACATCCCCCCAGACATGATCGACGATGCTCTCCACCGCTTCTCTTCCACTTCTCGCTCCTCCTCCCTTGAGCCCCGCACCTCCAATCGCCACCAGGACAGAACCCCACTGGTCCTCACCTACCACCCCACCCAACCTCCATATACATCGTATCATCCGTCGTCATTTCCGTCACCTCCAAACAGACCCCACCACCAGGGATATATTTCCCTCCCCTCCCCTATTAGCGTTCCGAAAAGACCACTCCCTCCGTGACTCTCTCGTCAGATCCACATCCCCCACCAACCCAACCTCCACTTCCGGCACCTTCTCCTGCAACCGCAAGAAATGCAAAACTTGCGCTCACTCCTCCCCCCTTACTTCCCTCCAAGACCCCAAGGGATCCTTCCATATCCACCACAAATTCACCTGCACCTCCACGCACATCATTTACTGCATCCGCTGCATCCCATGTGGCCTCCTCTATATTGGGGAGACAGGCTGCCTACTTGCGGAACGTTTCAGAGAACACCTCTGGGACACCCGGACCAACCAACCCAACCACCCCGTGGCTCAACACTTCAACTCCCCCTCCCACTCCACCAGGGACATGCAGGACCTTGGACTCCTCCATCGCTAGACTATAGCAACACGATGGCTGGAGGAAGAGCGCCTCATCTTCTTCCTAGGACCCCTTCAACCACAAGGGATGAACTCAGATTTCTCTAGTTTCCTCATTTCCCCTCCCCCCACCTTGTCTCAGTCCCATCCCTCAAACTCAGCACCACCTTCCTAACTTGCAATCTTCTTCCTCACCTCTCCATCCCCACCCCCACTCCGGCCTATCACCCTCACCTTAACCTCCTTCCATCTATCGCATTTCCAATGCCCCTCCCCCAAGTCCCTCCTCCCTACCTTTTATCTTAGCCTGCTTGGCACACTTTCCTCATTCCTGAAGAAGGGCTTATGCCCGAAACGTCGATTCTCCTGCTCCTTGGATGCTGCCTGACCTGCTGCGCTTTTCCAGCAACACATTTTCAGCTCCTGGAGAGAATAGGTTAGGACCTGAAAAGGAATGAGACGTAATGTCTGACCCTCGTTCAAAACCTCTGCAATAATGTCTATCAATGTTAAAGTAACCTGTTAAGTTTGCTAACATGCAATAAAATGTATCTTGCTGACCAGAAGGGAGTCTTTAGTTTAGCTGATGTAGTCATGCAGCAGAACATTGCCTAGAATTGGCCACTCCACAAAAAGGTAAAAACAATGACTGCAGATGCTGGAAACCAAATTCTGGATTAGTGGTGCTGGAAGAGCACAGCAGTTCAGGCAGCATCCAAGTAGCTTCAAAATCAACGTTTCAGGCAAAAGCCCTTCATCAGGAATAAAAAGCAGAACAAATTCAACTCAATCAATTATTGTACCATCAGTCTACACTCAATCATCAGCAAAGTGATGGATGGAGTCGTTCTCAGTGCTTTCAAGTCCTGTTCAGCTTGAGTTCTGCCAGGATCATTTAGTTCTTGACCTCATTAAGTCTTGTCCAAAATAAACAAAAGATCATTTCACGAGAGGTGAGGTGAGAGTGACATCAAAGTAGAAATTTACTGAGAATGCCACTCTAATAAAACTGGAGTCTATGGGAACTGGGGGATAGCTTTCAGCTGCTTAGCATCATACCACAAATAAAGCGAGTTGTGGTTGTTGGAGTTCATCATCTCAGTTTCAGTACAATGGGTATGGTCTGTCGGAGTTCATCAGAGTAGAATCCTAGGTGCTTTATTATTGAACTTGCTATCAACAGAAAGTCAGAAGTGGAAATCTTCACTGATGGTTATATAATAATGAGGACCATTCATGACTCCACAGATTCAAAAGCAAACCATATCTAAATATCCAGGCCTTGGGCAGATAAGTGGCAAGTAAATGATACACAAGTGCCAGGAAATGAACATCTTCAACAGTAATCTAACGAGCTTCCCTTGACAGTCAAAGGCCTGACCATCACTGAATCTCTACTATTAACATTCTAATGGAGTTTACCATTGACCAGAAACTGAATGGACCAGCCATAAAAATAGTATAGATAAAAAAACAAGTCAGAAGCTATGATTTCTTTTGTAATTAGCTCACACACTATCTCCTCAATGTCTATCCATCATATGTAAAGTGAAATCAGGTGTGCAATGGGATATTGTTTACTTGTCAGGATAAACACAGCTCAAACAACACCAAGAAACTCAATACCTTACAGGACAAAGCAACTCATTTATTTGACACCGTATTCACTACTGTCAACATTCAATCCCTTCACAACTAACACACTGTGGCAGCAGATTGTACCAATTACAAGATGAACTGCAGCAACTAAACCTTTGACACCATCTTCCAAACCTGAAAGCACCACCACCTGGACAATAGGACAGCAGAACAACACCTGTACAGGTTGCCTTGTATGTCATACATTGTCTTGACTTAGAAGTATATCATTGTTACTTCACTGTCACTGGGTCAAAGTCCTGGACTCCTTTCCTTAACGAACTGTGATGTTGATGCACCCCAGAGACTGCAGCAGTTTAGGAAGGCAGTTCATCACTATCTTCTTGAAGCTAACTAGGGAAGGGCAATAAATGCTGGCCCAGCCAAATGAGCATATCAAATCTCAGGAAAGGGAGGAAACAATTATAGAACTTCAGTGAATGGAGTTAAGGACAAGATTTTAAGGAAGAGAGCAGGAGAGGATTAACAAAACTCTGCAAAAAGTGATTGCAGGAATTCCATTTTTTGTGATGTAATTTTAAGAATTGTAGCTCTCTAAATTAACAATTCAAGATGGCGGCAGACTAGGAGGTTTCAGCCGGAGCTCGTCCACTCTGCCCGATTTTTTCTCTTTGTTTCTCTCTTTGCATTTCTTTTCTTCTTTCTTCTCCCAGCCTCAGCATGGACCTGATGAAGCATCCTCAGCATGGCGGTTCCCAGCCCAGTGTCTGAGGGGACTGGCAGTGAAAGCTGCACACAGTGTGTACCCAGCGATCAGAGGCTGCGAGTGGGTCCTGCCCGGGCACGTTCTGAAAGCAGCAGGAGGAGATCAGAGGCGGCAGCTTCAGTAGCACAATGACATCACTGCCCAACTCAGGAAGAGCTTGTGATGAGGGAGCTCGCTTGGTGTCAAGAGGGGAGGCAAGAACAGGCAGCTGAGGTCTGTCGGAGAGCCAACTAAGCGAAGGAGAATGAGGCCCCAGCAAGCACTCATCAAAGACTGTTGAACTTTTAAACTTTATTCCTTTATTTCTCTACGTTATATTCAGAAGGACTTTTATGTTCGCTATTATCATATTTCTTTATTTTCTACTCATTCTATGAAGTCCGAAATGCTTAACTTCAAAACTTTGTTTCATTTACTACTTTGTACTTGAGTTTTTTGTACCCAGGTATCTTTTGTACCTAAGATGGTGCCATGTGTGGCAACAGTAGACACTTTTCACTGTACTCTTGTACTTCTGTACTTGAGAGCACGTGACAATTAAATCTAAATCAAATCAAATCAAATCAAATAAAGGACAATAGATTAAAATGTGTTTGGATGAGCCTTGGGATCTAAGTTCTATTCTCTCAAATCTGGAGTTCCACCGTTTCATAAGGTATGTTCTTCATATGTCCATGGTACTTAAAATGACATGGCAGCAATTTTGCTCCAACTTCCAGTTACCCATACCCTGTCATATTAAACTTAAATAAAACAAATTGTCAACAGAATGGAATGGTTTGTATCCTGCTTGTAATTAAGGAAATTATCCATGTAAACACCCAAATTGTGAGTGAACTTAATTTCCAGTGTGGATTCAGAGGTACAAACATGGGCCACTTTTAAAGGAAGAGTGAAATATAGAGAATAAAAACAGAACTCATTTAAACAGCTCAAGAATACAAGTTGGATTGAAACTGTCATGGGTGTGCAGGTCTCCTGAGGCCTAACTTACAGAGAACAATTGCTTAATGGCTGTAAGCAAACAAAACATCAGGAGCAAGGAATGCAGAGAGAAGCTGCAGCTAATTCATTCACTTGTGCCCCAGCTTCCACAGTTGGTAGAGTCCAGGAGAAATTCAAGAGAGCACACAAAAATATGACACCTAATGTGGGATGTCAAGGGCATGTACAGTGACAGAACAGAAATGTACTTAAACAGAATGTTTATTTTCTTCATCTTTGACAGAGGAAAGCACAGTAAAGAGGAAGAAGAGGAGAATGGTCACAGTACACAGAGAGAAGGAAAAATAATAAGCAGAAGAGACAGAAAGTGAAAGAGAGCAGTCCGAAAAAGAGAAGGATGAAGAAAAGGCAATGAAATGAGATGGAGAAGATGACAGAGATAAAGGAACAGAGAGAGAGAGAAGGAAAAGGTAGTAGAATGGCAGTAATAGAACAGAGAGCAGGGAGGACAATATGGAAGGAAAGCAAGAAGGAATACTGGGCAAAATTATTTGAAAATAAAACAATAAATGAGGATAGACAGGAAATAGATAAGAGGGAATGCATGAAAGAGTGAAAAGGAAAGGAAAAGCAACAGAGAGACAAAGGAATTAAAATTTAAGGAAGAATTTAAAAACTGATGTAAAATGGAAAAAGAAAAGGAGGGACAAGGTTAGAAGGAAAAGACGTAAGATAAAGTATTGGCAAGGGAAGAAAGAATGTGATTTGCATCATTTATTTTCTTTAGAGTGAATGCTGAGTCATTGTAGAGGACTGAGGAGTATTGGCTGATAACTTTATTGAAAACAAAAGGCGTGTTTTTATTGAAGAGAAAAAAATTGAAGGCAGAAAGATTTCAGAAATTATTTTGAAGAGCAACACTAAGGTACTAAGATGAAAAGATAGTCAGACCACTGAAATATGATTGGGGTAAGATTGGAGAACACTGTTGAGATTCGGCTGGACAAGCCGTGAGAAAGTTTGGAGTTGCAAATCAGAAGGAAGGAACTTGTGTTAGTCAATTAGCGCGGGAATGGGTCTTACTTGAGACTATTGAGTTGAGAAAATAATTGGAATTTAAGAAATGTGTATGATGGGAGGTCAGAAAACACACTGGAGAAATTATACCAAGAGTCAAAATAAATATGGTTACAGTGGAGTTGAGTTAGTGCATAAACAGACATTCCTCTACAAACTGAGGCAGTCATCACCTCACTAACAATGGTAAAAACAATGACTGCAGATGCTGGAAACCAGATTCTGGATTAGTGGTGCTGGAAGAGCACAGCAGTTCAGGCAGCATCCGAGGAGCTTCGAAATCGACGGTTCGGGCAAAAGCCCTTCATCAGGAATAAAGGCAGTGAGCCTGAAGCGTGGAGAGATAAGCTAGAGGAGGGTGGGGGTGGGGAGAAAGTAGCATAGAGTACAATGGGTGAGTGGGGGAAGGGATGAAGGTGATAGGTCAGGGAGGAGAGGGTGGAGTGGATAGGTGGAAAAGGAGATAGGCAGTAGGACAAGTCCGGACAAGTCATGGGGACAGTGCTGAGCTGGAAGTTTGGAACTAGGGTGAGGTGGGGGAAGGGGAAATGAGGAAACTGTTGAAGTCCACATTGATGCCCTGGGGTTGAAGTGTTCTGAGGCGGAAGATGAGGCGTTCTTCCTCCAGGTGTCCGGTGGTGAGGGAGCGGCGGTGAAGGAGGCCCAGGACCTCCATGTCCTCGGCAGAGTGGGAGGGGGAGTTGAAATGTTGGGCCACGGGGCGGTGTGGTTGATTGGTGCAGGTGTGCCGGAGATGTTCCCTAATGCGCTCTGCTAGGAGGCGCCCAGTCTCCCCAATGTAGAGGAGACCGCATCGGGAGCAACGGATACAATAAATGATATTAGTGGATGTATGAGTAAAACTTTGATGGATGTGAAAGGCTCCTTTAGGGCCTTGGATAAAGGTAAGGGAGGAGGTGTGGGCACAGGTTTTACAGTTCCTGCGGTGGCAGGGGAAAGTGCCAGGATGGGAGGGTAGGTTGTAGGGGGGCATGGACCTGACCAGGTAGTCATAGAGGGAACGGCCTCCGCGGAACATCCCTCGCTGGCCTATTACCTGCCCTCGACCTCTTCATTTCCAACTGCTGCCGGTACATTAACTGCCTCAACCTGTCTACCTCCCTCCCCCACTCCAACCTCTCACCCTCACAATGCGCAGCCCTCCAATCCCTCTGCTCCAATCCCAACCTCACCATGAAGCCAGCGGATAAAGGGAGCGCAGTGGTAGTCTGGCACACAGACCTCTACACCGCTGAAGCCAAACGCCAACTCGAGGACACCTCTTCCTACTGCCCCCTCGACCATGACCCCACACCCCATCACCAAGCCATCATCTCCTAGACCATACAGAACCTCATCACCTCAGGAGATCTCCCACCCACAGCTTCCAACCTCATAGTCCGGGAACCCCGCACTGCCCGGTTCTACCTCCTTCCCAAGATCCACAAGCCTGACCACCCTGGCCGACCCATTGTCTCAGCATGCTCCTGCCCCACTGAACTCATCTCTACCTACCTCAACACTGTCCTATCCCCCCTAGTCCAGGAACTCCCCACATATGTTCGAGTCACCACTCACGCCCTCCACCTCCGACAAGACTTTCGTTTCCCCGGGCCCCAACGCCTCATCTTCACCATGGATATCCAATCCCTCTACACCTCCAACCGCAATGACCAGGGCCTCCAAGCCCTCAGTTTTTTCCTCTCCAGACATCCCCAACATTACCCTTCCACCGACACTCTCATTCGTTTGGCCGAACTGGTCCTCACCCTTAAAAATTTCTCCTTTGAATCCTCCTACTTCCTCCAGACCAAAGGGGTAGCCATGGGCACACATATGGGCCCCAGCTATGCCTGTCTCTTTGTTGGCTACGTAGAGTAGTTGATCTTCCGTAATTACACCGGCACCACTCCCCACCTCTTCCTCCGCTACATTGATGACTGCATTGGCGCCACCTCATGCTCCCGCGAGGAGGTTGAGCAATTCATCAACTTCACCAACACATTCCACCCTGACCTTAAATTTACCTGGACCATCTCTGACACCTCCCTTCCCTTCCTGGACCTCTCCATCTCCATTAATGACAACTGACTTGACACTGACATTTTTTACAAACCCACCGACTCCCACAGCTATCTGGATTACACCTCTTCCCACCCTATCACTTGCAAAAATGCCATCCCATATTCCCAATTCCTCTGCCTCCACCGGATCTGCTTCCAGGAGGACCAGTTCCACCACAGAACGCATCAGATAGCCTCCTTCTTTAGAGACCGCAATTTCCCTTCCCACATGGTTAAAGATGCCCTCCAACGCATCTCGTCTACATCCCGCACCTCCGCCCTCAGACCCCACCCCTCCAACCATAACAAGGACAGAACGCCCCTGGTGCTCACCTTCCACCCTACCAACCTTCGCATAAACCAAATCATCCGCCGACATTTCCGCCGCCTCCAAACAGACCCCACAACCAGGAATATATTTCCCTCCTCACCCCTTTCCGCCTTCAGCAAAGACCATTCCTTCCTGACTACTTGGTCAGGTCCACACCCCCCTACAACCCACCCTCCCATCCTGGCACTTTCCCCTGCCACCGCAAGAACTGTAAAACCTGCGCCCACACCTCCTCCCTCACCTCCATCCAAGGCCCTAAAGGAGCTTTCCACATCCATCAAGGTTTTACTTGCACATCCACTAATATCATTTATTGTATCAGTTGCTCCCGATGCGGTCTCCTCTACATTGGGGAGACTGGGCGCCTCCTTGCAGAGCACTTTAGGGAACATCTCCGGCACACCTGCACCAATCAACCACACCGCCCCGTGGCCCAACATTTCAACTCCCCCTCCCACTCTGCCGAGGACATGGAGGTCCTGGGCCTCCTTCACCGCCGCTCCCTCACCACCAGACGCCTGGAGGAAGAACACCTCATCTTCTGCCTTGGAACACTTCAACCCCAGGGCATCAATGTGGACTTCAACAGTTTCTTCATTTCCCCTTCCCCCACCTCACCCTAGTTCCAAACTTCCAGCTCAGCACTGTCCCCATGACTTGTCCGGACTTGTCCTACCTGCCTATCTCCTTTTCCACCTATCCACTCCACCCTCTCCTCCCTGACCTATCACCTTCATCCCCTCCCCCACTCACCCATTGTACTCTATGCTACTTTCTCCCCACCCCCACCCTCCTCTAGCTTATCTCTCCACGCTTCAGGCTCACTGCCTTTATTCCTGATGAAGGGCTTTTGCCCGAAACGTCGATTTCGCTGCTCCTTGGATGCTGCCTGAACTGCTTTGCTCTTCCAGCACCACTAATCCAGAACCTGAGTAAAAGTATCAAGTGCAATAATATATTGGAGATCACAGGCCTAGACTCAGGCGGCCGCTGATGAAATTCATCCAACTTGAATTTGTGTACAAAATCCAAATTCGGATTGCTGCAGAAAGCTAGTAAACTATGTTCTCCAAGTTAACAAAATGGAGTGCAATAGTGATGGTGATTTCCATTAATGTAAACAGGAAGAATGCAGTCCTGCAGTGCACTGTGATGAGTCTGTTTTGTTGTTATTATAATCCTTATAGTTATTCCAAGCCACATTCCTTGCTTACTACATTGTGTAATGCATTGGCTAACACAATGTCATTCCACCTGTGAGAGAAAAGTAAGATTGATGATTAAAGAGATATTGATGCTGTTCTCTCCATCCTTAATTTTCACTCATGGAAATAACACACTTGGGAAAAGGTTGTTGGTTGTATATGACAAAGAAAGAATCCAACAAGTGAGAAAAAAACCACCACGGTTGCTATTAGGCGACTGTCACTTTAAAACTGGGTCAATATTTACCCAGAAAAGTCATCATCATCTATTTGCTTGGGCATCTAAAGCACCAGAGAGCTATTTTCATTATTTAAAAATTGGCAGTGATGTACACATTGTCTTTGTATTGGAGGGATGTAAGGATAGTATGTCTACTTCTTCACATTACTCAGCTGGGTCTTGTTTGCATTTTTAAGGTTTTAGGGGGTTTTATCGAAGGCATTTGTACCCAATTCATTCAAGTCCAATATCTGCTAATGCATAAAATAGAGCAGAGAAGCATTGTTCTTCTTCATTCTTTGTTCTTCTTAGGAAAATACTTACACACACACACTCGTAGTGCAGTCAGCTGGAATGTATTAATAATACCGGAAGTTGAAGTCAATATAGTAAATTTAGTTAGATATGGTCTGTTTCCTTAATTTACATTTTGGCAGTGGGTGGAGTTGCCACATCATCTTACCAGAGAGATTTGAAATTATCTAAATATTTTGTACAGTCATACCCATAGAGAATCATATATGATATGCTTTGCAGTAGTGTGACACTTGCTCTTGTCGGGCAATCAGCTAATGTGTGCGCGTACCCAAAAAATTCCCTTCAAGTCTCATATCATCCTGACTTGCAATTATATCACAATTCATTCACTGTCACTGGGCTAAAATTGTGAAACAGCCTCCACCGCAGCACATTAACGTAATGGTTCAAGAAGTTAGCTCACCAACACCCTCTTGAGGTCAATAAAAGATGGGCAATTAATGTTGGCGATGGAAACAATGCTCAGATTCCAAGAATGAAAATATGTGTGACCTCCATGTCTGAGGAAAAATATACTTATCTAGCAGGCAACACAGCACAAGGTCATTAGTTGGGTTCCTGGAATAAGAAGGCTTTCCTATATTAAGAGGTGAGTAGATTGGACCTGTACCTTCTGGAGTCTAGAAGAATGAATCTTTTTAAAACAGACAATAATTTGAAGAAACTTCACTGGGAAAATGTCGTCTTTCAAAGTTGTTTCCTTTGGCTAGACAAACTAGAACGTGAGGTCATAAGTAGGATAAGTGTCAATTATTTCAGACAGGGGTGAGAAAGTTCTTATTCAGAAGATTATGAGTCTTTTGAATTCTGTACTTAAGTGGAATATGGATCCATTGAATGTATTCAAGATTGAGATAAATGGGATTTTAGTCTCTCAAGGGGTTAAGACATATGGAAAGTGGATTAGTAAGTGAGGCACAACTATGAGCAGAATGAATGTTCATTTCAAACCCCTGAAGAGTTTAAATGAAGTCACTTCTCATTTGTTCTAAACTTGAAAGAATGAAGGCCTAGGTTACTCAATTTCACCTCATCAGGCAATACCCTCATTCCAAGAATCAGTCTAATGAATCTTAAGGCAAGTGGCCATTTTGCTCCAACTGGCTATTCTAGATGCAGCAATTCTTATATTCTCTCCAGAGCATAGGAAACTTGATATCACAGTATTGATGAATTCAACAGACCTTTTTTCCAACTAACCATTATGCACCCACATTACAATCCTCAGGCATATACATCCATATGGATGAATATTAAGCTACAGTTTACATCAGAAGAACAATGTTTCCAGTAGAGCGTCATGCTTCAGGTGAACCTCGTTACAATGGAGTATCCATTGCAATCTGCTTCAATCTGCAATTTGAGATGGAGGGGGTACAATCGGAAGTGCCAATATTTCTGTTGAATAAAGGGAACTATGGAGCTATGAGGGAGGAGCTGGCCAAAGTTCAATGGTGCAATACCTTAGCAGGAATGACAGTGGAGGAACAATGGCAGATATTTCTGTGTATAATGCAGAAGATGTAGGATCAGTTCATTCCAAAAAGGCAGAAAGATCCTAGGAGGAGGCAGGGGTGGCCGTGGCTGACAAGGGAAGTTCAGAAGCATATAAAGTTAAAAGAGAAAAAGTATAACATAGCAAAGATAAGTGGGAAAACGGAGGACTGGGAAGCTTTTAAAGAACAACAGAGGATTACTAAGAAGGAAATACGTAGAGAAAAAATGAGGTACGATGGTAAACTGGCCAAAAATTTAAAGGAGGATGGTAAAAGCTTTTTTAGAATGTGAAAGGCAAAAAAATGGTTAAGACTAAAATTGGGCCCCTTGAAGACAGAAACAGGGGAATATATTACGGGGAACAAAGAAATGGCAGAAGAATTGAATTGGTACTTCAGATCTGTGTTCACTGGGAAAGACACAAGCAATCTCCCTGAGGTAACAGTGGCTGAAGGAACTGAACTGAAGGGGATTTATATTTACCAGGAATTGATGTTGGAGAGACTGTTAGGTCTGAAGGTTGATAAGTCCCTGGGGCCTGATGGTCTACATCCCAGGATACTGAAGGAGGTGGCTCAAGAAATCGTGGATGCGTTGGTGATTATTTTCCAGAATTTGATAGATTTGGGATCAGTTCCTGTGGATTGGAGGGTGGCTAATGTTGTACCACTTTTTAAGAAAGGTGGGAGAGAGAAAGCAGGAAATTATAGACCAGTTAGTCTGACCTCAGTGGTGGGAAAGATGCTGGAGTCTATTATAAAGGATGAAATTGCGACACATCTGGATAGTAGTAACAGGATAGGTCAGATTCAGCATGGATTTATGAAGGGGAAATCATGCTTGACTAATCTTCTGGAATTTTTTGAGGATGTAACTCTGAAGATGGATGAGGGAGATCCAGTAGATGTAGTGTACCTGGACTTTCAGAAAGCTTTTGATAAAGTCCCACATAGGAGGTTAGTGAGCAAACTTAGGGCGCATAGTATTGGGGGCAAAGTACTAACTTGGATTGAAGGTTGGTTGGATGACAGGAAACAAAGAGTAGTGATAAACGGCTCCATTTCAGAATGGCAGGCAGTGACCAGTGGGGTACTGCAGGGATCAGTGCTGGGACTGCAGCTTTTTATAATATATATTAATGATGTAGAAGATGGCATTAGTAATAACATTAGCAAATTTGCTGATGATATTAAGCTGGGTGGCAGGGTGAAATGTGAGGAGGATGTTAGGAGATTACAGGGTGACCTGGACAGGTGAGGTGAGTGGTCAGGTGCATGGCAGATGCAGTTTAATGTGGATAAATGTATGGTTATCCACTTTGGTGGCAAGAACAGGAAGGCAGATTACTACCTAAATGGAATCAATTTAGGTAAAGGGGCAGTACAAAGAGATCTGGGTGTTCTTGTACACCAGTCAATGAAGGTAAGCATGCAGGTACAGCAGGTAGTGAAGAAGGCTAACAGCATGCTGGCCTTCATAACAAGAGGGATTGAGTATAGAAGCAAAGAGGTTCTTCTGTCGCTGTACAGGGCCCTGGTGAGACCACACCTGGAGTACTGTGTGCAGTTCTGGTCTCCAAATTTGAGGAAAGACATTCTGGCTATTGAGGGTGTGCAGCGTAGGTTCATGAGGTCAGTTCCTAAAATGGCAGGACTACCCTATGCTGAAAGACTGGAGCGACTGGGCTTGTATACCCTTGAGTTTAGAAGACTGAGAGGGGATCTGATTGAGACATATAAGATTATTAAATGATTGGACACTCTGGAGACAGGAAACATGTTTCCACTGATGGGTGAGTGCCGAACCAGAGGACACAGCTTAAAAATACGGGGTAGACCTAGGACAGAGATGAGGAGAAACTTCTTCACCCAGAGAGTGGTGGCTGTGTGGAATGCTCTTCCCCAGAGGGCAGTGGAGGCCCAGTCTTTGGATTCATTTGTGGAAGAGTTGGATAGAGCTCTCAAGGATAGTGGAATCAAGGGTAATGGAAATAAGGCAGGAACAGGATACTGATTAAGGATGATCAGCCATGATCATATTGAATGGTGGTGCAGGCTTGAAGGGCAGAATGGCCTACTCCTGCACCTATTGTCTATTGTCTATTGTCTATCCAATCTTGAGACCCTTTGGTCACGTGCTATACCTTTTAAAGATAAACAGACATCATGGCCTGGATTTTCTGATGGCCATATAGTCATCATTTCTGCATGGATGAGAGTTATGCATAGGGACGCTACAGCATTCTAATCATAGCAAACTCTAAAGGAACTGATTTGGAAATTGAAGTTTTCTCTGGGAAATTCTCTAATACCTGGAATCCTCTTAAATTATCCATTTAACTCGGAGAATTTGGAGGATTCTGATGAAATTAAGTAAACAGTTGCTCAGGAACAGTTGGACTGTCAAATACATAGATTGACTCCCGTGCAACTACTTAACTGATTCCACATTTACTTCACGCACCTCCAATTACACCGCCCACAGAACACGTACACAGCCCCTGTTTTCTCTACCCTGGCATTCCCAGGATCTGGCACACCCATCCTATTTGCACCAAATCCCCATCCATACCAGTGCTGGACCCGACCTCAAACCCTCACCCTGATGTTCTCACCAGATCTGATCTCCCTCTGGCACCAAGCACCCAGTCTTCCTGTCCACTCTGACCTATCCTAAATGTCACATCACTTATCTAGTCCCTTTGCCAACTTGCACTCGAGCACCTTACTTGCAAGGCATACTACTCCCTAACCAGCTAACATTCTATCCCTACCCCTTACCAGCTGGACACCTACAAAGCTAGCACCATACTTACCTGGCATCCTATTCACCTGGCATTCCACTTATCTGATATGCTATCCTCTACTCATCTGGCATCCCAAACCCTGGCACCCTACTCTCTACCCAGATGGCTCCCTACTTACCTGAGCAGAACCTCCTCTCAGAAATGTGAAGCTCCCTTCATTCATGAAAACAGAGAGCTGAGTGATATTCTGCATGACTCCTTGGAAAATCCAGTTCCCTTTGTCTTTTAAAGGTGTACTGACTGTGGGACATAACAGTGAAATTATCTGTCCGTAGATGAAGAGACTAAAACTGTAAGTAGTATTCCAGATATTTAGACTTTAATTTCTCTCGGGTAAGGGCCAAGCCATTAGCTTTCCTAATTTCATGTAGCTGTATCTTAACTTTCACTAAGGTCACTCAGATTCTTCCTGAGCACTGTTCCCCAATATCTCACCATTTAACTATTATCCTGCTTTTCTACTTTTTATGATAAAGTCATAATTTCACATTTCTTTACATTATATTCCAGCTGCTCTTGCCTGCTCATCTCATCCATCCCCATCCTTTAGCACTCTTTGCATCCACTCACTGCTTACTTTACCACCTAACTTTGTAGTTTGCACAAACTTGGCTTCATCTCATTTGATCCACTCAACTTAAACATTGATGTAGGTTCTGAACAGTTTTGGTTCAAGTACCCAGCTAATTTGCAAGCCAAAAAAGACTCATTTATTCCTACTCCCTGTTGTCTGTCCATTAATTAATTCACTGTCTTTGCTAATATATATTCCCAATTCCATAAACCCTACTGTGTAATAAGTTTCTATATGATATTTATCAAATGCTTTTTGTGAACCTGAATATTGTATATCCATTGATTTCTCCTTAACAATTTTATTGGTTATGTCCCCTTTAAGTTCTAACAGAATTGCCGAACACAATTTCTCATTCATAAATCTATAGTGTTTCTGTCCAATGATACAATTTTCCATATTCCCTATTGTAATTTCCTTAAGAGTTCCTTTCTTTCTAACACTTTCCCTTTCACTAAAGTCAGGCTAACTGATTGATTGTTCCCTATTTTCTTCCTCCATCCTTTCCTGAATAACTGGCTGATATTTATTACTATCTAATCCATGAGAAGCAATTTGTAACTTAGTTTGATTGAAACCAAAGTAGCCATTATCTCAGCAGCCACCTTTTTAAAACCTTTAGTTGTTAGGGTTGAGGAAATTGTTGGCTTTTAAATTTACGTGAAAGCTGGGACTCTCAACAATACATTCTGTTCTCACTGGAAAGAAGAAAGCTCAGGGGAGATTTGATAGAGACATACAAGATGATCAGAGGATTAGATAGGCTAGACAGTGAAAGACTTTTTCCCAGGATGATGACGTCAGCTTGTACAAGAGGGCATAACTACAAATTGAGGGGTGATAGATTTAAGACAGATGTCAGAGGCAAGTTCTTTACACAGAGAGTGGTAATGGCATGGAATGCCCTACCTGTTTGGGTAGTCAACTCAGCCACATTAGCGAGATTTAAACAATCCTTAGATAAGCACATGGATGATTTTGGGATAGTGTAGGGGGACGAGCTGAGAATGGTTCACAGGTCGGCGCAACATCAAGGGCTGAAGGGCCTGTCCTGCGCTGTATTGTTTTATGTTCTACGTTCTATAGTGGTTTTTGCCTGTATCATACCTTCAGTTTGAATAAGATTAAATCCCACACTCTCTGGCTCAGGTAAAAGCACAACAAACAGACAACAGGAGAAGGTATTTCTTCCATGTTTTGGAAACAAATTTTACAACTTTATTACACTACAGCTCAGAGATGAAAACACTGCAGACACCAAACAGATCCTACTGAAATGGTTGGTTTCCCAATACTGAGTTTCAACATCTTTGTGTCTATCAATGTGTGTTTGAGGTATTCTCGGCCATTATGAAAACAGAAAATAAGACGATTAGACCAGTAAACAAAGGTTGGAATCAGTGAATTATAAAATGCCTGTTGAGTATTAGGACATAAAGGGCAGGCTCAATAATTCTTCCCTCAGAAGAAAAGTAACTGACAGCATCATGAGAGCTTTGAAAATTATACCACAATTTTTGCACAAACTCAACAACCTCTGTACAGGTACTGTACCTTTGCCAAAATACACAACAAAATTCAGTTGTTCATACATGCTCTTTCAGAATTAGGAGAATTTGACAATTATTTGCAAGATGTTTAAATGCGTCAGGGATATTTTAATGGATTTTGAAATGATAATTCTTCATGTGGAAAAGTCCAAAACTAGGGGGCATTGTTTCAAAATTAGAGGCTGCCCTTTTAGGACAGCAGTGAGGAAGTTTGTTTTCTCTCAGAGAATTGTACAACTTTGGGATGCTACCTCAGAAGGTGGTAGACAGGCAGGGGGCTGGAAGAACACAGCAAGCCAAGCAGCATCAGGAGGTGGAGAAATCGGCATTTCGGGTGCAACCTTTCTTCAGGACCTTCTTCAGTTTATAAGTATGTTCTTTTCTTCTTCCATCATAGAGTCTGGAGTCAAAGAGATGAACAGCATGGAAACAGACCCTTCGGTCCAACAAGTCCACCATGACCAGATATCCTAAATTAATCGAGTCCCATTTGCCAGCATTTGGCCCATATGTCTCTAAATCCTTCCTATTTATATACTCATATAGATGCTTTTAAATGTTGTAATTGTACCAGCCTCCACCACTTCCTTTGGTAGCTCATTCCATACGTTCACCACCCTTTGGATAGAAAAGTTGCCTCAAGGTGCCTTTCATATCTTTCCCCTCTGGACTCACCCAACCCAAGGAAAAACCTTGTCTACTTATCTTATCCATGCCCCTCATGATATTAAAAACCTCTATACAATCACCCCTCAGCATCTGATGTTCCAGGGAAAACAGCTTTAGCCTATTCAGGCTCTCCCTATAGCTCAAGCTCTCCCAACTTGGTAACATTTTTATATCATGGTGAAAGACATTGAACAGAAGTGTTTGCTCTATGTTTCTCCACACAGAATGTTTTTTTTATATACATAATGGGTCCCATAATCATGGCTGATCTTCAAACACCAGGTTATAGTCCAACAGGTTTACTTGGAAGCACTAGCTTTCAGAGCGTGGTTCCTCTGATGAATCTGTTGGGCTATAACCTGGTATTGTGTGATTTTTAACTTTGTACACCCAGCCCAACACCAGCACCTCCAAATCATGGCTGACCTTGGACTTCAACTCCACTTTCCCTCATTCACAAGCCACACTTCACCAAACTACTGTCTACTTCAGCCTTAAATATAGTCAATAATGAAGTATTCATGACTTTCTGGAAAAAAAAAATACCAAATGTTCATAACCCTTTAAATTTCATCTCATTTCAATCTTCATTGATCAACTCCTTATCTTGAACCTGTGCTCCTATGTTCTGGACTCTCCAGTGCTATAAGAGAGAAGGTGTTTGGAAAGGACAGAGCCTATTTGGTTTGAGCAAAGGATCATAAAAGGTACGATCACATGACAGAATACATTCAATTGGCCAACAATGGGAAAGATATAGAGAAACATATTTTAAAAGAAAACTAAGAGAGGTACAATAATTATGAGAAGTAATGGCTGTCACAGGTAACATTAATTATTCTAATATACACCGGGATGTTGATAGGACAAAGGACAGAGGTGGAAAAACATTTCTGAAATAAGTTTTTAATTTTCTACGTCTCAACGTTTTGTACACTATGTAGAAAGACAAAGTAGAGCGTGAACAGTGAGCCGTGGTACAGCGTCAGCAGTGAGCCCCAGTATAGAGTGAACAGTGAGCCAGGGTACAGGGTGAGTAGTGAGCCCAGATACATTGTGTGAGCAGTGAGCCCCAGTACAGCGTGAGCAGTGAGCCTCGGTACAGTGTGAGCAGTGAGCCCAAGTACAGTGAGAGCACTGAGCCCTGGTACAGTATGAGCAGTGAGCCACAGTACAGCATGAACAGTGAGCCTCAGTACAGCGTGAGCAGTAAGCCCCAGTACAGTGTATGCAATGAGCCCAAGTAGAGTGAGAGCAGTGTGCCCTGGTACAGCATGGGCAATGAGCCCAGTTACAGTGTGAGCAGTCAGTCCCACTACAGTGTGAGCAGTGAGCCCAAGTACAGTGAGAGTAGTTAGCCATGGTACAGTGTGAGCAGTGTGCCCCATTACAGTGTGAGCAGTGAGCCCCAGTACAGTGAGAGCAGTGAGCCACAGTACACCGTGAGCAGTGAGCCGCGGTACAGTGAGAGCAGTGATCCCTGGTACAGTGTGAGCAGTGAACCCCAGTACAGTGAGAGCAGTGAGCCCTGGTACAGCGTGAACAGTTTGCCCCAGTACAGTGAGAGCAGTGAGCCCTGGTACAGCATGAACAGTGAGCCCCAGTACAGTGAGAGCAGTGCGCCCCAGTACAGTGTGAGCAGTGAGTCTTGGCACAGTGAGAGCAGTGAGCCCCAGTACAGTGACAGCTGTGAGCCCCAGTACAGTGTGCGCAGTGAGCCTCTGAACAGTGTGCACAATGAACCCCAGTACAGTGAGCAGTGAGTCCTGGTACAGTGTGAGAAGTGATCCTCTGAACAGTGTGCGCAATGAGCCCTAGTATAGGTTGAGCAGTGAGCCCCAGTACAGCGTGAACAGTGAGCCCCCGTACAGTGTGAGTAGTGAACACCGGTACAGTTTGAGCACTGAGCCCCGGTACAGTGTGAGCACTGAGCCCCAGTACAGTGTGAGCAGTGAGCCACAGTACAGCAGAAGCAATTAGCCTCGGTACAGTGTGAGCAGTGAGCCCTGGTCCAGCGTGAGCAGTGAGCCCCGGCATAGTATGAGCACTGAGCCCTAGTACAGTGTCAGTAGTGAACCCCAGTGCAGCGTGAGCAGTGAACCCTAGTACAGTGTGAGCAGTGAGCCCCGGTACAGCGTGAGCAACGAGCCCCAGTACAGCATGAACAGTGAACCTCAGTACATTGAGAGCAGTGAGCCCCAGTACAGTGTGTGGTGTGAGCCCTGGTACAGCATGCGCAATGAGCCCCAGTACAGTGTGAGCAGTGAGTCACTGTACAGTATTAACAGTGAGCCTCTATCCAGCATGTGCAATGAACCCCAGAACAGTGAGAGCAGTACGTCCTGGTACAGTGTGTGCAGCGTGCGCAATGAACTTTGCTACAGTGTGAGCAGTGAGCCCCAGTACAGTGTGAGCAGGGAGCCCCAGTACAGCATGAACAGTCAGCCTCTGTATAGCGTAAACACTGAGCCCCAGTACAGGGTGAGCAGTGATCATCAGTACAGTGAGAGCAGTGGGCCCCAGTACAGTGTGCGCAGTGAGCCTCTGAACAGTGTGCGCAATGAACCCCAGTACAGTGTGAGCAGTGAGCCCCAGTACAGTGTGAGAAGTGATCCTCTGAACAGCGTGCGCAATGAGCCCCAGTACAGTGAGAACAGTATGTCCGGGTACAGTGTGAGCAATGAACCTCAGTACAGCTTAAAGAGTGAGCCTCTGAACAGCAAGCGCAATAAGCCCCGATACAATGTGAGCAGTGAGCCCCAGTATAGTGAGAGCAGTGAGCCTCAGTACAGCATTAACAGTGAGCTTATATTCAGCATGCGCAATGAGCCCCGGTACAGTGTGAGCAGTGATCCTCGGTACAGTGTGAGCAGTGAGCCCCGGTACAGTGTGAGCAGTGATCCCAGTACAGCGTGCACAGTGAGCCAGAATACAGCATAAGCAATGTGCCTCGGTACAGTGTGAGTCGTGAGCCCTGGTCCAGCATGAACAGTGAGTCCCAGTATAGTGTGAGCAGTGCACCCCGGTACAGTGTGAGCAGTGAGCCCCTTTACAGTGTGAGTAGTGAACCCCAGTGCCGCGTGAGCAGTGAACACTAGTACAGTGTGAGTAGTGAACTCCGGTACAGTTTGAGCACTGAACCCCGGTACAGTGTGAGCAGTGAGCCTCAGTACAGCGTGAGCACTGAGCCCCAGTACAGTGTGAGCAGTGAGCCACAGTACAGCAGAGGCAATGAGCCTCGGTACAGTGTGAGCAGTGAGCCCTGGTCCAGCGTGAGCAGTGAGCCCCGGCATAGTATGAGCACTGAGCCCTAGTACAGTGTCAGTAGTGAACCCCAGTGCAGCGTGAGCAGTGAACCCGAGTACAGTGTGAGCACTGAACCCCGGTACAGCGTGAGCAACGAGCTCCAGCACAGCATGAACAGTGAACCTCAGTACAGTGAGAGCAGTGAGCCCCAGTACAGTGTGTGGTGTGAGCCCTGGTCCAGCGTGAGCAATGAGCCCCAGTACAGTGTGAACAGTGAGCCTCTGAACAGCGTGCTCAATGAACTCCAGTACAGTGTGAGCAGTGAGCCACAGTACAGCAGAAGCAATTAGCCTCGGTACAGTGTGAGCAGTGAGCCCTGGTCCAGCGTGAGCAGTGAGCCCCGGCATAGTATGAGCACTGAGCCCTAGTACAGTGTCAGTAGTGAACCCCAGTGCAGCGTGAGCAGTGAACCCTAGTACAGTGTGAGCAGTGAGCCCCGGTACAGCGTGAGCAACGAGCCCCAGTACAGCATGAACAGTGAACCTCAGTACATTGAGAGCAGTGAGCCCCAGTACAGTGTGTGGTGTGAGCCCTGGTACAGCATGCGCAATGAGCCCCAGTACAGTGTGAGCAGTGAGTCACTGTACAGTATTAACAGTGAGCCTCTATCCAGCATGTGCAATGAACCCCAGAACAGTGAGAGCAGTACGTCCTGGTACAGTGTGTGCAGCGTGCGCAATGAACTTTGCTACAGTGTGAGCAGTGAGCCCCAGTACAGTGTGAGCAGGGAGCCCCAGTACAGCATGAACAGTCAGCCTCTGTATAGCGTAAACACTGAGCCCCAGTACAGGGTGAGCAGTGATCATCAGTACAGTGAGAGCAGTGGGCCCCAGTACAGTGTGCGCAGTGAGCCTCTGAACAGTGTGCGCAATGAACCCCAGTACAGTGTGAGCAGTGAGCCCCAGTACAGTGTGAGAAGTGATCCTCTGAACAGCGTGCGCAATGAGCCCCAGTACAGTGAGAACAGTATGTCCGGGTACAGTGTGAGCAATGAACCTCAGTACAGCTTAAAGAGTGAGCCTCTGAACAGCAAGCGCAATAAGCCCCGATACAATGTGAGCAGTGAGCCCCAGTATAGTGAGAGCAGTGAGCCTCAGTACAGCATTAACAGTGAGCTTATATTCAGCATGCGCAATGAGCCCCGGTACAGTGTGAGCAGTGATCCTCGGTACAGTGTGAGCAGTGAGCCCTGGTACAGTGTGAGCAGTGATCCCAGTACAGCGTGCACAGTGAGCCAGAATACAGCATAAGCAATGTGCCTCGGTACAGTGTGAGTCGTGAGCCCTGGTCCAGCATGAACAGTGAGTCCCAGTATAGTGTGAGCAGTGCACCCCGGTACAGTGTGAGCAGTGAGCCCCTTTACAGTGTGAGTAGTGAACCCCAGTGCCGCGTGAGCAGTGAACACTAGTACAGTGTGAGTAGTGAACTCCGGTACAGTTTGAGCACTGAACCCCGGTACAGTGTGAGCAGTGAGCCTCAGTACAGCGTGAGCACTGAGCCCCAGTACAGTGTGAGCAGTGAGCCACAGTACAGCAGAGGCAATGAGCCTCGGTACAGTGTGAGCAGTGAGCCCTGGTCCAGCGTGAGCAGTGAGCCCCGGCATAGTATGAGCACTGAGCCCTAGTACAGTGTCAGTAGTGAACCCCAGTGCAGCGTGAGCAGTGAACCCGAGTACAGTGTGAGCACTGAACCCCGGTACAGCGTGAGCAACGAGCTCCAGCACAGCATGAACAGTGAACCTCAGTACAGTGAGAGCAGTGAGCCCCAGTACAGTGTGTGGTGTGAGCCCTGGTCCAGCGTGAGCAATGAGCCCCAGTACAGTGTGAACAGTGAGCCTCTGAACAGCGTGCTCAATGAACTCCAGTACAGTGTGAGCAGTGATCCTCTGAACAGCGTGCGCAATGAGCCCCAGTACAGTGAGAGCAGCACGTCCCGGTACAGTGTAAGCAGTGAGCCTCAGGACAGAGTGCACAATGTGCTCCAGTTCAGTGAGAGTAGTGAGCCCCAGTACAGTGTGAGCAGTGATCCTCGGTACAGTGTGAGCAGTGAGCCCCTGTCCATTGTGAGCAGTGACCCCAGTACAGTGTGTGCAGTGAGCCACGGTACAGCGTAAGCAATGATCCTCGGTACTGTGTGGGTAGTGAGCCCTAGTCCAGCGTGAGCAGTGAGCCCCAGTATAGTGTGATTAGTGAACCCCAGTGCAGCATGAGTAGTGAATCCTAGTACAATGTGAGCAGTGAGCCTCAGTACAGCATGAGCAGTGAGCCTCGGTACAGTGTGCACAATGAGCTCTGGGATAGTATGAGCAGTGAGCCCTGGTACAGTGTGAGCAGTGAGCCCCGGTACAGCGAGAAGAGTGAGCCCCCGTACAGTGTGAGTAGTGAACCCCGGTACAGTGTGAGCACTGAGCCCCAGTACAGTGTGAGCAGTGAGCCCCAGTACAGTGTGAGCAGTGAGCCACAGTACAGCAGAAGCAATGAGCCTCGGTACAGTGTGAGCAGTGAGCCCTGGTCCAGCGTGAGCAGTGAGCCCCGGCATAGTATGAGCACTGAGCCCTAGTACAGTGTCAGTAGTGAACCCCAGTGCAGCGTGAGCAGTGAACCCTAGTACAGTGTGAGCAGTGAGCCCCGGTACAGCGTGAGCAACGAGCCCCAGTACAGCATGAACAGTGAACCTCAGTACATTGAGAGCAGTGAGCCCCAGTACAGTGTGTGGTGTGAGCCCTGGTACAGTGCGCAATGAGCCCCAGTACAGTGTGAGCAGTGAGTCACTGTACAGTATTAACAGTGAGCCTCTATCCAGCACGTGCAATGAACCCCAGAACAGTGAGAGCAGTACGTCCTGGGACAGTGTGTGCAGCGTGCGCAATGAACTTTGCTTCAGTGTGAGCAGTGAGCCCCAGTACAGTGTGAGCAGGGAGCCCCAGTACAGTGTGAGCAGGGAGCCCCAGTACAGTGTGAGCAGGGAGCCCCAGTACAGCATGAACAGTCAGCCTCTATATAGCGTAAACACTGAGCCCCAGTACAGTGTGAGCAGTGATCATCAGTACAGTGAGAGCAGTGAGCCCCAGTACAGTGTGCGCAGTGAGCCTCTGAACAGCGTGCGCAATGAACCCCTGTACAGTGAGAACAGTATGTCCGGGTACAGTGTGAGCAATGAACCTCAGTACAGCTTAAAGAGTGAGTCTCTGAACAGCAAGCGCAATAAGCCCCGATACAATGTGAGCAGTGAGCCCCAGTATAGTGAGAGCAGTGAGCCTCAGTGCAGCATTAACAGTGAGCTTATATTCAGCATGCGCAATGAGCCCCTGTACAGTGTGAGCAGTGATCCTAGGTACAGTGTGAGCAGTGAGCCCCGGTACAGTGTGAGCAGTGATCCCAGTACAGCGTGCACAGTGAGCCAGAATACAGCATAAGCAATGTGCCTCGGTACAGTGTATGTCGTGAGCCCTGGTCCAGCATGAACAGTGAGTCCCAGTATAATGTGAGCAGTGCACCCCGGTACAGTGTGAGCAGTGAGCCCCTTTACAGTGTGAGTAGTGAACCCCAGTGCCACGTGAGCAGTGAGCCCTAGTACAGTGTGTGTAGTGAACCCTAGTACAGTGTGAGCAGTGAACCCTAGTACAGTGTGAGCAGTGAGCCCCAGTACAGTGTGAGCAGTGAACTCTAGTACAGCGTGAGCAGTGAGCCTCAGTACAGCATTAACAGTGAGCTTATATTCAGCATGCGCAATGAGCCCCGGTACAGTGTGAGCAGTGAGCCCCGGTACAGTGTGAGCAGTGATCCCAGTACAGCGTGCACAGTGAGCCAGAATACAGCATAAGCAATGTGCCTCGGTACAGTGTGAGTCGTGAGCCCTGGTCCAGCATGAACAGTGAGTCCCAGTATAGTGTGAGCAGTGCACCCCGGTACAGTGTGAGCAGTGAGCCCCTTTACAGTGTGAGTAGTGAACCCCAGTGCCGCGTGAGCAGTGAACACTAGTACAGTGTGAGTAGTGAACTCCGGTACAGTTTGAGCACTGAACCCCCGTACAGTGTGAGCAGTGAGCCTCAGTACAGCGTGAGCACTGAGCCCCAGTACAGTGTGAGCAGTGAGCCACAGTACAGCAGAGGCAATGAGCCTCGGTACAGTGTGAGCAGTGAGCCCTGGTCCAGCGTGAGCAGTGAGCCCCGGCATAGTATGAGCACTGAGCCCTAGTACAGTGTCAGTAGTGAACTCCAGTGCAGCGTGAGCAGTGAACCCGAGTACAGTGTGAGCAGTGAGCCCCGGTACAGCGTGAGCAACGAGCCCCAGTACAGCATGAACAGTGAACCTCAGTACATTGAGAGCAGTGAGCCCCAGTACAGTGTGTGGTGTGAGCCCTGGTACAGCGTGCGCAATGAGCCCCAGTACAGTGTGAGCAGTGAGTCACTGTACAGTATTAACAGTGAGCCTCTATCCAGCATGTGCAATGAACCCCAGAACAGTGAGAGCAGTACGTCCTGGTACAGTGTGTGCAGCGTGCGCAATGAACTTTGCTTCAGTGTGAGCAGTGAGCCCCAGTACAGTGTGAGCAGGGAGCCCCAGTACAGTGTGAGCAGGGAGCCCCAGTACAGCATGAACAGTCAGCCTCTATATAGCGTAAACACTGAGCCCCAGTACAGTGTGAGCAGTGATCATCAGTACAGTGAGAGCAGTGAGCCCCAGTACAGTGTGCGCAGTGAGCCTCTGAACAGCGTGCGCAATGAACCCCTGTACAGTGAGAACAGTATGTCCGGGTACAGTGTGAGCAATGAACCTCAGTACAGCTTAAAGAGTGAGTCTCTGAACAGCAAGCGCAATAAGCCCCGATACAATGTGAGCAGTGAGCCCCAGTATAGTGAGAGCAGTGAGCCTCAGTGCAGCATTAACAGTGAGCTTATATTCAGCATGCGCAATGAGCCCCTGTACAGTGTGAGCAGTGCTCCTAGGTACAGTGTGAACAGTGAGCCCCGGTACAGTGTGAGCAGTGATCCCAGTACAGCGTGCACAGTGAGCCAGAATACAGCAAAAGCAATGTGCCTCGGTACAGTGTGGGTCGTGAGCCCTGGTCCAGCATGAACAGTGAGTCCCAGTATAGTGTGAGCAGTGCACCCCAGTACAGTGTGAGCAGTGAGCCCCTTTACAGTGTGAGTAGTGAACCCCAGTGCCACGTGAGCAGTGAGCCCTAGTACAGTGTGTGTAGTGAACTCTAGTACAGTGTGAGCAGTGAACCCTAGTACAGTGTGAGCAGTGAGCCCCAGTACAGTGTGAGCAGTGAACTCTAGTACAGCGTGAGCAGTGAGCCTCAGTACAGCATAAGCCGTGAGCCCTGGTACAGCCTGAGCATTGAGCCCCAATACAGCATGAGCAATGAGCCCTGGTACGGCGTGAGCAGTGAGCCTCAGTACACCGTGAGCAGTAAACCCTGGTACAGGGTGAGCAGTGAGCCCCGGTACAGCGTGAGCAGCGAGCCCCAGTGCAGCATGAACAATGAGTCCTGGTTCAGCGTGAGCGGTGAACCCTAGTACAATGTGAGCAGTGAGCCTCAGTACAGAGTGAGCAGTGAGCCCCAGTCCAGCATGAACAGTGAGCCCTGGTACAGCATGAACAGTGAACCTCAGTACATTGAGAGCAGTGAGCCCCAGTACAGTGTGTGGTGTGAGCCCTGGTACAGCGTGCGCATTGAGCCCCAGTACAGTGAGAGCAGCACGTCCCGGTACAGTGTGAGCAGTGAGCCTCAGGACAGAGTGCACAATGTGCCCCAGTTCAGTGAGAGCAGTAAGTCCTGGTACAGTGTGAGTGGTGAACCCCAGTTCAGCATGAACAGTGAGCCTCTGAACAGCGTGCGCATTGAGCCCCGGTACAGCGTGTGTAGTGAGCCCCAGTACAGTGTGAGCAGTGATCCTCGGTACAGTGTGAGCAGTGAGCCACAGTACAGCATAAGCAATGAGCCTCAGTACAGTGTGAGTCGTGAGCCCTGGTCCAGCGTGAACAGTGTGTCCCAGTATAGTGTGAGCAGTGCACCCCGGTACAGTGTGAGCAGTGAGCCCCATTACAGTGTGAGTAGTAAACCCCAGTGCAGCGTGAGCAGTGAGCCTCAGTACAGCGTGAGCACTGAGCCCCTATACAGTGTGAGCAGTGAGCCACAGTACAGCAGAAGCAATGAGCCTCGGTACAGTGTGAGCAGTGACCCCTGGTCCAGCGTGAGCAGTGAGCCAGGCATAATATGAGCACTGAGCCCTAGTACAGTGTCAGTAATGAACCCCAGTGCAGCGTGAGCAGTGAACCCGAGTACAGTGTGAGCAGTGAGCCCCGCTACAGTGTGAGCAACAAGCCCCAGTACAGCATGAACAGTGAACCTCAGTACAGTGAGAGCAGTGAGCCCCAGTACAGTGTGTGGTGTGAGCCCTGGTACAGTGTGCACAATGAGCCCTAGTACAGGGTGTGCAGTGAGCCCCAGTACAGCATGAACAGTGAGCCCCCGTACAGTGTGAGTAGTGAACCCCGGTACAGTTTGAGCACTGAGCCCCGGTATTGTGTGAGCACTGAGCCCCAGTACAGTGTGAGCAGTGAGCCACAGTACAGCAGAAGCAATGAGCCCAGTACAGTGTGTGGTGTGAGCCCTGGTACAGCTTGCGCAATGAGCTCCAGTACAGTGAGAGCAGTGAGCCTCAGTACAGCATTAACAGTGAGCCTATATACTGCGTGCGCAATGAGCCCCGGTACAGTGTGAGCGGTGACCCCAGGACAGTGTGCGCAGTGAGCCACAGTACAGCATAAGCAATGAGCCCTGGTACAGTGTGAGCAGTGATCCTAGGTACAGTGTGAGCAGTGAGCCCCGGTACAGTGTGAGCAGTGATCCTAGGTACAGTGTGAGCAGTGAGCCCCGGTACAGTGTGAGCAGTGCCCCCAGGACAGCCTGCACAGTGAGCCACAGTACAGCATAAGCAATGTGCCTCGGTACAGTGTGAGCAGTGAGCCCTGGTACAGTGTGAGCAGTGATCCCAGTACAGCGTGCACAGTGAGCCAGAATACAACATAAGCAATGTGGCTCAGTACAGTGTGAGTCGTGAGCCCTGGTCCAGCATGAACAGTGAGTCCCAGTATAGTGTGAGCAGTGCACCCCGGTACAGTGTGAGCAGTGAGCCCCTTTACAGTGTGAGTAGTGAACCCCAGTGCCGCGTGAGCAGTGAACACTAGTACAGTGTGAGTAGTGAACTCCGGTACAGTTTGAGCACTGAACCCCGGTACAGTGTGAGCAGTGAGCCTCAGTACAGCGTGAGCACTGAGCCCCAGTACAGTGTGAGCAGTGAGCCACAGTACAGCAGAGGCAATGAGCCTTGGTACAGTGTGAGCAGTGAGCCCTGGTCCAGCGTGAGCAGTGAGCCCCGGCATAGTATGAGCACTGAGCCCTAGTACAGTGTCAGTAGTGAACCCCAGTGCAGCGTGAGCAGTGAACCCGAGTACAGTGTGAGCACTGAACCCCGGTACAGTGTGAGTAGTGAACTCCGGTACAGTTTGAGCACTGAACCCCGGTACAGTGTGAGCAGTGAGCCCCGGTACAGCGTGAGCAACGAGCTCCAGCACAGCATGAACAGTGAACCTCAGTACATTGAGAGCAGTGAGCCCCAGTACAGTGTGTGGTGTGAGCCCTGGTACATCGTGAGCAATGAGCCCCAGTACAGTGTGAGCAGTGAGTCTCTGAACAGCGTGCTCAATGAACTCCAGTACAGTGTGAGCAGTGATCCTCTGAACAGCGTGCGCAATGAGCCCCAGTACAGTGAGAGCAGCACGTCCCGGTACAGTGTGAGCAGTGAGCCTCAGGACAGAGTGCACAATGAGCTCCAGTTCAGTGAGAGCAGTAAGTCCTGGTACAGTGTGAGTGGTGAGCCCCAGTTCAGCATGAACAGTGAGCCTCTGAACAGCGTGCGCATTGAGCCCCGGTACAGTGTGAGTAGTGAGCCCGAGTACAGTGTGAGCAGTGATCCTTGGTCCAGTGTGAGCAGTGAGCCCCTGTCCATTGTGAGCAGTGACCCCAGTACAGTGTGTGCAGTGAGCCACGGTACAGCGTAAGCAATGAGCCTCGGTACTGTGTGGGTAGTGAGCCTTAGTCCAGCGTGAGCAGTGAGCCCCAGTATAGTGTGATTAGTGAACCCCAGTGCAGCGTGAGCAGTGAACCCTAGTACAATGTGAGCAGTGAGCCTCAGTACAGCATGAGCAGTGAGCCTCGGTACAGTGTGCAGAATGAGCTCTGGGACAGTGTGAGGAGTGAGCCCTGGTACAGTGTGAGCAGTGAGCCCTGGTACAGCGTGAGCAGTGAGCCCCAGTATAGTGTGATTAGTGAACCCCAGTGCAACGTGAGCAGTGAACCCTAGTACAATGTGAGCAATGAGCCTCAGTACAGCATGAGCAGTGAGCCTCGGTACAGTGTGCACAATGAGCTCTGGGACAGTATGAGCAGTGAGCCCCGGTACAGTGTGAGCAGTGAGCCCTGATACAGCGTGAGCAGTGAGCCCCGGTACAGCATGAGCAGTGAGCCCCAGTGCAGCATGAACAGTGAGCCCTGGTACAGCGTGAGCAGTGAACCCTAGTACAGTGTGTGTTGTGAACCCTAGTACAGTGTGAGCAGTGAACCCTAGTACAGTGTGAGCAGTGAGCCCCGGTACAGTGTGAGCAGTGAACTCTAGTACAGCGTGAGCAGTGAGCCTCAGTACAGCATAAGCCGTGAGCCCTGGTACAGCCTGAGCAATAAGCCCCAATACAGCATGAGCAATTAGCCCTGGTACGGCGTGAGCAGTGAGCCTCAGTACACCGTGAGCAGTAAACCCTGGTACAGGGTGAGCAGTGAGCCCCGGTACAACGTGAGCAGCGAGCCCCAGTGCAACATGAACAATGAGTCCTGGTACAGCGTGAGCGGTGAACCCTAGTACAATGTGAGCAGTGAGCCTCAGTACAGCGTGAGCAGTGAGCCCCAGTACAGCGTGAGCAGTGAGCCCCAGTACAGCATGAACAGTGAGCCCTGGTACAGCATGAACAGTGAACCTCAGTACATGAGAGCAGTGAGCCCCAGTACAGTGTGTGGTGTGAGCCCAGGTACAGCGTGCGCAATGAGCCCCAGTACAGTGAGAGCAGCACGTCCCGGTACAGTGTGAGCAGTGACCCTCAGGACAGAGTGCACAATGTGCCCCAGTTCAGTGAGAGCAGTAAGTCCTGGTACAGTGTGAGTAGTCAGCCCCAGTTCAGCATAAACAGTGAGCCTCTGAACAGCATGCGCATTGAGTCCCGGTACAGCGTGTGTAGTGAGCCCCAGTACAGTGTGAGCAGTGATCCTCGGTACAGTGTGAGCAGTGAGCCCCGGTACATTCTCAGCAGTGAGCCCAGTACAGCGTGTGCAGTGAGCCACAGTACAGCATAAACAATGAGCCTCGGTACAGTGTGAGCAATGAGCCCCAGTATAGTGTGAGCAGTGATCCTCGGTACAGTGTGAGCAGTGAGCCTCGGTACAGTAGGAGTAGGGAGCCCTAGTCCAGCGTGAGCAGTGAGCCCCAGTATAGTGTGCGCAATGAGCCCTGATACAGTATGAGCAGTGAGACCGATACAGCGTGAGCAGTGAGCCCCGGTACATTGTGAGGAGTGAACCCCGGTACAGTGTGAGCAGGTAGCCCTGATACAGCGTGAGCAGTAAGCACTGGGACAGTGTGAGCAGTGAGCCCCGGTACAGCGTGAGCAGTAAGCCCCAGTGAAGCATGAACAGTGAGCCCTGGTACAGTGTGAGCAGTGAGCCCCAGTATAGTGTGATTAGTGAACCCCAGTGCAACGTGAGCAGTGAACCCTAGTACAATGTGAGCAGTGAGCCTCAGTACAGCATGAGCAGTGAGCCTCGGTACAGTGTGCACAATGAGCTCTGGGACAGCGTGAGCAGTGAGCCCCGGTACAGCATGAGCAGTGAGCCCCAGTGCAGCATGAACAGTGAGCCCTGGTACAGCGTGAGCAGTGAACCCTAGTACAGTGTGTGTAGTGAACCCTAGTACAGTGTGAGCAGTGAACCCTAGTACAGTGTGAGCAGTGAGCCCCGGTACAGTGTGAGCAGTGAACTCTAGTACAGCGTGAGCAGTGAGCCTCAGTACAGCATAAGCCGTGAGCCCTGGTACAGCCTGAGCAATAAGCCCCAATACAGCATGAGCAATGAGCCCTGGTACGGCGTGAGCAGTGAGCCTCAGTACACCGTGAGCAGTAAACCCTGGTACAGGGTGAGCAGTGAGCCCCGGTACAACGTGAGCAGCGAGCCCCAGTGCAGCATGAACAATGAGTTCTGGTACAGCGTGAGCGGTGAACCCTAGTACAATGTGAGCAGTGAGCCTCAGTACAGCGTGAGCAGTGAGCCCCAGTACAGCGTGAGTAGTGAGCCCCAGTACAGCATGAACAGTGAGCCCTGGTACAGCATGAACAGTGAACCTCAGTACATGAGAGCAGTGAGCCCCAGTACAGTGTGTGGTGTGAGCCCAGGTACAGCGTGCGCAATGAGCCCCAGTACAGTGAGAGCAGCACGTCCCGGTACAGTGTGAGCAGTGACCCTCAGGACAGAGTGCACAATGTGCCCCAGTTCAGTGAGAGCAGTAAGTCCTGGTACAGTGTGAGTAGTCAGCCCCAGTTCAGCATAAACAGTGAGCCTCTGAACAGCATGCGCATTGAGTCCCGGTACAGCGTGAGTAGTGAGCCCCAGTACAGTGTGAGCAGTGATCCTCGGTACAGTGTGAGCAGTTAGCCCCGGTACATTCTCAGCAGTGAGCCCAGTACAGCGTGTGCAGTGAGCCACAGTACAGCATAAACAATGAGCCTCGGTACAGTGTGAGCAATGAGCCCCAGTATAGTGTGAGCAGTGATCCTCGGTACAGTGTGAGCAGTGAGCCTCGGTACAGTAGGAGTAGTGAGCCCTAGTCCAGCGTGAGCAGTGAGCCCCAGTATAGTGTGCGCAATGAGCCCTGATACAGTATGAGCAGTGAGACCGATACAGCGTGAGCAGTGAGCCCCGGTACATTGTGAGGAGTGAACCCCGGTACAGTGTGAGCAGGTAGCCCTGATACAGCGTGAGCAGTAAGCACTGGCACAGTGTGAGCAGTGAGCCCCGGTACAGCGTGAGCAGTAAGCCCCAGTGAAGCATGAACAGTGAGCCCTGGTACAGCGTGAGCAGTGAGCCTCAGTACAGCATGAGCCGTGAGCCCTGGTACAGCCTGAGCATTGAGCCCCAGTACACTGTGAGCAGTGAGCCCTGTTACAGCGTGAGCAATGAATCCTGGTACAGTGTGAGCAGTGAGTCCCAGTACAGCGTGAGCAGTGAGCCCTGGTACGGTGTGAGCAGTGAGCCCTGGTACAGTGTAAGCAGTGAGCCTCAGTACACCGTGAGCAGTGAGCCCTGGTACAGTGTGAGCAGTGAGTCCCAGTACAGCGTGAGCAGTGAGCCCTGGTACGGCGTGAGCAGTGAGCCTCAGTACACCGTGAGCAGTGAGCCCTGGTACAGTGTGAGCAGTGAGTCCCAGTACAGCGTGAGCAGTGAGCCCTGGTACAGCGTGAGCAGTGAGCCCTGGTACAGTGTGAGCAGTGAGCCTCAGTACACCGTGAGCAGTGAGCCCCGGTACAGTGTGAGCTGTGAGCCTTAGTACAGTGTGCGCAATGAGCCCTAGGATAGTGTGAGCAGTGAGCCTGACTACTCCGTGAGCAGAGAGCTCTGGTTCACCGTTAGCAGTAAGCTCTGGTGCAGCGTGAGAAGTGAGCCCCAGTACAGCGTGAGCAGTGAGCCTCGGCACAGTGTGAGCAGTGAGCCTCAGTACAGTATGAGCAGTGAGCCCTGGTACAGCGTGATCAGTGTACCGCAGTACAGCGTGATCTGTGAGCCATGGTACAGCGTGAGCAGTGAGCCCTGATACAGCGTGATCAGTGAGCCTCAGTACAGTGTGAGCAGTGAGCCGTGGTACAGCATGATCAGTGAACTCCAGTACAGCGTGAGCAGTGAGCCCTGATACAGTGTGATCAGTGAGCCTCAGTACACCGTGAGCAGTGAACCCTGGTACAGTGTGCACAGTGAGCCCCAGTTCAGCATGAACAGTGAGCCTCTGAAAAGCGTGCGCTTTGAGCCCCAGTACAGTGTGAGTAGTGAGCCCCAGTACAGTGTGAGCAGTGATCCTTGGTACAATGAGAGCAGTGATCCCCGGTCCATTGTGAGCAGTGACCCCAGTACAGTGTGTGCAGTGAGCCACGGTACAGCGTAAGCAATGAGCCTCAGTATAGAGTGAGTAGTGAACCCCAGTACAGTGTGTGCAGTGAGCCACGGTACAGCGTAAGCAATGAGCCTCAGTATAGTGTGAGTAGTGAACCCCAGTGCAGCGTGAGCAGTGAACCCAAGTACAGTGTAAGCAGTGAGCCTTGGTACAGCATGAGCAGTGAGCCCCGGTACAGTGTGCACAATGAGCCCTGGTACAGTATGTGCAGTGAGACCGAGTACAGCGTGAGCAGTGACCCCGGTACAGTGTGAGCAGGTAGTCCTTATACAGCGTGAGCAGTAAGCCCCGGTACAGCGTGAGCAGTGAGCCCCAGTGCAGCATGAACAGTGTGCCCGGGTACAGCGTGAGCAGTGAACCCTAGTACAGTGAGAGCAGTGAGCCCCGGTACAGTATGAGTAGTGAACTCTGGTACAGTGTGAGCAGGTAGCCCTGATACAGCATGAGCAGTAAGCCCCAGTACAGTGTGAGCAGTGAGCCCTGGTAAAGCGTGAGCAGTGAACCCTAGTACAGTGTGAGCAGTGAGCCCCGGTCCAGTGTGAGTAGTGAACTCTAGTACAGCGTGAGCAGTGAGCCTCAGTACAGCATAAGCCGTGAGCCCTGGTACAGCCTGAGCATTGAGCCCCAGTACAGCATGAGCAATGAGCCCTGGTATGGCATGAGCAGTGAGCCTCAGTACACCGTGAGCAGTAAACCCTGGTACAGTGTGAGCAGTGAGCCCGGTACAGCGTGAGCAACGAGCCCCAGTGCAGCATGAACAATGAGCCCTGATACAGCATGAGCGGTGAACCCTAGTACAGTGTGAGCATTGAGCCTCAGTACAGCGTGAGCAGTGAACCCCAGTACAGCGTGAGCAATGAGCCCCAGTACAGCATGAACAGTGAGCCCTGGTACAGCATGAACAGTGAACCTCAGTACAGTGAGAGCAGTGAGCCTCAGTACAGTGTGTGGTGTGAACCCTGGTACAGCGTGCGCAATGAGCCCCAGTACAGTGTGATAAGTGATCCTCTGAACAGCATGCGCAATGAGTCCCAGTACAGTGAGAGCAGTACGTCCCGGTACAGTGTGAGCAGTGAGCCTCAGTACAGAGTGCGCAATGAGCCCCAGTTCAGTGAGAGCAGTAAGTCCTGGTACACTGTGAGTAGTGAGCCCCAGTACAGTGTGAGCAGTGATCCTCGGTACAGTGTGAGCAGTGAGCCCCGGTACATTGTGAGCAGTGACCCCAGCACAGCGTGTGCAGTGAGCCACAGTACAGCATAAGCAATGAGCCCCGGTACAGCATAAGCAGTGAGCCCCAGTGCAGCGTCAGTAGTGAACCCTAGTACAGTGTGAGCAGTGAGCCTCGGTACAGCATGAGCAGTGAGCCCCAGTACAGTGTGCACAATGAGCCCTGGTACAGTATGAGCAGTGAGATCAAGTACAGCGTGAGCAGTGAGCCCCGGTACAGTGTGAGGAGTGAACCCCGGTACAGTGTGAGGAGTGAACCCCGGTACAGTGTGAGCAGGTCGCCCTGATACAGCGTGAGCAGTAAGCCCCGGTACAGTGTGAGCAGTGAGCCCTGGTACAGCGTGAGCAGTGAACCCCAGTACTGTGTGAGCAGTGAGCCCCAGTACAGCATGAGCAGTGAACCCTAGTACAGTGTGAGCAGTGAGCCCTGGTACAGCGTGAGCAGTGAACCCCAGTACAGTGTGAGCAGTGAGCCCCAGTACAGCATGAGCAGTGAACCCTAGTATAGTGTGAACAGTGAGCCCTAGTATAGCGTGAGCAGTGATCCTCAGTACACCGTGAGCAGTAAACCCTAGTACAGTGTGAGCAGTGAGCCCTGATATAGCGTGAGCAGTGATCCTCAGTACACCGTGAGCAGTAAACCCTAGTACAGTGTGAGCAGTGGGTCCTGGTACAGCGGGAACAGCGAGCCCCAGTGCAGCATGAACAGTGAGCCCTGGTACAGCGTGAGCGGTGAACCCTAGTACAGTGTGAGCAATGAACCCCAGTATAGTGTGAGCAGTGATCCTCGGTACAGTGTGAGCAGTGAGCCTCGGTACAGTAGGAGTAGTGAGCCCTAGTCCAGCGTGAGCAGTGAGCCCCAGTATAGTGTGAGTAGTGAACCTCAGTGCAGCGTGAGCAGTGAACCCTAGTACAGTGTGCACAATGAGCCCTGATACAGTATGAGCAGTGAGACCGAGTACAGCGTGAGCAGTGAGCCCCGTTACAGTGTGAGGAGTGAACCCCGGTACAGTGTGAGCAGGTAGCCCTGATACAGCGTGAGCAGTAAGCACTGGCACAGTGTGAGCAGAGAGCCCCGGTACAGTGTGAGCAGTGAGCCCCAGTAAAGCATGAACAGTGAGCCCTGGTACACCGTGAGCAGTGAACCCTAGTACAGTGTGAGCAGTGAGCCCTAGTACAGCATGAGCAGTGAACCCTAGTATAGCGTGAGCAGTGATCCCTGGTACAATGCGCGCAGTGAACCCTAGTACAGTGTGAGCAGTGAGCCTTAGTATAGTGTGAGCAGTGAGCCTTAGTATAGTGTGAGCAGTGAGCCCTTGTACGGTGTGAGCAGTGATCCTCAGTACACCGTGAGCAGTAAACCCTAGTACAGTGTGAGCAGTGAGCCCTAGTACAGCGTGAGCAGTGAACCCTAGTACAGTGTGAGCAGTGAGCCCTAGTATAGCGTGAGCAGTGAACCCTAGTACAGTGTGAGCAGTGAGCCCTAGTATAGCGTGAGCAGTGATCCCTGGTACAATGCGCGCAGTGAACCCTAGTACAGTGTAAACAGTGAGCCCTAGTATAGTGTGAGCAGTGAACCCTAGTACAGTGTGAACAGTGAGCCCTAGTATAGTGTGAACAGTGAGCCCTAGTATAGCGTGAGCAGTGAGCCCTGGTACAGCGTGAGCAGTGATCCTCAGTACACCGTGAGCAGTAAACCCTGGTACAGTGTGAGCAGTGAGTCCTGGTACAGCGTGAACCGCGAGCCCCAGTGCAGCATGGACAGTGAGCCCTGGTACAGCGTGAGCGGTGAACCCTAGTACAGTGTGAGCAATGAGCCACAGTACAGCGTGAGCAGTGAACCCCAGTACAGCGTGAGCAGTGAGCCCCAGTACAGCATGAGCAGTGAGCCCTGGTACAGCGTGAGCAGTGACTCCCAGTACAGCGTGAGCAGTGAGCCCCAGTACAGCTTGAGCAGTGTGCCCTGGTACAGCATGAGAAATCAGCCCCGGTACAGCTTGAGCAGTGAGCCTCAGTACAGCATGAGCTGTGAGCCCTGTTATAGCGTGAGCAGTGAACCCTGGTATAGTGTGAGCAGTGAGATCTGGTTCAGCATGTGCAGAGAGCCCTGGTGCAACGTAAGCAGTGAGCCCCAGTACAGTGTGCGCAGTGAGCCTCAGTACACCATGAGCAGTGAGCCCTGGTACAATGTGAGCAGTGAGTCCCAGTACAGCGTGAGCAGTGAAGCCCAGTACAGTGTGAGCAGTGAGCCCTGGTACAGCGTGCGCAGTGAGCCTCAGTACACCGTGAGCAGTGAACCCTGGTACAGCGTGAACAGTGAGCCCTGGTAAAGTGTGATCAGTGAACCCCAGTACAGCGTGAGCAGTGAGCCATGGTACAGCAGTGAGCCCTGTGACAGCGTGATCAGTGAGCCTCAGTACAGTGTGAGCAGTAAGCCCTGGTACAGCATGATTAGTGAACCCCAGTACAGCGTGAGCAGTGAGCAGTGAGCAATGGTACAGCGTGAGCAGTGAGCAGTGAGCAGTGAGCAATGGTACAGCGTGAGCAGTGAGCCCTGATACAGCGTGATCAGTGAGCCTCGGTACACCGTGAGCAGTGAACCCTGGTACAGTGTGCACAGTGAGCCTCAGTTCAGCATGAACAGTGAGCCTCTGAACAGCGTGCGCATTGAGCCCCGGTACAGTGTGAGTAGTGAGCCCCAGTACAGTGTGAGCAGTGATCCCCGGTCCATTGTGAGCAGTGACCCCAGTACAGTGTGTGCAGTGAGCCACGGTACAGCGTAAGCAATGAGCCTCAGTATAGTGTGAGTAGTGAGCCCTAATCCAGCATGAGCAGTGAGCCCCAGTATAGTGTGAGTAGTGAACCCCAGTGAAGCGTGTGCAGTGAGCCACGGTACAGCGTAAGCAATGAGCCCCAGTATAGTGTGAGTAGTGAACCCCAGTGCAGCATGAGCAGTGAACCCTAGTACAGTGTGAGCAGTGAGCCTCGGTACAGCATGAGCAGTGAGCCCCGGTACAGTGTGCACAATGAGCCCTGGTACAGTATGTGCAGTGAGACCGAGTACAGCATGAGCAGTGAACCCCGGTACAGTGTGAGCAGGTAGCCCTGATACAGCGTGAGCAGTAAGCCCCGGTACAGTGTGAGCAGTGAGCCCCAGTGCAGCATGAACAGTTAGCCCTGGTACAGCGTGAGCAGTGAACCCCTAGTACATTGTGAGCAATGAGCCCTGGTACGGCGTGAGCAGTGCGCCTCAGTACGCCGTGAGCAGTAAACCCTGGTACAGTGTGAGCAGTGAGCCCCGGTACAGTGTGAGCAGCGAGGCCCAGTGCAGCATGAATAGTGAGCCCCGGTACAGTGTGAGCTGTGAACTCTGAAACAGCTTGAGCAGTGAGTTTCAGTGCAGTGTGAGCAGTGAGCCTCTATACAGCGTAAGCAGTGAGCCTGAGTAAACAGTGAGCAGTGAGCCCCAGTCCAGCGTGAGCAGTGACTCTTGGTCCAATGTGAGCAGTGATCCATAGCATAGTGTGAGCAGTAAGCCCTGGTACTACGTGAGCAGTGAGCCCCAGTACACCGTGAGTAGTGAACCCCCGTACAGTGTGAGCAGTGAGCCCCGGTACAGCGTGAGAAGTGAGCCCTGGTATAGTGTGAGTAGTGAGCTTCAGTACAGTGTGCGCAATGAGCCCCAGTCCAGTGAGAGCAGTGAGCCTCGGTACAGTTTGAGGAGGGAGCCCCGGTACAGCATGACCAATGATCTTTAGTACAGCGTGCGCTATGAGCCCCAGTACATCGTGAGCAGCGAGCCCCGGCAAGCGTGAGCATTGAGCCTTGGTACAGTGCGAGCACTGAGGCCCAGTACAGTGTGAGCAGTGAGCCCCAGTACAGTGTGATCAGTGATCCTCGGTACAGTGTGAGCAGTGAGCCCTGGTACATTGCAAGGAATGACCCCAGTACAGCGTGCGCAGTGAGCCACGGTACAGTGTGCACATTGAGCTCTGGTACGGCGTGAGCAGTGAGCCTCAGTACACCGTGAGCAGTAAACCCTGGTACAGTGTGAGCAGTGAGCCCCGGTACAGCGTGAGCAGCGAGCCCCAGTGCAGCATGAACAGTGAGCCCTGGTACAGCGTGAGCAGTGAACTCTGATACAGCTTGAGAAGTGAGTCTCAGTGCAGTGTGCACAATGAGCCCTGGTACAGTATGAGCAGTGAGATGGAGTACAGCGATAGCAGTGATCCCCAGTACATTGTGAGCAGTGAGCCACGGTACAGCATAATCAATAAGCCTCGGTACAGTGTGAGCAGGTAGCCCTGGTACAGCGTGGGCAGTGAGCCCCGGTACAGCGTGAGCAGTGAGCCCTGGTACAGTGTGAGCAGTGAGCCGCAGTACTCCGTGAGCAGTGAGCCCCGGTACAGTGTGAGCTGTGAGTCTTAGTACAGTGTGCGCAATGAGCCCTAGTACAGTGTGAATGGTGAGCCTGACTACTCCGTGAGCAGAGAGCTCTGATACAGCGTGATCAGTGAGCCTCAGTACAGTGTGAGCAGTGAGCCCTGGTACAGCATGATCAGTGAACCCCAGTGCAGCGTGAGCAGTGAGCCATGGTACAGCGTGAGCAGAGAGCTCTGATACAGCGTGATCAGTGAGCCATGGTACAGCGTGAGCAGAGAGCTCTGATACAGCATGATCAGTGAGTCTCAGTACAGTGTGAGCAGTGAGCCCTGGTACAGCATGATCAGTGAACCCCAGTACAGCGTGAGCAGTGAGCCATGGTACAGCGTGAGCAGAGAGCTCTGATACAGCGTGATTAGTGAGCCATGGTACAGCGTGAGCAGAGAGCTCTGATACAGCATGATCAGTGAGCCTCAGTACAGTGTGAGCAGTGAGCAGAGAGCTCTGATACAGCGTGATCAGTGAGCCTCAATACAGTGTGAGCAGTGAGCCCTGGTAGAGCATGATCAGTGAACCCCAATACAGTGTGAGCAGTGAGGAATGGTACAGCGTGAGCAGTGAGCCCTGATACAGCGTGATCAGTGAGCCTCAGTACAGTGTGAGCAGTGAGCCCTGGTACAGTGTGCGCAGTGAGCCCCAGTACAGCATGAGCAATGAGCCCCGGTACAGTGTGAGCAGTGAGCAATGGTACAGCGTGAGCAGAGAGCTCTGATACAGCATGATCAGTGAGCCTCAGTACAGTGTGAGCAGTGAGCAGAGAGCTCTGATACAGCGTGATCAGTGAGCCTCAGTACAGTGTGAGCAGTGAGCCCTGGTACAGTGTGTGCAGTGAGCCCCAGTACAGCATGAGCAATGAGCCCCGGTACAGTGTGAGCAGTGAACTCCAATACAGCTTGAGCAGTGAGTCTCAGTGCAGTGTGAGCAGTGAGCCTCTATACAGCGTGAGCAGTGAGTCTGAGTACACAGTGAGCAGTGAGCCCCAGTCCAGCGTGAGCAGTGACTCCTGGTCCAACGTGAGCAGTGATCCACAGCATAGTGTGAGTAGTAAGCCCTGGTACTGCGTGAGCAGTGAGCCCCGGTACAGCGCGAGAAGTGAGCCCTGGTATAGTGTGAGTAGTGAGCTTCAGTACAGTGTGCGCAATGAGCCCCTGTCCAGTGAGAGCAGTGAGTCTCAGTGTGAGCAGGGAGCCTCGGTACAGCGTGACCAATGTTCCTCAGTACAGCGTGCGCTATGAGCCCCAGTACATCGTGAGCAGCGAGCCCTGGCAAGCGTGAGCATTGAGACACAGTACAGTGCGAGCACTGAGCCCCAGTACAGTGTGAGCAGTGTGTCCCGGTACAGTATGATCAGTGATCCTCGGTACAGTGTGAGCAATGAGCCCCGGTACATTGCGAGCAATGACCCCAGTACAGCGTGCGCAGTGAGCCACGGTACAGTGTGCACAATAAGCCCTGGTACAGTATGAGCAGTGAGATGGAGTACAGCGATAGCAGTGAGCCCCAGTACAGTGCGAGCAGTGAGCCATGGTACAGCATAATCAATGAGCCTTGGTACAGTGTGAGCAGGTAGCCTTGGTACAGCGTGGGCAGTGAGCCCCGGTACCGTGTGAGCGCTGAGCCCTGGTACAGTGTGAGCAGTGATCCACAGCATAGCGTGAGCAGTGAGCCCCAGTACACCGTGAGTAGTGAACCCCGGTACAGTGTGAGCAGTGAGTCCCGGTACAGCGCGAGAAGTAAGCCTTGGTACAGTGTGAGCAGTGCGCCCTGGTACAGCGCGAGAAGTGAGCCCTGGTACAGTGTGAGTACTGAGCTTCAGTACAGTGTGTGCAATGAGCCCCAGTCCAGTGAGAGCAGTGAGCCTCGGTACAGTATGAACAGGGAGCCCTGGTACAGCGTGACCAATGATCCTCAATACAGCGTGCGCTATGAGCCCCAGTACATCGTGAGCAGCGAGCCCCGGCAAGCGTGAGCATTGAGCCTTGGTACAGTGCGAGCACTGAGCCCCAGTACAGTGTGAGCAGTGTGTCCCGGTACAGTATGATCAGTGATCCTCGGTACAGTGTGAGCAGTGAGCCCCGGTACATTGCGAGCAATGACCCCAGTACAGCGAGCGCAGTGAGCCACGGTACAGTGTGCACAATGAGCCCTGGTACAGTATGAGCAGTGAGACCCAGTACAGTGTGAGCAGTGAGCCACGGTACAGCATAATCAATGAGCCTCGGTACAGTGTGAGCAGTGAGCCACGGTACAGCATAATCAATGAGCCTCGGTACAGTGTGAGCAGGTAGCCCTGGTACAGCATGGGCAGTGAGCCCCGGTACCGTGTGAGCAGTGATCCCTGGTACAGAGTGAGCAGCGAGCCCCAGTACAGCATGAACAGTGAGCTCCAGTACAGTGTGAGCAGTGAGTCTGTGAAAGCTTGCGCAATGAACCCCAGTACTGTGAGAGCAGTGTGTCCTGGTACAGTGTGAGCAGTGATCCTCTGAACTGCGTGCACAATGAGCCCCAGTTCAGTGAGAGCAGTGAGTCCTGGTACAGTATGCGCAGTGTGCCCCAGCACAGTTTGAGCAGTCAGTCTCAGTACAGCGTGCGCATTGGGCCCCAGTACAGTGTGATCAGTGAGCCCCAGTACATTGTGAGCAGTGAGCACCAGGACAGCTTGAGCAGTGAGCCTCAGTACAGGATGCGCAATGAGCCCCTGTACAGTGTGAGCAGTAAGCCCCAGTACAGCATGAACGGTGAGCCTCTGCACATCGTGCGCAATGAGCCCAGGTACAGTGTGAGCAGTAAGCCCAAGTACAGCATGAATGGTGATCCTCGGTACAGCGTGCGCAATGAGCCCTGGTACAAGTGTGAGTAGTGAGCCCAGGTACAGTGTGAGCAGTGATCCTCGGTACAGTGTGAGCAGTGAGCCCCGGAACTGTGTGAGTAGTGAGACCCAGTACAGAGTAAGCAATGAGCCCTGGTACAGTGTGAGCAGTGAGCCTCGGTACAGCGCGAGCAGTGAGCCCCAGTATAGTGTGAGCAGTGAGCCCCAGTACAGCGTGAGCAGTGAGCAATGGTACAGCGTGAGCAGAGAGCTCTGATACAGCGTGATCAGTGAGCCTCAGTACAGTGTGAGCAGTGAGCCCTGGTACAGTGTGTGCAGTGAGCCCCAGTACAGCATGAGCAATGAGCCCCGGTACAGTGTGAGCAGTGAACTCCAATACAGCTTGAGCAGTGAGTCTCAGTGCAGTGTGAGCAGTGAGCCTCTATACAGCGTGAGCGGTGAGTCTGAGTACACAGTGAGCAGTGAGCCCCAGTCCAGCGTGAGCAGTGACTCCTGGTCCAACGTGAGCAGTGATCCACAGCATAGTGTGAGTAGTAAGCCCTGGTACTGCGTGAGCAGTGAGCCCCGGTACAGCGCGAGAAGTGAGCCCTGGTATAGTGTGAGTAGTGAGCTTCAGTACAGTGTGCGCAATGAGCCCCTGTCCAGTGAGAGCAGTGAGTCTCAGTGTGAGCAGGGAGCCTCGGTACAGCGTGACCAATGTTCCTCAGTACAGCGTGCGCTATGAGCCCCAGTACATCGTGAGCAGCGAGCCCTGGCAAGCGTGAGCATTGAGACACAGTACAGTGCGAGCACTGAGCCCCAGTACAGTGTGAGCAGTGTGTCCCGGTACAGTATGATCAGTGATCCTCGGTACAGTGTGAGCAATGAGCCCCGGTACATTGCGAGCAATGACCCCAGTACAGCGTGCGCAGTGAGCCACGGTACAGTGTGCACAATAAGCCCTGGTACAGTATGAGCAGTGAGATGGAGTACAGCGATAGCAGTGAGCCCCAGTACAGTGCGAGCAGTGAGCCATGGTACAGCATAATCAATGAGCCTTGGTACAGTGTGAGCAGGTAGCCTTGGTACAGCGTGGGCAGTGAGCCCCGGTACCGTGTGAGCGCTGAGCCCTGGTACAGTGTGAGCAGTGATCCACAGCATAGCGTGAGCAGTGAGCCCCAGTACACCGTGAGTAGTGAACCCCGGTACAGTGTGAGCAGTGAGTCCCGGTACAGCGCGAGAAGTAAGCCTTGGTACAGTGTGAGCAGTGCGCCCTGGTACAGCGCGAGAAGTGAGCCCTGGTACAGTGTGAGTACTGAGCTTCAGTACAGTGTGTGCAATGAGCCCCAGTCCAGTGAGAGCAGTGAGCCTCGGTACAGTATGAACAGGGAGCCCTGGTACAGCGTGACCAATGATCCTCAATACAGCGTGCGCTATGAGCCCCAGTACATCGTGAGCAGCGAGCCCCGGCAAGCGTGAGCATTGAGCCTTGGTACAGTGCGAGCACTGAGCCCCAGTACAGTGTGAGCAGTGTGTCCCGGTACAGTATGATCAGTGATCCTCGGTACAGTGTGAGCAGTGAGCCCCGGTACATTGCGAGCAATGACCCCAGTACAGCGAGCGCAGTGAGCCACGGTACAGTGTGCACAATGAGCCCTGGTACAGTATGAGCAGTGAGACCCAGTACAGTGTGAGCAGTGAGCCACGGTACAGCATAATCAATGAGCCTCGGTACAGTGTGAGCAGTGAGCCACGGTACAGCATAATCAATGAGCCTCGGTACAGTGTGAGCAGGTAGCCCTGGTACAGCATGGGCAGTGAGCCCCGGTACCGTGTGAGCAGTGATCCCTGGTACAGAGTGAGCAGCGAGCCCCAGTACAGCATGAACAGTGAGCTCCAGTACAGTGTGAGCAGTGAGTCTGTGAAAGCTTGCGCAATGAACCCCAGTACTGTGAGAGCAGTGTGTCCTGGTACAGTGTGAGCAGTGATCCTCTGAACTGCGTGCACAATGAGCCCCAGTTCAGTGAGAGCAGTGAGTCCTGGTACAGTATGCGCAGTGTGCCCCAGCACAGTTTGAGCAGTCAGTCTCAGTACAGCGTGCGCATTGGGCCCCAGTACAGTGTGATCAGTGAGCCCCAGTACATTGTGAGCAGTGAGCACCAGGACAGCTTGAGCAGTGAGCCTCAGTACAGGATGCGCAATGAGCCCCTGTACAGTGTGAGCAGTAAGCCCCAGTACAGCATGAACGGTGAGCCTCTGCACATCGTGCGCAATGAGCCCAGGTACAGTGTGAGCAGTAAGCCCAAGTACAGCATGAATGGTGATCCTCGGTACAGCGTGCGCAATGAGCCCTGGTACAAGTGTGAGTAGTGAGCCCAGGTACAGTGTGAGCAGTGATCCTCGGTACAGTGTGAGCAGTGAGCCCCGGAACTGTGTGAGTAGTGAGACCCAGTACAGAGTAAGCAATGAGCCCTGGTACAGTGTGAGCAGTGAGCCTCGGTACAGCGCGAGCAGTGAGCCCCAGTATAGTGTGAGCAGTGAGCCCCAGTACAGCGTGAGCAGTGAGCCCGGTACAGTGCGAGCAGTGAGCCCAGTACAGTGTGAGCAGTGAGCTCCAGTACAGTGTGAGCAGTGTGCCCGGTACAGTGCGAGCAGTGAGCCCAGTACAGTGTGAGCATTGAGCTCCAGTACAGTGTGAGCAGTGAGCCCGGTACAGTGTGAGCAGTGAGCTCCAGTACAGCATGAGCAGTGAGCCCGGTACAGTGTGAGCAGTGAGCCCGGCACAGTGTGAGCAGTGAGCTCCAGTACAGCGTGAGCAGTGAGCCCCGGTAAAGTATGAGTAGGGAGTCCCGGTACAGTGTGAGAAGTGATCTCCAGTACAGTGTGAGCAGTGAGCCTCGGTACAGTGCGAGCAGTGAGCCCAGTACAGTGTGAGCAGTGATCTCCAGTACAGTGTGAGCAGTGAGCCTCGGTACAGTGCGAGCAGTGAGCCCAGTACAGTGTGAGCAGTGAGCTCCAGTACAGTGTGAGCAGTGTGCCCGGTACAGTGCGAGCAGTGAGCCCAGTACAGTGTGAGCATTGAGCTCCAGTACAGTGTGAGCAGTGAGCCCGGTACAGTGTGAGCAGTGAGCTCCAGTACAGCATGAGCAGTGAGCCCGGTACAGTGTGAGCATTGAGCTCCAGTACAGCGTGAGTAATGAGCCCGAGTACAGCGTGAGCAGTGAGCTCCAGTACAGTGTGAGCAGTGTGCCCGGTACAGTGCGAGCAGTGAGCCCAGTACAGTGTGAGCATTGAGCTCCAGTACAGTGTGAGCAGTGAGCCCGGTACAGTGTGAGCAGTGAGCTCCAGTACAGCATGAGCAGTGAGCCCGGTACAGTGTGAGCATTGAGCTCCAGTACAGCGTGAGTAATGAGCCCGAGTACAGCGTGAGCAGTGAGCTCTGGTAAAGTATGAGTAGGGAGTCCCGGTACAGTGTGAGAAGTGATCTCCAGTACAGTGCGAGCAGTGAGCCTCGGTACAGTGCGAGCAGTGAGCCCAGTACAGTGTGAGCAGTGAGCCCAGTACAGTGTGAGCAGTGAGCCTCGGTACAGTGCGAGCAGTGAGCCCAGTACAGTGTGAGCAGTGAGCCTCGGTACAATGTGAGCAGTGAGCCCCAGTACAGTGTGAGAAGTGATCTCCAGTACAGTGCGAGCAGTGAGCCCCAGTACAGTGTGAGCAGTGAGCCTCGGTACAATGTGAGCAGTGAGCCCCAGTACAGTGTGAGAAGTGATCTCCAGTACAGTGCGAGCAGTGAGCCCCAGTACAGTGTGAGCAGTGAGCCTCGGTACAATGTGAGCAGTGAGCCCCAGTACAATGTGAGCAATGATCCTCGGTACAGTGTGAGCAATGAGCCCCAGTACCGTGTGAGTCGTGAGCTTCGGTACAGTGTGAGCAGTGCCCCCAGTACAGCGTGCACAGTCAGCCACGGTACAGCATAAGCAATGAGCCTCGGTACAGTGTGAGTAGTGAGCCCTAGTCCAGCGTGAGCCGTGAGTCTCAGTATAGTGTGAGCAGTGCACCCCGGTACAGTGTGAGCAGTGAACCCTAGTACAGTGTGAGCAGTGAGCCCCGGTACAGCGGAATCAGCAAGCCCAGCTACATTGTGAGCAGTGAGCCTCAGTACAGTGTGAGCAGTGAGCCCCAGTACAGGATGAACAGTGAGCCCCAGTACAGCATGAGCAGTGAGCCCCGGTACAGCGTGAGCAGAGAGACTCAGTACAACGTGAGTAGTGAGCCGCAGAACAGTGTGAGCAGTGAGTCCCGGTACAGCATGAGCAGTGAGCCCCAGTACAGTGTGCACAATGAGCCCTGGTAATGTGTGAGCAGTGAGCCTCTGAACAATGTGAGCAATAAGCCCAAGTGCAGCGTGAGCAGTGAACCCTAGTACAGTGTGAGCAGTGAGCCCCGGTACAGCGTGAGCAGTGAACCCTGGTACAGTGTGAGTAGTGAGCCCCAGTACAGCATTAACTGTGAGCCTCTGTACTGCATGCGCAATGAGCCCCGGTACAGTGTGAGTAGTCAGCCCCAGTACATTGTGAGCAGTTATCCTCAGTACAATGTGAGCAATGAGCCCCGGTATAGTGTGAGTAGTGATCCAAGTACAGTGTGCGCAGTGAGCCACGGTACAGCATAAGCAATGAGCCTCGGTACAGTGTGAGTAGTGAGCCCAAGTCCAGCGTGAGCCGTGAGTCCCAGTATAGTGTGAGCAGTGCGCCCCGGTACAGTGTGAGCAGCGATCCCCAGTACAGTGTGAGCAGTGATCCCCAGTACAGTGTGAGCAGTGACCCCCTGTACAGCGGAAACAGTGAGCCCTGGTACATTGTGAGCAGTGAGCCCCAGCACAGCATGAGCAGCGAGCCCCAGTACAGGATGAACAGTGAGCCCCAGTACAGTGTGAGCAGAGAGCCCCAGTAGAGCATCAACAGTGAGCCTCTATACGGTGCGTGCAATGATCCCCGGTACAGTGTGAATAGTGAGCCCCAGTACATCATGAGCAGCGAGCCCCGGCAAACGTAAGCATTGAGACTCAGTTAAGGGTGAGCAGTGAGCCCCAGTACAGTGTGAGCAGTGAGACTCGGTACACTGTGAGCGGTGAGCCCCAGTACAGTATGAACAGTGAGCCCAGGTACAGCGTGAGTCGTGAGCCTCGGTACACAATGAGCACTGAGCCCTGGTACAGTGTGCGCAATGAGCCCAGGTAAAGTGTGAGCAGTGAGCCTCAGAACGGTGTGAGCAAATAGCCCCAGTACAGCGTGAGCAGTGAGCCCTGATACAGTGAGAGCACGGAGCCCCAGTACAGTGTGAGTAGTGAACCCCAGTGCAGTGTGAGCAGTAAACCCTAGTACAGTGTGAGCAGTGAGCCCCGGTACAGTGTGAGCAGTGAACCCTGGAACAGTGTGAGTAGCGAGCCGTGTCCAGCGTGAGCCGTGAGTCCCAGTATAGTGTGAGCAGTGATCCCCATTACAGTGTGAGTAGTGAACCCCAGTGCAGCATGAGTAGTGAGCCCGATTACAGCGTGAGCAATGCACCCTGGTAAAGTGTGAGTAGTGAGCCCCGGTACAGTGTCAGCAGTAACCCCCAGTACAGTGAGGGTAGTGAGCCCCAGTACAGTGTGAACAGTGAGCCCCGGTACAGCGTGAGTCATGAACCTCGGCACACCATGAGCAGTGAGCCCCAGTACAGTGTGCACAATGAGCCCTGGCAAAGGGTGAGCAGTGAGCCTCAGAACAGTGTGAGCAGTGAGGCCCGGTACATTGTGAGTAGTGAGCACCAGTACACTAAGAGCAGTGAGCCCAGCACAGTGTGATCAGTGAGCCTCAGTACAGTCTGAGCACTGAGCCTTGGTACAGTGTGAGCAGTGAGCCTCGATACAGTGTGAGCAGCGAGCCTCAGTACAGTGTGAGCAGCGAGCCCTGGTACAGTGTGAGCAGTGAGCCTCGGTCCAGTGCGAGCAGTGAGCCCAAGGTACAGTGTGAGCAGTGAGCCCCAGTACAGCGTGCACCATGAGCCCCAGTACAGCGTGAGCAGTGAGCCCGGTATAGTGTGAGCAGTGAGCCCCACTACAGTGTGAGCGGTGAGCCCTGGTATAGTGTGAGCAGTGAGCCTCGGTACACTGTAAGCAGTGAGCCCTGGTACAGTGTGAGCAGTGACCCTAGGTACAAAGTGAGCAGTGAGCCTCTGTACAGTTTGAGGAGTGAGCTCCAGTACATTGTGAGCAGTGAGCCCCGGTACAGTGTGAGTAGTAAGGCCCAGTACAGTGTGAGTAGTGAGCCCGAGTAGAGTGTGAGCAGTGAGCCCCGGTACAGTGTTAGCAGTAAGGCCCAGTACAGTGTGAGCAATGAGCCTCGGTACAGTGTGAGTAGTGTGCCCCAGTACAGCGTGAGCCATGAGCGCCAGTACAGCGAGAGCAGTGAGCCCAGTACAGTGTGAGCAGTGAGCCTCAGTACAGGGTGAGCACTGAGCCCTGGTACAGTGTGAGCAGTGAGCCTCGGTACAGTGTGAGCGGTGAGCCCTGGTATAGTGTGAGCAGTGAGCCTCGGTACACTGTAAGCAGTGAACCCTGGTACAGTGTGAGCAGTGAGCCCTGGTATAGTGTGAGCAGTGAGCCTCGGTATAGTGTGAGCGGTGAGCCCTGGTATAGTGTGAGCAGTGAGCCTCGGTACACTGTAAGCAGTGAGCCCTGGTACAGTGTGAGCGGTGAGCCCTGGTATAGTGTGAGCAGTGACACTTGGTACACGGTAAGCAGTGAGCCTTGGTACAGTGTGAACAGTGAGCCCCAGTACACTGTGAGCAGTGAGCCCCGGTACAGTGTGAGTAGTGAGCCCGAGTAGAGTGTGAGCAGTGAGCCCCGGTACAGTGTTAGCAGTAAGGCCCAGTACAGTGTGAGCAGTGAGCCTCGATACAGTGTGAGTAGTGTGCCCCAGTACAGCGTGAGCCATGAGCGCCAGTACAGCGAGAGCAGTGAGCCCAGGACAGTGTGAGCAGTGAGCCTCAGTACAGGGTGAGCACTGAGCCCTGGTACAGTGTGAGCAGTGAGCCTCGGTACAGTGTGAGCGGTGAGCCTCTGTACAGTTTGAGGAGTGAGCTCCAGTACATTGTGAGCAGTGAGCCTCAGTACAGTGTGAGCAGTGAGCCTTGGTACAGTGTGAGCAGTGACCCCAGTACAGTGTGAGTAGTAAGCGCTGGTGCAGTGTGAGCAGTGGGCCCCAGTACAGTGTGAGCAGTGAGCCATGGTACAGTGTGAGCAGTGAGCCACGGTACAGTGTGAGCAGTAAGCCCCAGTACAGCGTGATCAGTGAGCCCCAGTACACTGTGAGCAGTGAGCCCCGGTACAATGTGAGTAGTGAGCCCGAGTAGAGTGTGAGCAGTGAGCCCCGGTACAGTGTGAGCAGTAAGGCCCAGTACATTGTGAGCAGTGAGCCCCAGTACAGTGTGATCAGTAAGGCCCAGTACAGTGTGAACAGTGAGCCCCAGTACAGTGTGAGCAGTAAGACCCAGTACAGTGTGAGCAGTGAGCCTCGGTACAGTGTAAGCAGTGAGTCCCGGTACTGTGTGAGTAGTGAGCCCCAGTACCGCGTGAGCCATGAGCCCCAGTACAGTGAGAGCAGTGAGCCCAGTACAGGGTGAGCACTGAGCCCTGGTACAGTGTGAGCAGTGAGCCCCAGTACAGTGTGAGCAGTAAGACCCAGTACAGTGTGAGCAGTGAGCCTCGATACAGTGTGAGTAGTGTGCCCCAGTACAGCGTGAGCCATGAGCGCCAGTACAGTGAGAGCAGTGAGCCCAGGACAGTGTGAGCAGTGAGCCTCAGTACAGGGTGAGCACTGAGCCCTGGTACAGTGTGAGCAGTGAGCCTCGGTACAGTGTGAGCGGTGAGCCTCTGTACAGTTTGAGGAGTGAGCTCCAGTACATTGTGAGCACTGAGCCTCAGTACAGTGTGAGCAGTGAGCCTTGGTACAGTGTGAGCAGTGACCCCAGTACAGTGTGAGTAGTAAGCGCTGGTGCAGTGTGAGCAGTGGGCCCCAGTACAGTGTGAGCAGTGAGCCATGGTACAGTGTGAGCAGTGAGCCACGGTACAGTGTGAGCAGTAAGCCCCAGTACAGCGTGATCAGTGAGCCCCAGTACACTGTGAGCAGTGAGCCCCAGTACAATGTGAGTAGTGAGCCCGAGTAGAGTGTGAGCAGTGAGCCCCGGTACAGTGTGAGCAGTAAGGCCCAGTACATTGTGAGCAGTGAGCCCCAGTACAGTGTGATCAGTAAGGCCCAGTACAGTGTGAACAGTGAGCCCCAGTACAGTGTGAGCAGTAAGACCCAGTACAGTGTGAGCAGTGAGCCTCGGTACAGTGTAAGCAGTGAGTCCCGGTACTGTGTGAGTAGTGAGCCCCAGTACCGCGTGAGCCATGAGCCCCAGTACAGTGAGAGCAGTGAGCCCAGTACAGGGTGAGCACTGAGCCCTGGTACAGTGTGAGCAGTGAGCCCCAGTACAGTGTGAGCAGTGAGCCCAGTACAGTGCGAGCAGTGAGCCCCAGTACAGTGTGAGCAGTGAGCCTCAGTACAGTGTGAGCAGTGAGCCTCAGTACAGCGTGCACTATGAGCCCCAGTACATCATGAGCAGTGAGCCCCGACAAGTGTAAGCATTGAGACTCAGTATAGGGTGAGCACGGAGCTGCAGTACAGTGTGAGCAGTGAGCATCGGTACAGTGTGAGCAGTGAGCTTCGGTACAGTGTGAGCAGTGAGCCTCGGTACACAGTGAGCAGTGAGCCTCGGTACAGTGTGAGGAGTGAGCTCCAGTACATTGTGAGCAGTGACCCCAGTACAGTGTGAGTAGTGAGCTCGGGTACAGTGTGAGCAATGAGCCCAGGTACAGTGTGAGTAGTGAGCACTGGTGCAGTGTGAGCAGTGGGCCCCAGTACAGTGCGAGCAGTGTGCCTCGGTACAGTGAGAGCAGTGATCCCCAATACAGCGTGAACAGTGAGGCCCGGTACAGTATGAGTAGTGAGCCCCAGTACAGTGTGAGCCATGAGCCCCAATACAGCGAGAGCAGTGAGCCCCAGTACAGTGTGAGCAGAGAGCATCAGTACAGAGTGAGCACTGAGCCCTGGTACAGTGTGAGCAGTGAGCCTCGGTACAGTGTGTGCAGTGAACCCCGGTACAACGTGAGCAGTGAGCCCCGGTACAAGGTGAGCCATGAGCCCCAGTACAGTTTGAGCAGTGAGCCAATGTACAGTGTGAGCAGTGATCCCCAATACATTGAGAGCAGTGAGGCTCGGTACAGTATGAGTAGTGAGCCCCAGTACAGTGTGAGCCATGAGCCCCAATACATCGAGAGCATTGAGCCCCAGTACAGTGTGAGCAGTGAGCATCAGTACAGGGTTAGCACTGAGCCCTGGTACAGTGTGAGCAGAGAGCCTCGATACAGTGTGAGCAGTGAGTCTCGGTACAGTGTGAGCAGTGAGCCCTAGTACAGCATGAGCAGTAAGCGCCAGTACACTGTGAGCAGTGAACCCTGGTACAGCAAGAGCACTGAGTCCCTGTACAGCATAGCATGCGCAATGAGACTCAATGGATCGTGAGCAGTGAACCCCAGTGCAGCATGAGCAGTGAGCCCCAGTACAGCGTGAGCAATCAGTCCTGGTACAGTGTGATCAGTGAGTCCCAGTACAGCTTGAGTAGTGAGCCCCAGTACAACATGAGCATTGAGCCCTGGTACAGCGTGAGCAGTGAGCCCTGGGACCTTGTAAGCAGTGAGCCCTGGTACAGCGTGAGCAATGAGCCCTGGCAGAGCATGAGCAATGAGCCCTGTTACAGAGTGAGCAGTGAGCCCCGGTACAGCTTGAGCAGTGAGCCCCGGTACAGCATGAGCAGTGAGCCCCGGTACAGCGTGAGCAGTGAGCCCTGGTACCGTGTGAGCAGTGAGCCCTAGTACAGCATGAGTAATGAGCCCTGGTAAAGCATGAGCAGTGAGCTCTGTTACAACATGAGCAGTGAGTCCTAGTACAGCATGAGCAGTAAGCGCCAACACACTGTGAACAGTCAGCCCTGGTACAGCATGAGCAGTGAGTCCGTGTACAGTGTGAGCAGTGAGCCTCAGTACAGCAAGAGCAGTAAGCCCTGATATAGCATGCGCAATGAGACTCAGTAGATCATGAGCAGTGAAACCCAGTGCAGCATGCGCAGTAAGCCCTGGTACAGCATGAGCAGTGAGCCCCAGTACAGCGTCAGCAGTGAGCCCTGGTACAGCATGAGGAGTCAGCGCCAGTATACTGTGAGCAATGAGCCCTGGTACAGCATGAGCAGTCAGCGCCAGTATACCGTGAGCAATGAGCCCTGGTAGAGCTTGAGCAGTGAGCCCTGGTACAGCATGCGCAATGAGCCCCAGTACTACGTGAGCAGTGAGTCCCAGTACAGCGTGAGCGGTGAGCCATGGTTCAGCTTGAGCAGTGAGCCTCTGTACAGCATGAGCAGTGAGCCCTGGTACTGCGTGAGCAGTGAGCCCCGGTACAGCGTGAGCAGTCAGCCCAGGTACAATATGAGCAGTGAGCCCCGGTACAGCATGAGCAGTGAGCCCCAGTACAGCATGAGCAATGAGCCCAGGTACAGCGTGAGCAGTGAGCCCTGGTACAGCATGAGCAGTGAGCCCGAGTACAGTGTGAGCAGTGAGCCAAGGTACAGTGTGAGCAGTAAGGGTCAGTACAGTATGAGCAGTGAGCCCCAGTACAGTGTGAGCAGTAAGGCCCAGTACAGTGTGAGCAGTGAGCCTCGGTACAGTGTAAGCAGTGAGTCTCGGTACATTGTGAGCCATGAGCCCCAGTATAGTGAGAGCAGTGCGCCCAGTACAGCGTGAACAGTGAGCCTCAGTACAGGGTGAGCACTGAGCCCTGGTACAGTGTGAGCAGTGAGCCTCAGTACAGTGTGAGCAGTGAGCCACGGTACAGTGTGAGCAGTAAGCTCCAGTACAGCATGATCAGTGAGCCCCGGTACAGTGTGAGTAGTGAGCCCCAGTACAGTGTGAGTAGTGACCCCAGTACAGTGTGAGTAGTGAGCCGGAGTACAGCGTGAGCAATGAGCCCCAGTACAGTGTGAGCAGTGAGCCCCGGTACAAGGTGAGCCATGAGCCCCAGTATAGTGTGAGCAGTGAGCCAAAGTACAGTGTGAGCGGTGAGCCTCAGTACAGCAAGAGCAGTAAGCCCTGATACAGCGTGACCAATGAGCCCTGGTACAGCATGTGCAGTGAGCCCGGGTGCAGCTTGAGTAGTGAGCCTCAGTACAGCATGAGCAGTGTGCCCTGGTACAGTGTGAGCAGTGAGCCTCGGTACAGTGCAAGCAGTAAGCCCCAGTACAGTGTGAACAGAGAGCCCTGGTACAGTGTGAGCAGTGAGCCCTGGTACCGCTTGAGAAGTGAGCCCAGTTACAGAGTGAGCAGTGAGCCCCGGTACAGCTTGCGCAGTGAGCCCTGGTACCGCATAAGCAGTGAGCCCTGGTACAGCTTGAGCAGTGAGCCCCGGTACAGCTTGCGCCGTGAACCCTGGTACCGCATAAGCAGTGAGCCCTGGTACAGCTTGAGCAATGAGTCCTGGTACAGCATGAGCTGTGAGCCCTGGTACCGCATAAGCAGTGAGCCCTGGTACAGCTTGAGCAATGAGTCCTGGTACAGCATGAGCAGTGAGCCCTAGTACAGCATGAGCAGTAAGCGCCAGTACACTGTGAGCAGTGAACCCTGGTACAGCATGAGCAGTGAGCCTCTGTACAGTGTGAGGAGTGAGCTCCAGTACATTGTGAGCAGTGAGCCTCAGTACAGTGTGAGCAGTGAGCCTTGGTACAGTGTGAGCATTGACCCCAGTATAGTGTGAGTAGTGAGCTCGAGTACAGCGTGAGCAATGAGCCCAGGTACAGTGTGAATAGTGAGCACTGGTGCAGTGTGAGCAGTGGGCCCCAGTACAGTGCGAGCAGTGAGCCTCGGTACAGTGAGAGCAGTGAGGCCCGGTACAGTATGAGTCGTGAGCCCCAGTACAGTGTGAGCCATGAGCCCCAATACAGCGAGCGCAGTGAGGCCCGGTACAGTATGAGTAGTGAGCCCCAGTACAGTGTGAGCCATGAGCCCCAATACAGCGAGCGCAGTGAGGCCCGGTACAGTATGAGTAGTGAGCCCCAGTACAGTGTGAGCCATGAGCCCCAATACAGCGAGAGCAGTGAGCCCCAGTACAGTGTGAGCAGTGAGCATCAGTACAGGGTGAGCACTGAGCCCTGGTACAGTGTGAGCAGTGAGCCTTGATACAGTGTGAGCAGTGAGTCTCGGTACAGTGTGAACAGTGAGCCCCGGTACAGTGTGAGTAGTGAGCCCCAGTACATTGTGAGCAGTGCGCCTCAGTACAGTGTGAGCAGTTAGCACCCATACAGTGTGAGTAGTGACCCCAGTACATTGTGAGTAGTGAGCCTGAGTACAACGTGAGCAATGTGCCCCAGTACAGTGTGAGCAGTGAGCCTCGGTACAACGTGAGCAGTGAGCCCCGATACAAGGTGAGCCATGAGCCCCAGTACAGTGTGAGCAGTGAGCCAAAGTACAGTGTGAGCAGTGAGCCTCAGTACAGCAAGAGCAGTAAGCCCTGATATAGCATGAGCAATGAGCCCTGGTACAGCATGTGCAGTGAGCCCGGGTGCAGCATGAGCAGTGAACCCCAGTACAGCATGAGCAGTGAGCCACGGTACAGCTTGAGTAGTGAGCCTCTGTACAGCATGAGCAGTGAGCCCTGGTACAGTGCGAGCAGTGATCCCTGTTACTGCTTGAGAGGTGAGCCCTGTTACAGAGTGAGCAGTGAGCCCCAGTACAGCATAAGCAGTGAGCCCTGGTACAGCTTGAGCAATGAGTCCTGGTACAGCATGAGTAGTGAGCCCGAGTACAGCATGAGCAGTAAGCTCTACTACAGCGTGAGCAGTGAGCCTTGGTACAGCATGAGCAGTGAGCCCTAGTACAGCATGAGCAGTAAGCCCTACTACAGCGTGAGCAGTGAGCCTTGGTACAGCATGAGCAGTGAGCCCTAGTACAGCATGAGCAGTAAGCCTTAGTACTGCGTGAGCAGTGAGCCCTACTACAGTGTGAGTTGCGAGCCTTAGTAGAGTGTGAACAGTGAGTCCCAGTACAGCATGAGCAGTGAGCCCTGGTACTGCGTGAGCAGTGAGCCCTACTACAGTGTGAGTTGCGAGCCTTAGTACAGTGTGAACAGTGAGTCCCAGTACAGCATGAGCAGTGAGCCCTAGTACAGCATGAGCAGTAAGCCCTACTACAGCTTGAGCAGTGAGCCTTGGTACAGCATGAGCAGTGAACCCTGGTACAGCATGAGCAGTAAGCCCTAGTACTGCGTGAGCAGTGAGCCCTACTACAGTGTGAGTTGCGAGCCTTAGTACAGTGTGAACAGTGAGCCCTAGTACAGCATGAGCAGTAAGCCCTACTACAGCGTGAGCAGTGAGCCTTGGTACAGCATGAGCAGTGAGCCCTAGTACAGCATGAGCAGTAAGCCCTAGTACTGCGTGAGCAGTGAGCCCTACTACAGTGTGAGTTGCGAGCCTTAGTACAGTGTGAACAGTGAGTCCCAGTACAGCATGAGCAGTGAGCCCTGGTACTGCGTGAGCAGTGAGCCCTACTACAGTGTGAGTTGTGAGCCTTAGTACAGTGTGAACAGTGAGTCCCAGTACAGCATGAGCAGTGAGCTTCAGTACACCGTGAGCAGAAGGCCCTGTTACAGTGTCGGCAAGCGTGGGCATTGAGCCACAGTACAGTGTCGGCAAGCGTGGGCAGTGAGCCCCAGTACAGTGTCGGCAAGTGTGGGCAGTGAGCTCCAGTACAGTGTCGGCAAGCGTGGGCAGTGAGCCCTACTACAGCGTGAGCAGTGAGCCTTGGTACAGCATGAGCAGTGAGCCCTAGTACAGCATGAGCAGTGAGCCTCTGTACAGTGTGAATAGTGAGCCACGGTACAGCTTGAGTAGTGAGCCTCTGTACAGCATGAGCAGTGAGCCCTGGTACAGTGTGAGCAGTGAGCCCTGGTACTGCTTGAGAAGTGAGCCCTGTTACAGAGTGAGCAGTGAGCCCCGGTACAGCATAAGCAGTGAGCCCTGGAACAGCTTGAGCAATGAGTCCTGGTACAGCATGAGCAGTGAGCCCTAGTACAGCATGAGCAGTAAGCCCTACTACAGCGTGAGCAGTGAGCCTTGGTACAGCATGAGCAGTGAGCCCTAGTACAGCATGAGCAGTGAGCCCTACTACAGCGTGAGCAGTGAGCCTTGGTACAGCATGAGCAGTGAGCCCTAGTACAGCATGAGCAGTGAGCCCTACTACAGCGTGAGCAGTGAGCCTTGGTACAGCATGAGCAGTGAACCCTGGTACAGCAGGAGCAGTGAGCCTCTGTACAGTGTGAGGAGTGAGCTCCAGTACATTGTGAGCAGTGAGCCTCAGTACAGTGTGAGCAGTGAGCCTTGGTACAGTGTGAGCAATGACCCCAGTACAATGTGAGTAGTGAGCTCGAGTACAGCGTGAGCAATGAGCCCAGGTACAGTGTGAGTAGTGAGCACTGGTGCAGTGTCGGCAAGCGTGAGCAGAGAGCCCCAGTACAGTGTCGGCAAGCGTGGGCATTGAGCCCCAGTACAGTGTCAGCAAGCGTGGGCATTGAGCCCCAGTACAGTGTCGGCAAGCGTGGGCAGTGAGCCCCAGTACAGTGTCGGCAAGTGTGGGCAGTGAGCCCCAGTACAGTGTCGGCAAGCGTGGGCAGTGAGCCCCAGTACAGTGTGAGCAGTGAGCCCCAGTACAGGATGAACAGTGAGCCTCAGTACAGTGAGAGCTGTGAGCCCCAGTACAGCATGAGCAGTGAGCCCCGGTACAGCGTGAGCAGAGAGACTCAGTACAGCGTGAGTAGTGAGCCGCAGAACAGTGTGAGCAGTGAGTCCCGGTACAGCATGAGCAGTGAGCCCCAGTACAGTGTGCACAATGAGCCCTGGTAATGTGTGAGCAGTGAGCCTCTGAACAATGTGAGCAATAAGCCCCAGTGCAGCGTGAGCAGTGAACCCTAGTACAGTGTGAGCAGTGAGCCCCGGTACAGCGTGAGCAGTGAACCCTGGTACAGTGTGAGTAGTGAGCCCCAGTACAGCATTAACTGTGAGCCTCTGTACTGCATGCGCAATGAGCCCCGGTACAGTGTGAGTAGTCAGCCCCAGTACATTGTGAGCAGTTATCCTCAGTACAATTTGAGCAATGAGCCCCGGTATAGTGTGAGCAGTGATCCAAGTACAGCGTGCGCAGTGAGTCACGGTACAGCATAAGCAATGAGCCTCGGTACAGTGTGAGTAGTGAGCCCAAGTCCAGCGTGAGCCGTGAGTCCCAGTATAGTGTGAGCAGTGCGCCCCGGTATAGTGTGAGCAGTGATCCAAGTACAGCGTGCGCAGTGAGTCACGGTACAGCATAAGCAATGAGCCTCGGTACAGTGTGAGTAGTGAGCCCAAGTCCAGCGTGAGCCGTGAGTCCCAGTATAGTGTGAGCAGTGCGCCCCGGTACAGTGTGAGCAGCGATCCCCAGTATAGTGTGAGCAGTGATCCCCAGTACAGTGTGAGCAGTGACCCCCTGTACAGCGGAAACAGTGAGCCCTGGTACATTGTGAGCAGTGAGCCCCAGCACAGCATGAGCAGCGAGCCCCAGTACAGGATGAACAGTGAGCCCCAGTACAGTGTGAGCAGAGAGCCCCAGTAGAGCATCAACAGTGAGCCTCTATACAGTGCGTGCAATGATCCCCGGTACAGTGTGAATAGTGAGCCCCAGTACATCATGAGCAGCGAGCCCCGGCAAACGTAAGCATTGAGACTCAGTTAAGGGTGAGCAGTGAGCCCCAGTACAGTGTGAGCAGTGAGACTCGGTACACTGTGAGCGGTGAGCCCCAGTACAGTATGAACAGTGAGCCCAGGTACAGCGTGAGTCGTGAGCCTCGGTACACAATGAGCACTGAGCCCTGGTACAGTGTGCGCAATGAGCCCAGGTAAAGTGTGAGCAGTGAGCCTCAGAACGGTGTGAGCAAATAGCCCCAGTACAGCGTGAGCAGTGAGCCCTGATACAGTGAGAGCACGGAGCCCCAGTACAGTGTGAGTAGTGAACCCCAGTGCAGTGTGAGCAGTAAACCCTAGTACAGTGTGAGCAGTGAGCCCCGGTACAGTGTGAGCAGTGAACCCTGGTACAGTGTGAGTAGTGAGCCTCAGTACAGTGTGAGCAGTGAACCCTGGTACAGCATGAGCAGTCAGTGCCAGTACACCATGAGCAGTGTGCCATGGTACAGCAAGACCTGTGACTCCCCTGTACAGCATGAGCAGTGAGCCCTGCTACAGCGTGCACTGTGAGCCCCAGTACATCGTGAACAATGAGCCCTGGTACAGCATGAGCATTGAGTCCCTGTAAAATGTGAGCAGTGAGCCCCAGTACAGCGTGAGCAGTGAGCCCTGGTACTGCGTGAGCAGTGAGCCCCTGTACAGTGTGAGTTGCGAGCCTTAGTACAGTGTGAACAGTGAGCCCCAGTACAGCATGAGCAGTGAGCTTCAGTACACCGTAAGCAGTAGGCCCTGTTACAGCGTGAGCAGTGAACCTCAGTACACCGTGAGCAATGAGCCCTGGTACAGCATGAGCAGTGAGCCCTAGTACAGCATGAGCAGTGAGCCCTGCTACAGCGTGCACTGTGAGCCCGAGTACATCGTGAGCAATGAGCCCTGGTACAGCATGAGCATTGAGTCCCTGTAAAATGTGAGCAGTGAGCCTCAGTACAGCGTGAGCAGTGAGCACCAGTACAGTGAAAGCAGTGAGCCCCTGTACAGTGTGAGCTGCGAGCCTTAGTACAGAGTGACAGTGAGCCCCCGTACAGTATGAGCAGTGAGCCTCAGTGCAGCGTGAGCAGTGAGCCTCTGTAAAGCCTGCACTATGAGCCCCAGTAAATCATGAGCAGTGAGCACTGGCATATAAGCATGAGATTGAGCCTCAGTACAGTGTGAGCAGTGAGCGTCGGTATAGTGTGAGCAGTGAGCCTCGGTACACCGTGAGCAGTGAGCCTCGGTACAGTGTGAGTAGTGAGCCCCAGTATAGCGTGCGCAGTGAGCCTCAGTACAGCATAAGCAATGAGCCCCGGTACAGTGTGAGCAATGAGCCCCAGTATAATAGTGTGAGCAGTGAGCCCCAGTATAATAGTGGGAGCAGTGAGCCACGGTCGTGTGAGCACTGAGCCCCATTACAGTGTGAGTAGCGAACCTAAATGCAGCGTGAGCAGTGAACCCTGGTCCAGTGTGAGCAGTGTGCCCCGGTACATCATGAGCAGTGAAACCTAGTACAGCATGAGCAGTGAGCCCGGGTACAGCGTGAGCAGCGAGCCTCAGTACAGCATGAACAGTGAGCCTCAGTACATTATGCGCAGTGAGCCGCAGTGCAGCTTGAGCAGTGAGCCCCAGTACAGCGTGAGCAGCGAGCGCCAGCACGGTGTGAGCAGCAAGCCCCAGCAAGCATAAGCAGTGAGCCCCAGTACAGTGTCGGCAAGCGTGGGCATTGAGCCCCAGTACAGTGTCGGCAAGCGTGAGCAGTGAGCCCCAGTACAGTGTCGGCAAGCGTGAGCAGTGAGCCCCAGTACAGTGTCGGCAAGCGTGCGCATTGAGCCCCAGTTCAGTGTCGGCAAGCGTGGGCAGTGAGCCCCAGTACAGTGTCGGCAAGTGTGGGCAGTGAGCCCCAGTACAGTGTCGGCAAGCGTGGGCAGTGAGCCCCAGTACAGTGTCGGCAAGCGTGGGCATTGAGCCCCAGTTCAGTGTCGGCAAGCGTGGGCATTGAGCCCCAGTACAGTGTCGGCAAGCGTGGGCAGTGAGCCCCAGTACAGTGTCGGCAAGTGTGGGCAGTGAGCCCCAGTACAGTGTGAGCAGTGAGCCCTGGTAGAGCTTGCGCAATGAGCCCCAGTACAGCATGAGCAATTAGCCCCAGTACAGTTTGAACAGTGAGCCCTGGTACAGCATGAGGAATCAGCCCTGGTACAGCTTGAGCAGTGAGCCACAGTACTGCATGAGCAGTGAGCTCCAGTACAGCATGGGCAATTAGCTCCAGTACAGCATGGGCAGTGAGCCCTAGTACAGCATGTGCAGTGAACCCCAGTACAGCTTGCGCAGTGAGCCCCAGTACAGCGTGAGCACTGAGCCCCAGTACAGTTTGAATAGTGAGCCCTGGTACAGCATGAGCAATCAGCCCTGGTACAGCTTGAGCAGTGAGCCCTAGTACAGCGTGAGCAGTGAGCCCTGGTACAGCTTGAGCAGTGAACCCCAGTACAGCTTGAGCAGTGAGCCCTAGTACAATGTGAGCAGTGAACCCCAGTACAGCATGAGCAGTGAGCCTCAGCACGACATGAGCAGTGAGCCGCAGTACAGCAAGCGTAATGAGCCCCAGTACGGTGTGAGGAGTGAGCCCCAGTACAGCATGAACAGTGAGCCTCGGTACAGTGTGAGCAGTGAGCTCTGGTACAGCTTGAGCAGTGAACCCTGATACAGCGTGCGCAATGAGTCCCAGTACGGTGTGAGCAGTGTGCCCAGTCCAGTGTGAGGAGTGAGCCCCACTACAGCATGAGCAGTGAGCCCTGGTACAGCTTGAGCAATGAGTCCTGGTACAGCATGAGCAGTGAGCCTTGGTACAGCATGAGCAGTGAGCCCTAGTACAGCATGAGCAGTAAGCGCCAGTACACTGTGAGCAGTGAACCCTGGTACAGCATGAGCAGTGAGCATCTTTACAGTGTGAGGAGTGAGCTCCAGTACATTGTGAGCAGTGAGCCTCAGTACAGTGTGAGCAGTGTGCCTTGGTACAGTGTAAGCATTGACCCCAGTACAGTGTGAGTAGTAAGCTCGAGTAGCGTGAGCAATGAGCCCAGGTACAGTGTGAATAGTGAGCACTGGTGCAGTGCGAGCAGTGAGCCTCGGTACAGTGAGAGCAGTGAGGCCCGGTACAGTATGAGTCGTGAGCCCCAGTACAGTGTGAGCTTTGAGCCCAATACAGCGAGCGCAGTGAGGCCCGGTACAGTATGAGTAGTGAGCCCCAGTACAGTGTGAGCCATGAGCCCCAATACAGCAAGAGCAGTGAGCCCCAGTACAGTGTGAGCAGTGAGCCAAAGTACAGTGTGAGCAGTGAGCCAAAGTACAGCAAGAGCAGTAAGCCCTGATATAGCATGAGCAATGAGCCCTGGTACAGCATGTGCAGTGAGCCCTGGTACAGCGTGAGCGATGAACCTTGGTACAGCATGAGCATTGAGCCCCGGTACAGCTTGAGTAGTGTGCCTCAGTACAGCATGAGCAGTGAGTCCTGGTACAGAGTGATCAGTGAGCCCCGGTACAGCGTGAGCAGTGAGCCCTGGTACAGTATGAGTCGTGAGCCCCAGTACAGTGCGAGCTTTGAGCCCCAATACAGCGAGCGCAGTGAGGCCCGGTACAGTATGAGTAGTGAGCCCCAGTACAGTGTGAGCCATGAGCCCCAATACAGCGAGAGCAGTGATCCCCAGTACAGTGTGAGCCATGAGCCCCAATACAGCGAGAGCAGTGAGCCCCAGTACAGTGTGAGCAGTGAGCATCAGTACAGGGTGAGCACTGAGCCCTGATACAGTGTGAGCAGTGAGCCTTGATACAGTGTGAGCAGTGAGTCTCGGTACAGTGTGAGCAGTGAGCCCCGGTACAGTGTGAGTAGTGAGCCCCAGTACATTGTGAGCAGTGCGACTCAGTACAGTGTGAGCAGTTAGCCCCCATACAGTGTGAGTAGTGACCCCAGTACATTGTGAGTAGTGAGCCTGAGTACATTGTGAGCAGTGCGCCTCAGTACAGTGTGAGCAGTTAGCCCCCGTACAGTGTGAGTAGTGACCCCAGTACAGTGTGAGTAGTGAGCCTCGGTACAAGGTGAGCCATGAGCCCCAGTACAGTGTGAGCAGTGAGCCAAAGTACAGTGTGAGCAGTGAGCCTCAGTACAGCAAGAGCAGTAAGCCCTGATATAGCATGAGCAATGAGCCCTGGTACAGCATGTGCAGTGAGCCCTGGTACAGCGTGAGCAATGAACCTTGGTACAGCATGAGCAGTGAGCCCCGGTACAGCTTGAGTAGTGTGCCTCAGTACAGCATGAGCAGTGAGCCCTGGTACAGAGTGATCAGTGAGCCCCGGTACTGCTTGAGCAGTGAGCCCTACTACAGCGTGAGCAGTGAGCCCTAGTACAGCATGAGCAGTGAGCCTTGGTACCGCTGGAGTAATGAGCCTTGTTACAGAGTGAGCAGTGAGTCCCGGTACCGCGTGAGCAATGATCCCTGGTACAGCATGAGCAATGAGCCCTAGTACAGCATAAGCAGTGAGCCCTAGTACAGCATGAGCAGTAAGCACCAGTACAGTGTGAGCAGTGAGCCCTGGTACAGCTCGAGCAGAGGGCTGTGGTATAGCATGCGCAATGACTCTCGTAGATCGTGAGCAGTGAAGCCCAGTGCAGCATGAGCAGTAAGCACCAGTACAGCATGAGCAATGAGCCCTGGCACAGCGTGAGCAGTGAGCCCTGGCACAGCGTGAGCAGTGAGCCCCAGTACAGCGTGAGCAATGAGTCCCAGTACGGTGTGAGCAGTGTGCCCAGTCCAGTGTGAGGAGTGAGCCCCACTACAGCATGAGCAGTGAGCCCTGGTACAGCTTGAGCAATGAGTCCTGGTACAGCATGAGCAGTGAGCCTTGGTACAGCATGAGCAGTGAGCCCTAGTACAGCATGAGCAGTAAGCGCCAGTACACTGTGAGCAGTGAACCCTGGTACAGCATGAGCAGTGAGCATCTTTACAGTGTGAGGAGTGAGCTCCAGTACATTGTGAGCAGTGAGCCTCAGTACAGTGTGAGCAGTGTGCCTTGGTACAGTGTAAGCATTGACCCCAGTACAGTGTGAGTAGTAAGCTCGAGTAGCGTGAGCAATGAGCCCAGGTACAGTGTGAATAGTGAGCACTGGTGCAGTGCGAGCAGTGAGCCTCGGTACAGTGAGAGCAGTGAGGCCCGGTACAGTATGAGTCGTGAGCCCCAGTACAGTGTGAGCTTTGAGCCCAATACAGCGAGCGCAGTGAGGCCCGGTACAGTATGAGTAGTGAGCCCCAGTACAGTGTGAGCCATGAGCCCCAATACAGCAAGAGCAGTGAGCCCCAGTACAGTGTGAGCAGTGAGCCAAAGTACAGTGTGAGCAGTGAGCCTCAGTACAGCAAGAGCAGTAAGCCCTGATATAGCATGAGCAATGAGCCCTGGTACAGCATGTGCAGTGAGCCCTGGTACAGCGTGAGCGATGAACCTTGGTACAGCATGAGCATTGAGCCCCGGTACAGCTTGAGTAGTGTGCCTCAGTACAGCATGAGCAGTGAGTCCTGGTACAGAGTGATCAGTGAGCCCCGGTACAGCGTGAGCAGTGAGCCCTGGTACAGTATGAGTCGTGAGCCCCAGTACAGTGCGAGCTTTGAGCCCCAATACAGCGAGCGCAGTGAGGCCCGGTACAGTATGAGTAGTGAGCCCCAGTACAGTGTGAGCCATGAGCCCCAATACAGCGAGAGCAGTGATCCCCAGTACAGTGTGAGCCATGAGCCCCAATACAGCGAGAGCAGTGAGCCCCAGTACAGTGTGAGCAGTGAGCATCAGTACAGGGTGAGCACTGAGCCCTGATACAGTGTGAGCAGTGAGCCTTGATACAGTGTGAGCAGTGAGTCTCGGTACAGTGTGAGCAGTGAGCCCCGGTACAGTGTGAGTAGTGAGCCCCAGTACATTGTGAGCAGTGCGACTCAGTACAGTGTGAGCAGTTAGCCCCCATACAGTGTGAGTAGTGACCCCAGTACATTGTGAGTAGTGAGCCTGAGTACATTGTGAGCAGTGCGCCTCAGTACAGTGTGAGCAGTTAGCCCCCGTACAGTGTGAGTAGTGACCCCAGTACAGTGTGAGTAGTGAGCCTCGGTACAAGGTGAGCCATGAGCCCCAGTACAGTGTGAGCAGTGAGCCAAAGTACAGTGTGAGCAGTGAGCCTCAGTACAGCAAGAGCAGTAAGCCCTGATATAGCATGAGCAATGAGCCCTGGTACAGCATGAGCAGTGAGCCTTGGTACCGCTTGAGTAATGAGCCTTGTTACAGAGTGAGCAGTGAGTCCCGGTACCGCGTGAGCAATGATCCCTGGTACAGCATGAGCAATGAGCCCTAGTACAGCATAAGCAGTGAGCCCTAGTACAGCATGAGCAGTAAGCACCAGTACAGTGTGAGCAGTGAGCCCTGGTACAGCTCGAGCAGAGGGCTGTGGTATAGCATGCGCAATGACTCTCGTAGATCGTGAGCAGTGAAGCCCAGTGCAGCATGAGCAGTAAGCCCCAGTACAGCATGAGCAATGAGCCCTGGCACAGCGTGAGCAGTGAGCCCTGGCACAGCGTGAGCAGTGAGCCCCAGTACAGCGTGAGCAATCAGTCCTGGTACAGTGTGATCAGTGAGCCCCGGTACAGCATAGCAGTAAGCCCTGATACAGTGTGAGCAGTGAGCCCCAGTAGAGCTTGAGTAGTGAGCCCCAGTACAACATGAGCATTGAGCCCTGGTACAGCGTGAGCAGTGAGCCCTGGTACTGCTTGAGTACTGAGCCCTGGTACAGCGTGAGCAATGAGCCCTGGCAGAGCATGAGCAATGAGCCCTGTTACAGAGTGAGCAGTGAGCCCTGGTACTGCGTGAGCAGTGAGCCCTGGTACAGCATGAGTAGTGAGCCCTGGTACTGCGTGAGCAGTGAGACCCGGTACAGCATGAGCAATGAGCCCTGGTACAGCATGAGCAGTGAGCCCCAGTACAGCGTGAGCAGTGAGCCCCAGTACTGCGTGAGCAGTGAGCCCAGGTACAGCGTGAGCAGTGAGCGCCTGTACAGCATGAGCAGTGAGCCCTGGTACAGCATGAGCAATGAGCCCTGGTACAGCATAAGCAGTGAGCCCTAGTACAGCATGAGCAGTCAGTGCCAGTACACCATGAGCAGTGTGCCATGGTACAGCATGAGCTGTGACTCCCCTGTACAGCATGAGCAGTGAGCCCTGCTACAGCGTGCACTATGAGCCCCAGTACATCGTGAGCAATGAGCCCTGGTACAGCATGAGCATTGAGTCCCTGTAAAATGTGAGCAGTGAGCCCCAGTACAGCGTGAGCAGTGAGCCCTGGTACTGCATGAGCAGTGAGCCCCGGTACAGCGTGAGCAGGGGACCCAGTACAGCATGAGCATTGAGCCCCAGTACACCGTGAGCAGTAGGCCCTGTTACAGCTTGAGCAGTGAACCTCATTACACCGTGAGCAATGAGCCCTGGTACAGCATGAGCAGTGAGCCCTAGTACAGCATGAGCAGTCAGTGCCAGTACACCATGAGCAGTGTGCCATGGTACAGCATGAGCTGTGACTCCCCTGTACAGCGTGAGCAGTGAGCCTTGCTACAGCGTGCACTATGAGCCCCAGTACATCGTGAGCAATGAGCCCTGGCAAGCATGAGCATTGAGTCCCTGCAAAATGTGAGCAGTGAGCCCCAGTACAGCGTGAGCAGTGAGCCCGAGTACAGTGTGAGCATTGAGCCTCAGTACATCGTGAGCAGTGAGCCCCAGTACAGTGTGAGCAGTGAGCCATGGAATAGTGTGAGCAGTGAGCCTTGGTACACCATGAGCAGTGAGCCTCGGTAAACCGTGAGCAGTGAGTCCCGGTACAGTGTGAGCAGGGAGCCCCAGTACAGTGTGAGCCATGACCCCAGTACAGTGTGAGCAGTGAGCCACCGTACAGCATAAGTAATGAGCCCCGGTACAGTGTGAGCAGCGAGCCCCGGTACAGTGTGAGCAGCGAGCCCCGGTACAGTGTGAGTAGTGAGCCCCAGTACAGTGTGAGCAGTGAGCCCCAGTACAGTGTGAGCAGTGAGCCCTGGTACAGCTTGAAAAGTGAGCCCCAGTACAGCATGAGCAATGAGCCCTGGTACAGCATAAGCAGTGATCCCTGGTACAGTGTGAGCAGTGAGCCCCAGTACAGCTTGAGCAGTGAGCCCCAGTACAGCATGAGCAATGAGCCCTGGTACAGCATAAGCAGTGATCCCTGGTACAGCTTAAGCAGTGAGCCCCAGTACAGCATGAGCAATCAGCGCCAGTACAGCTTGAGCAGTGAGCCCCAGTACAGCATGAGCAATCAGCCCTGGTACAGCTTGAGCAGTGAGCCCTGGTACAGCATGCGCACTGAGCCCCAGTACAGTGTGAGCAGCGAGCCCCAGTACAGCGTGAACAGTGAGTCCCTGTACAGCATGAACAATCAGCCCTGGTTCAGCTTGAACAGTGAGCCCTGGTACAGCTTGAGCAGTGAGGTCTGGTACAGCATGCGCAATGAACCCCAGTACAGTGTGAGCAGTGAACCCCAGTACAACATGAGCAGTGAGCCGTGGTACCGTGTGAGGAAGCAGCCCCAGAGCATCCCGCTGGCAGTCAGTCCTAGTCCTAGGTTGAGGGGAAGCAGTGCTGGTACTTACCTTGGAGCAGCTGAGTGCCGGTAGCTAGCGGTCTGGGGCTTGAAGAAGAGTGGGACAGCTATTGGACTGAGATCTGGCGTGGGTAATCAGACCATGTGCGGAGGCCCTGCGCTGAGCTACTACAATGTAATGTCTATTTGAAATTTCCTTCCTTACTGTAATGTCACATCTTTAGTGATGTCCTATTTTAACTTATTTTTCAACTCTTTAAATAGTACAACTACTTTTATTCCTGCAATGTATCCAAGAGTAGTACCAAGGCACTTGTACCTAAGATGTCACCTTAAGAGGCAGACATTGTAAAAGCTTTTCTCTGTACTCCTACAATGGAGTACTCGTGACAATAAAAGGATATTGTGTATTGAGATCACAATATCATAAGGTTTAGGTTATATATTAAAAAAAGGACAAGGAAAATTTCAGAGTAAAATTACTTAACTGGGGGAGGGTCAATGTCAATGGATGAGTATGTATCTGAGCAAGGTAAATTGGACACAACAACTGGCCGGAAAAACTGGAATTCAATAGATTGAGAAGGAGATAGTTTGATTATAATGGAGGTACATTCCCACAAGGGAGACAGTTGGGACAGACAAAATCTGAACTTCCTGAATTAGATTCCATACAGCGTGGAAACAGGCCCTTCGGACTAACCAGTCCACACCAACCCTCTGAAGAGTAACCCACCCAGACTAATTGACCTGACACTATGGGCAATCCACTTGACCTGTACATCCTTGGACTGTGGGGGGAAACTGGAGGAAACCCATACTGACACAGGGAGAACGTGCAAACTCCACACAGACAATTACATGAGGCTGGGATCAAACCTGGGATACTGGTGCTGTAAGGCAAAAGTACTAACCACTGAGCTACCATGCCTGACGAGCAGTTGAGAGTAAGATAAAAATAAATGATCATAAGACGGAAGTCAGGGTGATAATAAAAGTGAGAGTCAGGCACAATATGGAAAGTTCAGAAGGGATGAAGAAATACATCTCAGCCAATATAAAAGGAGATCTTGATTTTTGATGTATAAGTAAAAGGATGGTAAAAGGGTGATTTCCACATCAGTGTGAATGGTACTCAACTGAAGTACTAGATGAATACTTTGTACCTGTATTTATCAAAGAGAATGATGCTGCCAATATGAGAAAGAAAATTGTTGAGTCATTTGATGGGCTAAAACAGTTTTATAAAGGCATTTTATTAAAGAAACATATTCCACAGTGCAAAAGTCAAATCACAGTGTGATTTACATTGAAAAATTCAGATATAGACCAATCAGGTCAGCAATTAAAACCTTTGACAATCATCAGGTCAGGAAGCATCTGAAGAGAAAGAGATTTCATATTACGGGTTGAAATTTTCTTTCATCAGGAAGGGTAATTAGAAAAGCAAGGAAGTATACAAAATATAAACAATGAAAGATTCCACAGGTACATAAATAACAGAAGAAAATCAGGGATTGGTCTTTAAAGAATGGATGAGCTAAACTTACAGGTAGGAACACAACAGCAGGGGTAAGCCTCCTTGAGCATGCCCCAGCATTTAAGATCACAGTTGATCATCTATCTCGACACCATATTCCTGCATTATCCCCATATGTGTAGATGTCATTAGTAACTAGAAATCTATCAAATCTTTGTCTTGAACTTAATTAGTGACTAGACCTTCATAGCCCTCTGGACTACAGATATCCAAAGATTCACCACCCTCTGAGTGAAGAGGTTCCTCTTTGTCTTAGCCTTAACTGACCTGCCTTTTGTTCTCAGCCTCTGTTCCCTCATTCAGGATCCCAGAGCTGGGGAAAAAAACAACCCTCCTGCATCTATTCTGTTTAATCCTCTCAGAATTGTATATGTTTCTAAAAGTTCACTTCTCATTCTTCTATATTCTAGAGAACACAGACTCAAACTCCTCAATCTCTCCTGATTGGACTATCCAAGGAATTAGGAGAAAGTGAAGACTGCAGATGCTGGAGATCAGAGCTTAAAAATGTGTTGCTGGAAAAGCGCAGCAGGTCAGGCAGCATCCAAGGAGCAGGAGAATCGACATTTCGGGCATAAGCCCTTCTTCAGGAATGAGGAGGGTGTGCCAAGCAGGCTAAGATAAAAGGTAGGGAGGAGGGACTTGGGGGAGGGGCGTTGGGAATATGATAGGTGGAGGAGGTTAAGGTGAGGGTGATAGGCTGGAGAGGCGGTGGGGGCGGAGAGGTCGGGAAGAAGATTGCAGGTCAAGAAGGCAGTGCTCAGTCTGAGGGTTGGGACTGAGAAAAGGTGGGGGAGGGGAAATGAGGAAGCTGGAGAAACCTGCATTCATCCCTTGTGGTTGGAGGGCTCCTAGGCGGAAGATGAGGCGCTCTTCCTCCAGACGTCGTGTTGCCATGGTCTGGCGATGGAGGAGGCCAAGGACCTGCATGTCCTTGGCGGAGTGGGAGGGGGACTGAAAGTGTTCAGCCATGGGGCGGTTGGGTTGGTTAGTGTGGGTGTCCCAGAGGTGCTCTCTGAAACATTCCGCAAGTAGGCGGCCTGTCTCCCCAATGTATAGGAGGCCACATTGGGTGCAGCGGATGCAGTAAATGATGTGGGTGGAGGTGCAAGTGAATTTCTGATGGATATGGAAGGATCCCTTGGGGCCTTGGAGGGAAGTGAGGGGGGAGGTGTGGGCACAAGTTTTGCATTTCTTGCGGTTGCAGGGAAAGATGCCTGGAGTGGAGATTGGGTTGGTGGGGGGTGTAGATCTGACGAGGGAGTGGTGGAGAGAGTGGTCTTTCTGGAACGCTGATAGGGGTGGGGAGGGAAATATATACCTGATGGTGGGGTCCGTTTGGAGGTGTCGGAAATGACGACGGATGATACGATGTATATGAAGGGTTGGTGGGGTGGAGGTGAGGACCAGTGGGGTTCTGTCCTGGTGGCGATTGGAGGGGCGGGGCTCAAGGGCAGAGGAGCGGGAAGTAGAGGAGATGCGGTGGAGAGCATCGTCGACCATGTCTGAGGGGTAACTGTGGGTTGCGTTTTTACAGGGGGCAGGCTACCTAGATTACACCTCCTCCCACCCTGCCCCCTGTAAAAACGCCATCCCATATTCCCAATTCCTTCGCCTTTGCCGCATCTGCTCCCAGGAGGACCAATTCCAATACCGAACCCAGATGACCTCCTTCTTCAAAGACCGCAATTTCCCCTCAGACATGGTTGACGATGCTCTCCACCACATCTCCTCCACTTCCCGCTCCTCCGCCCTTGAACCCCGCCCCTCCAATCGCCACCAGGACAGAACCCCACTGGTCCTCACTTACCACCCCACCAACCTCCAGATACATTGTATCATCCTTCATCATTTCCGCCACCTCCAAAAAGACCCCACCACCAAGGATATATTTCCCCCCCCACCCCTATCAGCGTTCCATAAAGACCACTCCCTCCGCGACTCCCTCATCAGATCCACACCCCCCACCAACCCAATCTCCACTCCTGGCACCTTCCCCTGCAACCGCAAGAAATGCAAAACTTGCGCCCACACCTCCCCCCTCACTTCCCTCCAAGGCCCCAAGGGATCCTTCCATATCCATCAGAAATTCACCTGCACCTCCACACACATCATTTACTGCATCCGCTGCACCCGATGTGGCCTCCTCTACACTGGAGAGACAGGCCACCTACTTGCGGAACATTTCAGAGAACACCTCTGGGATACCCGCACCAACCAACCCAACTGCCCTGTGGCTGAACACTTTCAGTCCCCCTCCCACTCCGCCAAGGACATACAGGTCCTTGGCCTCCTCCATCGCCAGACCATGGCAACACGACATCTGGAGAAAGAGCGCCTCATCTTCCATCTAGAAACCCTCCAACCACAAGGGATGAATGCAGGTTTCTCCAGCTTTCTCATTTCCCCTCCCCCCACCTTTTCTCAGTCCCAACCTTCAGACTGAGCACTGCCTTCTTGACCTGCAATCTTCTTCCCAACCTCTCTGCCCCCACCCCCACCCCCTCTCCGGCCTATCACCTTCACCTTAACCTCGTTCCACCTATCGTATTCCCAATGCCCCTCCCCCAAGTCCCTCCTCCCTACCTTTTATCTTAGCCTGCTTGGCACACCCTCCTCATTCCGGAAGAAGGGCTTATGCCCGAAACGTCGATTCTCCTGTTCCTTTGATGCTGCCTATCCAAGGAATTAGTCCACTGAATCTTTGCTGTATTGCTTTTAGGGCAAGTACATCCTTCCTCAGGCAAGGGAACCGGTATTGCATACAATAGTCCAAGTGTGGTCTAGCCAGCTTTCTATACAATTGAAGCAAGACCTATCTGCTTCCATACTCAATCTCTTGTGATAAATGTTAATGGACTATTTGCTTCTGAATTGCTTGTTGAACCAATGACTTACCAAGGGCACCTAGGACCATTTGAACATTGACACTTTGCAAACTTTTCACATTCAAGAAATACTCCACATCTCTGTTCCTTCTACCAAAATGGATAACCTCATACTTACCCATATTACATTCTATCTGTCATCCTCTTGTGAACTTAGTCAATTTGTCTTATCTTCCCTGAAGTGTCTTTGTATCCACCTCATAATTCACACTCACAAGTTTTGTGTCATCTGCAAACTTAAAAATATTACAATTGGCCCCCAGATCAAAATCATTGACATCGATTATGTGAAACTTGGGCTCAAGCAATGATCCTTGTGGTAACCCATTTGTCATACCCTTTCAAACTGAAAACAACCCTTTTATTCCTACTCTCTCCTTTCTGCCTGTTAACCACTCCTCAATCCATGCTAGCCTGTTGCCTCTAATTCCATGCACTTTCATTTTGTTTAGTAAGCTCCTGTGCAGGACTTTGTCAAAACTCTTATGAAAATCCAAATACATCACACCCACTGATTCCCCTTACTAACTCTGACTGTAACATTCTCAAAAAAACTGTCTCACTTGGTCAAACATGCTTTCCCCTTTGTAAATCAATGATGACTGCTCAATCAGACATTATTTGCTAAATATCCAGCAACCACATCCTTTATAATAGATTTTTGTATTTTCCCTAATACAGACATCAACGTAATGGGTGTGTAGTTCCTTGTTTCCTTTCTCCTTCCCTCCTTAGCCAATGGAGTTACATTTGCAGCCTTCCAAACTGCGGTCACTATCATTGGATTAATGGAATTTTGAAAGATGATGAAAAAGCAATCAGCCATTTCCTTCAACATTCTGGGATGAAGGTCATTGGGTCCTAGGGGTTTATCAGCTTTCAGTCCCATTAATTCCTCCAATATTATTTCTTAGGAATTTCTGCAGTTCCAAAATCTCACGAGACTCTTGAATCTTAATTATTTCGGGAAAACATGTTCCATCTTCCACTGTGAAGATAGATACAAAGTATTTACTTAGCTTCTTTACTATTTCTCTGTTACCTATTATAAACTCTCCTGTCTCAGCCTGTAAAGCACTGACATTTGTCCTTGCTTTTTATTTCCTTTTATATCACTATGGAAAATTTTACACATCTATATGACTCTTGCTGATTTACCCTTATATTGTGTACTTCTTCAATTTCTTTGTCCTTCTATGCAGAATTCTAACATTTTCTGAATTGTCAGGCTTACAGATGTTTTTGTTAGCTTTATAAGCTTTGATCTGAAACTACCTTTAATTTTACTCCTTAGACATAGCTGTCACTTTTCCTGTTGTTTATTTTTACTTTTTTTCTCTATTTCAGTTGGGTACATTTGCCTTATAGAAATGTGTGTTTTCTTTTGAAAATCAAGCATTTTAAAAAAACTACTAACCACACATATGTACTCCTTCCAACTATCGCATTCCCAAGTCCCTCCTCCCTACCTTTTATCTTAGCCTGCTTGGCACACCCTCCTCATTCCTGAAATGTCGATTCTCCTGCTCCTTGGATGCTGCCTGACCTGTTGCACTTTTCCAGCAACACATTTTTCAGCTCTGATCTCCAGCATCTACAGTTCTCACTTTCTCCTACACATATGTACTGTTCAAACATTTTAATTTATTTTTTCTATTCTATCACAGCTAACTTCCTCTTCATATCTTCTTCATAACTGCCCCTTTTTTTTGAGTGAAGATAATAATTGCAGATAAACAATGTTTTTTCAAACATAATGTGAAATTCTATCACACTATGGTTACTATTCCCTCAAGGTTCTTTTACAACAAGATTATAAATTCCTCCTTTTGCATTGTATGATATTAGATCTAAATGAGGAGAAAATTCAGAAGTATGAAGTGCAAAGAGACTTGGGAGTTCAAGTCCAGGAGTCTCTCAAGGTAAACTTGCAAGTTAAGTCAGTAGTTAGGAAGGTAAATGCAATATTGGCAGTTATTAAGAGGAGTTGAATATAAAAGCAGGGATGCACTTCTGAGGGTCTATAAAGCTCTGGTCAATCTGCATTTAGAGCGTTTTGTGCAGTTTTGTGCCCCATGTCTCAAGAAGGAGGTACTGGCCCTGGAGTGGGTTCAGGGGAGGTTTACAAGAATGATTCCAGGAATGAAAAGCTTAACATATGAGAAACATTTGAGGACTCAGGGATTATACTCACCGTAGTTTGGAAGGATGAAGCGGGGGAAACTAATTGAAACTTACTAGAATACTGAGCAACCCGGACAGAGTGGATGTTGGGAAGACGTTTCCATTGGTAGACGAGACTAGGATATGAGGGCATAGCCTTAAAGTAAAGGGAAGACTTTCTGAAATGGAGATAAGGAGAAACTTTTTTAGCCAGAGAGTGGTGAATCTATGGAATTCACTGCCATAAAAGGCTGTGGAGGCCAGGTCATTGAGTATATTTAAGACAGAGATAGATAGGTTCTTGATTGTTATGTGGAGAAAATGGGGGAATGGGGTTGAGAAACCTATCAGCCAGATTGAATGGCAGAGCAGATTCGATGGGCTGAATGGCCTAATTTCTGCTCCTATGTCTTATGGTCTTATCTAAAATAGCTTCAGAAAACTATCTCAAAAGCATTTCAGGAATTCTTCTGCCTCAGCGTTCATTAGATGTACACAGTCTATACGAAGATTGAAGACATCCATGAATGCTGCATTCTCCTTAATCCTACATTACCATTACTGTTTAGTAGTCTATTTGGTAGTAGTCTATTTGCTGCTCTTTGTGGTTTCTCAACGCCATCCAAATACATTTACACTGCGTTCTTCCAATTGAAGGTTTTCTTTCACAAATACACTGATCCCATTCCTTTTTATCGGACATTCCTGTTTGCATATCCTTCCTAAATGTCATCATTTAATACTCAGTTCCCAGTTTTGATAATTTTGCAGCCACATCTCCATAATAGTAACTATATCAAACTCTTTCACTTCTACTGGCACCAAGAATTCACATACAGAACATAGAATTGTACAGCACAGGAAAGGGCCCTTCTGACCATGATGTGCCGAACATGATGGCAAATGAAACTAATCCCTTTTGCTTGCCTTTGGTCCGTATCCCTCCATTCCTTGCCCATTCGTGTATTTATCTAAAAGTCCCTTAAATGCCCCTATTTTATCTGCCTTCACCACCCTTGGCAGTGTGTTTCAGACTCCTATAACTCACAGTGTAAAAAAACCTTGCCCCTCACATTCCCTTTGAACTTGCCCACTCTCACCTTAAATACATGCAACGTAGTTTCAGACATTTCAAATCTGGGAAAAAGATTCTGACTGTCAATCCTATCTATGCATCCTATCATTTCATAGACTTCTACCAAGTCTCCCCTCAGCCTCCGTCGCTCCAGAGAAAACAACCCGAGTTTTTCTAGCCTTTCCTTATAGCTGATATCATCTAATCCAGTCAGCATCATGGTAAACTTCTTCTGCATCCTTTCCAAAGCCTCCAAATCCTTCCTGTAATGTGGCATTGAACACAGTACTCTAAGTGTGGCCTAACCAACGCCTTTTAAAGCTGCAACATGACATCCTGGCTCTTATACTCAATTCCCCAACCAATAAAGGCAAGCATGTCATATGCCTTCTTTACCATCCTATCTACTTGCATAGGAGAAAGTTAGGATTGCAGATGCTGGAAATCAGAGCTGAAAAATGTGTTGCTGGAAAAGCGCAGTAGGTCAGGCAGCATCCAAGGAGCAGGAGAATTGACGTTTCAGGCATAAGCCCTTCTGTTCCCTTAACTCCCAGATCAACTGCCACCTATTGCCCTTTCATGCTTCTTCTGCCTGACAGGGCCTTTGGGTTACTTCTGGTGCCACATGCTTGGCCTTTGCTACATTCTTCTGATGCTTTCCCTACATACCAAATGCTAAATCAGTTAGTGAGTGAAATAGCTGCAGGGGAGCCCTGCATTGCCTCCTTAGTTTTCCTAGACTATCTGACAGTTCCCCCTTCCATGATTGTGTGCATGCTCTTAATCGACAGTGTAACTACCTTGTTAAATATAGAATCCATGTTGTTCTCAGCCTCATTATGGACCACATCTCTCTTTTTGCATTTTTAGCTTAGAGCAGAGGGCTTGTGTTCTGGACTGCAGGGTGCTTTTCTCTTTGTTTCAGTCACAAAACAGTGAGAAACGTTAAAACCACTGCAAGAAGGTCTTGTCTGGCATTTTAAAATGGAATAAAATGGGATTTTGTAATGGGAACTGGATTAGCATGGTGCTGGGAAAGCGCAGCATGTCAGGCAGCATCCGAGGAGCAGGAAAATCGATGTTTTGGGCAAAAGCCCTTCATCAGAAATTAGGCTGGGAGATCCGGTGTGGAGAGATAAATGGGAGGGGGGTGGGGCTGGGAAGAAGATAGCCAAGAGCACAATAGGTGGATAGAGGTGGGGATGAAGGTTATAGGTCGGAGAGGAGGGTGGAGCGGGTATATGGGAAGGAAGATGGGCAGGTGGGACAGGTCACGAGGATGGTGCTGAGCTGGCAGGTTGGAACTGGGATAAGGTGGTGGGGAGGGGAAATGAGGAAACTGGTGAAGTCCACATTGATGCCCTGGGGTTGAAGTGTTCTGAGGTGGAAGATGAGGCGTTCTTCCTCCAGGTGTCGGGTGCTGAGGGAGTGGCGGTGGAGGAGGCCCAGGACCTGCATGTCCTCAGCAGAGTGGGAGGGGGAGTTGAAATGTTGGGCCATGGGACGCTGGGGTTGATTGGTGCAGGTGTCCCGGAGATGTTCCCAAAAGCGCTCTGCGAGAAGGCGTTCCCCCTAAAGCGCTCTGCGAGAAGGCGTCCCCCTAAAGCTCTGCAAGAAGGTGTCCCCCTAAAGTACTCTGCGAGAAGGCGTCCATAATGGGATGTCAAGTGATTGCTTTCAGCCATCCACCCCCATATCAAATGATTATGCCACCTATTTCCAGGTCTGCTTCCAGGATCCAGATGATCAACATTAAATTGTGTCTATTGTCTCTTTTTTTCAATAAACCTACATTGATTGATCTGTCTGTGGAGTTGAGGATTTTAATAGGTTCATGTGAAATTATTTCCCACATAAGTTGCTACAGACAAACTTGGTCGGCAGTTACTGAATGGAAAAATAAAGGATTTCAAAGATTGTCTTTCTCATTTTGAAACAGCCTAAAAATGATGCAAGAGTAACAATTGCATTTTATAAGCTTGCTGTGTCTTTTTATTGAACAATAGCATCACTTAAATTTCATTTTTTTAAATTCTTACCTTGGATATGGGCATTTCTGGTAAGGCTTGCATTTGTTGCCATCCCTGACTGCCCTTGAATTGATAGCTCTCTAGGCCATTCTAGAGGACAGTTCAGAGTCAAGTACAAGACTGTGGTTCTGGAGTCACATCCAAATCAGACCAGGTACGGTATCCTTTCATAAGAATATTATGAACCAGATGGGTTTTTACAGCAATCAAGGATAGTTTCATGGCCACACTTACTGAAACTACTTTTGTATTCCAGATTTTTACTAATTGAATTTACATTTCACCAGCTGTCAAGGTGGGAATTGAACCTGTATTCCAGAATATTAGCCTGGCTCTCAAAAGATTGTATATCCAGTGACATTTGCATTAGGTCAATGTCAGCCCCCAAAAGACTGTACAGTCTCTGCCCATAGGCATTGGTCTGATCTTTAGGTAGGGTAAGAAAACATGAGAAGAACTTCTAGTCTTCCCCAATAAGAAATGTCTTACAATTGATGAAACAGGTTCCCTAATGTATTTGTGGCTTAAATAAAGGCATGGAATATGGTTCGCATGAATTGTTGTTTGTTCCCAGAAACTTTCACTGAGCAATGAATAAAAATGTGTGCAAGGAAAAGAGTGAACTTGTGTTTACATAATGATCTTGATGCCTTCAAATATTTCAAAGAGCTTCATCATCAGAGATTTTGTAATATACTAACTGTTGGTTATGTAAGCAGAAGAGGAGAAACTTGTACAGCAATAGATATTGCGGAAGCAGGATGTTAGAAATGAAAGTTACAAGACATGTAATGCTACTGCTAACAATGATCTTATAATGCAATATCAATCAGATCTCACTTTCAAATGTGATATGGTGATCATTTAACGTAATTATTATAACAGCATCTTTTGTGAGTAATAAAGATCAAGACTGAAAAAATTCATTTGTAGAGCATCACTGGAAGATTTATTACAAAACATAATTGAAAAATATCAGTCCTACCATTCAGTAAGTTTCCATTTTATATCCATTTAGTATGGTTTTCTGTTTTCTATTATTCTCTGCTATTTAATCAATTGCAATATCAGTCTTTTTGGTTTTCGTGGAATTTAAAATCTGGCACTTGTTTATCCATTCTATCTAATATCCCTTTCCAATCAAGTAGGTGTATAACAAACAAGCAACCTACTAGCGCCACCTTGCCAAAAGTATCACAAAGTGATTGAAAAGGTTTGACAAATCTATTGGAGTTTATTTGTGTCAGTAACTTGCCGGGAGATAAGGCGATTTTGGATCTTTCAGAAAAGAACCACATTAGAGCTTATTACACAATATTAGGGCTTTTGCAATTGGATGTATTAGATTGGCATTGCTCAAGCATTCTTTCCATGTCAGAAGATAGTGAGTAGGAAGAAACTGCAAACGTTAGTGCTTGTATCATAGTTACTTAGAATCTGTCAATCATTTAGATAAGACTGTAAGTAATCTAATCTAATCTAATCTAAAAAAAAGAGTGTAAGGTATTTAAAGTAGGTGACAATTTAAAACAACTGGCATATGGAAAAGTAAACTATGAGGAGGGTTCAAAGAGATGGAGATCAGTTAAGTGACTTGGCAAGATCTGTCAGAATAGCATATAATTACAATGTTAACTTGCACAAACAGCAATTGCGACGGAAAATGGATGGTTAGTCTTTGTTATATGTGGTGTTGAAGGACAACATTAAGAAAGTTGTGCTGAAAATGTACAATCAGTACAACACTCGGGCAGAAATACCTCACTGGTGAGTTTGCAGTTAGGGTGGAGGGCCTGCAAAATCCCTCAGCTGGCCTTTCTATCAGCTACCTGCCCACTTCCCCCAACAGTTTCACAAACTTACAGTAACAGGGTAAAGCCTGAGCTGGCCTGTTCTTGTTTTAAGGACTATTTCTTGCCTAGCCTCAAGTTTCAGGCTGATGGGAGGAGTTCAGGAACAGGGGAAAGCCTGAAAAGTGAGCTTGCACAGGCCACCAGCAGTAAATTGAGGAATGGGGGAATGGCATTAGGGGGTATCTGTTTCACTGGTGTAATTTAAACATCAGGTGTCTAAACCCACTTCATGTTGCGCTCTCCTGACTGCACTCTCCACCAGTGTCCCTTCTGCTCAAACCTGCTGGACCTCTTCAGCCCTCTTGACCTTGAGATCCTAATAGTTGGCTGGTCTTGAACTCCTGAGAGCAGAGAGCTGCTAGACCATCAGGTTGACTGACAGCCATCTAAACTTGGACCATCTCCATGAATTGAGGAGTAAAAGTCCTACCTTTGGCCAATTAACTCTCATTGCAACATTAAATGGAGGCTGGGCAGCAAGTCTCTGTGGCATTCTTTCATTTTTCCCAAGACACAAGGGCGGGTGCCAGAGGACTGGAGAATTGTCTTGGTGCATAAAAAAGTTGTGAGGATAAGCCAAGCAATTACAGACAACTCAGTTAACCTTAGTTCTGGGGAAACTTCTAGCAATAATAAATTGCAATAGAATTAAGAGTCACATTGACAAAGGTGGGTTGATTAGGGGTGGCCAGCATAGATTTTTAAAGAGAAGATCATATTTTGCTTTCTAATGTTCTTTTAAGAGGTAACAGAGGATTGATTAGGGTTACACTGCTGATGTGGTATGCACAGACTTCCAAATGGCGTTGGATAGAGTTTTGCACACTAGACGTGAGGAGAGTTATAGATCATAGAATAGAGGGGACAGTAGTGACATGGATTCGAAATTGGCTGCCATATAGGAAACAAAGAGTAATGCTTAGTGGATATCTTTGAGGTTGGATTTAAGGTTTGTAGTGCAGCTCCACACAGACCCTTGCCTTTCTAGATTTCTATATGAATGATCTGGATATTTGCAGTGCAGGAGACAGGACTATGTCAAAGTTTGCAGATGATACAAAACTCAGAGGAATTATAAATTGTGAAAAAGGCAATGTTGACATCAAAAGGATGTTGACAATTGGTGGAGAGGGCGATGGATAAATTGCAGTTAATGTTCAAAGTGAAGAAATGTGAGGTGATGCATTTTGTTACAAAGAACATGCAGAGAAGTATAAAAAAGTGAACGGTACTCCAAAGGGTGTGCAGCAACAGAGAGACCTGGATGTCAAAATATTGAAGATAATGGTTAATAAAGCATACAGTATCTTAGACTTTATTAATAGGGTACACGAACAAGGAGGTTATGCTGAACCTGAAATATGATATTTGTTAGACTTCAGCTTGAGTTCTGGATGCCACATTTCAGGAATGATGTGAATGCACTGGAGAGTTTGCAAAACAAATTTTCAAGATCCGGGGATGAGAAATCTCTACTTTCAAGATAAATTGAAGAGCTGGCATTGCCTTCCTTGAAAAGGTGAAAGCTAAGAGGCGGTTCGATTGAAATTTTCAAAATTACAAGGAATCTGGACAGGAACCAGCTCATAATAGGATCAAGAATGGGAAGGCGCAGATTTAAAATGACTTGCAAAAAGAGGTAAAAGCAATGTAAAAAATACTTTTCACATAGTGAGTGGTTTGAAATGAACTGTGGAAGTATGATAGAGAGCTTCAATTGAGGCATTCAAGCTGACATTAGATGATTACTTAAACAGAAATAATGTGCAGTTTTAATGGAAAAGGTTGAAAGAATAATACAAAGTCATGATGTTCATTCAAAGAGTTGGCAGGGTATGATTGGACTCCTTCAACACTGTAAAAATTTCATGATTCTGCATTGCATTGGCAGGCTGAGAAACTCCGTCAGATAGAAATCCTGGTCCTGGGCCTCTGTGAACAGATTTTGTCCCCTTACTGAAGGAAGGATGTACTTAATGGGGCTGTCATAAACCTTCGCCAGGTTGGGTCGAGAAGGTTGTACTCTGTGAAAAGTTTGGGTAGAATGGATCAATGTTCTCTGTTTTTTGAGGAAGATAAATTATCAAATTGAAGCATATAACATGCTTTGAAGGTTCTGCCATGGAGATATTGAGAGGTTCTTTTCACTGGCTGCAGAGTCCAGAACCAGAACCTTAATCTCAGGGTAAGGAATCAGCCTTTTGGGACTGAAGAGGAGGAGAAGTTTCTTCTATGGGACACTGTGATATGGAGATGATGATGTTGGACTGGAGTGGACAAAGTCAGAAGTCACATGCCACCAGGTTATAGTCTAATAGGTTTATTTGAAATCACAAGCTTTTGGAGCATTATTTCAAGTAAACCTTTTGGCCTATAAGCTAGTGTCTTGTGACTTCTGACTTTGGAGCACTGAGTCAGAGGATGATCAATTATCTAGTATGTTCAACACTGAGATACTTGACACAATACTTGATTGGAAATAGAACTGGTCGCAGAAATTGGAGTTTATGTGGAAGTTGAATTATCATTTTATTAAACAGCAAAATTGTCTTATGAAGCAGAATGGCCTACTCCTCATAAATTGATATAAGTACGTTGATTCTGAAGTCATTTTGTTGTGCCACAGAACTGGAAAATGTAAGAGTGAAGGATGTTTGGTATTGCTGTAAGAAAGTCATCGTCAGAACATTCTGGATCAGCTGGAAGGATAAGATGAACAAAAAGATAACCTGAGAAGTAAATGTTGGAATTGCTAATGCCATTGATAAGGGAGTAAAAGCAAGTAATGTTCTGAAAAGTAAAAATAAAAAGTAAAACAATCTGCATTTTTAAATAATTAACCTCTGTTGAAATAGTGCATGGTTAATCATGAAGATTTACAAGAAGTATGTTGCAGCTCCTTTGGGTCTTGCAATACTCACCACTGTTTCATTATGGAGCATCATCTAACCTATGCACTATATTTGCTGGCACTGGGCACCTTCCATGTGATTTCTAATCTTACAGTTGGAGTTAACTAGCTTCTGATTTTATTTGTTTTTTTGACTTGTCAATGTGTTGCTTGTGTGTTTTTCCAAGACCAGCCATACCCACTTGGGCATTTCTGAGGAACTTCACCTTTGTCATCTCTGTTTTAGAAACATTTGTCTTCTACTCAGATTTGACCCATAGACAAGTTGGAGAACTTCCTCGAAGTGAATTACAATGTTGTTGCAATTTTTTAAAAAAGGGATTTTGTCCACAAAGTGTCCTGAGTTTACTTATTTGCACACCGATTACAGTAGACATTGACATCCAATCATGTCAAATAACCAAATGAATTGGAAACTCACACAACTTTTTGAAATATTGTCCAGATAGAACACTTTAGCAGTTAACTGCAGGACAACTATCTCACACTTTACAGAGCTTCACTGCATGTTTATCATATACACCAAAAAAAGGATAACATTTAAACCAGCTAGTTAATACGACAAATGACCAAGCCAATGAAGCTGTGTGTGCACTCCACTGAGAAACCCAACACAAAGCTTATGGTCTACTTGGGGTGGCGTTACCTGCCCTTCTGAATGCATGGAGCTGTGGAACAAGGGAGAGAGGGAGGAAATTAGAAATTGGAGACCAATCTCACTATTGATTGCGGATTACAAAATCTTGTGAAAGGTCATTGCCAACCAGGTCAGGTCTGCTCTGGGATCAGTGATCCACCCTAACCAAACCTGTGCTGTACTGGGCAGGAAGATCGCTGAGAGTCTTGCACTCCTCAGGGATACGATCGCCTATGTGCAGGACAGGGGGTTGGACACCTGCCTCATCAGGCCTGGACCTGGAGAAAGCCTTTGACAGGTTATCACATACGTATATGAGAGATGTCCTCTCCAAAATGGTCTTTGGAGAGGGTACTGCAATTGGATCAGACTAATCTACACCAATATTGTCAGTGCAGTCTCAATCAATGGTTGGGAATCAGATAGCTTCCTAGTCAGATCTGGAGTCAGGCAGGGCTGCCCTCTCTCTCCTGCCTTGTTTGTGTGCTGTATTCAGCCATTTGCCGAGTCCTTCAGGAAAGATGAGAGCCTGAGAGGGGTGACTATTCTTGGCAGCTGAGGCCTACAGGTTAAGGCCTCCCTGTACATGGATGATGTTGCCGTTTTCTGCTCGGATCCGCTGACCGTGCACAGACTAATGTGCATATGTGACCAGTACGAATGGGCCTCGGGGGCCAAGGTAAACCGAGGCAAGAGCGAAGCCATGCTCTTCGGGAACTGTGCCGACCAATCTGTGATCCCGTTCACCGTCAGGACTGACCACCTGAAGGTGCTGGATATTTGGTTTGGAGGGGCTGGGGCATGCACCAAGCCTTGGGAGGAGCGCATCAGGAAAGTGAGGCAGAAACTGGGCAGACGGAAGCAATGGTCACTCTCCATTGTGGGAAAAAACCTGGTCATCAGGTGTGAGGCACTGTCAGTGTTGTTACACGTGGCGCAGATCTGGCCTATCCCCAGAACGTGTGCCGCTGCAGCCATCTGGGCCAACTTCCACTTGATGTGGAGATCAAAGATGGACCGTACCCAAAGGGACTCGATGTATAAAGATCTGGGCAACGGGGGAAAAAACACACCCAATGCCACCCTCACCCTGATGGCCACCTTTGTGTGTGGCTGCATCAAGCTGTGCGTGGATCCCCCAGTACGCAAACACCAAGTGTCACTAGGTACTGAGGTTCTACCTGTCCCTGGTGTTGTGAAGGATGGGCCTGGCCTCACTGGCTTGGAACGCTCAATAGACAATAGACAATAGATGCAGGAGTAGGCCATTCAGCCCTTCGAGCCTGCACCGCCATTCAATATGATCATGGCTGATCATTCCCAATCAGTTGGCCCAGTCCGAGTAGTTGGACCTGTCCTTCGTGGAGAAATTTATGAAGAAGAATGCCTTTGACCACAAGTCCATCAGGAAGTGGTCAGCACGTCCTTGAGACCCATTGGGATAAGGAGAGGGCGGATCCTGTTGAGCAGTTCCCTGAGCAGACCGTCAAAGTCATTTGGCAGAATGTCTCATTGCCAGAACTTTCAATCAAGGACCAAGACATGGCTTGGCCGGTGATGAGAAGGGCTCTGCCTGTGAGATCCTTTATGCACGCCCGGACTCTCTGCCGCACCACACGCTGCCCTCGAAGCAGCTGTGGAGGGGACGAGACTGTCACACACCTCCTTCTGGAATGTGCCTACGCAACGGAAGTCTGGAGAGGAATGCAGTGGTGGTTGTCGAGCCTAGTCCCGAGCAGCTCCGTGACATGGGACTCCGTGCCCTACGGTCTGTTCCCCGGGACGCACACCAAGATGAGTATCAACTGTGCCTAGAGGATCATCAACTCAGTCAAAGATGCTCTTTGGTCTGTCTGAAACCTGTTGATCTTCCAGCTGAAGGAGTTGATACCGACTGAGTGTTGCAGACTGGCACATTCCAAGGTCCAGGACTACGTGTTGAGGGACCCGCTGAAGCTTGGGGCAGCTGTGGCCAAGGCACGGTGGGGAAAGATCACTGTGTATGGTCTGCCTGCCAAAGAAGAACAGGGGGCTGACCCTGTAATTGGGCTCTGCTGATGCCTCAGCAGAATAGCTGGATAGGCAATGTACAAACTTGTATATACGAATGATTAATTCCGATCTCTGTATGTAAAGAAATGCAATGTGTGCATAAGAATGGCATGACCAATTGTATAGATATCAAAATAATTTTATGAATAAAGTTTATTTTTGAAAAAAAAATGCATGGAGCTGTGGATAATGTATTGCATACATATCAAATATCTAGAGAAATATCATATCCGATACCTCTTAGAATAGAAATCCAATGACAGGATTGTAATATCGGTATCCACTCTCAGGCCATTAGACCCAGTGTAAAGGCACTGGTTACTGGCGATCAGTTGCATTGTCAAGCCTCATTGTCTACATGCTAACAAGAGATTTCCAAAACAAATTCTCTATTTCATCTCCTCTGAGCTCCATCATGACAAATATTTACCAGGAAGACAGAGAAAATGCTTGAAGGACATACTGAAAACCTCCTTGAAAATATGCAATACCTCCACTACCTCTTGCCCATATGGCCCAAACTGGCGAATAAACATCTACAAAGGTGCCAAATATCTCAAACATCTCTGACAGATCCAGCTGGATGTCAAGTTCAAACAGTAGAAAGGGCTTGGAAAACCTAAGCATCCTGCTTATCCCATCTTCAAACACCACCTATCCCACCACTGGTAGGATGTGCAGATCCTGCAATAGACTGTTCAGCCACCTTAGCACCTACGACTTGAGTGAAACAAAGTCATCATCTTTTTTGTTACTGTTACGGCTCAAGAAAAGAAGAAGTATATTTTTATTGGAATTAGTCAATATCTTGTGGGCTCTGCTTGCACTTAAATGCTGTCTGATTCTGCTCTGCTTCACTCTAAGTTCCTCTTACCCAATCATGGATCGCTCCATTGGAATCCCACAGCTGCTCCCGACAAACACACATTGTGGGTGGGGAGTGTTTGGATCAGAAATTTTCCGGTGGACTTACTTGTGTTGAAACAAGTTCAGGTCTCTGTAGGCAGAGTGGCAGAAGGAACTCATGCAAAACATAATTCTCAGTTACAAGTAATCACTTTGGAAAGTCTTTGTATTGTTCACATTTATAAACTTCACATTTCTGCCTTTCTCAACTAATACTGACAAAATGTTACCCCAGCTCATGCAGCATACGCTCAATGCATCATCACCTCATTGTAAAACAGAAACTATGAAGAAGTTGCAGAGGAGGAAATACTCCCCCATCCCATTTACGACTCCACTGGAATCTTCTGAGCTCTCAAAATAGGAGATGGCAAAGCAAATTTCCATATCAAATATAGAACAAGCAAAAGGTTCAGTTTTAATAATTTGTTTCTGTAACTAGGGTAAACAGGACAAAAGAGAGAAAAGGAAATTCCCTTCAGAGGAGTTAAGCTTTTGAATTTGATTTGTTAAAGTCATGAGCAAAAACAAGAGCAGTAGCCAGACAACTCATCAAGGATGTTGCTGGGACTAGAGAGACTGAGCTATAGGGAGAGGCTGAATAGGCTGGGGCTTCTCTCCCAGAGGCTGAGGGGTGACCTTCTAGAGGTTTATAAAATCATGAGGAGCATGGATATGGTAAATAGCCAAGCTCTTATTCCTAGGTTGGGTGAGTCCAAAACCAGGGGGCATAGGTTTACGGTGATTTAAAATGGCCTGAGGGATAACCTTTTCACACAGAGGGTGGTGCATGTATGGATTGAGCTGCCAGAGGAAGTCCTGGGGGCTGATACAATTATAACATTTAAAAGGTATCTAGATGGGTACATGAATAGGAAGAGTTTAGAGGGATATGGGCTAATTTCTGGCAAATGGGACTAAATCAGATTGGGATGTCTGATCAGCGTGGACAAGTTGGAACAAAGAGGATGTTTCTGAATTGTATCACCTTATGACTATGACTGAGCATCCATAGCTCTGCAGAAAATAAAATTCTAAAGGTTTACCTCTGTCTGAGTGAAGAATTTCTTCTTGTATCAGTCTTAAATGCCTTTTTATTATCCTGGGATGGAAAACACCATGTTGGAGAATCTTTGGATAGGGGAAATAAATAACCTCTGGCACCAAGCTGACTAAATTTGTAAAACAAGAACTCTTACAAACAAAATGGGGAAATACTGATGAAAAGCTTTGACGCAATTTCAGTAAGCAGATAGATTTGTAAATTATTAGTTGATAATTTACAGTTAATATTGTTATGTCATGGCCGTGAACCTTTCTGTTAATTAAACTAAACACCCAGAAAAGCTCCCCTCACCTCATAATCTGTAAAAATATGAGTGACAGAGAACACCCAAATTCCACTATTTAAAGAAAATAACATTCTTTTATTTATTCTTAAACTCTAAATGTGAACAACTATTCACAACTCCAAGGGCACCTCCACTTCTCTTAACTACTAACTATCTGTGTCCAACTCTATCACAATATACTGTTCCAATAAAACACTTATTAAAATTACATCAACTTAATTTCAAAACCATACACCAGCTATCATCTTCAGTGTCTTTTCTCTTCTGGCTGAATTATTTCCTGGGTTGTCTTATTTATTTTTAATGCAAATATGTTTCATATGAAAAGGTACCTTTAATAGAGAGTGTTTCCTAATCTCTTGTGTCTCTCTTGATGGCGGTTGTTCTGTCTGATTTTCAAAATGCTTGCACTTTATATCCCCAACTTTAGATTTTCTCATTGGTTAGGTGTTGTCACTACAATAAATTCAAACTCGATTGGGTTTTGTTATCCTGAGGCATAATTTAAACTGATTTGTTAAATTTAAATTGCTGTCAAAACACCAACCAACTCATTTCACAGCCAAATGTTACATATTTTCAATTTGCCAATACACTCGGAGATTGCTAGCTAGTCATCACAGGTGCTTGTCAGCTATCAGTTCAGACCAACATTCACTCTCTCTTAAAGGTACAGTACACACCTTTAAATTCATAACAGTATTGCACAGTTGTTCATTCCTTAGGGAGCAGGCTGTCATAGAGATGTACAGAATAGAAACAGACCCTTCAGTCCAACTCATCCATGCCAACCAGATATCCTAGATGAAGCTAGTCCTTTTTGCCAGCATTTGGCCCATATCCCTCTGAGTATCCTTCCTATTCTTATATCCATCCAGATACCTTTTAAATGTTGCAATTGTACCAACCTCTGGCAGCTCATTCCATACACGTACCACCATCTGCACGATAAAAGCTGCCCCTTAGGTCCCTTTTAAATCTTTCCCCTCTAATCTTAAATTTATGCCCTCTAGCTTTTGACTCCCTCACCCTGAGGAAAAAACCTTTTCAATTTACCCTATCCATGCCACTCATGATTTTAAATCTCTTTCAGGTCACCTCTCAGCCTCCGACGCTCCAGTGAAAGTAACCTCAGCCTATTCAGCCTCTCCCAATAGCTCAAGCCCTCCAAACCCTGGCAACATCCTTGTAAATGTTTTCTGAACCCTTGCAAGTTTCATGACATCCTTCCTATGGCAGGGAGACCAGAAATGCATGCAGTTTTCCAAAAGTGGTCTAATCAATGTCTTGAACAGCTGCAATAATTTGAACTGCATTGGATGTTCTGGCTGTCGTTGCCAGTCAATGAGTAGAGAGAAATCAGAAGAAGCTCTGTGCTGTGGGAATGAGTCATAGAGAGTCATTTCATGCGAGATGATGACAGAGATGATCTCATGTCAAATGATGATGACAGGGAGCTGAACTATTCTGTACAATATTGGACTTTGCACCACGGAAAGAGTTGTAAAACATTAGAAAGGGTACAGCACAAATTGACTTGGTTTATTCCTGGCTTGAGAAATATTAATACATAGAGATTTGAAAGACGAATGCATTATCGTATCATAAACAACGAGGAGAATAATGACAGATTTTACATGCTGGATTTTCACATCCATGAGGTGACATTGGATAGAAGGTAGCTCAAAATGCCTTTCCTGGACACCGTATCAGTCTTCACCTGCCTCCAGAATACGTTGCAATTTTCAAAGAGAGAGCAGGACTGTACTGCTGGCGATCTGCATGTCTTGGAATAACAGTAGGTTCACTAAAGGCCTTGTCAGCAGCATGGAGAGGGACAAATGAAATCTACACAGCTAAGAAGAGAAGGAGGGCACTGTATAAAATATGACTTTAGGAGCAGTGGGGAAACATCATTTAGTTTTGCTCTTGCTTGATCAAAGGGGAATTAAGGATTTTATGAAATATTGTTTGAGCACATTTTGGAACACTAGGCTGCTGCCCTTTTGGTCTCCTGCTTGCTCCACTCTGCAAGACTCTGCCAGTATAAAAATAAGGAAGTCTTGTTAAACTATACAAAGCACTATTCAGACTACAGTTAGAATGCTATGAACAGGTTTGGTCCCTTATCTAAGGAAATATAGATTGATATGGGAGGCAGTTCAGAGTAGGGACATTGGGTTGATTCCAGATCTCCATTTGAAGAGGGGTTGAGTAGGTCTGGCTTGTAGTCATTAAAGATTAGATGAGTGAGAGGCAGCCTTATATAAGATTATTAGGAGGCTTGATAGGGCTGATGCCGAGGGGTTGTTTCCTTTCATGGAAAGGTCTAGAATCTGCAGGCATAATCTTAAAGAAAAGGGGACACCCATTTAAGACAGACATGAAAAGGATTTTTTTTCTCTCAGATGATAATCAAACTGTGGAATTTTTTGGATCATTAATTATATTCAAGTCTGAGTTAAATTTTGAATTAGCAAGGGAATCAAAGTTTATGGGGAGAAGGCAGGAAAGTGCAGGAAAGTTTAGGGTTGTTAGATCATCCATGATCTCATTGAATGGCAGAGTGGTCACAATGAATTGAATAGCCTAATTCTGCTCCTCCATCTTATGGTCTTATGGTCTATGCTACTTTTGGGACTGCCCCTCCAGATCTGGTTCTCACATCCACGCAGTACACAATGCCACTATTTGGGCACTGAACCTACTACAAAAGGCACTGCACATGAAAACATACTCATACTCGTGATGCAGACTGGGTTCCACATTTTAGAGGGGATGTCAAGGCTTTTGAAAAAAACACAGAAATTGACTGCAGTGGTAACATGAATAAGGGATTTTAGTTATTTAGAGTAATTGAGACATTTCACAGTGAAGAGAAGGTTCAAAGGTGATTTAATAGAGATGTTTAAAATTACGATGGGTTGTGATAAAATAGATGGGGATAAAAATGTTTCTACTGGCGGGGGAAGGACTGTATTCTGGGAACACAATAATTTTCAAAAGGAAACTCAGGGGAAATTAAGTGTATTTTGTCTAAAGCAATCACTTTGAATTGGAATTAACTTAAAGGATGCTGAGATAAGATTTAATAGTAATACACAAAGTCAAATTTAATATAATTCTGAAAATGAAAAGTTCTATAAGGAACCATTAGGGTCTTGGGACTGATTGGACAGCTCTCTCAAGGAAATAGTACAGACAGATTTGCTGAACAGTTTCATATGACATAGAGTTCCATGATACTTTGGATAACATTGTTCATATGTGTTTAAAATTGGGATGAGTCCAAGGTAGATAAAAAGCAAATTGTTTCGAATTGTTCAGCTTTAGATATATGATTAACTGGAAGAATTTCAAAGAGAATAGTTATTTTACTTCTGCAGAGAATTATGAGGATGTGGTATTTCCTTCCATACTGAATCATTGAGGCAGAAATCCTGGTGGAATCTTAAGCTACAAAAATGGCAAGTTTCACACTGGAGTGAGGCTAAAATTTTTAAAATCTGAATTCTGACCAAAATTGATCTCTGATCTGTAATAGATTGGTAGGATGACGGTCAAACTGCTTTCAGTAGGCAAGTTGGCAATTTAAATATTATAATAACATCGGCAGTCTTATATTTATCCATCAATTCAAAGTTGACTCTGGCCGGTAGTTTCCCAATGACTAAACAGGTATTAACGTGAGGTGCAAGAGTCAAGGCCTTTCCTCCTGGATCCAACTTAACTGCCTCACTGAACTCCAACTACTGGGCACCTCAAACCTGTTTCTCACTTTTGCTGTCCAGCATGATAACAGGTGATAACAAACAGTCTTTGGCCATTGGCTTCTAGTCTTCACCTTTTTGAAGCTTTGAATCCTGATCTTCTCCCTGCCAGCCTTTCCCAAAAGCTCCATTGGCTTCACACACTCCAGCTTATCACCCAATTCATTGACTTGAGCTGGCACCTTCCCACCTTTTGACCCCAGCCCCTGGCACATAAGATGGGTATGCCAAGTGTGTATATACACTACTCCACTCTTGAAGCCAAGGTGCTCCTGACCATGGCAAAACCTAACTCCTGCATGAGCCCCTTCTTATCCAAGCTTTACTGTATCTGCTGCTTGAGAATAGGGTTGCCCTCTTGACAATCATCAGACCTCTTTGCCCCAGTGTGCATCCCCAATTCTGACATATTGGCTTCCGAAGTCTCTGTGGGTGGAAGTTTTTGAAATGGCCCAACTTGGTTCCCTCCCCCTGCCTGATCTCTGCACCCTCCTAGTTTCTGTGGGTGGACTGAATAGCGTGAATATAGCCCCTTGAGCAATGTAACTTGGATAGAAAGTACATAGATACCTGACGGATAGATGGGCACCTTAGTCATAGAGCCATAGGGATGCATAGCATGGAAACTTCTTGCCTGTTTTGCAGGACTTCTCATCTGATTCTCGCCTATAGATCTCGCCTTGGCCCATGTTGCTCAGACCTGTAAAAGGAAGTCACAACTCATTAGTCACATGGTCACAGGGCTTAGTGCTGGTCGAAGAAACAATCTATAGTGGTGGGAGATAGAGGGTTAGAGTTGATGCAGATAACCAATACATTCAGCACCCTCTGTCACAGATGATATAACTAAGCTCACCGACTGGGTTTCTTTCACAAGTGCTGTTTAACGACTTCATCATCTGTTCACAAGGAGCATTCTTTCAAATTGCCTGTCATCTTAAAACATTGCAAAAAAATTGGCAATCAGACTTCAAAGCACGAATGACCTGAAATTGCAGATTGCAGAATGAATTAACGGGAGACATCATGATTAAAGGCACTGATTCCTGGTGACTAATTTCGTTAAAACTGAAGTTCTTGGCACAGGATGTTGAGACCTTTACTACTTTAAGAATTGATGTCACAACATGTTTTAATATATGATTTGGGGTTTATGGTGATTGAATGAGGCACTAAGTTTGTGTTTTTATTGAATGGAATTACAGGATTTCACGCAACCATTGAGGTATTTTTGGGTTGTTTTCTGAGATTCTTTCCATTTCTGTACAAGAAACCACTTGTCAACAGTCGTCACTATCAGTAGAATGATGGGTGCTGAATGTATTTGAACTGAAGCAGCCCAAGACAGAATTTATAGATCACTCTGCAAACGTTTCTGACAATGACTGAAAAATTAGCTATTGCACACAACAATTAAATACATAGTAGTTTCTCATTATATTTGAAGCATTGTTGATTCCTTTCATTTTAAATTATTTTAATTTGTATTAAATATAATTTTAACTCGTCATTATAGTTTCTCATTTAGTTGCCTTTATCTATGCATCTTTCTAGGATTGGGATTAGGGCTATTAATAGAAAACTTACTGAAACCAATATAAAGAAGATCAAGCATTCAAAGATTTTTAATTAAATAAATACATTGGTCCTAATATTAGTGAGGAGGCAGGAAGGGAGCATAGGGGTAGTTTGAGGTTTGGGAAATGAGGGAGAATTCCTTTGCCTAGGGTTAAGCTAAATTTAATGGCCGGAATTGATTTCCATGTTTGAACTCTGTTTCTCCTCCATCAGGTAAACAGATCGAGAGGCTGGCTGAATGGCAGGCAGGAATGGATTGCCTGTAGTTAGGGAGTTGAGAGGGAAGGAGCAGTCAGGGTGGATATCAATGGGGTGGACTGGAGAGATTGAAGATCAGGACCATCTCTTGGGGTGCTACAGACAGGTCGACAGAGGGCTTGGTAGAGATCAATGCTTGGTTGGAAGGGGGAGAGAAAGTTTCAGGAGGGTGCATGTGAGACTGGTAGAAGAGGCAAGTGAATAACAGGGATCCTGTAAAAATCATGGATGACTAGGTGGAAACAGTGGGTCTTTGAAGAACATTGGGTCACTGGGAGGCAGGTAGCAGAGGGTAACATGTCTGTTGACTGTGGAGGTTAAATAGTTTGTTGATGATGTTGATTCTAGTGACTTCTGGCCCACTAGCAGTGATATAAACTCCAGGATTCATAGGGAAACTAACATTTCATGACTGACTAGTTATAATCACACAATTAAAGTACAATAATTGAATAATCCTTATTCTTCCTAGGTACAGCCAGTGCAGATCCTGGTACTGTAACATCGTGTGAATTTGCTTGAATTCATTTGACAGGAGGTGCACCACTGGATTGCGAACAGAAAGAAGACAATACCTAATGTTTTAGTGTTACAGCTGCAAGGGCAAAGGGCCCCTGTTTAGCTTCTGTGTAGCTTATATAGAGGCTTCCAAGGTGAAATAAGACAGAGGAAACATACTCCTAGCTCATTAGCTCTCAGTTAGAAATCATAACCACAGGTATACACTTGAGCTGATGTGTTTTAATTAGTTTTGAAGTGAAACAATTGAGTAAATGTAGCCTTTGTACTAGAGTTAACTATGAAAATGCTGTAAATGTATGATTCTTTAGGCTTTCATTACTTAGAATCATAGAATCATACAGTATGGAAACATACCCACTTAAGACTATGTGATGACGAAGCACACTCTTTATATCTGTGTATTTGCATTTGTACTTTCTGAGCTTTTGTATTATATGTTACATAGCTTTGAAGTTACAAGCAATGTTTTTATGTTATATAATTTGCCTTTAAAGTATAAAGAGTAATGTATAGTCTTTCCAAGCATTCAAACATCAGCTAACAGACGGCCATGAGCAAAAGCATATTGTCGTTTATAACTATCTGAATTAATGTGGAACTTCACCTATTCAGCAAATATTGAGACATGAGCACAAGCATATCAGTTATTGCGTCCTGATTGTGTACGTCTCTCTTTTCCTTTAAATAAAATTAAATAACATTTTTAAAAATAAAAGGTGTTGTGATTGTAACAAGGTTAGTCAAGTGGACCTCATAGAATAAGAGTTCCCTGATTGGGGCTGTTAATCTGGTCCAATCAGGGAGCCCTGGCTGATAGATATAAACAGGCGTGTTAGAGGTTCTTTTCACTCTGAGGAAGCCAGACCAGTGTCGAGTACTATGTACATGTAAGTAAAGGGTGACTTAGTGACGTGATACCAGACTCTGTGGAATTATTGTAGTCGCACTGAGAGTGGGATAAATGATGCAACCATGCAAAAGTCCCTGTTAGCTGAAACCCAACTGGACTTCAAATTGGCACTACAACTGATTTTATCAAGTGGAGCACATGAGTTACAGAGTAAGCTATTGGAAGTGGACACTCTTGCCAGGCCGACTGAGCTTGGGGACACCATTTGAATGAAGGCAATTGCATAACCTCATATATCCTGAACTGAGGGACTCTAGGTCAGCCCAAACCAAAACCCCAAAGCAAAGCCAACCTTCGGCCAAACAGTTAACATTTTCTTCAGGATCTGGTTCGGCGAGTCAATATGTGGACTTGAGAGAGCAAAAGAGTCCCACTAGGCCTGAATTGAGTAAGACCACTCATAGTCACATATTCAGGACAGTGCACACTCTGGAACTCACCAACATCTGGTTTGGAACAGTTCCATTTCTTAGCAACATCCAAATCAGAATCAATCAAAATAAATATCTGATTAAATGGTCACCTGGTTCCAATGAAGGTTGATACCAGTGCGGCTTTATCAGTGATTGCAGAACCAGTCTTTAACAAAATTTACTCTGGTATTCAACCTATAAGTTTGCATAAGACCTCAGCTAGATTGTACTGGGGAAATGTACTTTCTCCTGTACTGAGGAAACATTACAAATTAAGGGGCCAACTTCAGTTCCGGTCTCTTTATGAGAAGCAGCTGGTTCAGTTCACTGATAGGAGTAAAGTGCTCAGGTCCAAGGCTGATGGGGTAAATATGGTTGAGAAGGATTCATCTTGATTGGCACAATATTGGTCAATGAGAAAATGACAGCCTGAGTGAAGTCATAATTAAATACCTGGATGTTTTTCAGGAAGGTCTAGGGGCTATCAAAGAAGCCAAGACCACCTTGCATGCTGACCAGGAAGGAATTCCATGATTCTGCAAGGCCCACCTAGTGCCATTTGCCTCATGGGCAAAACAAGAGGCAGAATTCAGGAAGCTGGAAAGCAAAGGAATCATCAAACCAGTCCAGTCTGTGGAATGGGCAGCACCAGTCGGTTCATCTTTGTGGAGATTTTAAACAAACAGTAAGCCACTTCTCACTGCTGGATAAATACCCAATCCCTTGCATTGAGCATTTATATGCAAAGCTGGCAGGGGACTGTCCTTTACAAAACTGGACATGAGCCATGTGTACCTACCATTGCAGTTAGATGAGAATTCCCAGAAGAATGCTACAAGTAATATCCATAAGGGCTTTGTGCCAATATATGAGACTGTCATTTGGGATATCATTAGTCTGTGCCATTGTTCAGCAGATGATGGAGAACATTTTAAAAAATTTATGCTAGGTCATCACTTATCTGAATGACAGTCTAATAACAGGGAAGACCAATAAAGAACACGTAGAGAACTTGGACATAGGCCTTACATTCTTGATGAGAGGCTTATGCCTGAAACATCAATTCTCCTGCTCCTCGGATGCTGCCTGACCTGCTGTGCTTTTTCAGCTCAACACTCTTGACATAGTCCTTACATGCTTCTCAAAGGTGGGTGTGCACCTTAGAAGGAGAAAACAGTGTGTTTGGCTTCCGTACTGGCACCCTTACACCTGTTATTCAAAAAGGCTCAGCCCTCAAAATGCTCTTGTCACCAAAACCAAGCCTTTAGGGATGTGAAGAAGCAGCCATCATTGTCTAAGGTGTTTGCACACTAAGATGCCAAGTGAGATCTGGTGCTGGCATGCGATGCCTCTCCATGCGGTAATGGGGGTAGTGTTGGCTCACTATGGACAGGAATGCCCAAAGATGTATGCTTCCCAGACCTTGGCAGATGCTGAGTGCAAATATGCCCAGGCAGAGAATGAAGGTTTGGAGTCAGGAAGTTCTACGAAATTTTGTAAAACTAACAAACCCCAAGGTGGTGTTGCCCACATCTCCAGCTCAAAGTCAGCAGTCGGCTCTCATTCTCAGTGTGTACAATTACAAGTTGGAACACTGTCTGGGAGGCCAAGTAGCAAATGCGGGCACCTTGAGCGCCACCTACTGGCAGATGCACCACCGATGGTGTTGCCATTGGAAGAGTCTGTTCTAGTTTTAAAGTTTCCAGTCCCCCTTCTAGTCACCGCTGACAATATTAGGCTCTGGACACAAAAAGACCCAGTCCTGGCAAAACCGAACCAGCTGATGGTGACGGGACAACAAAAGTGCCATCAAAATCCACAATGAAACCTATCAGGGCCTGATGAGACCAGATCACTGTAGAGAATGGCATTTTATTATGCAGCAAGAATGATTGTCCTGAGCTAAGGTTGCCACCAGATACTGGCTGAACTCTGCTAGGGTCTTCCAGGAGTTTCCAAAATGAAGATGTTGGCAAGAAGTTGTGTCTGGTGGTCAGGATTGGATGCAGACATAGCCACATTGGCAGGCAGTGCCAACAAGAACAAACTTGACTGCCTGCAGCTCTCCCACATTCATGGGAATGGCCAGGTAAACCCTGGACTCAATTAAACATTGACCATGCTAGCCCAGTCATGGGCTCAATGTTTCTGGTCATTGTGGACACCCACTCAAAGTGGTGGGACATGCATAGAGTTCATTTGTTAAATGCAGGCATGATGATGGAAAAGCTGCAAGCATCTTTTGCAATACTCAGACTCCTGTAAGTGCAAGTCACAGAGAACAGACCACCATTTACCAGCAGGGAATTTGAGTATTTTGAATGGCATTTGACATATAAGGAAAGCTCCATACCATCCATCATCCAAAGGTCTGGCAGAAAGAGCAGTGTAAACATTAAGGGCAGGCTTAAAGAAACAGCCTACAGCTTCACTAGATACCACACTGTCCCAGTTCCTAGTTGATTATAGGTCCACCCCACAATCGCAGAGATAGCTCCAGCAGAGTTGCTCATGGGGAGAAGACTCTGCACCAGGGTTAAGCTGATCTTCCCGGACCAGATGGCAGGGCTTGGTGAAACAGTATTAGGAAAACCAATGCCGGACACAGGACTCCACTAAGCAAGAGAGACAGTTTACTTCAGGGGATGAAGTTGGTGCCGAAACCATTGAACTGGCCCTGCATGTGTCAGAGATATGTCAAGTCTGATGACATATAAATTTTGGGAGGGTGAGGGTCCTGAACAAGCACGGGGACCGCACAAAAGATGCAAACTCACAAATGGTAAAGGAGCAAACCCAGCCCCTCAGAACAGCTGGAAAGGCTATTGGGGAGGGATGTAGTGATTGTAACAAGGTCAACTAGGTGGACTGTAAGGGCATGTGTTCCCTGAATGGGGCTGTAAATCCAGTCCAGTCAGGGACCCCTGGGCGGCAGATATGATTAGGAATGTCAGACATTCTGTTCACTCAGACAGTTGGCTCTGAAGAAGCTGGACCAGTGTCAAGTACTATGCATTGGTGATGGTATGTCAGCCTCTGTGGAGTTATTTTGAGAGCATAGTTTGAAAAGTCTTAAAAAGACAATAATAGTTCTGGACTGAGGGTTTGGTTTCTGTGCCCTATGACTCTACAATAAAATTTAATGAAGAGGATGGATTGGTGGATAATTGACAATTTAAGGAACTGATTAGGATGGAATGGGAGATGACATCAGTCACTTTCTGTCATCCTGAAGAGCCAAATAGAGATTGATCATGTGCTCCATAAACCAATTGACAATAAACCTGGCCTAGTCTCGGCCAATTGGAATGTAAAAATATACTTGATTATTCTGTGGGCAGTGGCTTGAAAAGAGTTAATAAGCCACACTTGTTTGTGACTGAGAGGTGTGAAAGTGATGTTATCCTGCTGTCTAATTGGAAGGGGAAGGCCCCTCGAGGTACTGTACAGAGACCAGAGACTGTGTTGACCTTTGCCCTCAGCTGAAACAGGAACCAAGAGCTATAGTATACTCGTAAAGGCACTGCCTTCCTTTAATAACTTTACCCAAGTAAAATTTCCCGAGTTACTGTATTAGATTGTCACCTATTGTCTTATCAGTCAAAGTTTCAAATGAACTATTGGCATTAGATGCCAAAAACATCTGAATCGGTGACCCCTATGTGATTCAGACTGATTGGGAACACCTGGTGTGTTAACAAAGGATCTCAGTTAATTTGTTAAGAAGGGAAAGTCTACAGATTGTGGGATCACTGAGAATCTGCCAGTGCCACAGACACATGACACGGATATCAATTAATTCTTCTCTGTACTCAGTAAGGCTGAACAATGTTTCTAGCAAAGGAACCCAAATACAGCTGTCAGAATGTTTGGAGAAGGGAGACCAGGTTCTGTTTAAAGAGAGTGTTTGTCCACAGATGTCTGGATGAAATAACGTTAAAACCTAAAATGATTGTGAGCCATTGAGCATAACACCATGCTCAGAAGGCTGATAAGTTTGCGGAATAAAAATCAAGAGGAAGTGAGGAAAACAATTGCAGCAGAAAGTTCAGGAAATATATGGTTTAAAGAGACAGATCTATACTTTGAGATAGATAGGAGCAGAACAATGCAAATGATGTTGCAGTACCAAGATCTGCATTGGCTATACTTAAGCAGAATACTGTATTAGATTAAACAATGATTACTTTAATTGTCTGATTATAATTAAAGTAAATCAATGTTGGAATGTCACATGCCTGGAAAGTATTGCCCTGCTTTAATAGTTAAAAAGCACACAACACCAGCTTTGCTAGCATTAGCTTCCAAACAAACCTGTTGGACTACAACCTGGTGCTGTGTGATTTTTAACTTTGTCCACCCCAGTCCAACACTGGCTTCTCCAAATTATGCCTGCTTTAATAGGTATTATTTATAACCTAAGTTTTTCTGAGTTATTACACTAGATTGTCTCTTGTTGCTTATTGGTTAAATCTCAAATAAACAGATTGATATTGGGATTTCAGTTTAAATTTTAAGACCTAGAACTGCCAAAACGCATTTAGCTGTTCCATGAAACAGTCATTGTCTTCCTTTATCTGCTGACCTCCCACATCCTAGTCCAATATCTGTTAAAGTCAGAAAACAGATTTGAAATTTATTCACATTTTTTCTTCCAAACTGGCCCACAATTGTCCATTTGGTGGGTTGAAATTCTTGATAACAAATCTCGATAATATGTTTGAGATTTATTTCCTTATACTTTAGAATCAGAGGCCTGAAACTTACCAGAATTCAGCTAACTGTCATTTTTGGGAAAGTTTCAAGGGTGGTTGCTCTTTCTGAGACCTAGTGAGTTTTCCTCATGTTATTTTCCCAAATTTGCTGCATTACCCAAGTACCATGTCCCTACAATGTATTGCTTGTCACAGATAGAAATACTTGCCACTATCAGGACCACCCTGGATTTCTAGCATTGCTGCCATCTTTAAAACCCAGCCATACACCCAATAAACAGCTGGGAGTGCATGGATGCCCTGTACAACTCCTGTCAATTACCCCAGACATCAGTCAGAGGGATAGTAACACCCCCACATTGCTGATAGGAAGCTGAAATTGCCAGAAATAAAGGGGAACTGCATGCAGCAACTTCCCATGGAATACACCTTGAGATAAAGGTGACTGATGTCCACAATGAAGGGTCAGACCATCAAATATCAAACTTTAAGAGCGGTGACGGATTGCACCTGAATTGAAAGGGGACTAATTCGCTAGAGCTGCTCGGGAGGATTTAAATTAGTAAGGTGGGTGCTGGGACCCAGGGAGTTAGTGAGGAAAGATCAATCTGAGACTGATGCAGTTGAGAAAAGAAGCGAGTCAAACAGTCAGGGCAGGCAGGGACAAAACAGAACAAGGTAGGACTGATAAATTAAACTGCATTTATTTTAATGTAAGAGGCCTAACAGGGAAGGCAGATGAATTCAGGGCATGGTTAGGAACATGGGACTGGGATGTCATAGCAATTACAGAAACATGGCTCAGGGATGGACAGGACTGGTAGCTTAATGTTCCAGGACACAAATGTGACAGGAAGGACAGAAAGAGGGCAAGAGAGGAGGGGGAGTGGCATTTTTGATAAGGGGCAGCATTACAGCTGTACTGATGGAGGATATTCCTGGAAATACATCCAGGGAAGTTATTTGGGTTGAACTGAGATATAAGGAAGGGATGATCACCTTGTTGGAATGGTATTACAGACCCCCTAATAGTCAGCCAGAAATTGAGAAACACACTTGGAAGGAGACCTCAGCTATCTGTAGGAATAACTGGGTGGTTATAGCAGGGGATTTTAACTTTCCAAACATAGACTGTAACTGCCATAGTGTTAAGGGTTTAGATAGAGAGGAATTTGTTAAGTGTGTACAAGAACATTTTCTGATTCAGTATGTGCATGTACCTACTAGAGAAGGTGCAAAACCTGACCTGCTCTTGGGAAATAAGGCAGGGCAGGTGACTGAGGTGTCAGTGGGGGAGCACTTTGGGGCCAGCGACCATAACTCTATTAGATTTAAAATAGTGATGGAAAAGGATAGACCAGATGGAAAAGGATACAAGTTGAAGTTCTAAATTGGAGAAAGGCTAATTTTGATGGTATTAGGCAAAAAATTTCAAAAGCTGATTGCGGGCAGATGTTTGCAGGTAAAGGGATGGCTAGAAAATGTGAAGCCTTCAGAAATGAGATTATGAGTCCAGAGACAATACATACCTATCAGGGTGAAAGGAAAGGCTGGTAGGTATAGGGAATGCTGGATGACCAAAGGAAATCAGGGTTTGGTTAAAAAAAAAGGAAGCATATGTCAGGTAAAGACAGGATAGATCGAGTGAATCCTTTGAAGAGTATAAAGGCAGTAGGAGTATACTTAAGAGGGAAATCAGGAGGGCAAAAAGGGGACATGAAATAGCTTTGGCAAATAGAGTTAAGGAAAATGCAAAGGGTTTGTACAAATACATTAAGGACAAAGGGGAAACTAGGGAGAGAATAGGGCCCCTCAAAGATCAGCAAGGCAGCCTTTGTGTGAAGCCACAGGAGATGGAGGAGATACTATACAAGTATTTTGCATCAGTGTGTACTATGGAAAAGGACATAGATGATACAGAATGTAGGAAAATAGATGGTGACATCTTGAAAAATGTCCATATTACAGAGGAGGAAGTGCTGGAAGTCTTGAAACGCATGAAAGTGAATAAATCCCCATGACCTGATCAGGTGTACCCTCAAACTCTGTGGGAAGCTAGGGAAGTGATGCCTGGGCCCCTTGCTGAGATATTTGTATCATTGATAGTCACAGATGAGGTGCCGGAAGACTAGAGGTTGGCAAACGTGGTGCCACTGTTTAAGAAAGGTAGTAAGGACAAGACAGGAAACTATAGACCAGTGAGCCTAACATGAGTGATGGGCATGTTGTTGGAGGGAATCCTGAGGGACAGGATGTACATGTATTCAGAAAGGCAAGAACTGATTAAGAATTGTCAACATGGCTTTGTACATCGGAAATCGTGTCTCACAAACTTGATTGAGGTTTTTGAACAAGTAACAAAGAGGATTGAGGGAGGGCAGAGCGGTAGACATGATCTATATGGACTTCAGTAAGGCATTCAACAAGGTTCCCCATGGGAGACTGATTAACAAGGTTAGATCTCATGGAATACAGGGAGAACTAGCAATTTGGATACAGAACTGGCTCAAAGGTAGAAGACAGAGGGTGGTGGTGGAGGGTTGTTTTTCAGACTGGAGGCCTGTGACCAGTGGAGTGCCACAAGGATCAGTGCTGGGTCCATTACATTTCATCATTTATATAAATGATTTGGATGTGAACATAAAGGGAATAGTTAGTAAGTTTGTAGGTAACACCAAAATTGGAGGTGTAGTGAAGAAGTTTACCTCAGATTACAATGGGATCTTGATCAGATGGGCCAATGGGCTGAGATGTGGCAGATGGAGTTTAAGTCAAATAAATGTGAGGCACTGCATTTTGGGAAAGCAAATCTCAGCAGGACTTATACACTTAATGATAAGGTCCTAGGGAGTGTTGCTGAACAAAAAGACCTTGGTCAGTGTATTGAGTACAGGAGTTGGGAGGTCATGTTGCGGCTGTACAGGACATTGGTTAGGCCACTGTTGGAATATTGCGTGCAATTCTAATCTCCTTCCTATCAGAAAGATGTTGTGAAACTTGAAAGGGTTCAGAAAAGATTTACAAGGATGTTGCCAGTGTTTGAGGATTTGAGCTATAGGGAGAATTTGAATAGGCTGGGACTGTTTTCCTTGGAGTGTAGGAGACTGAGGTATGACCCTTATAGAGGCTTCTAAAATCATGAGGGGCATAGATAGGGTAAAAAGACAAAGTCTTTGCCCTGGTGTTGGGGAGTCCAGAACTAGAGGGCATAGGTTAAGGGTGAGAGGGGAAAGATATAAAAGAGACCTAATGGGCAACTTTTTCACACAGAGGGTGGTACGTGTATGGAATGAGCTGCCAGAGGAAGTGGTGGAGGCTGGTACAATTGCAACATTTAAAAGGTATTTGGATGGGTATATGATTATGAAAGGTTTGAAGGGATATGGGCCAGGTGCTGGCAGGTGGGACTAGATTGGGTTGGGCTATCTGGTCTGCATGGACAAGTTGGACTGAAGGGTCTGTTTCCCTGATGTACATCTCTATGACTCAATGACTGCTCTGACTATCACATCAGGATAGTTTTTATCTGGTGAATGGGAGTCTAGGGAAACGCACATCAATGAGGCAAAATATGTAATAATGAGATGTTAATGTATACAAACTCCTCTTGCCACACACAAGCAAGAATTTTGATTCACAGTTTAATAGTTGTGTGGAAAAGGGAAAGTTTTGATCTTGTCCTCAATGAGTCCTTGCTGGTCATTTCAAATGATTCCCCAACATATTTGCATTACCAGAACATTCAGGGGCTGGAAAGATTCTGCTGTGAGTTTCTGTTGAACTGGCAGTGTGCAATGTGACACAGAAATGAGTGTAAACTTGTCCATTGAAGATGAGATTAAAACCAATCTTAAACTGACCAACTAGAAATTGGATCTAGAAGATTAACATTTTCGATCAGATTCACAGTGCAAATGGGGCCAAGTGAAAAGAGAAATCAGAACAAATTGGATCACATTAAGACATTAATCAAAGGCTAGGGTTGTCAAAAGGAAGATTTTTTTACAATAGGTTACATCACTGACTTTCTGTTTTAAATTATCTGTTTTAAATTGAAATTCCATGGCTATTTCAGCATGATTAAAAAAGAAACAGGAGTTTGTCTTACATTTGCAAAGACAATTGCCCTTAAGCTACTGGTGTGAAACAGTTAGCTCAGCGTTAATGCCATTGCGGTATAATTTTGTTGTATCCTTGTTCTGCTTTCAATAGTTTTCTTTCCTGTTTCACTTTAATGATATCATGAATGATCTCTCTAACTATGTGTCTCTGTGTTTGTAATATTTCCAGTTTGTAGCTTTGCAAAACTCATTAATGACATGGCTTTTTTCCTTTTTTAATGGAAGGGTTCACACTGCAGCCTCAAAGTGCCAGGGACCTGGATTTGATTTCATCCTCGGGTGGAGATTGGAGTTTGCATATTCTACCGTGTCTGCATGGGTTTCCTTTGGGTGCTCTGGTTTCCTCCTACAGAACAAAGATGTACAGATTAGGTGGACTGACCATGTTAAATTACCCCATAGCGTCTGGGGATGTGAAGGCTAGGTGGATTACAATGATAAAGATGCTTGGTCACAACGATAGGGTAAGGGGGTGGGGGTGGGTGGGATGCACTTTGGAAGGTTGATGTGGACTTGATAGGCTGAATAGCTTGCTTCCACACTGTAAAGTATTCTCTGATGGAAAATAAACTTACTTGACAGAAGGTCAAGGTGAAATTTACACCAACACATGTCTGACAGGCTGGTTGAAAATTGTCAAGACTTATTAACTATTTAGCTGCAAGATCCTATTATCAGCAAGTGATTGATGCCAATGTGAAACCTAAACATTCTGTAGGGTGTCTTTCACTGGTTTGGTGTTTCACTTGTTTCTACCTTATAAGCAACAATGACCACAGTTTGGGAAGTGATCACATTCGTATTTTTTTCAAATAAATAGTCATGCACAATGATATTTAATTTCTTATATTTCTCCTTTCTCCTGCAAAAACTAAGTATTATGCCAATTCTCATTCAGATGAAATCAGTAAGTTGCATTTTGTAAACCTCACCCATATGTTCATTACACCTAAACTATAATATTTTTGTATGAGTTTAATATGACAGCTATTTATTCCCACAGTTTTCCATAGATAACTAAGAATCATAATTATCTCATTATTGTTCTGGCTTAATACCATTGTATTTGCCTGTAGAGACAATGTTGCAATGTTAAAGATTCAATTCTATGATGATTTAATGGTCAACATTGTTTTGGCTGAAGTTTTGTCAAACTCAGTTCACACATTTGGTCTATTTTGATATGCAACGCTAACAAATCCTTGTCAAAAATAATTCTAGCTCTAAAGAAAAGAAGATTGATTTGCATTTGCTAGCGAAGGCACAGTACAACTGAGAGGAGTTTATCCTTTTTATTTCTGTTGAAAGGCACATTCAGTCGATTGTATCTGTAAGACCCCTTATTAGTTATAGTCATCCAGCACAGTCATTTCGAGTCTTTTTGCCCGAAATGTCAATTCTCCTGCTCCTTGGATGCTGCCTGACCTGCTGTGCTTCTCCATCACCACACTCTCGGCCCCGAATGCAATCATATCAACCTATCAATAGTTAAGCTTCCAAAACTGTTTCAAATAAATGTCCCAGGTAGTTGCATAATTTGAGTCAATGTCCAAAATGTACTAACTTAGTTGAGATTTTTGAGGAAGGGACAAAAAGGATTGATGAAGGCAGAGTGATGGTCGTTGACTATAGGCATTCAACATGGTTCTGAATGGTAGACTGGTTAACAAGTTTTGATCACATGGAATCCAAGGAGACCAAGCCATTTGGATATAAAATTGGAGATAGATGGTGGAAGGTTCTTTTTGGACTGAGAAGCAGTATGCTGCAAGGTTTGGTGTTGGGTCCATTTTTTTGTCATTTATATAAATGATTTGGATATGAATAAAGGAGGAATGGTTAGTAAGTTTGCAAATGACACCAAAATTAGTGGTACAATGGGACTTTAATCAGATGGGATGAGGAGTGGCCGATGGAGCTTAATTTACATCAATGTGAGGTGTGGCATTTTGGTAAGGCAAATCAGAGCAGGACTTAAATACTTAATGGTAGGGTCCTGGGGAGTGCTGCTGAACAAAGAGAACTTGGGGTGCAGTTCATAGGTATAGGTCCCAGAGGGTGGAGTCACAGGGCGATAGGATAGTGAAGAGAGCATTTGGTATGCTTGTCTTTATTGGTCAGTGCATTGAGTTTAGGAGTTGGGATGTCATGTTATGGTTTTACAAGACATTGATTGGGCCATTTTTGGAATAGAATCCCTACAGTACGGAAACAGGCCATTAGGCCAACAAGTCCACACAGATCCTCTGCAGAGTATCTCACCCAAGCCATGCTCTCACACTATTACTTTACATTACCCCTAACTAAAGTACCTAACCTACACATCTCTGGACACTTTGGGCAATTTAGCATGGCCAATTCACCTGACCTGCACATCTTTGGACCATGACAGGAAACCAGAGCACCCAGAGGAAACCCACGCAGACATGGGGAGAATGTGCAAACTCCACAGAGACAGTTGCCCAAGGCTGGAATCGAACGCTGGCTTCCTGGTGCTGTGAGGCAACAGTGCTAACCACTGAGCCTGTTTTCAAATCTGGTCTCCCTGCTGTACAAAAGTTGTTAAATTTGAAAGGGTGCAGAAAAGATTTACATGGGTTGGAGGGCTTGACTGATAGGGAGAGGCTGAATAGGCTGGACTATTTTCCCTGGAGTATCAGAGGTTGAGGAGCAACCTTTTTGAGGTTTCTAAAAGAGGGGTGTGGAAATGGTGAATAGCCACGGTCTTTTTCCCAGGGTAGGGGATTGCAAAATTTGAGGGCATAGGTTTAAGGTGAGAGGGGAAAGATATGAAAGAGATCTAAGGGCAACCTTTTAAAGCACAGGGTGTGTGTGTATGGAATAAGCTGCCAGACGAAGTGGTGGAGGCTGGTACAACTACAACATTTAAAAGACATCTGGATGGGTATATGAATAGGAAGGGTTGAAAGGGATATGGGCCAAGTGCTGGCAATGGGACTAGATTAATTTGGGATATCTGGTTGGCATGGATGGGTTGGACCAAAGGGTCTGTTTCCGTGCTGTACAACTTGGTGACTCTATAGATTCTAGACAAATCTTTACCTGAAAAATTAATTCCTCTTTTTAAACCAGATACTTTCCAAACTTTTCAAATGCAAATGATCAGCATTCACAATTTTCTTTCCAATATCCCAACTGTTTAAAACTTATTTGAAATTAGCCAGTCATGACCAGGATTGCAATCAAGTTTGTACCATAGCTCCTCTGCCAAGGGACTGAGCAACAACAATTTACATTCATTTAGTGAGCATGAGCTTGAATGAGGTATGACACCGAAACATGTAAGGAGCTATTGGGTCAAATGACCAAAAGCTTGGTCAATGAGATGATTTTCAGGAGTATCTTCAAGATAGAAAATGGGGTGGAGAGGCAGGAAGGTATTGCAAAAGTAGTCCAGAGTTTAGGAAACAGACAACTGAAGGTACCAAGATGATGGTGATCACAATACGGGATGATCAATCTTGCAAAATGTTACAGCCAATTCAAGAAGGACAAGAAGGGAATGTTCTATAGAATGTCATTTGTGACTTTGATAAGAGTTGCTTTAATCCTTGGTAGGGACTGAGTGGAGGGATTCAAAGCGGGAAGACAGCTTGTGTTCCTGCTCCCAAATATTATCTAGTGCACCTATTAATGTAGGGTTGGAGATGCCCTAATGGCCACATAACTGAATGGATTGTTGACACTTACAGATACACTTATACATGAGAATAGTCACCATGGCAAGGAAACATACGAATAGCCGGGACTCATTAGTCAGTATAAGACAGCATCTTTAGCCAAAGAGAGGAGAGAACTTGAGGGGAAAAAATTTGCAGTAATGATTTAGGTTTTGCATTGATCAAAGATGACTAAACAACTTTGAAATAACTAGATCAAGCAATTAATCAATTCGTCATCAACTTTTCTTAATGTATAATGTTTACTGAAAGGTGAATAAGCTACAAAGTTACCAACAAGTTATAAGATCATATAGATGCAGGTTTAAGAATATTTATAATGTTCACCATCAAAATTCAAAGCTTTATCACTTGATGTTTTAAAAATATGAACTACTAATCTATAATTCCACTGATTGATTGTTCAAATTTGAAAGAGAACAACTTTATTTGAACCAGGACACATTGTTTCAAAATGACTGCACGACACCTGATCCACAAGACAGTCCAAGTTTCTAAAAGTCTCTGGTGTGGATTAGCAAAGGACATGTTGGTGCAATTCCCCTATAGAATTTCATATTTGACATTAATTCAACTACACTTATATATGGGGTGAGAAAAAAAGCATAAGCAACTGCCACCTCCTCTGCAGAAAGAGACAAAGGGAACCCATTGAAGCACATTACGTAAAAAAAGACGTGAAAGATTGCCCTCTAAGACTCCCTTCTATTCTGGATATAGGTTTGCTCGCTGTTTCATCACCATACCAGGTAACATCTTCAATAAGCCTCCAAATGAGGCACTGGTGGTGTAGCCAGCTTTCTTAATGTGTCTTTGGGTTTCCTTGGGTTGGTGATGTTATTTCCTGTATAGGTCACCCATACAGTGTATTCAAAAGAACGGGTACCCAATGAACATAGTCCGCCGATTTCTGAGCAACAAACCCAAACAAGCAGACAAAACACATCCAGAAACCCTAGCCATGCCCCCCCTACATCAAAGATATCTCAGAAATGACTACTCAGACCCCTTGGTATCATGGTAGCCCACAAAGCCACCAACACACTAAAACAGCAGCTAATGAACTTGAAATACCCTATATAGAAAACAAGAAAACGATTGTCTTCTACAAAATACCATGCAAGAACTGTAAGAAACACTACATTGGACAAACAGGCAGTAAACTAGTCACCAGGATACATGAACATCAACTAGCCACAAAACCACATGACCCACTCTCACTAGTATCCTTACATACAGATAAGGAAGGATACCACATCCATCCTAGGACAAGCCAAACAGAGACATGCACGAGAATTCCTAGAAGCATGGCATTCCAACTGGAACTCGATCAACAAACACATTGACTTGGATTTACCACCCCCAGAAAAAAAACAGGAAATGACATCGCCACAGGAAACGATGTCACCATAGGAAAGAAAATCACCAACCCAAGGAAACCCAAACATATAAATAGAAAGCGGGCTACACCACCAATGTCTCATTCAGAGGCTCGTTGAAGATGTTACTTATATAGTGACAAAATGTCTGAAAAGGAACCTTCTTGCTCAGCGACCAAACCTACATCCAGAACCTCAACCTGAGCTACAAATCTTCTCAAAACTTGCTAACTCCCTTCTGTTTCTGGAATCTTGACAGTCCAGGCAAGGAGAGATCGAAACTACTCTGTGAATATGGATTACCTTCATGTATGTTAACTGCAAGCTAGCACATTGTAGAAAACTCACCTGGGAAAAAAACCCAGCAATCTAATCTGTTTATAACAGCAAGGCAATAGTATGAAGAAGCTCTGCAAAACAAAATAACTCAGCAGGTCTCTCTCTTAGCAGTTTTTCAAGTTTGGATCCAATGTTTTGTCACAAATAGAAGATATCAGAGATAGACTTTTTTAAAGAATGGAACTTGGAAGTGCCATAACCCACATTCTGGAAATTGATTTGGAGATGCCAGTGTTGAACTGGGGTGGACAAAGTTAAAAATCACACAACACCAGGTTATAGTCCAACAGGTTTATTTGGAAGCACTAGCTTTCGGAGCGCTGCTCCTTCATCAGGTGGTTGTGAAGCAAAATCATAAGACGTAGAATTTATAGTAATGGGATTGCAGTGTCATGGAATGTAATATTAAACAAATTTAGCTTAAGTCTTTCATCCTCTAGAATGATCATATTAGTTTTGGTTCTTTCATATGTAAATCCCAGAACTTCTTAAAAGTTACCTTCTCAAGATAGCTTTAACAATAGGTACCATCTCATCTCATTGAAGTGTGAGGTTAAAGTCTGTCTGTGTCCCAATGTTAGGTCAGACTGATTCTATTTCTAAAGTGAAATTTATAGTATTTTACATAGACTTATGCAGTTTTTGAGCAAAATAAAATGTAATTCTCCAAGTACAAATTCACCCCACAAACTTCTGTGTATTCCATGTAGGGGAGACCCAGTAAGTGTGTGTGTGGGGTGGGGTGGGGGGGAATGTCTGTGAAACAGTGTGTGTGGGCATAATAGGGTGAGAGTGTGTGTTTGTGGATGTCAGTGAAGGGGCTGCATATGTGAGTATATGATAGCTTGTGTATGAGAGAGGGTCTGCGTGAATGTGTGGGTCTGTAAGAGTGAGTGTGCGCGCTTGTGTGCATGTAAGACAGAGAGAGTGTATAGTGTAGTGGGGGTCACCTGTAGTGTGACAGGAACCCCAGGTCCTAGTTGAGGCATTCCACATGGGTACTGAACTTGGTTCTCAGCCTCTGCTCAGTCACTTTGCGTTGTTGCCTGTCCCGAAGTCCAAAAACTACATAAGTCCATGTAAAATACTGTGAATCCCACTTTAGAAATAGAATCAGTCTGACCTAACATTGGGACACAGTCAGACTTTAACCGCACACTTTCGATGAGCTGAGATAGCACCTTGTTAAAGCTATCTTGAGAATGTAACTTTAAAAAAAGTTCTGGGATTTATATATGAAGGAACTGAAACTGACATGATCATTCTAAAAGCTGAAAGACTTAAGCTAAATTTGTTTAATATTACATTCCATGACACTGCAATCCTGTTGCTATAAATTCTACGTCTTATGATTTTGCTCCACAACTCACCTGATGCAGGAGCAGCGCTCCGAAAACTAGTGCTTCCAAATAAACCTGTTGAACAATAACCTGATGATGTGTGATTTTTTTATCTCTGGAAATTCATTAATTCTCCTTCTAAAAGTGACTGTCACCACGAGTATAACCAGCTTACATTGGCCACAATACCCACTGGAATGTCAAGACTGCTTTTTTCCTCTCTTAGACTTTAAAATTTTAATTCCTCTTTCTCCATCATGTAGCTTGTTATATTTGCTTACTTGCAATGATATACTTGCAATGTGTGTTGTGCACATGCCATGGCATTTGGAAAGGATTTTACCTTTTTAATAATGTTTACACTTTTAACTCATTGAGTTTCAAAAATAAAACAAGCTCCTTACTTGCAACTTAGGAGATCTGTATGGCTTGATCTTCATAACTTTACCCATGTTTAAATATAATTGAATTTAAAAAATTTAAAGAAAATTCCATTTGGCCAAGCTCAGGAGTGAAAAAGAGAATTTATTTACCCTGCTGGACTTGGTTGTGGCACTTAAATTATTGATTCAGGTGTAAATTCAGTCAAAGCCCTCACGTTTCCATAGTAACTCTGAAAACTGCAAATACATTGTGATGTTCTGAAAATGCAGATCCATAGTTTGCAAACTGCCAACTTACCAAGTACAAAAAACAAAATTCTTTCTCATTTTCTGTAATTTATTACAATCAAATGGAAGCTTTAGAGATGTTTTCTGAACAGTCTAGTGAATTCTCTCATGCTCAGTGGTGAACTTTTGGGCAGAGAATGTGAAGTAACGGCACTGAAAGAGAAATGCAATCTCCTATTTTCAGTAAGTCAGGCACACTTGAGCGCGGGAATTAAAGTATTTGCAAACTAGTCTTGATATTTCGCATCCTAAATTATTTTACATTTAGCAAACTTAGGATTTTAAAAGTAACAAAATAATATGGCTTCACATTATAAGTATATCATAGGAAACAAATTTTATTTTTATTTTACATATTTGTACATAACATTTCCAGATAACATTTCTGAATCCAATTGACTGAAATTATATTAACACACTTTAAAATGGTTGAGTCAGGTAATCAACATTTACAAAATGTTGAAAACTTATTAAAGTGACCTAATCACCAATAGCTACAACTTCACTACAAGGCAGGCATGTATTCTTTGACTTTAATAGCACCTTTAAATAAAGTTCATTTGTTTAAAACTACCATCTGTGAAGAATAAAAAGAGGTCCATGGTAAAATACTGTTTAACTAAAATCCAAGCAGTAAGAAGTTAGCTTCTCTTAACTACTTTATATATCTTCCAATTCTGCACATTTCAGTTTTACTAGATTGCATATCAGTTACCAACATTTTACTGAAATGCCCGATACAACTCAGTGACAAATGTAATCATATTAAAATAAATTATAAAAGAAGCATAGGCCAATCACTGGACATAAAGCTTCAAACAGTACCAATGACTAACACTGATTTTCTTGAAGTGCACCATCTTGAGCGTCAGCATTTTACAACGACAGAAGCAAAGTAAAATCTAGCTTTTTTTTTCCCCTCTCTGATCTCGTGGCTTGTTGGAGGCATCTCAGTTTCACTTAGCTGTTGTTTTCTCTGCCATGTGCTTCTGCTGACTTTCAGCATGTCTGTAGAAAGAAAAAGAGAAGTCAAAGATCTCCACAAGATTATGTCACATTTTGATAATCTTGCTCATTTTGATGTGTTTCCTTAAAGAAAACTTAACTGGGTACATAGATTTTATATTTACACTTATGGTTGGGGCTGAGAGAGTTGAGTGTTTAATAAAGTCATTCAAGCCAGTTTGTGCATGTTGTCAATCTTCTGGTCTGACTGCAGAAAGCCATTCACTCTCATTATACTCAATTCAAAAAAAGGGAGTAACTTCAAGTGGTTTACATCCACTGGAGCAACTAGTCAGGCTTAATTGATAATTCTTGCTAATCTCTACAAAAGGGGAAGATCAGAAGTCAAATTACCAACTTCCAAATCAATCACAGATTAACAAAATGTGGAAACACACTTCTTTTGACAATATAGAAAAAATCTAGGCCAGTCAGTTGTTTGGATTCAGAGTAAACCTTGAACTGATACAATTATTCACACAAAGCATGTCAATGGAAAAGCAGGTAAACCATTTTTGCAAAGCTGAAGCTGAAGATCACAACTCTGGTAGCAATCTTTGGATACTGGCATTCAACCACTAGTTCCATCATTCTAAAATTGAGCCCAATCTGTTTTCCGTTTGGAAGATAATAGAAAGCAAACATGTGCAACATCCAATTCACATAACAGGGAAGTTAGGATTGTCAGCTATCGCACAATGAGAAATTGTGCAGTTAAGGTAAATTCTGGAGAGTCAGGTATTTAAGAACCAAATGGGGGAAAAGCTAGTAGACAGTGATGTTAAATTCCAGAGAACATAACATGTTAAATTACCAAGAATGCAGTAATTTGCTTTAATCCATGAGTTTCTGAACCACTGTATATAGGTATATATACTTATGATGCAGAGGAACTACACTGCACTGAAATTTTAAAACGGTCAATTCATCAAACCTGATTTTTTTTTCCATTCTGCAGTCATGAATTGATGTGCACAAGAAAACAAAAATGCAGCACAACATAATTCCAAGAATGACAAGCCATATTAATATGGAAGTTGCAAAGAGGAAAGAACATGACTTTGAATTTGCAGAAATACCCATATCAGCAACAAGTCAGGTAAATGAGGACATGGATACGGTGTCCAACTATTTTATTAATTTGAAATAGGGTGTTGCTATTGATAGCTTTATCTGGGCAATTTAATTGTGCATTGATTACCATTATAAGAGAAAAGGTGAAGGACAGCGATAGGTGCAATTTCTCAACTTCTCATGCTTATGATTTAACATCTGATTTCGGTTATCACATACACACTGACAGTGCTCCTCAAACTGGATGCTCATAGAAAGTAAGAATGCATGAATTTTTGATAATATTTGCATTTTTTGGTTGAGGGTCTTATTTCTGGAAATTATTCCTTGGGTTACTTGATTGGAATTGTAAAACTCTTAACCAGCAGGATCAAGGCAATGATTTTAAGGCCTTATGATCAAAGATGAGCTGCCTCATATCTTGCTTCTATAACAAATGACCTGCTCAGTGAGTCAGTTTTGTAGCTACAATAGCTTGATACAGTTTAATAAAACTCACAAATCTGAATACAATGCAATCAGCTATTTCCCACAAATGTTGCTGGTGTATTTTATTGAAACCATCACCATTAACTTCATAGCATTACCTGGCCATGGTGATCAAGATGCTAACAATGGGAAGTACACACAACATAAGGGGGCAAAGTTGACTGCATCTGGGAACTACAGTTAATCACAGATATACCAATCACTGGAATACCTCAGTGAGTAGGGGTGAGTAGGGCTGACACATTGATAGCAGATGGGTTTTTGAGGAGAAATAACAGATTGGCATTTTAATAGACAAGCAATAGAGGAAAGGGAAGGCCAGAAATGTGTTGTGGAACATTTGCTTGTTGATGCAGCAAAGTCAGCTGCCAAGGTTACTAAGCAATGGATGATCTTGTCTCTGTAGAGTATGAATTCTTGTCAGGCAGAGGCCGATTGGGTTGATCTGGAGTGCAGTCGAGGTACCAAAGCAGTGACAAACTGTACATCAAACAGTGTTAAGGGTTAATGACTCACAAAGACTGACATATTTCAAACTAACAAGAGATTCAGCTAGTCAGGCAGCATGCAGAGAAGTCTGTAATTAAAATGGCAGAATCCAAGAGCAATGATTGAAGGATGAAGGGGAGGTAATGGCTGCCATGACTTGTTGGGACCTTAACAGGAGGTGCACATGCAAGCTGTTGCACAATATACAGAATTATGGCCACTACAGGGTAGCCAATTCCTCAGGCCCTTTCCATACAGCCTACATCTTGCAGACTAGTTACATGACTAACTCTTTGACTAGGGTTTGCAGGTGAGTTTTAAAACAATATATTTTACACTTCCTGGAAATCATGCACAAATTTTGCAAGAGTTCTGCATTTTAATCAACTTTTATGTTTAAACCTCCCACATACTTTTTGTTTTAGTTTCAGTATACACAAGCTAGCTTTGCAAAGAAGTCCCCTGCTAACCTTGCATGACAGAAATCTAACAATTCCAGTTAGCTAAAGTATCTCGGCTTTTTAAGAGGATGAAAATGTTTCAGGGAAAATACATAGGAATGCAATGAGAGTGCAAAATGTCACCAAATGCCAAATGATCCACTGGGGAAGTACAGAACTGCCCAGTTGAAACTGCGACAGGAAAAAGTAAACTACTCATGTTCAAACCTACACCAACCTGGTAAGGTCTTCTATGTCCACCAGCATGGCATCTTGTTCCATGTGCAGCTCATCCCTAATAAGTAGAAGCTGGACCAACTCTTCATTTAAACCTGATTTAAAAGTATATACATTAATTCATATGATTTGCACCATAATTGTTATTTATCTTTTCAATAACAGTTAATCTGTTTTATGAGAACTGAACAAGCTTTATCATTGACTAATAAGTGGCAACTAAATAAATGCAAAAGTGAAAATTTGCAGAAACGTTTTTGTGAATATTGAGAATTGAGAGTCTTCAGTACCAGCTCAAACCTCTACACACAATAGTAACATGCATCGTTTTAGATGGAAAATGTAAAATAGCAGAGGGCAGTCTAACATTTTGAGGACTTAAATAGTATTCTACTGAAAGACGGGCACTTTGTTGAAAAACAAAATGTTCAATTTTTAGTTGTATAGAAATATAAATGATTATTAAATAAAGAAGCAAATATTGATATCTTTACAACTGGAAGTTGGGCTAGTTCATTCTAAGAACTTTTGATACATTACAGATTAGATGTCTGACATCAGGCACCTTCTGGACCAAGTATTAGATTTTTGATTGCCCATTACCAAAACATTGAAGCATTATAAGCCTATAATAGATTTCTGATCAGTGTTTAAATCATGCATATACCCACAAGACACATGCATACATCACTACACACATTGTCAATTAAAATCTGTCCATTATCATTACTCAGTTTTCTGTCACTCAGCCAATTTCCTACCCAGTTTCAATATTGTCTTCCATTCCATGGACTTTAATTTTAGTCAACAATCTGTTAACGACTTTATCAAAGGTCCTTCAGGATAGACATTTCTCTGCTTTAGTTTGCAAAATCAATCAAACTCATCAGGAATGAACTACCTTGTACAAATCCTTGTTGGCCCTCTCTGATCAGCTGAAAATGTTCATGTGTTCGACCACCCTATCATAATTACAGACTTTAGGAATGCCCGGACAACAGATGCTAGGCTTCCTGCCCTATAATTCACTGGTATCCTTTTGTCACCTTTTTTAAATAGTGGAAGATCAGCATGTAATCCATTCTGACACCCACTTCTATCATGTACTTATGATGAGAAAAGTGATCTAGATTTGGTGAAAAATTCCTATCATTACAGCTTATACTATTCCTTATTTAATGTGAACATATGTAGTCTTATAAAAGTGAAGGAAGTTTTTGGAATGGTAAGTGCATGTACATAAAGGTGGAGAAGGAAACAGCAATTTAAAAGTAACCAAGAATTGTAAATTTAATATTCTCTACATTTTACAGTACATATATTTATTTTTTGTTCCATTTTCAATGTTTATAACCTTTGAATTTTTTTTAATGATTGGTAACTGTTCCTATCAAAAGGATAACAGGAAGCATCTCCAGGTCTAATCAACATTTATTCCTCAAACAACCCATCAACTGGTGAATTATTTCTCTGATATTTGTAGCATCTTGCTGTATGCAGACTGAATACTGTATTAGCTTACAACAGTGACTACACTTCCATAAAGGGTACTTTTGGATGTGCTGACAATTTGAATGGCTATAAAAACACAAGTTCTTTTCCTCCCTAGCACAACTGTGATGATGCACCCAACACATATATTTCAGTTTCATGACATTTTGTCAACTAAACCATAATTCAGTTGGTCACCTCTTCATCAAACTGACAAGCTTCGGTAATAGTAAAGATAAATAGAGTTTAGTTCGTACTGCTATTCACTCACTGCATCTTCCATCTTTCAGCAGATGGAAATGTCAAGACAATGTCCATTTAGGAAATAGTACATTCTGCCTAACCAATAATTATCTCATGACTGGCTATTCTTCATCACATTCAAAAGTGTCTCACTGAGCGCCGAACCTGTGGGTTACATTTCAACTTTTTTCTATAACGTCTGAAATCAGACACAAGTTTTAAATAAGGTTTACAAAATGGATTTGACAAACTTTATTTGTGCTACGCATCGTAATTACATTGGGTCAAGTTAGGAGAATTTCAGTGAGACTCATCCTTCCATCAAAATTGTATTAGCTCTGGCAAACTCTGCCTCAGATCTCACTTGATTCCAATTTACTGAAACAGCATTATTCTTACACGCTTCACCATTTTCATGCAAGGTAATCAAAGGACACAGTGTCTCTTAAAAAGACCAAGATTAAGTACGAATTAGCAATAAGTTCTTCAGTCTTTCTAAAACAGGAAAGGTAAGTTATTTGAAACAATCCGAGGCAAAGTACAAGTCAGCATGGTTATCTTTAGAAGTATCACTGGATAATTAATGTAATAATTACACAAAACTATGGACTAAAGTCCAATGGAAATCCAGACTGAAGACTAAAGGCTAAATACTTTGGTGCAATGGAACTGGAGGATGTCATTATTCAGTCGTGGCTTTTCCACACAATGAAAATTTGATAAAATCCTAAGAAATTCTACTTTCAACATTTTCATCTTGTGAAAGGTGAAAAATGCTAATGGCTATAGCACTTACAAAACAAAGACAAATATATAACAAGCGCAAGTGAAGTTATTGGAATAATGATTGATTGATGTTTCAAGATTGAGAATCAAATACCACTAGGGGGCAGAATGACTTTACAAGCTGCAGACTTTAGCTATTTTAATCAAGCTGTTCAGACATGTTCTGATACATGCTTGGGGGTAGTGGAAATTGAAGCTTCTGGCCCACAGGTAAGGACATTACCACAGTGCCAGAAGAGTCCTAGCTGCAGGCTATTAGATGATCAAGAACTCTCGCCTTGAGAAGAGAGAGCTAAGTATAGAAAAAGGTTTTGAAATAAAAGCTGTTGTGCGGGTATCATTTGATGTGAACTGAAGTTTAAAATGAAAGAACATTCACATGGAGATGTTCATGGTGCAGGAGTAGATATTCAGGTAAAAATGACACTGGTTTGTTTTGTATGTGCTGTAGAAAATCTTTGCTAACATTGCATCCATTCTTACTGATATTCAGTCTATGCAGAAATCTGAACCTTGACTGGGTTATGTTGACCTAATTTAACTGACTTCCTTAATTTATCCTAGAAACCATAGTCCAGTGACACGATATAGTACAGTGAACACCAATCTTACCATTTATGTTTTGATTTATTTTCAGATACTTCATTATTGGTTTTTAAATATAGAATGGAAGATGCCCTTTTATTCTGAAGAAATATTAAAAGTAAATAATTTATGTAGGTGCTATACATTTTCATCTAGATCAGGTGTACACTGAAACAATTCTGAAATTTACAATTCTGAAATTCTGTGCTTACTCCAGCTTAAGACATCCAATTTTTGTTTTAAACAATGCAGGACTATTCCCTATTCTTCAGGTTATCCCAACGAAGCAGTTCTTCTACAATGGAATGCATGGCATGCAGTTGGATACTACATACACGTAAAACTCCCAGAAAGTAAACAACAAGTTTTTAAACTCTATTTGGCAAGTGAGAACGGGTCCCTTGGAATCCTGCAGATTAGTTATCTTTGTGACCCTAGGGGCTGATGAATCCTAATTTTGAGCTGCTGAACTAAACTGATCCTCAGAGGTCTCAGTGGGGCTGAAGCATGAGGCCCACTCTTAGCTTCCAAGATTGTAAATGACTATTTAGTTCTGGGCACCCTTAATAGAATGGACATGAGGCCATGGATAGAATATATAGTTAAACTCACTGAAAGGCTGCCAGAAAATACAATTTCTAGTTAGGAAAAGAAGAGCTTCAAAATTTGACGTTAATCTTTCACAAGCAAAAGAGATGAAGGAAGGATTTAATAGAGTTATTAAAAATAACATTCATTAGTGGCTGGAGAATTTAAGATTGGTGGGAGACTTGGCGATATGACCTCATGCTCCATTATCATAGTGCCAATCAGTACTTTTTTGATGCCCGCGCCCTTTCCACTCAGCGGTTAGAAGCACTGACCATTTTCTAGGTGCTAGTCAAGGCAATATGGGGATTTTCATCTCCTGGAACACAATGAAGTTTTTCAACATTACCCAGTGACATCATGTTGCCACTGATTGCTTAGAAACCATCAGATTGTTATGACAGAGAGCCAATATGCCATTACATAAATTACATTCTTCACAACAGTTCCTTCTGAGGAAAGGCTAGAGAGACTAGGCCTCTACCCTCTGGAATCTGGAAGAGTCAGAGGTGAGTTGATTGAGGTCTGAAAGATTCTGAGGGGACTTGGTCAGACAGCTGGGGAAAAGATTTCCTCTTATGGAAGAATCGAGAACTAGGGCTCAAACATAAGGGACCATCCAAGTAAGGCAGAGATGAGGGTTTTTTCTCTCTCTCTTAAGAGTTGAGTGTCTTTGGAATTGCTTTCCTCAAAAGGCAACAGATGTAGAATCTTTAAATATTTTTTAAGGCAGAGGTGAATAAATTCTTGATTACCAAGGGGATAAATGATTATCAGAAGTGTGCAGCAACATAGAATTGAAGTTAAAATTGGATTAGCTGTGATCTCATTGAATAGCAGAGCTGATTCGAAGGGCCAAATGGCCTATCCTGTACCTTGTTCATACGTTTACAGCCAATGCAGTATAAACTGGTAACTGAGATATGCTTTTCATTCAACCATCTGACTTAATACGACACGTTTTATGTCACCCCGTTTCAAGCACATCTTCAATTTTCCTTCCAACTAATGTTTCATGATACCTCATCATATCTGTGGCAAAAAGATTCTACATTGGAATAACCCTGTCTGCAAAAAGAACATTTTCTAACTTCATACTTCATTCTTTTGGCTGTAAGTTCAAATTTAATGTTAACCAATTCTCCAGCCACTAATGAATGTTATTAAAAATTAAATCCTTCCTTCCTTCGTCTCTTTTGCTTGTGAAAAATTAACAAATTTTGAAGCTCTTCTTTTCATAACTAGACATTGTATTTTCTGGCAGCCTTTCAGTGAGTTTAATATATTCTATCCATGGCCTCATATCCCTTCTATTAAGGGTGCCCAGAACTAAACACAGTCCACGTGCATATAACCAAGGATTTTCACAAATTGCATTTCACTTTTACTTAATGCCTCTGCATGTGAAACATACAATTATAATGTTCCTTTGTATTGGAACTCATTGTTATGGGGCAGCATGGTGGCTCAGTAGTTAGCACTGCAGCCTCACAGTGGTAGGGACCTGGATTCGATTACCACTTCGGGCGACTGTCTGTGTGGAGTTTGCACATTCTCCCTGTGTCTGCATGGGTTTCCTCCCACAATCCAAAAAGATGTACAGGTCAGGTGAACTGGCTGTGCTAAATTGCCCATACTGTTAGGTGCGTTAGTCAGGGATAAATATAGGTTAGCAGAATGGGTCTGGGTGGGTTAATTTTTGGAGGGTTGGTGTGGACATGTTGGGCTGAAGGGCCTGTTTCCATACTGTAGGGAATCTTATTTTTACTTTTAATTGCACTTTGCATTGAACTACATTGGCTATTTCTCTGTCCACCACACTAACCTGGTTGAGTGATCTTCATTCGTCGAGTTTATTGTGCAGCCAATCATCAGGAAACTTCAATATCAGTTGTGCACTGCCCCACATGGAATTCAACGGTTCAAAAGGCAACTCACTAATACCCACTTGGTGGTAATTACAAATGGTTAACATGTGCTGACTCTGTCAGCAATGCTCATGTTATTTGCTGGATTTAGACAGACGAACAAGAAACACTGATTGTTGATCAGACTTATTAAACAAGAACTTTGCAATATGTTTGGGAGCTGGGTTATAAAATAGCCGAGGTAGAAAATCTTCTTTCTCTACTACTGAAAGGATATTTTGTGAAATCAATTTTCACAGTCTCAACTCTGTCCTGTGAGTACTAGTCCATGAGATAAACTTACCCATTGACAATCTTACTCAGAATGAATTGTTTTGGGAAGTAGAAATTCCCCACAGAAAGGTCACTGGTATAGAAAGTGAAAGAAAAACTTCTTGTAAAAAACAAATGGATCTCCTTCCACAAAATTAAAGCATGTTTTGTCATTGTACAGTACAGGCAGCCTTTGCATTATTTGCATATGACAACATTCTAGAGGGATGTTTGGAACGTAAGTCAAGAACACTATAGAAATGTAAATGCACATTTCACATGCAACATGTGTAAAGCAATGTCTGTATGGGAAAATATAATGAGGTGCAAAGAAAGAAAGTAAATTACTTACAGTGAGGTGGTAGTGGGCAATGTGCTTAACCCAAGTAACTGTAGGAAGATTGAGGACAGAGGGATGATACTGAAATCTGATCCTGCCTTACATCTAGCTTAGGGAATGGAGGGCCATTGTGGCAGCTTCATTATAGTCCTTGGGGGATCTACTAACTCAACTCAAACAAGGAATCCAGCTTGTGACCTTATAGACTATATGACATAGATTATACACATGCCTGCACTAGTACCATTATTCTTCGGTCATCAGAGAAGCTACCGACAGTCTCTTTTGTTTAAGATGATTGAAATTATATCGTAACTGTTACAGTATATTAAGCGAAAACATTTATAGAAATCTGACTTTGAAAAAGCCCTCCTGCAGTAATTTATTCAACAGGCTACTCTTGATTTTTTTTCAACAAGAATCTGGCAGAATCACTTCAACAAATGCTTTATTCTTTTGTCTCTAAGCATTAATTTTCAGTTCCATTCATGTTTGTACTATTTTTCTCAGCCTAGTTTTAAAGAGGCCCTTTCTCATGTCAAAATATTTACCAAACTACATTTAATTTGGAGAGGACAGATTACTAGATTACATTTCTAGAATTAATATATATCATACTATTTATGATATAATCAAAATGCTTTACAGACTAGAAAAAAAACTTCATAAAATATGGATAGATAGCTGTCTGAAGTAAGTGTTACTGTTAATGCTTCAGCGATTTGCTTCCCATCACAAAACTAGGTCACAGAGAAGATAACAAATAAGAATATGGGTCACAAAAGAAATGTTTTAACTGTAAAAACAGTTGCTCAGGTTGAAGGAGAGAAAAGATTTTCGTACTGCATTAAAATGGTCTTTGCTATTATAAATCTATCAAAGGTTAGGGTGGAGGCTAGTACAATTGCAACATTTAAAAAGCATTTGGATGGATACATTAGTAGGAAGGATTTGGAGGGATATGGGTCGGGTGCTGGCAGGTGGGACTAGACTGGGTTGGGATATCTGGTCAGCATGGACGGGTTGGACCATAGAGTCATAGAGATGTACAGCATGGAAACAGACCATTCGGTCCAACCCGTCCATGCCGAACAGATATCCCAACCCGACCTAGTCCCACCAGCCAGCACCCAGCCAACTCTGTGGGAAGCTAGAGAAGTGATTGCTGGGCCTCTTGCTGAGATATTTGTATCATCAATAGTCACAGGTGAGGTGCCAGAAGACTGGAGGTTGGCTAACGTGGTGCTACTGTTTAAGAAAGGTGGTAAGGACAAGCCAGGGAACTATAGACCAGTGAGCCTAACATGAGTGATGGGCAAGTTGTTGGAGGGAATCCTGAGGGACAGGATGTACATGTATTTGGAAAGGCAAGGAAGGACTGATTAGGGATAGCCAACATGGTTTATTGCGTGGGAAATCATGTCTCACAAACTTGGTTGAGTTTTTTGAGAAGTAAGAAAGAGTATTGATGAGGGCGGAGTGGTAGATGTCATCTATGTGGACTTTAGTAAGGTGTTTGACAAGGTTCCCCATGGGAGACTGATTAGCAAGGTTAGATCTCACAGAATACAGGGAGAACTAGCCATTTGGATACAGAACTGGCTCAAAGGTAGAAGACAGAGAGTGGTGGTGGAGGGTTGTTTTTCAGACTGGAGGCCTATGACCAGTGGAGTGCCACAAGGATTGGTGCTGGGTCCTCTACTTTTTGTCATTTACATAAATGATTTGGATGTGAGCATAAGAGCTACAGTTAGTAAGTTTGCAGATGACACCAAAATTGGAGGTGTAGTGGACAGCGAAGAAGGCTACCTCAGATTACAACAGGATCTTAACCAGATGGGCCAATGGGCTGAGAAGTGGCAGATGGAGTTTAATTCAGGTAAATGTGAGGTGCTGCATTTTGGGAAAACAAATCTTACCAGGATTTATACACTTAATGGTAAGGTCCTAGGGAGTGTTGCTGAACAGAGAGAGCTTGGAGTGCAGGTTCATAGCTCCTTGAAAGTGGAGTCGCAGGTAGACAGGATAGTGAAGAAGGTGTTTGGTATGCTTTCCTTTATTGGTCAGAGTATTGAGTACAGGAGTTGGGAGGTCACGTTGCAGCTGTACGGGACATTAGTTAGGCTACTGCTGGAATATTGCATGCAATTCTGGTCTCCTTGCTATCGGAAAGATATTGTGAAACTTGAAAGAGTTCAGAAAAGATTTACAAGGAGATTGCCAGGGTTGGAGGATTTGAGCTACAGGGAGAGGCTGAACAGGCTGGGGCTGTTTTCCGTGCGGCGTCGGAGGTTGAGGGGTGACCTTATAGAGGTTTACAAAATTATGAGGGGCATAAATAGGGTAAATAGGCAAAGTCTTTTCCCTGGGGTTGGGGAGTCCAGAACTACAGGGCATAGGTTTAGGGTGAGAGGGGAAAGATATAAAAGAGACCTACAGGGCAACTTTTTCACGCAGAGGGTGGTAAATGTATGGAATGAGCTGCCAGAGGAAGTGGCGGAGGCTGGTACAATTGCAACATTTAAGAGACTTATGGGTCTATTTCTGTGCTGTATGTTTTTATGACTATATGAACAGCTGAATTTAGTCCAATGGATCTGAACAGTTTAGAAGCGATTTTTCAGATTATGCCACCATGCTAGTTAACAGTTTGAGTGATTTTTTGGTTCTTTTGACTCTATACATGAAAATGGTATTTCCTTAAGACAAAGGGTGAAACCTTACAATGGCCTGAATGGCTGGAAAATTGGGACTATTGTGTAAAAAGTTGAGTGAGGCCTTTCTCATTGTTAGACTGCATTTTCCAACAAAGGTCCAGGCTTGGAGCTGAGATTCTTGCCATGGCGTGGTGAGATGCTAATTAGCAGGAGATTATCACCCTCACTGACTGCAGAGCTCACCTCATTATTCTGCAGCTTCCTATCCTACCTTCCGATGCAAGGAAACAAATGCTGCAAATTCTTGACATTCTTGACATGGCTGTCTGAACAGGTCGCCCTTGTTCCTCCAACCACATCCGGGTGCACTCCAGGGCAGTGACAGCACATCCATGGACCTTAGCATCTGATACTTGCCAGCCTCTCTGACACTTCACACACAGGGCCATGCAACTAGCTAACAGATTGGATTGGGCTGTGTCTCAGGGTGTCCACTTCCTCTCTTAGTGCTCACACACTATGAGTCTACAGTGTCCTTGCTTTTCCCATTCTGCCCTCTCAGCCAGACCTACCAAGCTTACAGTCCTTCTATTTTACCACATCATTTCATTCAGACAAAGACAGGAAGCTTGTCATAGTCGATATGTCACAGTGCGATAGGGCAACAACTGACACCAGTCTGGAGAAGTGGGCAGGGTCAGCCAACTGTTGGGTAGCCCTGCCCCTGTTTTAGCTCTTTCTGCTCTATTGTGGGCTGTTTTCCCCTGCAATCAGACAGGAATAGTTACTAAGGGAGGGTCAAATGGGTGGCACATCTGGAAGTGCTGATGCTGAGTGTATTGGTTGGATCTCTCAAGCGAGTGTGAGTAGGCAGCATAGAGACCCTGGACAGTTAGCAATGGGGGGGATTTATGCAGGTGAGAGTGAGTGATGGAAGATGTTGCACGCAACAGTGAGAGTAGCAGAGCCTTGGAGGGAGGTGAGCATAGTGGAAGAGATGGGGTGAGTATCAGATGGCAGAATGCAGATGGGTGGCACCTAGCCTTGCAGAATGGAGAAGGTAGTTAACCTTCTTCCTGCATTGCTGGGCCGTGGCCTAGTCTACTAGTCCTGGGAGCAGGACATTCATCCTCTCCACCATTCCATCTCTCTGGAGCTCCTAGTGCCTGTCTGGACAGGAATCCCAATATCTGTCAGGTCACAGGCAATGTCAGGAACAATGCAGGGCACCTCTGGACACACCTTGCTTGCCTGGGTGCACAATAGCACACCGTCAGATGAAAGGGGTGCCACTGGACAAGGTAGGTAGTTAGTGAATTTGACATGAAAGCATGAGAAAACCTGCCAGGTCTTATGGAGAGAAGCCACTATGAAATTTGACAAAACTGACACTTAGCCAAGAAGACATAAGATTCAGCAGAATACATCAGTTTTATTAGTGTTTAGCCTTTAAGTCAAACGTAATTTGGTAAAGATTACTATAATCTTATCAGCTTTAAGGAATATTTGACAATGCCTTCAGTGCAGCACGGTGGCTAAGTGGTTAGCACTGCTGCCTCGCAGCGCCAGGGACCCTGGTTTGACTCCACCCTCGGGCAACCATCTGTGCGAGTTTACACATTCTCGCTGTGTCTGCGTGGATTTGTTTCAGGTTTCTTCCCATAGTCCAAAGATGTGTAGTTTAGGTGGGTTCAGGGATATGCAGACTGGCGTGGTTAGCCATGCAAAATGCAGGGTTATGGGGGGGGGGGGGGGGGGAATGGTGGTGGTGGTGAAATGCTCTTACTACTGTCTGTGTGGTTCAATGGGCTGAATGGTCTGCTTCCACAGTGTAGGAATTCTATGCAAGCATGGGATTCCACATTTAAGAGCTGGAAAATAAATGTCATCCATTCCAAATTAGCATCAGTGTAATACGTTTAATGAAACAATTCTGTCAAACAACATGATACCTGAATCAGGCAGATCTATGCTTCAAAGGACAATTTGTGTTTGGCAAGTCAGCATAACTCAATAAGATGTTCAAAGACAAACAGTCTCTTGATTTTGGATTCTTTCTTCACAGCTCCAAATATTTCTAACAGCATGGAGCATTGTCTGAGCTAGAACTCCTGTTTTGTTGATGACAGGATAATTTTATTCGCTTGACATACACAGAGGAGTCTGTAAGATTTGGTGGTCATCAATTTTGGTTTTAGTTGTCAGGCCAAGTAAATGTTAACAGTCCTTAGATGGATGTACTGCAAGGGCTACATTAACAGAACTGTTATGGCTTGATATTCATATATATAGATTTTCCTCAATTTAAAAAGCATGACTGTTTGAGAAATCCTACATTTCAGTTTGATTTCATTCTACATTTCTGGTGGTTTGTCATTTTTATTAATGCAGATTTATGGTGTGATTAGGTGCAGAGAATGTAAACAAGAACAAATCATAAACAGCCAATAATTCATGGAGATCCTTATTGTCATCTCTATCTCTCACACACACAAACACATACATTATCTTTCAGTTCTATTCAGTGAAACTTATTCTGTTAAAGCTGCCTATCAGCTCACATTTAATCTTCATGTGTCAAGTGCTGTTGAAATAATTCTTTTAATTAGAAAAGGCAGGAATGTGTAACAGTGAATATATCCATGGAAAGAGAAGCAGATCAACAGACCTCTTCTTAAATGAGATCATAGATAGCCCTCTCAACTCAAGAAGCTGCATTGTCTCAAAATGGATTGGGAACAGATGGGCACCATGACTCCTTGCTCAGTCTGGAAGGAAAGTCACCTGAAAACTGAATGGCATTGAGAAATCCTGCCATAACAAGCTGCGGTGTGGGCTAAATTTGCTTAACAGTGTGAACTGTAGCCCTCAATCAGTACTGTGATTGGCTGGCAGCATCACTAATCCCAGCAGCATCACAAGGACGTAGTAACTGCTTCCAGGATTGCATCGGGAAGTGGCTAGAGACACACCATGGCTGCTAGAGAAGGTAAGGCCTGGAATTTTCAGGTGGGAAGAGAATGCAGAGTCAGAAAGTGGAGTGGGGAGGGGGTCGAATCTGTCCAGCAGGCAGCACGGAAAGGAGGGAGTGACATCTTATGAGGGCTTCCTGGACGTGTGCAGAGCTCGCTCCAAATTAGGTGTCCACCTGCCTGCCTGCATTTGGCCATGCGGCCTTTAATATTGGGTTGGTCACTTCTGCCCGACTGGTCACACTGACTGTACTTTGGTAAGGGAAGCACATTGTTTCGGTCAGTAGGCTTTTTAACAAGCTTAAATGACCAGTAATTATTTCTATAAATATGACAGGTGGGCAGCTGATTTCAGCACTAATCCACTTGGTGTATATTGGGATGAGCAGGGGAGTGAGCAGGATGGTGGTGGACTAAGCACACAACTTACTCTACAGCCTTCTGCTCCATCAAAAACATACTGAGTTAAGGTATATAAAATCCAGCCATTTCGGTAACCTCGAAACATGTATGCTTTGATGGCACCACAGTTTAGAAATTCCAAACTGAATTCTAAGTACTGTTCTTCGTGCTTTCAGGGGCAAAGTGATCCCAAATAACCCCAGCAAATGCTGTTCCTGTTCCTTGTATTCTTTCAAATCACATTCCACAGAAACCATATTATACCACCAAATATTGAAAACAAATCTCTATTTATACTTCACCAGAAGAACCTCAGCTCAACAGAACAACTAGGATATTAAGACAGTACGTGTATGCGTCATGCAAATATAGCTACCATAATAAATAAGAAATGAATGTTACCCATTGGATAGAAGATAAATTCCTTCATTACTGTCCTTCGCTAATACTAACTCTGGACCCTGCTAATGATGGACTGGAAGGTATTAATGTCTCTAATGGCAAATAATGCTGCAAATTAAATTATCAGTTGACCCCAGATGTATCACTTTAAAACAAGATATCATCAAATCCCCAGTTTTAGTACAGGACCAAAACATCTGTGGCCGTGGTTGATTTCTGATGAGAACCACTGAAACAGGAAAAAGTATAACTGAAATTAATAGGTTTGGTGTCATTCTCCCCGTGTCTGCGTGGGTTTCCTCTGGGTGCTCCGGTTTCCTCTCACAGTCCAAAGATGTGCAGGTCAGGTGAATCGGCCATGCTAAATTGCCCATAGTGTTAGGTGCATTAGTCAGGGGTAAATGGGTCTGGGTGGGCTACTCTTCGAAGGGTCGGTGTGGACTGCTTGGGCCAAAGGGCCTGTTTCCACGCTAAGGGAATCTAATCCACATTTATCCAATTGATATTTAAATTTGCCTGGTTTTCATAAGCAGCTACAATAGATGTTTAGAAATTCAAACTGAAAAGCCCCTTTTCACACAGTATCATGACTGATAACTAAGAAAGCATACAACAGAAAATTAATATCCTCCTTTTATGTTTCTAATGACATTTTCAATAATTAACCAAAGGAATTTTGATCTTACAGAAGTATTGTTAAAGGTTTAGTAGCTATCTCATCTGAACTCCTTTGGAATGCTTGATTTACTAAATTCTCCCAATGAGTTTCACATAAGAGCAGGAAAAATATTGCCTTTCTCAATAGATGTCAGCAGCACTCAATATTTAAAGCAAATATACACAAGTTAATCTCCTGTGTCAATCATAAACAAAGAAAAGTCACTATCCCTACAAATATATTGCTACTTTTCTTCCATGTTTTCTACTTTATTTTACAATTACAACTTGTATTTTCTTTATTATTTCATGGGATATGGGCATTACTAGGAAAGTCAGCATTTGTTGCCCATCCTGAATTGCACTTGAAGTGAATTAGTTCTTAGGCCAATTAAGAGTCAAACACATTGCTTTGGGTCTGAGGTCACATATAGGCCTGACCAGGTAAAGGTGGTAAACTGTGTTGCTTCAACAAGCCAGATTGATGATACATTTATGGCCTGAATTTTCTTCCAGATTTGATTGATTAAAACTAAATTCATAGAAACATAAAAGCTAGGAGCAAGAGTAGATGATTTGTCCCTTTTGAGTATACACCTCCATTCAATATGATCCTCTAATTCAATTCTATATTCCAGCTTTCTCCCCATATCCCTTGGTACCTTTAAAATTTCTCTCTCTTCCTTCAATTTCACCAACTGACATGGTAGGATTTAAACCCATATCCAAAGATGTGCAGGTTAGGTGAATTGGTCATGCTAAATTGTCCATAGTGTTCAGGGATGTGTAGGTTAGGAGCATTAGAGTAATAGGGGAGGGGAATGGGTCTGGTTGGGTTATTCTTCGGAGGGACGGTGTGGACTTGTTGGGCCGAAGGGCCTGTTTTCAAACTGTAGGGATTCTATGATCTCCAGAGCATTACACTAGCCCTCTGGATCACTAATCCTGTGACATTACTACTATGCCACCATTTGCCCCTTCTCATCTACATGTGTGGCTCTCAAGGTGAAATCTCTTCTTTTTAAAAATCTGCATGCCCACCAGTTCTTTGTACGTACTTTTACATGTATTCCTTTATGGAAGTATTAAACATTTAAGCTGTATTTTTGAAGCCATGGATAAGAAGGGATAAGATGGCATGCGATACAAAGGTGAGCCTGCCTTACAACTTAACCAATGGGTGAGAGACAAACTCAACCTTTATATCAAGTGGAAAAATGGGTGAGGAGGAAATGAGAGTTTAGGGTTATCGGCATATAGTTGCTGTATTTGTGAAAAGCATAGAGAAATTGACTGCACTGCAGGGGAAGCAACAGCCGAGTGATATTATCACTGGACTATTAATCCAGAAACTCAACTAATTTTCAGGATGATGGCAGATGATGAAATTAAGCCTCTAATGAAGACCGTAAAACCATTGTTGATTGTCGGGAAAAACCCATCTGGTTCACTAATGTCCTTCAGAGAAGGAAATTCGCTGTCCTTCCCTGGTCTGGCCTACATGTGACCCCCAGACCCACAGCAATATGGGTGACACTCCGCTGCCCTTTGGGCAATCAGGGATGGACAATAAGTGCTGTCCTAGCCAGAGATGCCCTCATCCAGTGAGTGAATTTTAAAACAAAAGTGATTCTAACTTATTGAAAGTGTTTACAAAATGCTAAATAAAATTAGATGGGTTTAACATTAAAATGGTCAGAACACAATCAGTTGAAATCCAAGCATATAAGTTAATTTCATGATGTGATTCAAGTGGTCAGGTCAATTTTCATAAGAATGTCACTCTTGCTTTATGGGTACCAGTAAAAACAGCAACAGTTGTGGCTGAGAAAGTGCTGGTGAGCTGCATGCTTGAACTGCTGCAGTGTGTATGGTGAAGGTATTCCTCTTTCATTGTATCTCTAAAGGCATCTATCTATCCTAAGGCACTTAATTGGCAAAACTGAAAAAAAAAACTGTGTTAGGTAAGGATATAAGTTACGGCAACTATGTGATATTGAAAGTTTTGAGCCAGTATGGAGAAATGTCTAGGTTTGCAAAGTAAGAGGATGCGGTTTGAAAGCTTCTTGGAGAATGCAAAATTGTAAGGTTGAAGACAAGAAATTATTTTAGTCAAGAAATTATTGCCCTCCAACTTTGATTTACTATCATAAGATTTTGAACACCAGTCAAAGTACAATATCCAGATAAAAAGTTATAGTATATACAAAATTAGCTAATGTAGCTAGTGTTGGCTAATTTAGCAAGAAAGAATGGATGACTGGGACAGTGACACAGTACGGAGATCCTGTAGGAATCCCAGGGCTTGACCAAGGACAGCAACATGCAATTTGAAAAGACTGTATAATGTTAATCTCATGTCAACAAATTTGATGTTTATCCATTTATGCACTGAATATAGACAGTGAACTTAAACTTCACTGGGTATTGGACAGATTGAGAGTGTCTTTCCAGCCTCAGAGTGATAATTGATGATATGTGATTGTGCAGGTGGAACTACCAACCTAGAAGTTTCTTTAGTTTTGTTTTATCATTCTTGAAAATTGTTCTGATGAAACTTCATTGATCTGAAATGTTAACTCTGTTTTTCTCTCTCATGGATGACCATTTTCAGCTTTTACTCTTTTTACTTGCTGATGTTCAGTGTTGGCAGATACGTAGGAATAAACATGTTCAATTGAAAGAGGTGGGCAACAGTAGAGGAAAAACTGCATTCCGTTTCAACTGTGGAGGTACCAAAGCTGTGCAACAAGCAGCAGCCAGCAGAAATTGCAGTGAGATGGAAGAGGAGTATCATGAGTACAAAAGGGAAATCACGAAGAGACCCGTCTTTTGAAAGTTATGGGCTTGTAATTAAAATGCTCTAATTTTGAAAATGAAAGAAACCCAACACAAATCCTGAAGAGGATAATACAAGAATGTTTTGAGATTTCTATTCCAAATTAATTTTGTCTAATTCTTTAAGTTTTCTTTTTCAAAAGGAAGCACTTGGGTGAGCTGTGATGGAATTTGGGGGAAAATAACTTCATGGATTTTATTAATTACTGTTATGGTTAATCCTTGATTCTTTTCCAATGAAATGGCTTTTATAAAGTGATGACTTTTTAAAAAAATTTCAAATCGATAGCAGTGCAGATTGTTTTAAATGTCCTATGTTTGACACAAAAACCCAAACCTTCATACTTGCACTTTATTAATTTTTCCTACATCTAATGGAAACTTTGCTCTAAAAATGCATGGTAGAATACATTCAACAACACAAATTTAATCACAGGAATAAACTGCTGACTCAACCTGATGAAGAAAATGCCACTAAATTGAAATGGGATTGAACTGCTAAAACACAAATCACCACTAATGTGTATTAGCTATTGTAATAGAATACTGTAATACCTCAAGCCTGAACTAGTGTTTTTCTCCACATGAACCACTTTGTCTAATCCCATGTTACCTCTGACACTAATTAGCTTTTTACAATTATCTGTAGTACCAAAACACTCAATCTGTTGAAGGACGCCAGATTTAATAGGAGACAGAAGTATAACTTACATTAAATCCATGCTATAATTTGAAGCTAGAACATTTTTATCTGCTCAATCCCAGATATACTTTAGTCTAGTTGTCAATAATAATTCAGTAAAGCCATTTCAAAATGTTTAATATAATGGTAGATTCTCCAATTTTTCAATGGTATACTTTCATGAGGGTGCTTGTTAAATTTCATTTCGGAGCTCATAAATTGGTCAAGCTGAAAATATAATGCATCATGATGTGCACCTCTTTGAGGATATTATTGGCACATTTTCAACAAATCTTCTTTTATATACCGAAGACACATATCGACATTAGAATTAATGTCAAATGAGGTGATCCCCCCTCAGATTATTCCTAAAATACTAAGAATATTGCTTATGTGGAGGTTTACCAAGCCTTAAAAATGCTGAATCATTGTGACAGATTCATATGGAAATTAGTAGAAAATGGCCAAAAATGCATTAAGAGTTAATGTAAATCCAACTGTTTTATTTTCACTCCACAAATTGAAGGCAAAGCACAACCAGCAATCTGCTTAGCAATCAACAGGAAAGAAACAGTAACCCTTTAATTTCTGTTGTGTATCACTGAATTATCACATATTATCCATCCAATGAACCAAATCCTAAAAATAAACTCATTCTCTCATCTGACAATGAATACTTTGAGAGATATTCAAGGATGACATTAATCATCAACCCAACAGTGGAATCTTATGCAAGTCCATGTACAATTGTGAATTATTCACACAGCATAACTAATACGTGGGTGCAGTGAAGCTTTCTCATAGTGCAACGCATGAATCATAAACTGGCAGGGAGGAGAAAGGATAGATTGTACAAGTAATAGAGAAATACTTTCCATTACAGTAACTCAAATTGAATCACCCAGTCACCCAAAACACTCAATTCGCGAGACCAGTGGATTCTTTTCATATCACTATATAGCAGATGTCCTACAACTTTGACCTTCTTACTGTTTTTGATATTGTGCTGTTCTAGATTTTGAAATTTATTCAAGTGAGGGTTGACATTGTTTGGGGCAAAAGGTGATACCACTGCCTCACAGCGCAAGGGACCCGGGTTTGATTCCAACCTTGGGTGACTGTCTGTGTGGAGTTTGTACATTCTCCCAGTGACTACATGAGTTTCCTCCGGATGGTCCAGTTTCCTCCCACAATCCAAAGATGTGCAGGTTAGGTGAATTGGCCATGCTAAATTGTCCATAGTGTTCAGGAATGTTAGGTGCATTAGTCAGGTGCAAATGTAAAATAATATGGTACTGGGTGGGTTGCTCTTCAGAGGGTTGGTGTGGACTTGTTGGGCTGAAATGTCTGTTTCCACACTGTAGGGATTCAAAGATTCTAATTTATTGAATACTTGTATCATGGAAAATGACTCAACCCTGCTGAGTACAATAACAAGTAAGCTCCACAGAGATTCATATGTGATGCCATATAGCAATTAGACAGCAAAAGATGCTCTCAATTCTCTAAAAAGTGAATGTTTCTCTGATAGCAAGTCACAAAACTAATACCATATACATTGAAAAATACTTGTGTGGTGTTAAAAATAAATTCCTTTTCTGCTCCAGTTTCCAAATGTTACTGTTTAACCTGTCTACCCTCCCAAATAATTGGAAATATTTTTTGTTTGGCTTATTTTACTGCAAGTAACAGAGCAGTGTGTTTAGTATCCAAATAAAACTACAATACACATAACTGAAGCACATCCAATGCATGCCATTTGTATGGTGTGATTTGAAATGGTTCACTGCTTTTTGTGAAAAGGTGAAATCTATTAAAAAATACATACAAGTACACAAAACTCAAGGTTGGCACTGAACTTACTGAACTGCAGGCCAAAAAACCACATGAGGATTTAAATCAATTCAGATTCTTTCCCATTAGCCATGTAATGACTACTAATAAACACCATAAAAATTCAAAAGAAACAAAGATCTGAAAGCTAGTCAAAAGACTAGAAAATGTACCTGGTTCTAATAATGCAAGAAAATTGCAATGTTGCAAATTGATCTGTGTTAACTATATGGCAAATTGTACAAAGCAAATTCCAGTCCTGACCCATAGTAATGTAGCTAAGCATCATAATTAGATCTCCACAAGAACACGTTTATTATCTTTAACAGTGTGCTTTTCATGGTTATTTCTCCCCCATGCACCCATTGGCTTGACTCTTCCATGTCTCTCTGTTCCACCCAACGTGAATTCTCTTCCTCTCAACAATACCCTGTCCTTGCCATCCAAATTTGTTCCCACACTAAGACATTGCCACTTAACTTTTATGTTAACCTGACTGCTCTACAACCTTATTGTGAGAACACAATTAGTAGCAGGAGTAGAGCATGAGACCATTCTATGAGATCAGGGCTGAACTTCTATATCAAGCCCACTTTTGCCTCCTATCTCCTCAACTCAACTTCAAAAATCCATCAAGTTAATCTCTTCCCTCGCCATTACTGTCTCTACTCTCATCCCCTGTCCTGCCCACTTTGAAAATGGAATGGTATCATGTCTTTCCATCAAAATCAGTCCTTGATTATTCCCAGTCACATGCTCTAAAATGGCATCTGTTGTACCATCGACCTTTATGTTATTCTTCTCTATGGCAGTCTACTATCCTACTTTTGTTTGTCTTAACACTTGGTCTCACTCTCACTCATACCAGTTCTGGGCTGAGTGAGGCCTAGCTGCCTCCAAGTTTTTGCCTGGAGAATGAACTGCTTTGTAGCAACCACTCCTCATCCTTATTCATTTTCTAACTGTGTTAATCTCTGATGCACTCCTCTCTTTCTCCTTCAAATACTCTGCTCCCTTGAGCACTGAAATAAAACAAGAACTTCCACTGACATAGCATCGTTCCAGTTCACTAAACACTAAAATCGCTTCACTCCCAACAAAGAACTGTTGAAGTGCAGTTCATGTTAAAATGTTGGGAACTGACTTGTGTAGAGCAAGCTCCCACAGACAGTAATATGACAATGACTAGATAATCATGACTTTGAAACATTAATCAGAGAAGAAAGATGGGTATCTGCTTAAAGTTCTCATCAAAAACATGGCAACTCCAACAGTGCACCACTCCCTGAGTACTGAGCATCAGATGAAATTGTTATGCGCAAGTCCCAGAGGTGAGACAGCTAACAACGAAATCAGTAGTGACACACCCTGGAAAAATCTACCACAGTGTTTGTGTTATTCTTATTCTGTGCACATGTACTACGTAGAACGTTGAACAGTACAGCACAGAAACAGGCCCTTTGTTCCACAATGTCAGTGTTGACCATGATGCTATTCTAAACTAATCCCATTTGTCTGTACATCTTCAATTTCCCTCTATTCCCTGCCTGTTCTTGCATCTATTCAAATGCCTCTCAAACACTGCTATTATATCCATCACCTTAAAACTTTGCCCCCTTCTGTTTTACATTTCTACCCTGGGAAAAACACTGACCTAACCACCCGATCCATGCCTCTCATAATTTTATATTCTTCTATCAGGTCACCCCTCAGCCTCAGATGCTCTAGTGAAAACAATCTCAGTTTGTCCATCTTGGTAAGCCTCTCTTTCACCTTCTTCAAAGCAACCACAGCCTTACTATAGTGTGGTGACCAAATTTGAGCACAATACTCAAAATATATTGTTATAGATATTAATTACAATGTCCTATGTAGGAATATCTAAAATACATTACATTACAATGAACTGCACTTGATAATGAGGGCTGTAGGAAGCAATGTACATCATAAGAACCTGAAGAAAATATTTGTGATGTTGCATTAAAAGCAGATAGGAACCTCAGTAGCAGTGTTCCTGGACTGCATTACCAATTTTGGAACAGGCCACACTTATCATTTGCTTGAATAAAAAGCTGCATAAGCTGACCTGGAACAGTATAGTTAAGACCAGTCAAACCAGTTGCAGAATTTTCTGATTTGTTCTACATAAATTCTAATTAGTCTTGCATTTCAACCTATTTGTAATTCCTTATGTTAAAAGGTGAAAACATCTGAAGCTGCATCCAAGTACAACCAAAACATTTGGGTGAACTGTTAAATTCTTTACAAAATTAAGACATGGCTCTCTTTGATGGTTGAATAAGTTTTACCAGTGATTAGAACAGAAAGGCTCAGGCTTGCGTTCTGGGCTGAACTTCGAACCCTGATCTGCTGGTCTAGGATTTAGACTTGACTGCAGTGCCCTCTCTTCAGAAAAAGTCTTTGCTCAACATTCCTATTCATGATTGCCATCTACTGACCCTTGCTGGAAGTGCATAAATGGACCTCAGTTGAGTTCATGTTTCAATTCAGTTGCGATGTACCTCATGTTACGATAACTTGCCAAGATCTTGCACAGAACCACAAAGTAAGGTGTCAGAAGGCTGCCCAAGAAAACCATACCTCCTGAGTAACCAACCAAAGGGGCTGAAGGAAAACAAACTTAAAAAGAACTGAAAACAAAAATATAACAATTTTAATAAATGCCTTTAATCTTTTTCAATAAATTTTCCCTTTGAAGATATGACAGCAGCCCTATACTCCCTGGTCTGTGGCTTGAAACCCTGACTCAGATCATCACGAAGCTCATGCTAGAAGGCACTGTTTGTCAACTCCACCTTATTTTCTAAGTTAAAAGATTTAACTGGCTTAGGCTAACAAGCAACCATGCCTTCAACTGCCAAGGTACTAATTTCATGGAGTCACTACAACATGGAAGCAAGCCATTTAGTTCATCAGGGCCACACCGACCCTCCGAAGGACATCCCACCTAGACCCTCCCCCTACCCCGTAACCCTGCATTTCCGAAGGCCAATCCACCTAGCCTGCATGACCCTCGACTGTGGGAGGAAGCCCACACAGACACAGGGAGAATGTACAAGCTCCACACAGACAGTCACCTGAGGCTGAAATTGAACCTGGGTCCCTAGTGCTGTGAGGCAGCAGTGCTAACCACTGAGCTATCATGCCACCCCTTAAACTTCCTGCCACCAAATCTCCCCACTCTTCTCTCTCCTTTGAGGACACTGCTTAAAGCCTGAGTTTTTCATTGAGCTGGCCATCAGCCCTCCTATATCCTCGATATTTGACACAAACTTTCATTTGATACTGATCCTGTACACTGCGTCAGTACATTACAGTATTAGACTCGGTGCATATTATTGCTACTTGTATGGAAAAGAATCACAGAATAACAGCGGCACGGTGGAGATTATTCAGCCCACTGTGTCTGCGTCAGCATTCTCTTAGAGCTACTCTATTAGTTTCACTCCCCAACCATTTTCTTCAATCCAACTATTTTCTCTTTAAGCAATTAATTCCCTCTGGAAAGCTACAATTGACCCTGCCTTCACAATACTCTCAGGCCATTTAAATCCTAAATCCCCCTCTGGGGATTTTGCCAATTACCTTAAATTGATGTCCTCTGGTTTGCAAATTTTTTTCCAATGTGAACTGTTTCTCCTTATTTCCAGACCCACATAGTTTTGAATCCCTCTATCAAACATTCTCTCAAACACCTCGAAATAGAATGGCCCCAGATTCACCAATCTATCATTGGAATGGAAGTCTCTAGAACCATTCTATAAATCTCTTCTACATCATCTCCAATGCCTTCAAAATCTTTCTAAAGTATGGTGCCCAAATATGTTTTTGAACTGCATGTGTTGGAGTGTCCTGTACATCAATATATTGTGCACGTATTCTTCAGATTAAACAGAAACAGAAAACGTAATTCTTACTCTCAATCTGGGAGTGTAGATCATTGACTATAACTTGCAGCTGGCCAATAGTCATATCTCGCAGGTCTGTCGGCTTGAGGCTCCGCTTCATCAAGCTTTCACTAATGTGGGGCATATGAGGCAACTGGAAAAGAATAAATGCAACTTAACAATAATGGCCTAAAAAAAAATCAATTGCAATGAAATGTGACATTATTACTGAACTTTTTTTTATGACATCAAACCATTGCTAACCTACGGCCTCAAAGGAATGATATTTATTTATATATAACAAAAAGGCCCAGCTAGACAGACACTTTTTCAACTCGATAGCTGGGATGTTTCTCAGGCTTTAGCTTTTGCTGTTTCAGTCCATCAGACATTTCTTGATGTACTAAATGTGGAGGAGCTTGACTAACTTTAGCACTGGTTCCTAGATGTTAGCAACTGGGCTGGATGTACCTCCATGACGCTGTAAATGAAAACCTAGTCACAGTCAAGTGGCCTATTCTGTAACAGTTTCACTAAATGCGAGGCAACTTCAGAGGACCATCAGGAGTTAGCTATATTGGTGTGAGGCCAGTGTTTCACAAGGCCAGACCAGGTAAGGATGTCCTTCTATTCTTATGTTTCTTTCTCTAGAGAACATCACTGAACTGATTTAATGCCAACAATCAAAAGAAAAATAAACAGGCAACAACTAAAAACAATTGCTGCAATGCCAAGGGATAGCTGGTTGATTGATCCATCATTTCCATCAGTCTGTCAATCTTCCCCATTGCTCTGGCCTCACAACTCACTGACTTGGTTCAGTCTGGATTTTGTAATTATCCAAGAGTAAATAATGTCCAACTTAAGTGCTTTCCAGATCCCAAGTTTTGATTTTTTGTTTTCTTTAAACAAGATGGCAATTTTATAAAATGTTTGTGTAAAGTATTACTTCTGACAGGCATTTCTGGTTATGTAAAAATCTCTCGCAATACTCTGAAATATGAATTATAGATGCTGTTTGTAAAGTAACAAAGAACCAGGAGCATGAAAAGATTTTAAATGGAGTGAAGGAAAGTTATTATGGTAAAACAAATCAAACTCAAAACTGATGTTTTGCCACATGTAACAAACCTGTACTTGAAGTGACTGATTTACGATTACTTTAACAAAAAAAGGACTCTCAGTCCCACTCTACATATTTTGTTGGGTGAGTTATAAAGTCAAGCTTTCTTGATGGTATCTGTATTATCTTAACTGAAACCAAACTGCTTTTGTTTGGCAGCAAACACAAAATAAGTTATTGAAACGCTCCATAATGATTGAAGAAGAAGTAGATGGTTGATTTGGCCTCCTCCTGCCAATATATCAGACTTCAGGAGAAACAAAACTATTAAACGTGGAGGACAAAGCCCATTCGATCCCTGGGAAAGGAGCAAAGGAACAGTTAAAATCGAGTGGATGAATTTGCAGTTTTGCTCCAGCTGCATTTCCATTTTAACACTGCTGGTGTTACTGGAGGGTAAGCTTCCATTGGACTCCAGCAGAAACCTCATCAATAAATAGAGTCAGGGTCTCACGCTGGTCTTTTTTTTAACTCATTCTAGTGAGGTGTCCACCATGGTCACTCCTGCAAGCAAGATATCAGGAAGTCAAACAGGTCCTCAAAGAAACATTTTCAGAATGTTTCCTGGAGGGAAATATTGCCCCTGAAGAGAAGTGAGAATGAGACTGCTATTGTAGAGACCTTCCTGCTGAGTTTACCTTGCTGCAGGCTGGTTGTCAGCTTCCAGGCTGATTCTCTGCTGCTTTCTGCCTAAAATGGGAGCTCAGCAGATCATAAACATTCAAATGTGACTCAAGTATGCAAATGGTCACAATTTCCATTTTGGACTGATACCCATTTATTTGGAATTAATATCTACTTATGGACAAATAATTGTTTATAGTTAAAGATAATTGAACAACACTTGGTAGCAATGTGAAAATAGATAAATAACATCAAAGTAAAGCTTTTTCTGCAATAATATGATTGAACCTCAAATGGAGAATCTTCCAATTGGCAGTTTTTTTCTTTTTCTTGCAACTTTCTCTGGTAGCATCTGTGATTGACGTTTCCAGCTAGCCCAACATCACTTCCAATTCTGTGTTGTGGACTGATGATCAACATGAATGCTCAACCTTATTTTGCTTAAACATAGAAGCATTGAAAATAGGGGAGTAGGTTCTTCAGTCCTTCATCATGGCTGACCATTCAACCTCAGAACCTTGTTCTTGCTTTCTCCCCATTTACTTTGATTTTTTTAGCCCTAAGAACTATATCTAACTCCTTCTTGAAAACATACAATGCTTTGGCATTGAATTGTGATTAACACCAGACTTGAGCATACAAAGGTAGCACAAGTGTTTTTCAAATTTAAGTTTCATCTGTAAATATTAGAGATGTGTGTATCATCATTATTGGGATTTGCTTCGTCAGAGAACGAAATACCCTCATGATTGGTACGCATTTACGGTTCCTAGTACTCTGGCCATTGTTGGAGTATAATAATGCGACAGTTCTGGCAAAACCATATCTGGATGATTGTTAACAGAACTGAGGAAGAGTCATACTGGGATCAAAATGCTCCAAAGGTGCTGCCAGTCCTGCTGAGTTTCTCCAGCATTCTGCTTGTTACAGATTTCCAGCAGCTGCAGAATTTGGCTTTTAGATGTTTTCTGATCAGCCAGTTCAGGGATGTTATCACTGGAGCTGGTGGGACTTGAACCTAGGCCACCTGGCTCACAAGATACGGACAATACCTCTGCACTACAAAAGCTCTGCAAAATATTTTGTGTTTATTCTGGAAGATTGTGTACAGTTTTGAATTCTATACCTTTACTAGTCATTAGAAGGAGGAATAAGAAAGATTCACTCGAGTTACTTATTTCTCCCTCTTTATTATTATTTTACTTTTTCCTTGTTCTTTACTAATTGCCCCCAACATCAAACCAATGATTAATATTTGCAACATTTCTTTCTCAATTTGACACCCTCCTTAGTTAGGCACAAATGGTTCATCCTTTTTATTGAGTCTTTCTTTCACAATGGAATATTTATGTATAGAATTACAAAATATCTCATTAAATGTCTGTCACTGCCCCTACGATTTTACCCAAGAACCTTTTCCCATTCCACTTGAGCTAACTTTACCTTTATATCCTTCTAATCACCTTTGATAACACAGAAAATTGTTTCAGATGCAGGTTTCTCAACCTCAAATTGAATGTGAAATTTTATCATGTTGTGAACACTCTTCCCCAGAGGATTTTTGACTATGAGATCATTAAATAATCTTGTCTCATTGCATACTACCAGTTCTAAAATAGCCAGCTGTGTGATTCAATACAGAATGTATTGTTCTAAAAAATTGTCTCACTGAATGAACTTGTTCGCAAAGCAATCTTTGCTAATTCAAATTTCCCAATCTATAAGAATAAAATTACCTGCAAATTATAACATAACATTATTTATTGATGTGTTCTCTGACCTACAGTGCAGCATCTGTGAGCAATCTGTAAACTACTTTCCCTTGCTATTTCTTACTTCCACCCAAATGGATACTATTTCATGATCATCTGGGCAAAGATTATTTCTTGCTGCATCACTGACCTTTATTAACAGAGCCCTCCACCTGCTCTCAAAATATCAAATGCATTTGACTATTCAGTTCCTAGCTTTGGTCACCTTGTAAGCATGTCACTGTAACAGTATCATGTTACATCATTCTCATTTATTTCTATTTGTGTCACTAATTCATCCACTTTGTCACAAATACTTTCTGCATTCAGGTAAATAGCATTTAATTTCATCTTTTTCACATTTTCTCTATTCTATTCCAATTTTCAGACGTTTCTCATGCACTAACCTTCTCAATCATAGAACATTACAGCACAGTACATCCCCTTCAGCCCTTGATGTTGCATACATCTGTGGAACCAATCTGAAGCCCATCTAACCTACACTATTCCATTCTCGTCCATATGCCTATCCAATGACTATTGAAATGCTCTTAATATTGCTGAGTCTACTACTGTTGCAGGCAGTGCGTTCCACATCCCTACTACACTCTGAGTTAATTAACTACCTCTGACCTATTATCTGGCACCCCTCAATTTAAAGCTATGTCCCCTCATGCAAGCCATCGCCATCTGAGGAAAAAGGCTCTTATGTCCACCGTACCTAACCCTCTGATTATCTTCTATGTCTCAATTAAGTCACCACTCAACTGTCTTCTAACAAAAACAGCCACAAGTTCCTCAGCCTTTCCTCATAAGACCTTCTCTCTATACCAGGAAACATCCTGGTAAATCTCCTCTGCACCCTTTCCAAAGCTTCCACATCCTTCCTATAATGCGGTGACCAGAACTGTACACAATACTGCAAGTGCGGCCGCACCAGAGTTTTGTACAGCTGCAGCATGACCTCGTGGCTTCAAAACTCAATGCCTCTACCAATAAAAGCTAACACACCGTACGCCTTCGTAACAACCCTATCAACCTGGGTGATGATTTTCAGGGATCTATGCATTTGGACACCGAGGTCTCTCTGCTCATCTACACTACCAAGAATCTTTCCATTAGTCCAGTACTCTGCATCCCTGTTACTCCTTCCAAAGTGAATCACCTCACATTTTTCTGCATTAAACTCAATTTGCCACCTCTCAGCCAAGATCTGCAGCTTACCTATGTCTCTCTGTAACCTACAACATTCTTTGTCACTATCCACAACTCTACTGACCTTAGTGTCATCCATAAATTTACTAACCCATCCTACCATCCTCTCATCCAGGTCATTTATATAAATAACAAACAACAGTGGACCCAAATCAGATCCTTGCGGTAACCCACTAGTAACTGAACTCCAGGACGAATATTTCCCATCAACTAATACCCTTTGCCTTCTTTCATCTAGCCAATGTCTGATCCAAACTGCTAAATCACACTCAATCCCATGCTTCTGTATTTTGTACAATAGCCTACTGTGGGAACTTTATCAAATGCCTTACTGAAATCCATTTACAGAAGAACCTCAGTGGTCCAAATGAGATGGGCAGGCATTATTTCATCCGGATAATTGATTATTCAGTTAATTGATTCAATCGCCTTTGGGGCTCGGAATTTTCTGAAGTTTCGTTTTTCCTCGCTCTGGCCGTCTTGGTGTCTCTCTCTGTCTCAGGGTTTGTTTCTGAGCAGACACACACTTGTGCGTAAGGGACCTGCAGATCTGCTGAAGCCTCCCCACTCCCCGCCCCCATTCTGTTCAATGGGATTGACACAGCTTGCACTTGCTAAGTCCGCTCCCCATTCAGGAAACTAGGCAGCAGCGCATTGCGTGCGAGCCCCCGCACCCCCGTCTGACCCTGCCTGGAAAGTGTCAGGTGCATAAATGTTCATGATCATGGTCTTCCAGAGTGGCATGGAGCAGCTGAGAACTGGGTTGGAGCATGCTGGAGGCCTGGAGTGGTGCAGAGTAGGCTTGGAGACTTGGAGCAACATGGACCTGCTGAGAGCTGGGGTGAAGCGGACTGGAGGCCTGAAGTGGAGCAGGAATTGTTGTTGGACTGTAGTCTGGTGCAGGCAGTCAGCAGTTTGCAAGGACAGTCAGACCACATTTGGAAGCCCCTACACCAAGCTACTGCAATGTAATGTTGATCTGTAATTTGTTTATCTAACTGTAATGTTTATCTTTTTAACAATGTCTTATTTCTAACTTATACTATGAATTTCTGTAAGGTAATGCAACATCTTTTTTATTCCTCTTTTTGCATCTAAGATGGCGCCATGAGAGGCAACACTGGAAACTTTTCACTGTGCTCCTGCACATGACAATAAAAGATATTCTATTCCATCTTATATTTTGTGGCCTTATACCCTTCTTAAACCACATCCTGTCACAGTGTCCTACAGTAACCAAACCAACACATATTCAGAATCCAATCTACACAAACCATTACTGTTAAGCATGCTTTAGCGAATGGAACTGGAGTGTGAGCTCTCCAAATTGTCAGGTTTGTGTTTCATAAGATAAATCTTCAGAAAGAATAAGTGTATACGGACATTTGTAGTGACATAGTGAGCTACAAAGCTGCTGATCTTTCAATAATTAGATTAGAGCTTTATTTTTAAAAAGTCATGCCAATTTTATCAAGCTTTAAACTTTCTCTCAAGTTGGATAATGTGAAAAAACCAATGTAATGAAGTATCACATCTGCCCACTTTAGTGATATCTCAGCTAAACTGGAAGTTCAGCATCAGCGTTCTGTCGTCACAGTTAATTTAGCAAAAACGCATTTAGTATCCTATGGCAACAGCTTAAACCATTTGTAGAGAAATGAAAGAAAAACACTTGAAATTATGAGCAGTCATTTAGAATATGACATGTGAACTGATATGCTTCTGGAAAATTAAACACTACTTTGGGGTTTAAGAGGAGATAGTGGATTGAAATTAAATCAGATATTCAGGATTTGGTTGATACTTGGTTATACTCTCTCCCACCCTCTTCCATCGTGTAGAAGATACAAAGTTTGAAAACACATACCAGTAGATTAATAACAGCTTCTTCCCCGCCATTATCAGACTTATAAATGGACCTCTCATATTAAAGTTGATCTTTCTCTGCACCTTCACTGCAACTGTAACACCATATTTGGCATTCTATTCTATTACCCTAATGTACTTATGTCAGGTATGATTTGTCTGGCTAACATGCAAAACACCACTTTTCACTATATCTCAGTACATGTGACAATAATAAATCAAATCAAATCAAAATGTTATGCAGGAGAGACTGCACATATTTGCAGAGGTTACTTTAATTTTAGTTTTCTGCAAATTATTTTTGGTTTGAGTACAACTTTTAGGAAAATCAGATAACAAACACTCATGCATACGTTCCAAATTTTTAGCTAGCCCATACCCAAATTATTTGGGCAATGTCAGTTTCTGATGTCATGGATATAAATTTGGTTTATATTTATAATTTCACTATTGAAATAACTAAGTATAAAAAGGCACAAAGAAAAAGGAGCTGTTTTCTAGTTTAGCTAGTATTAAGAATTAGATGAAAGAAAACTCCCAATGTTTGAGGCACAGCCTAGTATTCAATATTAATGCTAAATTTTAATTCTCCAAGTTGAGTCACAGTGAATCATTATAACCTCCAGTCTTCCTTTCCCACCATCAGTGAGCATGGCAGTAGTAGCGTGTACCATGTGCAAGACACACTGTTGTAACTCATTAAGGCTTCCTTGGCAATAACTTCCAAACCCGTCACCTCAACTACCTAGAAGAACGACAACCATAGATGCAAGAGAACGCTACCATCTGCATATTTCCCTCTAAGTGACTCACTATTCTGATTGCTTTGGATGGGAGGAGATGATCTGGAGCCAAAGGACAATTTCTAGGCACTTAAGTAAAGAACAGACAACTTCACGGAGTCAGCCTGGATATGTTGCTGAAAGCGTATCTGGATCAAAAAGAACGATATTAGGGAACTCAGGCTCAGCAAAGAGAATGACATTGGAATTCAGAATCAAAAAGTACAGCACAAGACAAGGTGTAAAAACCTCAAATCATAGCTGTTGGAATAATACTCTTGTCCTAAAAGCAATGCTTCAAGCTGAGTTATCAGGAGCAAAACCAGAGAAGATTTTCTTGGATAAATGAAAATGAAAAACACATCATGAATGTACGTTATATCTCCCAACATCTCTAGTGTCAAATTGAGTTTGCTTTCAATCTTTGAATTTGTACACAAACATTTGATTGCAAACTTAGAAACCAAATGAATGAAATGCTCATTTTGTTTTTCTTTATTCACTCATAGGATGAGGGTGTCACTGGCTAGGCAGCATTTATTGCCCATCTCTAATTGCCAGAGGGCGGTTAAGAGTCATCCACATTGCTGTGGGTCTGGAGTCACATGTAGTCCAGATCAGGTAAGGATGGCAGTCTGCCTTCCTAAAGGACGTTAGTGAATGAGATGGGTTTTTCCGATAATTGACAATGGATTCATGGTCATCATTAAACTCTTATTGATATTTATTGAATTCAAATTCTACCAATTGCCATGGCGGGATTCAATCCCAGGTCCCCAGAACATTACCTGGGTCTCTGGGTTAACTGTCCAGCAATAATACCACTAGGCCATCACCTCCACACCACACTTCATACTGTAATAAAATCTAAGAAAGATGTAATTCAAAACATTGGTCACATTTGTCAACATGATGTAATTCCTACACCTTCTCTGCAGCGTTGAGCACCTGGTTTATATCCAGCGATATTATGGTGATAGGCAGAAGATGTAATCATACTGAATTGGTACATTAACATGAATGCATTGAGATAGCAAAGAGAAATTGACAATTCAGTTTGTTATTTCAAATGCATACACAATATCAGCATACTTAAAATCGTCTGATAGGGATGGAAAAGCTTCAAACTTATGCTACAGTCAGACAATTGCTGAAGTTGCTGTTGGTTACCAGGGAGGAAAATATTTTTTGTATTGTAATGTACTTTCATTTGTGTACAAATCACAGGCAGGTATTGTTGAGGCCAAATGTTTATTTGGAATCTTGCATTTGTATTCCATATTTCAGGATACTTACCAGATCAGCCACAGGGGACTTCTTTCTGTTCTGCTTTTCGACTTCAACTTGCATTTTCGCCATTGGTTTTGCCATAGCAAGAGCCATTTTAGCCTCAGCTTGCAACTTCTTCTGTCTTGTAAGAAAATCCATATCATCAAGTGACTCAGACTCTTCTTCAGTAGTGTCTCTGTCAGAGTACGACGAGCTCTGTTTGCTCTAAGGAAGAAATGAGCTGTTGTGATGCACTTGTAAATGGAGACTAATTGTAACAAAGTTGTCCCAGAGAACGGAACCTGCCACAAGTATCATAAAATAAGAACTTCGTTGATCATTCAAAAATAGATTTTGTGAAAATTAAGCAAATAACCTCCTTATCTCTTTGCTTTGCATCTGCAGAACTTAATTCAACTTTTGTATGATATTACCAGAAAGTATGCCTGCCTAACACTTCTCATTGCCTCTGCAGTTTCTGTTCGTTTCAATATAATCATATGAACTTGACTGACATCAATTTAAGTACTGCTTGGTGCAATTAGAATTGGGTTAGTTATTAGCAGCAAATGGGACATCTGCTCTTGACCTTCACAACCAAATTACTTCTGCGCAAATCCAGGCTTTACAATATTCGTAATGACTTCAAAACAGGGACACAAAGAAAACTGACTCAGATAATTCCCTAAAATGAATTATCAACTAGTTTTATATTTAACAGTTTACATTTCTACAAAAACTTTAAGTGTACAAAATATTCAAGATGTTGCACAGGTGAGAGAACCAAAAACCATGTCTTTGAGGGAGAACTCAGAATTATTAGAAGGCAAAGTTAAAAGAGATGGAAATAACACAACTGTGGAAGTCAAACAAAGGGATAACAAAAGATTGAGTGGTTTCAAAAAGGATTTCCAGAGACTATGGAAGACAATTTCACTTTTGGTTGAGTGGAGGGAGGGATGGAAACAATGCAAATCAGACTCAAAGAACTGTAGGCTAAATTTGTCTGAAGAAGCTGCAGAGATAGAATGAGGTGTGAAGCAACCCAACTCAGTGACCCAGAAGTCAGCAAGGAGAATTAAAGACTGATCAGGACAGGGCAGGATGGTTGTATAACAGCTACTGGGTAATGCTCATCTCTCCACTGTCTAGCAAAATTTGTGATACAAGTGTTTTGCAACAGAACTGGTGAGGAATAATGCTGAAGAGGTTGGGTACAACATCCTAGTCAGAAACAGGATAGCAAATTAAAAACTTAGCTATGGGTCAACCATTGCATCAGATTGCACTCAAACTAATGGAGTCTGAAGTGGACTGAGCAGGGGCAAGAATGGTGGCTTCAAAAAAAATTTACATAAAACAGTAAAAATATCAATGGTTTCAGTATTTCATATACTTTCTTTCATGCATCAGCATGGGCACAAGGATGGAACAGAGAGAAGCTGTGTGTTCTCCATGTATATCAAGAGGTCTAGTTGTGGTGCTGAATGACAAAGGGGAGACAATAGGGGAGGGTGGAGTGATCAAATATTGTGATCAATATATTGTGACTAGCGAGATTGACAAAAACACTTAGGCTTAGATCGTCAATTCCACACTGGACAATGGGAGGCAAGGTTCCTCCAGCAGCCCTGGCCAACAACATTCTTTTGCTCCAGCCCACGTTGCACTCCACTCTTCAAGGTCCTCAAATGTACTTTGCTGGTTCTTAGGTGTTTGCCTGGGAGGCAAAATACATGCCCTACAATTTCAGTTGCTTGTCACAATGTCCTGAAGACACCTTTGTCCAGTTCTCTGCAGCATTTTTTTAAAATGGTGATGTTGTCTCTCCATGTGATGCCCATCATTTTAAATTGGCAATGCTGGTGGAAGGTATCCAGCTTTGTTGCTCTGTTCCATGTCTCACTGAGATAGATTGCATTTGGTAGCATAATGGACATGCAGTATTGCAGCTTCATGGCCATACTGATGTTGTTGGATGTCCACACCACTAGAAGAGTGATACTGCTTTGCCAATTCTTGGATAGAAGGCGATTTGTTTTGCCCTCCTTGGAGATGTTACTTCTGAGGCAGGGCAAGTGTTTGATATTCTTGATGTTCTGTTGCCAGGTGGCGATGTGGGAGCCTTCTGAGCATCAATGCATCATTGCCTTTGTTTACAAATAGCTGATTAAAGTGGTGCTGGAAAAGCACAGCAGGTCAGACAGCATCCGAGGAGCAGGAAAATTAACATTTTGGGCAAAAGCCCTTCATTAGGAATGAGGCTGGGAGCCTCTGGGGTGGAGAGATAAATGGGAGGGGGGAGATGAGGCCAGCAGGGGGGAGGTAGCTGAGAATGCTATAAGTGGATGGAGCTGGGGGTAAACGTGATAGGTCGGAGTGGAGGGTGGAGTGGATAGGTGGGAAGGAAGATTGACAGATGGGACAGGTCATGAGGACAGTGCTGGGGTCCAGCTCATCTTCCTTCCCACCTATCTGCTTCACCCTACCCTCTGACCCATCACCGCCACCCCCACCTCCATCCACCAACTGCACTCTCAGCTATCTTCTTCCAGCCTCAACCCCTCTCCCATTTATCTCTCCACCCTGGAGGCTCCCAGCCTCATTCCCGATGAAAGGCTTTTGCCAGAAATGTTGGTTTTCCTGCTCCTTGGATGCCGTCTGACCTGCTGTCCTTTTCCAGTACCACTCTAATCTCCAGCATCTGCAGTACCCACCTCCACCTACAAACAGCCGATGTCACGTCCAGGCTTGGTTCCATTACTCCCAAGACTGGAGCTCACATCTTGGAGTCTAAGATTCTATAGCTAATAACGTGATGAAATTCAGGTCTGCCAACCAATATCTTGGCATGAGATGCCATTGTCTGAACCCATCATTGCTTTCATGATGAACTCATTAACAAAAGAAACCAAGAACAGAGAGAGTATGCAGCCTTGCTGTGCTCCTGTGATGGTGATGATGAAGGAGTCTGTAGCGTTTGTGCTGATCTTAACGTAGCAACTGGAGTCATAGTATATGGGTATGAAGTTATTAACAAATACTCTGGGCTGCTGTACTATTGCGTGATATAATAGAGTAGTTTTAATGGATATTATTAAAAGTCTTCATGAAATCAATGAAGTTGACAATGAAGCTTCAGACACCCTGCAGTATGATGTACCGGAGCATAAAACTCTGCCAGCTGGAAACTGACCTATTCTTCAGAAGCTAATATCTAAATCTCCTTACAATCTGTTGAGGAATACCATGCAGGTGACCTTGCCAGATGGTGACAGCATTGTAATGGCCTTCAGTTGTTGCAGTCACGGGGGATCCCCTCCTTTATCACTTAGAGACATTAAAGTGACTCTTGGATAGGCATGTGGAATATAGTACAATGAAGGATATGTAGGTTAGTCTGATCTTAGAGTAGGATAAAAGGCTGACATAACATTGAAGGCCGAAAGGACTGTACTATACTGTATTGTTCTATGCTAATTAGAACTCACCTCCAGTCCTCTGAGATGTCCTTCACAGACCAGATCTTGCTGAACAGATTTGAGAGTTCAATTATGACAGTGTTCTTGTCTTAGCTCAACAGTTGGGTCCAGGTGCCTTCAAGCTCCTGATGATTATTAGGATTCTGATCTGGCAATTTCTCCCAGGGTGAAGTTCAGTTGCTGCGATGTGATGTGGTCGTTGAATTTGAGCATGCAGCTCAGGCTGAGCTGGTCATGAGAACAAGGGATCACATAACCTTCATCTCACTGGACATAAGCAGTGATCATGAAAATGGAAGGCTTAGTCTCAATGTGAAAGGCACAAGATACACATTAAGGAGTCAGATAATGAGAGAGGCATCTAGAGATGGGAGGTGATGAGGACTTCTAGGATCTTTTAATGGATTGAGAAGTTGGAAATAGAGTGGTTAAGAGAAAGGAGGAAAAAGTTTTTTTGAGGTGGTGGTGGTTTGACTTGAAAAAGGGGCTGCTCTGAGCTAAGGGAACATTTATATAGTTTGTAATAGTTCAGGTCAGGAGGTAGGAGATGCAATTTCTGTAATTATGAAACTGCAGAATTGGTTAAAATGAAATAAGTAGTTACACATACCATTGGTGACAAAGGGGTATCAAGGCTTGTTTCAGTCTTGCTGTCGTCTGCATCACTGTCCTTGTCACTTCCACTGTCATTAACAAAACAGATCTGCAGATTCATTCCACTCTGAAGCCTGAAACACAGGAATATTGAGCATGTTTTAGTGAATATATAATTAGATAGATTAGATTACTTACAGTGTGGAAACAGGCCCTTCGGCCCAACAAGTCCACACCGACCCTCTGAAGAGCAACCCACCCAGATCCATTCCCCAATATTTACTCCTTCACCTAACACAACGGGCAGCTTAGCATGACCAATTCATCTAAACTGCACATTTTTGGACTGTGGGAGGAAACCGGAATACCCGGAGGAAACCCACACAGACACGGGGAGAATGTGCAAACTCCACACAGACAGTCACCCAAGGCTGAAATCGAACCTGGGACCCTTGCAGCAGTGCTAACCACTGTGCCCCCCGTGCTGCCCTTAAATAATCAGCCACTGGAAATAGTCTCCATAAATAGTAAAGAAAAATTGTGCAAAAACTGGGGCTGAAACTCAACTTCAGTATGAAAGGGGATACAAAAGAATAGTGAATCAGCTGTCAATTATACATTGTGCCTGTTTGTGAAACTTGCTCAGTGAAGACTAGGTAGGCCGTATGACAATCCACCCACTTGCTATGTTTCAAACCCTGAAAAAAATTGGACTTCACCTGCTGTTTCCTTTGATTTAACTCATTCTTAAGAGAAAAAAAATCAGTACTCATTGTTAGCCACTAACAGTCCCCATTAATAGCTATTCATTCTCCTAGCCTGATCAGTATCCACGCCTTTATCTGTCCAACTGCTCTTCTCTCTCTTTGGGCTTGATTTCCAACTATTGCTTAGTCCTTACTCCCTCCTCCCAACCTATCTTCTGCATATAAATCAACATTTTCTGAGCTACCAACAGTTCTGAGGAAAGGTTGCTGGATACGATATGTTAATCTGGTTTCTCTCCACAGATGCTGCCAGGTCTGCTGAGCTTTTCCAGGAATTTCTGTTTTCCAGCATCCGTGGCTATTTCAGTTTTTATTTAACGTTTATACTGTATGAGAAGACAGTACTCTTTGGCTGGCAATTGGACTCTGATTGGTAGATGGATAATAAAATGATTAGATGGTGGCTGGTGGAGGTTAACGTGGTTAACTGTCAAGTTTTGCTTAAATTTAAACAGGTTGGTTGTCTCTGGTTAAGGTATTGCCCTGAAGTATACAACAGAGGATGACTGTCATCTATTTGTTAAGTTAAAACAGGTGTCATGCATGTAAATGTTCTTGTGAATATGTCCTGATAAGTACACAATAAAAATCCTTCACAAAATGGTAATATCTGATATTTTTAACTTAAAATTTTGGTGCAACACTTCAACATTTATATCTCGCTGAAAAGGTGAGTTACATTTACAAATGATTTTTTTTGCTTAATTTTAAATCATTGAAAGAGAAATATATTATTTAAATATGGTTAACTGACAAAAAACTTCATGATTATAGAAATTCAGAACTAAATTGAGACATGGATTGAGACAGTTTCTCCCTGCCAGCCTTGTATTGGTTGTACAGGGTGACCCACTGAATCTGTGGGTCCGGTTACCGCTGTTTCAGTTACCCACAGTTTACCAAAGCCTGAATATATTACAGGGAACTTTCCAGAACAAGAGACCTGGGGGCTGCCAGGGAGGTACGTTTCTCATTTAAGTGAATGGGTTCACCACTATCCATGGTTTTGGGCTTCCGGGGTAGGTCTTGGAACATATTCCCCCCAGGGGATACAGGGGGATGGCTTTACTTCAAACAAAAAGAGAAGCTGTGGGACTGAATCATTCAGGAGTTAGGGCAAGTTGCAGCAGATCATTTCGAATTCCTTTGTGAGATGAAATATATAACAGTTTAGTTAGTTTCGGCAGTCAAGTTTTTGGCTCCCTTATTGTTACAAGAAAAATAATATTAGAGGTCTGCCCATCTTGTTCTCACAATCTCAGATCCATCCATCATGTTATAGGGGGGCAGTTAAGCCTCCAGGTACTGCACATGTCCTTGTACATATTGAGAAACTTAGGTGGTGAATTAATGGTCATTTAGGGGCCCTATTTGCTTACACCACAGTCATAACTGTGGTAGAGTAACTGTGGTAGTAAGTGTTGTAGAGGAATGCTGAAACAAGGTGGGTAACCTGACCTGCACTCATACAGGATGGAGGAGGAAGTGTTACTCTCCAAAACATGACCCCTGCACCCTCTTTTTGGTCCAGCAGACAGAGCAGTCCAAACTTCTTGCGAGAAATCCAGGATCCATGACATTTCTTAAATAAAATCTGAAAGAACTGCGAATGCAGTAAATCAGGAACAAAAACAGAAGTTGCTCGAAAAGATCAGCAGGTCTGGCAGCATCTGTGAAGAAAAATCAGAGTTGAAGGATCACTGGTCCCGAAACATTAACTTTGACTTTTCTTCAAAGATGCTGCCAAGTCTGCTGATCTTTTTCAGCAACTTCTGTATGTGTTCCATAACATGTCTTCTCTGGCCTGTAGTTCTAGCTATGGCCACTATGCAATTCTGGTGCTGCTAAGCTCCACCAGGCCAACTGGATTTGTCAACAGTTCTTCAGAGTGGGACTTCTGCTGGATGGGAGTGGATATCTCACTCTGAATCAATTAATGCTATCCCTATTGTATTGTGTTACAAGGCAACAAGGTTTCCAGTGGAGCTTGGGTGGAAGAGGGGAGGGGGGAAGAATGTTGTCAGTGTAGGTAATCCACATCCCCAAAACAATCACACCCTATTTTCCATAAGTCAATGCGACACACCTCTGAATATCCAAAAGAAGCAGTTCTAGCTGAGAAAACATTTTTCCCTTTTGTTTGTGAATAACACAGTTAACTAGTATAGATTAGACTCACTGTCAAATTCTGAAGTTCTGAAGGATGTGTATAATATTTATATCAGTAAGTCTTGGGTTCTGTCAGTAAAAATCACCACGTAGATCCAACAGTAATGCGTTTGGATCATTGACATTTTCTAGATTTAAGTAGAAGGATGAAAATTATGGCAATTACTGTAAACTCAAACATTTTTTTCACTGTAGCGAACATTCCATCAAGGTAGTGAACAATGGTAGAACTCACAATTACATTTGATGGATATCAGAAGTGTGTCATAACTGGGATTCTTCACCCACTGCAAATACTGAGTGCTAATGTATTTCATATTCGGAGAAGCTTTTCATGATTTGGCCATGATCATTAAAGAGCAATATCAAATGCATTTGAATTCACAAAACCATTTATGTTTTTTTGAATGTTGCAACATGTGGAGCTGCTCCCTTCCACTTCCCTCTGCAGCAATAACTTGGCTGGAAAGGCCTTTTCTTTATTTTCCATTTGAACATGTTGGAGAGAGGGTACCTCTGCTCTGGGACATCCTATTTATCACTTGTCTGTAAGGGCATCCTAATGCTGCTTCTGTTTGCTCTCCAAAATCAAAAGCCCACCCACTATCCTTAATTTTATGAGCACCACCCTCTGATTTGGGGAAGTTCCAATGAGTGACTGTTTCCTGTACAGTGAGGTTTCTAAACCCCCATTGAGACTGACAACAAAGTTTGCACCCTATGTGGAAGATGCTGCCCACTGATTTTGAGTTGTCAGTCTGGTACACTCTGGATCAATTGCTGGTCAATATCCCTTTTAGCAACAAATCAGAATATTCTTTAGATAAACATGAGACAACTGATGGACCGGACTTTATTTTTTAAAAAGCACTGGTAGTCAATCTTAACCACACAATTTGACTGTGGCATTTTGAGCTCTTCTATTGGGTTGAAAAGCATTTTCCCTTACGCATTCCAGTTTACCTGCATCAAAGATACATTATCTCATGATTTATCTGTTCTTGAATCCTTTAAAAACAATCTACTGTATTTACATTAACAATCCTAGCCATTTACTTCAAAGCTATTTGCTTCCTGAATCCTTTGGTGAACAGTTTTATTAACAACCTATCTTCCTAAATACCTCTCCTGTGCTGTGGTGGATTGACCCCTTTCCCTATGGTTATTACACCATTCACAAAAGCCATACTTTAATCACTCATTACTCACTCTTGCCAATAATCTGAAAATGTCTTTAGTTATATGGGCCAGTTAAAAGTGGAAAGATCAATTTGCCTAACAACTTTCGACTGTCCCAAGGTATCAAACAATGTAAAGCTGTGACTGTGGATTTTCTGGTCATTATGATTTTAAAGTAAGCAAAAATTTGGCCATTATTTAAAAAGAGTTAGATCTGCAATGTCAGTTATTCACTTAAGCAGCAAATTGACAATTTTAGAGAGCTACAGGCTTTAAGACTTCTGGGTAATTGAGGTGGAGGAGGGGTATGGTGCCCTAACTGCATGGAAACTGGTTCTCCAATGGTAAAGGTGGGGAAGAGAGACTGAAGGATTTGGCTGGAGATATCAGATTGTTGGCAGTGGGAGGAGAGGGAAGAATGTGATGGCGGGGCGGTGTGGACTTGTTGGGCCGAAGGGCCTGTTTCCACACTGTAAGTAATCTAATCTAATCTAATCTAAGATTGTCGCATTTTAATGCTGTAAATGCTTCACCTGGCCTTTCTTATTTTCTTGGGAAATCCTGCCGAAAGGTATATATTTAAAAAAAGCAATGACTTGGATTCCATTGCATCACTAAAATCCTTAAACTGGAAACACTTGGAGGCATATTTCTCAGATTTGACCACCCACCTTCCCATCATCCCTGGAAGTTTACTGCTAAGCACTTTGGAACAAAAGGACCAATTGGTGAGATTTGATTATTTTCTAATTTCAGAGATGTAGTTGAGGCTAATTCCATCAGAAGTTATGTTGTTGGGACAAAATATATTTTTAGTCAGGAAATAGCATATCCCTCTCACTTGAATTCCATACTCAATTTAAATGCCATGGTTTGAGATGCCTCATGAGGGTGAGAGTTTGCAAAGAAATGCACTGGGGCTAAACCTACATTTAAGCATTTTACCTCATGCCTTCAAGGAACAAACTTCTCCATGTCTCAGAGATTCCTTGAACTTTGACAAAGTTAAGCAGTACAGACTTGGGAATCACCAGGTGTATTGTTCACGAGTATAAGTTATTTCTATGGTGTGTTAAACATTATTGAATGCCAATGTTTATGGACAAGGAGTGCACGCTAACATGTTGTTGTCCCACACATAGGTCCTTCAAAAAAAGCAGCCAGCTGAATTCATCAGGGACCCACTCTGATTTCCATGTTGAGTTTTCTCACTGACTTGCTTATTTGGCACCTTTATTCAAAGAGGAAGCTGAACATAATAAGGTGTGCTGGGCTGTTTACAAGATGTTTAACAAGGACTAACCCTCTTAATTGGCAACCTAGCACTGCCACTGTTTATCAAAGGTAGAAAACTGGAGCAAGACGCTCCTGATGTGGAGATTGGTCTCCTTGGGCTTCTGTCGGATATTGCCACAGCCCATGTTGCTCATTCCATATCAGATTCTGTGCATTACCTTTTACTTCCATTGTACTTTGTAAAATTAATAATATGGAGTATCTCCAACAACATTGTTTGTGCCTTCACAGAATAACTGTTTGCTAATAGTTACTGAAAGGAGTTACAAAGTCCACTACTAATGTGTGACTAAGCAGTGACACATTTGTTATGGATCATAATATCACCTATCAGTCAGAAAACAAACAGCATTGTCTGGAATGATGAAACATTCACCTAATATATTATGATGGTTTTTGGTTTCTGATTTAATTAACGTATCTCCAATTGAATGCTCAATGTGCTTTAATTATTCTTGTTACACAGGAAATATAGTCAGGGACAAACTGCCTGGTTTTACTAGAATTTTACAGATATGGACAACTGGACATTTGAGGGGTAAATGAAGAGTAACAGACAATTCTGGTTTAAATTACATTACAAATGTGTTAATTATCTGTGCTACTGATTTGTAACTTTATTATTAAAACCCAAGCAAATCTCTGGTTGCCACAAGGGGTTTTGGGATAGGTAGGACTCATACAATGGCATGATTGGACAGCATGGGTAAAGTGGTGGGAATGAGAGTGTGTGGGCTGATCAGGTGTTTTATGTTGTATTTTTTAAACAAAACCTTTCACACAGTGCCAGCGATCTGAAGCAAATCTTGCATCCAGGCTGCCTCCTCACTCATTCTGGACTGGCCTGGACAAATCTCAGGGAACACCAGCCCAAGTATCCCATCTAACTGGTTACTTTGTCCTGGGTTGCTTTTATGGAGCTAGGAAAGGCCTCAACTTTGTGCTCCTGCACTGGAATTTTAAAAATCAGGTCAAGCTGTTTGTACACATGCCAGAATGACAGTTACTCACTGAAAGGTCATGACAGACAGCAGCAGATGTTTAATGCTTTGGAATGCAATTGTGGATTAATCTTTTCGATACAAATACAGAAATGCAAAGAATTATGTACGAAATACTATTCTCCTGAACAAATAAATAGAAGTGTTGTGTGTACTTGCTGTATAAACATCTGCAATATCTGTCCTAGGTATCCGTTCTTGCCTGGTCCATTTTATGACTGATTTCATATTATGCTAATTGGACAAAAATGTTCCATCGTTGTATTTCTATTTTATTTTTAGATTTTAAATCAGATGTTGTATGCCAAAATGCAACAAACAAATGTGAGAACAGAGAAACTGGACCACTGAAAACATTAGATCATATGATCATTAGAAATCAGAACGGGAGTAGGCTTTCTAGGCCTTCAGGCCTCTATCATTTGATAGGATCAGGGCTGCTCTGACATTCCTCATATCCACTGTCCTGTGATTTCTCCATAGCCTTTGATCCCCTTGATGATCAAGAATCTGTCTATCTCTGGATTAAATATACAGAAGGACTCTGCCCACACAGCTCTCTCTTTGGCTTGGAGTTCCAAAGGCTCTCAATCCCCCAAGAGAAGAAATTCCTCCTCATCTCAGTCTTAAATCAGTGCCACTTTATTCTGAAATAATGTCTGCTGGCCCTAGACTCTCCCATGAGGTGAAACATCTTCTCAATATTTACCCTATCAAGCCCCTTTACAATCCTTAATGTTTCCATGTCACGTCATTAAAGGGGATTATTAAAGTCCAGCTGAGTTGCAGAACATGGTTTTAATAATCCAAAGTTTAAGAAACTAGCCAAGGACAACTGATTCTAGTTATATATAACTGCCAATATACTACTAAATCAACATTTTAATGATTCTTTTGTAATAGTTCAGAATAATAAAATTTAAACTGTAGAAGCAAGGGATGTCTCACACCAAATAATTTGAAGTTAAAAATCACACAACACCGCACAGTGGCACAGTGATTCAATTCCCACCTCAGGCAACAGTCTAAAGATGTGCAGGTTAGATGAATTGGCCATGCTAAATTGCCCGTAGTGTTAGGTGAACGGTTAAATGTAGGGGAATGGGTCAGGGTGAGTTGCTCTTTGGAGGCTCGGTGTGGACTTGTTGGGCTGAAAGGCCTGTTTGCACACTGTAAGGAATCTAATCTAATTTAAAACCAGGTTATAGTCCAACAGGTTGATTTCGAGGCACCAGCTTTCGAAGTGCTCCTTCTTCATCAGGTGATTGCATTTGTGGAGCTAGGAAAGACCTCGTTGTGCTCTTGAATTGGAATTTTAAAAAAAATTAGGTCATGGTTTTTGTACACAACCACCTGGTGAAGAAGCAGTGCTTCGAAAGCTAGTGCCTCCAAATAAACCTGTTGGACTATTACCTGGCATTGTGTGATTTTTAACTATGCCCACCCCAGTCCAACAGTGGCATTTGACTCCTGGGTGCTTTGTAATTTTCAAATCAATTTGAATACCATTGCCTTCAAATCAGCTTTCCTCTTCAAACTGTATTTGCTGGAATCTGGGGCTTCTGGGTAAAATCATCATCTTTAAAGCCTGCTCTGAGTAACTACTTCGCCTGAAGTAAAAATGGGCACTTCAATTTTTGACATTATCTTGAGTCAATAATACATTTTTGGTGAAGGAGAGTGGTGAGTCACCAACTTGAATTACAAGCTGCAGGTCACGTTTTCTCCCCCCAAGAGAAGCTCAGTGCCCTAACTGAGTCTAAGTATAGTTTTATCTGTTTCTCCAAGACCTGGTGATGTCAGATATGGAGTATTACAAATGCTTTAAAGTTTACTGGCTCCAAGATGTTCACTGATGTTGGAATTTCTGCATCTTTAAAATTCTTATAGTTACAATGTAGTTTTGAAGGGCACAGAAGACAAACACTACAAATAACTTTTACATTGTCGAGATGACAAAGTGTCATTAAATGTGTAATGGTAGCATTTCCAGCCAAAGAACTTTGAGATTTTGAGTCACTATACAACCAGGCTGTCAATTTTTTTCAAACTGGTACATTAATGTCAACCATTTGACCAATTATTGGGAATGGAAATCATTGCATCAGGCTGAACTGGCAAAAATTATGATAGAATATAAAGGTAACTTTTTGTTCTTTGTCCTAAAAGGAACAAGAGACAAAAATTGCGCAATAAAAACATAATGATCATTTGTCAGAAAGACTGAAAGGAACAATGCGATGATCAGTTATGAGAGGAGAGATGAGCAAGGCCATTCTTTGCTATCATCTCAACTGGTGGACCTTCATTCTTCTCTTCGCCTGTCCTCTCCTTACAATGCTGGGACTTACAAATATCCACACCAAGTCATGCAATTACCTGATTACTACAAATTCTTCTTTTTTTAAAAAAAACTTTTACAACCTTTCATGGCTTAGTCTGGCTGAATGAGCTTGGGGGTTTAAGCCTCCCTGTAGCTCAGCTGGCTGGATTGTTGGTTTGCAGAGCAGTGTGATGCCAACAGCATGGGTTTAATTCCCATCACCAGTTTGAGGTTACTATGAAGGACTCTCCTTCTCAACCTTGTCCTCGCCTGACGTCTGGTGCCCCTCGTGTTAAATCACCACCAGTCGCTTCTTTCTAATGAGAGAGCAGCCTCTATGGTCTGGTAAGACTATGGTGGCACAACAACATGGGACTGCAGCATATAACTAAGGCAGGCAGTAATCTGATACAGAGGGATTGCTGTTTTGTTGAAGGTACTGTTTTCTAGATTAAACATGAATTTATCCTTACATGGTTAAAAACAAAAGCTTAAACTATACGTCACTGAGGGAAAATAACAAAAAACTTAGTCATTGGCTTGAACTTTAAGTAGTCATGGTTAATTCCATCAAAGTGTAAGAGATGTAAACCAAAGAGAAAATATCTTTATAATTTAAGATGTATTATGAAAATGAATAGGAATGGAGCTCACTGAAATTTGAAAGGCAAAAAAAATAGTTACTACAAATTGAATTTCAATCAACAGATGACAGAAAATTAGATCGGTAAGTGAAATATTAATTCATTCTCCTCCAAAAATGAGTCCATGAAATCATTACACTCCAAAATCAACAATGCAAGTGCTCTTCAATAATCGTCCAGATGCAAACCGTCATTTCTAACACTTACCGTGAAGACAGGCTGGGTTTGCCACTCTTGCTACAGCTGGTGTAAATTCCTGGGCCATCATCAAAGAAACTGCCCAGTGCCAACTTCTGTCGGATTGATTCTCTCTCATTTTTTTGGGCCTGCAAATTAAATAGGAAGGTAAATCAGGAACATGAAATGTAGTGAGACGGCAAATACGATTTTTTTGTTTCAGTTATTATCATCATGGAACTTTTTATTATGTAAACTAGATACAAACTTGTTAACTCCTGACTACAATACTTAATGCACATAGTGGATTAATAACCTGCTGGTTTATTTTTTCCTGAGTATTTTACATTGCTTGTACCTCAAGACTAGCCACTTTACCAAGAGTGTTGATAATAGTTGGTTGATGTTGTCACCAAGTCTACATTTCTGTTACCATATTGTGGATTGGCAGCTATAACACAACTCTTTTGAATTAGCTTATTATGAGTTCATTATTAAAATATCTATTTTATCATTGCCACAGATTAAGCTCCTTCTACATCACCACCTTTTTGTGGTTGCGTTGTGCTGTAATACCTAGTCACAGAGCTGTCAAACATTATACCTTAACAGTTGGTAGCATTATCAATATAGCAATGGATTACAAATATAAGATAGAAATATCATATTATAGTTCTATGAACTAATTATACATATTTTAAATGTGATATTTGCACACATGTGCACCTTAGTATTGACCGTATTTCTACACAGCCTGTCAATCCACATTAGTCAATCGGAGGATAATACTAACAGTGGCCATGTCAAAGTATGCCAGGAAAAAAACTGGCAGGAACATGGAAGGCTGTACCTATAATGTACCAATTGCATTTAGTTTTAAAGCAGGTTTAACACCAATTACAGTTGTGTTCTAGAAAAATTGAACTTCAGCAGAGTGGGATCAGCAGCTCCAGGACATTTAAACATGGAACAATATCTGGCCTACAATCATGTTTAAACATGGAACAATATCTGGCCTACAATCATATTTCCAAACTGTAATTAATAAACTAAAAAGAACACACATGATATTCTCCTTTTATTGTCTAGGACCCATCAACCATTCTGAATAAATTTTTAGATTATCTAGATTATCTATTGCAGGACAATTTCAAGATCAATCTGGACGCCTGAATCAAGCCTTCAAATTGCCTCTCGAGTGTTGATGATTGAGATGGATGAATGGCCTTGCTACACTATTTTTTCACCCTGGGAATGTCACAACCATCTAGAGCCAAAGTTACAGTGTATATTTGTCACTACAGGAGTTTTTTTTAATTACAGAGATCGCTGGTAGCGTGCAATGTAGACATTGTGGCAATGACAGGGAAAGAAACATGATTGTGTGAAGTGGCTGCTTGTAAACAAACTATCGGGAGAATGTCTCCTTCCTTTGTTGTGTACCTGACCAATGATGAACACAGCATGCACTATCATGTAGGTGTAATCTCGGATTTCTCAAAGCTTGGGCATTCCTAACACTTGGTAAAGACACAATGTTTCATTCCCATTTGCACCCTGAATGAGCGGATAAAATCTTTTGGCCACAGAATAAAATACATCTGTTACTTATTTAATGGATCCAGACACAGCTGCTCGCTGCATGTTATAAATGAAGGCCCTGGTTCAAGTTCCACCTGCTCCAGATGTGTATAATAACTAATCAAAAGAGGAGGATTAGAAAAATAGATTAAATTTTAAAAATGTTCTCAACAGAAACCTTGGCATGTCAGTGCATTTTACTGAGGTGGACTGTTAGCTATAGGTGCTAATAACCCTGAGCATATGGATGAATAGATCAGATGTGTGGTTTGATCGGGGAGGAAACAGATTGGTTTTGGTTGAAGAGGCGTGGTGGGCAAGAGCACGGAGGAGTTCTCTTGACCTTACTGGAATAAAAGCAGCACTAACAAGGCTGTTAGCTGTTGGATCCAGATACTCTCACCTCCACCCAGCTGCCAGGTTTTCTGAGTGCTGGGAAATCTGGCCCCTGGCTTTTTAACTTTGAAATGGACTTGAAAGTGTGGTACGTGGTCTCATTAAAACAATTACATGATGGGCCTTCTTCTGGAGAGCAGGTTAGCTGCCTGATGTTGCTCAACCAGAAGCATACTCACTGGGGAGGTAGATTGGGGCTTGGGTTGGTCATTTTTGAGCTGCTAACTCTCACCCCCCTGCCCACCTGTCAGGGTGGCGGGGGTGTAAGGAGGAAGAGGAGGAAGTAACAATCCTCATAAAATTCCACAGAAGTGTGGTTCTTCAAATTTAGTTAAAACCTTCTCCATGACACTGACACTTGGCATGCTTACCACTGAGTGAAAATGAGACAAACATTGCTAATATATCATCACTGAGTCAGAGGAGAGGCTAGGAAACGAAACAGTGATAACATGGTACTGACACCGATTCAAATCCGTGTCCTTTTACTTCTGATGTGGGCCAAATATTGTGGAAATTTGGGAGATTGACAAAGTGGCTAAAAAACCCCAGCAAATTATTCCTCTAATCTGTTTCCAATCTCTGCTTGAATATTACCAAAATGTCCAGGCTACAATATAAGAAATATTCTGTTTCCTAAGGTACCTTGGATCAATTGTCCCTTAAATTTCCCAAAATCTTAGATTTATCCACCATGCTACCAGTTCAAAAGACGGTATATTAAATGTCTACATGGAGTTTGCCAAGAGCTGTTCCTATTATCAAATTTTAAATGCTATGTTAGAAAAATGTCAATCTGTACATTTTAATTAATGACGTGCGCTATGATTTAATCAGGAAGAACAACAAATTTATTTTGCATTTGCTGAAACATGGCACTAGCGTTTTGTTCAATGTCTGTTGAGCATTTATCCACTAGACCATAAATTGCAATCATTCCACATCTCTTAATATTGTTTCCACTGTATTTTCAAAAAAGCTTCTCTGAAATACTAGATAATCTGGATATAAATTAGCTCACTGAGCTTAAAGATTTGTTTTCCAACCTTTTGTCACCATGACTAAGAAAAATCATCAATGAGAGTCTCTGGTGAAGTGCTGGTAGTATGTCCTGCCTCTCTATTTATAGATCTTAGTTTCTTAAAGTGGGTGATGCCATTTCTATTGGAATGATGGCATTCTAACCAGAGCTCCATCAATAAACACATCCATTTAGATCCTATCTACCTTCCCTTGAAAACAAACCGGAAATGACATTACCCACCTTAAGTAAACCAAGACATACAAGTAGAGAGGCAGGATATACCAGCAGCGCTTCACCAGAGGCTCTCACTGATGATGTTACCTCGTCATGGCAACAAAACGTCTGAAAACATCAGTGAGCTAATTTACATCTATATCATCAACCTGAGCTACAAATCTTCTCAAAAAGGGCTAATACTACATAACCCTCAGAAAATACCCTCACCATGTTCTCAACTTCTCCATCCTTCATTAACTAAAGTTAAAGATATTTTCGGGCATTATAATTTCATTTATTTTTAATGACAAGTGGTGCATTTTATTGGTAACATGTCAGAATAGCGGTTTAAGCATAGTTGAAATAGTGATTAAAGTACAGATAATTGGATGCTAAGTGAATTGGATCCATGGAGTTCCAAGCTAAAGCCTTTCATAGTTGGTCTGTTGAACAGTTATAAAAAAGAATCTATTGTGTCAGCAGCTGACATAGTGGAATGCTTTTGACTCCCAAAGTAGCATTAAGGGGTGGCATAGTGGTTCAGTGGGTAGCACAGCTGCCACATAATGCCAGGGACCCAAGTTCGATTCCAGCGTCAGGCAACTGTCTGTGTGGAGCTCCACAGTCCAAAGATGTGCAAGTAAGTTGGATTGGCCATGCTAAATTGCCCATAGTGTCCAGGAATATGAAGGCTAGGTGGATTAGCCATGGGAAATGCAGGGTTACTTGGTTAGGGTAGGGGTGAGTTTGGATGGGATGCTCCCAGAAGGTTGGCATGGACTTGATGGGCTGAATGGCCTACTTCACATTGTAGAGATTCTATGGTTAAAACCACAGAACCTCCCTAACTCAAAAGCTGTTCGCCCTCATTGCATATGTTCCCTCTGCCCTAACCAGGTTCTTATCAAGAGGATGCAGAACACAAATATTCTATTTGAGACTATGCAAACTTTGGACAGAATGTGAATCATAATACTTGAATCGCAGAGAAGACCACTGGCCCAGATTGGGCTCTCAATTCAATTCTTTCAGAGGGTACACATTGGTAAATACTTTGAAATGGATTCAAATTTGGACATATTGCTATCTCAACTTTGATGACTTGATTATTCTTTTTTAAATTCATTTGTGAGATGGGAGTGGATCGCTGGTTAGGCCAACATAAATTACCCATCCTTCAATGCCCTTCAGAAAGTCGTCATGAACTGTCTTCCTGATTTTGGTAAGTCCACAATGCTATGAGGGAGGGGATTCCAGGATTTTCACCCAGCAATACAGAAGGAACTGCGATATATTTCTAAGTCAGGATGGTGAGTGGCATGAAGGGGACCCCACAGCGTAGTGTTGTTGTTGCTCCTTGGAAATTTCAGGCCTAATTTGGAACATGCAATGCATTAGTTATGTTGCAATAAATATGAAGTTCACAAATCACATTTAGATAATTCAAAAAATCTTTCCAATATCAAATTACGCTACCAAACTGTAACTTCGCAATTTCAAGAGAAATGACATATCTATCAGGAAATAAAATTTGAAAATATGCATCTTTTTCAGATAAATTTTATAAAATTTGTGCTTAAAAATATGCTCCAGGAGGAGGTTCTAATCCCCAAATATTCACAAGGAAAATACCACCCCAAACCAATTAACTGAAAATGTGTGGACCACTGGTGCAATTAATAAACAATAATTTAGAGACATTTGTGAATCAAACAATAGTAAACATTCAAAGTAGATTTTGAGCAAAAATGAGATGAAAGATGACAGATTCTTTCTTGTAAGTTAGAAATGATGAGCTTTGTCTTGGGGATTCACAGTTGTTGTGACTGAAATAATCATCCCCAGAACATAATCACAAACGTCAGTCGGTTGTGTGCGAGCAGGAAAGAGAAGAGAAAGTGGGGAAGAACGGTGTCTGGAAGACTGCAGACTTGAATTTGCATGGAGATGTGTGAATGGATAAATTGTTTGGAATTTCCCCTGTTACCAAGCTCCAGGGATCAGGTCTTTGGTGCAAAGATTTCCATCTGGAGATAAAGGGATACCACAAAGTATGCAGTGCAAACAGATTGCAGAACGCAGCAGTTTGATACGTGGATAGCCTTTTTACAATGCTTCCTTGCATAATTCTATTACTTTTTTGAAACATCACAGGAGGCCACCATTTGGCCTGTCATCCGATCTCAGCTCGTGTAAAGATACTCATTCCCATCTGCTTATCACTCTAATATTGTCCTCAACATATTCATCCACATTTCTCTCCAATAGCTGCTAACAATTGTGCTTCCACTTTTGCCCCTGAAAAAGCACTTTGCATCCTCAGAACCCCTGCTTAAAATCAAACTCTCATCATCTTTCTGAGTACAATCCACAATGTACAAACAGAAATAACCAGAGTCAGAGAGCTGCAAAGCAGGCAAACAGACCCTTTGGACCAACTCATTCATACCGACCAGATATCCTAAATTAATCTAGTCCAATTTGCCAGCATTTGCCTCATATCTCTCTAAACCCTTTCTATTAATGGACTCATCTGGATGCCTTTTAAAGTGTTGTAATTATACCCATCTCCACTACTTCCTCAGGCAGTTTATTCCATACACAAACCATCTCTGCATGAAAACGTTGCCCCTTAGATATCTTTTCAGACTTTCCCCTCTCACATTAAACATATGCCCTTTAGTTTTGGATGCCTTTACTCCGTGGAACATACCTTGGCTCTTCATCCTATCCAATCCCGTTATGAGTCTATAAATTTCTATATGGTCATCCCTCAGCTTGACACCGCAGCATATTCAGCCTCTCCCTATAGCTCAAACCCTCCAATCCTGGCAACCACCTTGTAAATCTTTACTGAACGCTTTCAATTCCTGGAATTTCTGATACAAGAAGGTAATCGGTTTAAAAAAAGATTTGAGTCACAGCCTATTTGTGAACTTAAGCTACAATACTAAAATTCAGTGTATCCTGCACATTTGGAGATCAGTGGCACCAGTATGTTTGCTGTTGGAGCAATTAACATTGTCCCTTGATAGATGAGGAAAAAATAATTTGTTTACTGATTTTCGTATGTCAGCTGTGGATCCATTATATAGCACTCTTCCTTCAAGTTCCACTCCAGAGACTTGAGCACAAAAGCTAATCTGAGACTCAGCTGCAAGGTTAGGTTGGTGAAGTGGGGGCTCATTGGAGTAAAACAGTGGATTTTGATTGAGGTGTACAAGATGATGACAGATTCAAATAAGTCAGACAAGGAAAAACAATTCCCATCAACGAATGACATAAGAATGAGGGTACATGTTTAAAATGTTGTGCAAGAGTTACAGGGAAAATTCAAGGAAGAACTGTTTTTATTCACCGAGTTGTATTGACCTGCTGTAAGTGACCTGTTCGCTTCTATGAGTGTAGTGAATTCAAGATCAATTGATGATTTCAAAAGAGAAGTGGAGGGGACTTGAGGGAAACAAACCTGAATTGGAGGTTGGAGGATGAGAGGGGATGGGAGTCAATAGATTGTTCTACAAAGAACTGACATAAGCTCAATGGCCCAAATAGCCTTCTTCTGTGCTACAGTAAGTCTAAGACTCCATTGTTTTGGTGATGCAATGTTATGCAGTTGCGGTGTGATCTTTCAAAACAGATGCTAAACCAATGACCTACTTGCTCCCTGAGGTGCATGTTCCCATGACACTATTTGAAGATGATGTTGCCTTCACCTACATTTAACCCACAACCAACCAACATCACTTAAACAGATTATCTGGTTACATCACATATCTGCCTGCAGGACCGTGCTGAATGGCAATTTGACTATTGCTTTTCTCCACAATACTGGCTAGCCTTTGAACATGCTTAATTGACTGTTAAGTGCTTTGCAATGCTCCAAGGTTGTAAAGATGATTATATAACTGTGATTCTTTCTATCCTCTTGCTCAATCAGTGATTAAAATAATTAGGAAACAACTTGTTGAGGACCTAAGTGGACAGGACTGCCCTCAATACTGTACCAGAGTGCAACCTAAGATTATTGCCTGGATTTTCCACATGACAGAGAGCCTCTTAGATCACATCCTCTGAATCAATTATCTAACATCTAGGCAGACATGTTTAAAAAGCAAGTCTGCAGCAGAGCTCAGAATTCTCCTCAGCTGACTCACAGACACACATACAGGACTATGTCTTCAAGTCTATGCAGTCAGCTCAACCCTTGACCTGTTGAGTAAAGTACGAGTGTGCTATCACAGAGCAGAATGTCCAAAAAAGCTACCAATGTGCAATTTAAAATGTAGCCTCTGTTCTCATGTAGGAAATCCTGACAGCCAAATTGTGCACAGGAAGGGTTCACAAATATCCTTGAAATACATCATTGAGCACTCAGCTCTCTGTATTGTTAACGAGATATCAGTTCCTTACCTATGTACAATCCAAACATAAACTATGATGTTTAATAAAAGAGGGAAAACTGTTGATAGAATTTTCTGCAGTGAACAAGTTAAAAATAATTAATTCACAATAGTAAAAGTACAAAACATAGGTAAACCCTCATTTACATGGAAAATGTCTTCTTCCCCTAATCAGTAGAACCTAATGGTTAAACAGTTCAGAGGATGTGTTTGAAAATTTTGAACACAAGGTTCACTGTTCTTTAACAGTGGCCAAAACATTATAAGCAGCGTGCACCTGAAATTCTGTGGGGTCAGGTTTCCTGCTGTAAGCACACATCCAAAAAATTATCTGAAATATTAGCCTGCTATCCTAAGCAATGTCTCATCTTGCATGGTTAGAAGGTTAGAAATGGACAACTGAGGATTTTGATTTGTTTGAATTCTCCCATTTCACACCAGATCTTGTCAGAAAAAAAAAGCACTGTAGTTCTATGTAACACTATACATTAATTACAATATATTGCTATTGATCTGGTGAACTACTCAGTTTGAATCTCTCTTTGGTCTTCATAGAATAATTATCATCTCAAAGAAGCATACATCACATAACAAGATGAAACAGAAGTGACAGCCTGTCAGAGCTGACCATACAATTAAGGCTTTGTATGATAATGTTAACACTATCAATACTACTGTCAAACTGCACTCTGTAATCTTCAAACTGCTAGGAGCTATATTATCTTGAATGTTTTAGACAAAGAGCTGTTTTGACCCTCCCTTCTCCCAAATGTCCACTATTTTGCATTAATTAACTTTTGCTTAACAGATCATAACCACTAAGAGAAATGTACTTCTCTTTTTTTATATAAATGCTTCAAATGAAGTACAAGACAATGACTTATCGTATACCCATGTAGAAAATCAATATAGATTTTCTTAGGTTTCAGACAATATATTGACCATCATAACGATATTACCACTGGAACATTACTGATATTGCCATGTTGATTCCCACATCAGCAGGTTGTGTAATGTTTTGATTTCTAGGCTTGTGCCAGAAAAATCATCATGGAAGATGAAAGGTTTGGAGGGATATGGGTCAAATGCTGGCACTTGGGACTGGATTCAAGATTAGAGTGGTCCTGGAAATGCATAGCAGGTCAGGCAGCATCCGAAGACCAGGAGCCCTTTATCAGGAATGAGACTCAGCATCACTCTAATCTTGACTCTGATCGCCAGCATCTGCAGTCCTCACTTTTACCTAATTATCGGGGAGACAGCCTCTTAATTGGTCACTTTTGCAACAGTTAACGATGGTAGTATGGCTTTCATTGCTGCAGCCTAAGCTGCCCCACTGGAACAGCTGGCTGGTGCTGAGGCAGATCCAGGCAACATGACAGCACCCTTACAAGTTTCAGAGTAGTGCGACATACACATTATTGCAGCCAGCACTTCCCTGGAGTGAAGAGGGAGAATCTTCCATAGGATTGGATTTGATCACAATGCAGCTTTTAGTTGGAGACCTCCTCAATGGGCTACAGAGCTCCAGTTTGATGATTCCCAACCCAATCCAACTTGATATCTCTGCTGGGCTTGCTTAGTCCCTACTCTGTGATGGGGATACCTGCTAATGGCAAAACACCAGCGAGGCTGCCAAGTCACCCCTTTTTAAAATTCATTCATAGGTTAGGATATAGCCTTCACTGCCTGGGCCAACATTTATTTGCTATTCCTAGTTGCCCTGGAAAAGGTGCTGAACTGCTGCGGTTTATGTGCTGCAGATAAATACACAATGCTGTGAGGGATGCAATTCTGGGATTTTGACCTACTGACAATGAAGCAATAGCAATTTATTCCCTAGGCAAGATGATGAATATCTTAGAAGGCAACTAGGTGGTGATGTTTTCATGTCGTGCCTTTCGGGAGTTGTGGTACACACTGTTGCTACTCTGAATGAGCAGTGGAGGGAGTGAATGTTTGTGGACATATTGCCAATATAGGGTTGTTTTGTCTTGAGTGTTATTGGAGCTGCACGTATCCAGGCAAGTGGGGAGTATTCCACCACACTCTTTACTTGCGTCTTGTAGATGAACAGGTTTGGGGGAGTAACAAGTTACTCACTGCAGGATTCCTAGCCTTTGACTTGATCTTTTAGCCACACCATTTGGATGGTTAGTCCAGTTCAATTTCTGATCAATGGTAACACCTAGAATGTCAATAGTGAGGTTTCAGTAACGGTAATTCCCATGTAATCAAAGATCAAGATTAGATTCTTTCTTATTGGAGCTGATCACTTCCTGGTGTGGTGTCACACTTGTGTGGTGTAAATATTACTTGCCACTTGTCAGCCCAAGCCTGGAGATGGTCTGGGTTTTATTGCACGTGGACATGGACTGCTTCCTGACCACTTGCCTCCACGGACTGGCCAGCAGGATTGATTCCTGGTTTGCCTGGGGCAAGTATTCCGATAGCAGGATTACGCCAAAGAGCTGTCCTGGCATGGCCTTACCACCTCTTGTCAATATTTCCAGTTATCCTGTCTTCCAAGCCATAAACTCCACTCCTAATGCCCTCAGGGTAACTAAGGAATGGCAATAAATATAGACAGTAATGCACATCATTTATCAACATGCTGACAATTTGATTTTCCATTCAACAGACTTCAACAAAAGGCAAACATTTGAATCTGTAGCATAGGCTATGTCTGTCCACAAGAGGCAGAGAGTCATGAAGCAAATGGTGACGAAATATCAGAAAATATGGTTTAATTTCCTTCAGTATTCTGGTTACAGCTAAGCAAACATTAGTGATAACAAAGTACAAATAGATTATTAATGTTTTGTCCACTCCAGAACAAGCATTTATATATCTTGAAACATTTAGCATCTGCACATCTATCACAGTTCCCACCCCCCAAAATATTAAACATTTAGTACGAAAAGATTTTATCCATATGTGTGCAAATAAAAAACACAATATCATCACATTTACTGCATTAATAGTCTGTAACATACCCTGTTGCTCAATCAAAAAACAGACAGCAAAGAGGCAGGAACTGACCAGTTAGATTAAGAGGACACTTAATTTATAATTGACTAAATGACCCAGAAGAAATACATGGTGGTACCTATCAATTGATCAAAGTTCCATATTTGAAATCAACTGCTGAAAAGTAAAGAGCTGAATTCAAACTTCTCCAACTATTTTGGTCTTACCTTTTTATAACTGGCCACCAGATCGCAAGCTGTCACATTCCTGAGGATATGACTGTTCACAGACATGCTGCAGCAGTTTAAATTCCACAATGTTTTCATGAGGATTTGAGCTTACATGTGTAAGCAGAATTATTTCACTTCAGTCATGACTAAAGCTATTCGAGATTTGCCAGCTCTTCTGGTCATTTCTCTGTTTTTATAAAAATAATGAAATCTTCAGCTTTCAGATTGATGTTCTAGAAAAGGGCTTTGGGAATTTCTGCTCAGAGTTGAAGCCAGACAAGCCTTTTGGCTCGTTCACAATTTATTCACACCATGTTGCAAAGGCAGTTCAACAAAAACCATGATACCCCAGCACTCTGGGCTGTAAGAGGCCTAGTCCTCCTTGCTGTCATCCAAAACCTTCCTCACAACATATCCTGTTGGAATTCTCTTCTAAGAAAACTCTGCAGTACATGGCTTTTACCTAATAAAGGAAAAGGCTTCCTTTTGAGCTGCTGCCAGTTGAATGCACCCAGAATTCATTGCTAGTAGACTGTATTGGTGCTAAATGTGAAAGACAGATCCCCACCCCCGTCACGGTTACTATGTGATAAAAATAGATTGAACACAGTCTAGCAATCACCAGGGCTGAGCAGACTTCTTCTGGATAGCTGATGAACATCAACAGAACATAACGAAACCAGACAAAAATGTTGCAAACATATGACTACTCTATTTGATAGGTTATAAGCATCAATGTAGGATGAAGACGACAACATTTTTAAAGCAAAAGAATTTACTAAACAGCACAGCAGGCCATGGGTAGGGTATTATTCACAGAGCTACACCATTATACAGAAACAGCTAATTAAATCTCAGTCAATTAGAAAAAGAAACAAAATAACCGCACAGCTGCTCAAAGGATACAGCAATTGTTCTGGTGAGTTCTCTCCCAGGGAGGAAAATAGGAGATGGTAATATACTTTCAGTTTTTGCTCCCCCTGCCTCTGCTGTTCAGAGGAATTCTAAATACAGCAAGCGTTCTTTAGACAATCCGGTGAGAGAGTACAGTCACATCCATTAATCTACCATTAAACTGCGACCGTTTGTAATAAAATTCTTTACTTATGGTATTTTTCAACTCAATTGATTGTAATGATTGAACCCAGCAACAAAATATTAAACGTAGATTGGGGATCTTTAAATCAAATTTGGATTTCAAATAGTGATATTTAACAGCCTTTTAATTCTGCACTGTTTCTTGCAGCTTCTGTTCAGTGCAGTGTGCAAATTGCTAAGTATGTAAGTTACTAAGTATCATTTGTGATCATTTCAACTTCTTTACAGTTCATATCTGATGGACATGTCCATAATAAATGCATTGCTATGTCGTGCATAACTGAAATATCAAAGTTTTGTTGAACAGTAATTTTTTTTATAACACACAAGGTACAAAAATGATATTTAATATTTCATTAATTTAACAGGGAGATAATCCAAGAATAGATAAGTATCAACAGTTGAGTTTCAAAAATATATTTTTAAAAAATTGACCTGTTCTGACATCTCTATGATAGGGGGGATTTGAACTCAGATTTTCCATTTCACAGGGACGCTATCAGCATGTCATTAGAGCCCCTCGGCTAACATAAATGCACTGCTACAGTTCTGATTTTGACAGTCGCAGTGGATCCTTTATTCCAAATTACTCAGACGTGTTACTCACACCTCCCTGGCAGGCTGGACTCAAACCCAGACATTCTGGCCCAGAGGCAGGGATGCTATCAACTAACCAGAAAACCCCTGAAATAGTCAGGTTTCGTAATCAGATTTATTTATAATCAATTAAAATTAGCCGACAGGTGAATCATATTCATTCACTCAGTTAATCATAAGGTATCTGTAGACATACAGTTAGAATGCAAGCATTTTTGCAATGGTTTATCTGTTCCCACCAGTTTGTAGCTATTATATTACTGCACTGCAGATGTTCACAAGTGCTTATACAATCAATAAAAAAATGCTTAAAGTGGTCTCTGTAGAGTGAAGCTATCTAAAACAACTTCAGGTAGATTAAAAAGGCTGAGTCATTCATAGTGTATGAATTATAGAACCACAAGGGCTGACTTTTTCTTTTAAGAACAAGTTAAGTGTCATAGCAATTTCCTCAAAGCGTACACTATGACTAACTGAGCTTAGGTATAATGCCCGCTACAAACTAGCTGCTGTTGCTCAAAGTTACTCCTTCCAAGAGACCTGCTGTCAAGTGATACCACACTCATCTTGTCTTTCACCATCCTCACACTTCCACTGACACTCAGTTGCAATGTCTGACTTACAGCCATTCTTTTTGCTGACATCCACTTTGTCCTGTAAAAAACATCCCTGTAGCTTTTCAGCTCTGATCAAATGCTTGAATATTTACATGTTCTCTTCTGGATTACAATTTCTAAGCATTTATTTTGTCCTCTCAATTTCAAGCACTCCTTTTTTTTAAATGGTCTGCATATGACATATAGTCAAAATTCCATTCACAGACCAGAAGGAACAAAGCAACATAAATTACAGTAAATAAAAATTTTCATCACAGCAGAGTGCCAGCCAATTAAAGCACAGATGAAGCACATATAAGGCCATTTGGTCCATCTATCCATGGCAGCACTAATATCTGTATTTGTACATGGATACCAGTGGAGGTGTAACACTGAATGTTAGCTAAGCTCCCCTTATGACTGGGTAATTTGTAGTCAGGAAATTATCCCAATTCACTGACTTAGCCATCACCTTTGACTTAACAGGTCACAAGAACTAAATATTTCAAACAATGGGCCAGATATTATCATTAGTTTCAAAATTTGACCTTTGGTAGTAACGTTGCTGTCATTTTCAAACAATATTGACCAGACAGCTCCATCGCATATAGGGAAGGTTTTAAAGGACTGGACTACAAAATAAAACTACCATTCAAATACAGTCTCTTTGATGACTTAATTGATCATATTTCAAACTTAGCCCATGGTTTAGAATGAAACAATTCTAACTGACTCTGTTTAAAGTTCAATGATAGTTTTGAAGTTTGCAAATAGAGTCATAGACTCATACAGCATGGAAAAAGACCCTTCGGTCCAACCAGTCCATGCTGAACATAATCCTAAACTGAATAAATCCCATCTGCCTGTTCCTGGCCCAAATCCCTCTAAACCTTTCCTATTCATGTATCTGTCCATACGTCTCTTAAATGTTGTAATTTTACCTGCATCCACCACTTTCTCAGAAAGTTCATTCCACACATGAACCACCCTCTGCGTAAAAAAATTGTCTATGTCTTTTTTTAATGTCTCTCCCCTCACCTTAAAAATGTGCCCCTCATCTTGAAATCCTCCAGCCTAGGAAAAAGACAATTATCATTAACTCTATCTATACCTCTCAATATTTTATAAACTTCTATCAGGTTGTCTCTCAACCTCCAACACTCCAGTCAAAAAAATCCCAGCCTATCCAGCCTTTCTTTATAACTCAAGCCTTCCAGACCTGATAACAACATTGAAATTCTCTTCTGAACCCTCTTCAGCTTAATAATATCCTTCCCATACCTGAGCGATCAGAACTGGGCACAGTATTCCAGAAGAGGTCTCACCAATGTCCTGTACAACCTCAATATGACTTCCCAACTCCCGTACTCAAAGGACTGAGCAATCACTGAGCAATGCATCAAAAATAATTAATGTAGCATTTGCATTTCCAATTAACACTAAATAGAGCTAATTTGCAACTTGCACATCTATTAAAGGAAAAAATGAGGTCACAGCAATGTTGTTTTTCTCGATATTTAACGTCTTAACGGTTGAAACATGTCAAAAAAGATCTCTGCATGAAACTTACCCACAAATTGTTGCTACCATTTGCTGTGCTGTCATCGAAAACTAGATTTTAAGATAGTGAGAGATAATGCAACATTAACTAATGTGTACAAATTCAAAGTGTTCTCATCATCTACATATTTCTCAGTGTACTGGAGAAGGCCAGCTAACTCAATCATAAGGTCCTTGATGACAATCTCTATCCCCACACACTCTCGCATTATCCCTTGTCCTAACATGCTCTCATCTCCAACATTTTATGTACAGTCAGTCCCCTTCACAAGTATTGTCTCCTCTACATTCCAAATGCTGCCTCCGATTCCCAGAATTGATTTCCACTGAAACACACCCAGAGATTTTCGATGAACAGACTGACTGTGGCCCAAGCCTTTGAGTGACTTGATAAAACTGCTCCAACTGACAAATGATAGACCCCTGACTGATCTCAGTGCAGTTCTCCAACTGATCTGCTGCAAAACCCCAGGCTGGTCGCATTGGACTGTAGAAATATGGACTCCTGATACTGGGTGGCCTAAGTGACCAGCTGATTGTATCCTAGGCCCTGGACTCATATCAGACACTGCCCATGACATCCTGTGCCAGTACCCCCTGACCAAAGGATGTCTCACTTTTAACTTTGAGACATGGAAAACTGATTGAAGTGCATTCAGTGAGTATTTGCTACATGTACTGTTGGCACATACTGTAGGTGTGATAGTAAAGTTGCATTATTTTGTATGACAATTTGGCCACCCCTTGACTGATCACTGCTGAGAGCATTACTAGTCGCTTAGCTTTTAATTTATGCTAAAAGGCAAGGCAAGTTAGAGATTCTATAAGTATTCAAGTACGAGAAGTAAGAAAACAAGGTGAGGATCCCTGCACTGTGCAATGGCACCATGAGATGGACATTTGTCCCTGTGCACAAAGTACCCTGGCAGCAACATCCCACTGTAAGGTGTTGGTGTGCTCAGGAATGCACCGTTTATGTAGCGAACTATATTCTGAGTGAGTCAGAGATATACTGTAAGGATGTGGCAGGGCTGGTATTTGTTTGATGCACACCTTCATGGATACGGTGTGCTTACGGTCGATGCCCATGAAACATATCCTGTGATGTTGGGGATTGGTAGGCCAGGAGAAGTAAGTAGTGAGTCAGAGGTGCCAGTCACTTGCTCAGACTTACATGTTAGAATTTTCCACTGTCTCCTTTCTGTCCAGCATGAGAGAGAATCAGAAACTGCAAATAAATGAGGGGAGATTCCATACTAATGGCATGTTAATGCAAACAAATAGGCCTCTTGCTATTAATGAGGGTTTCATTTCAAAATTCAGAGTTGGTCACAAAAATTCGATTTTCTTTGCTTAACATCAAGAATCTCATTTCTCTGATCTTGCCATATTTTCCGACTGACTAGTCACTGCCACTCCTTCAGGAGCGGGGAAAAATCAATCCTCGAATTTTGTCGAGGGAAGAGATTTGGTAATTCATATTTATATAGATATTACTGAATTTTAATCCTGGAAAGAGCATGCAAGAGGTAATGATCCATGTCCACACGTAGCATTTCTCAAAGGAACAGCCATCGTGTTCAGACACTGAATAGATTGGCTGCAACAATACAGAGCTATATACTTTTATGGAAAAGGAGCCATGAGACGCTAAGTGACCCATGATCTCACATAAAAAACTAAGTATCAGAGACTGACAGACGACCCATCAAATATTAATATAAGCAGCAGAGTCATTTGTTTCAGTCAATTTTAAAAAATGATACGATTAATAAATCCAAACTGAATTTAGAGGATAATCTGTTTTGAGGCTATTGTCACTCTGCTGGCCTAACGTGGTCAGAGGTTGGCTGTGAAGTGAAAAACACTAAGGAAATTCACCCCTATAGTCAGCATGCAAACAAAGTTTCCAGTATAAGACTTGCTTTTCATTTGAACAGATTTGGACTGGAACTAATGGGGTGCTACAGCAATCAGTGCTGGGCACTCAACTGTTCAAGCTGCATTTATTTATCTTGGATAAAGAGACCATGTATTATTGCCAAATCTCCTGACAATATAATAAGCAGTGAAGCAGCTTGTGTGGATGCCACAGAGAGTTTGCAAAGGGGTACAGTGAGTGGACAGATGGGAGTACTCTGGCTTGAAAGTCAGGGTTTGAACTTGCCTGTGACCCCACCTTGTTTACCGGCTGTGGAGCCTTGAACTGGCTTGAGGAGGGATTTCTGTGCCCACTGGAGAAGCAGTCACATCCCCCAGAGCTGTTGGCCAATCAAATAGCTGTTATCCCAACCGTGCCACTGAGAGCAATAGCTCTTGCTGGGAGTGCATATGGCCTTTCAGAAGAGATACAGATGGAACCAGGATTTGCCATTAGGTCTGGGATCTCATTGGGGCCAAGGTGGCAGAAAAATAATGCTGAAGCCATGATTAGATCAGTCACAATTTAATACTTAAGGAAGAATTCAACTCTTCACTTTCTTTCTGAATGTATTTTTTTTTAATTATTCATGGAATATCGGTTTTGCTGCCTCGGCCAGCACTTTTTTACCCATCCCTTATTGTTCAGAGGGCAGTTAAGAGTCAACCACATTGCTGAGGGTCTGCATTCACATTTAGGCCAGACCAGGTAAGGACGTCAGATTTCCTTCCTGTAAGGATATTAGTGAACCAGATGGGTTTTACGACAATAAGAAGGCCTACATGGTTGTGATTAGGTCAATTATTTTTATTCCAAATTTTATTGAACTCAAACCCATGTTCCAGACTATTAGCCAGATATTCCGGATTACGAGTCATGGATTCATGATCATCATTAGACTCTTACAATTAGATTCTTTTTATTGAATTCAAATTCTACCAAATAATTGAGTCCCACCAATTCCAACCTGGGATTAAAACCCAGGTCCACAGTGTATTACTTGGGTCTCTGGATTAATAAGGTAAAAACAATGACTGCAGATGCTGAAAATCAAATACTGGATTAGTGGTGCTGGAAGAGCACAGCAGTTCAGGCAGCATCCAACGAGCAGCGAAATCAACGTTTCGGGCAAAAGCCCTTCATCAGGAATAAAGGCAGTGAGCCTGCAGCATGGAGAGATAAGCTAGAGGAGCATCTCTGGATTAATAGTCTAGTGATAATATTGTGAGACCGGCCCCTCCCCCTCATTGACGGAGATAAAATATCAGGAAAAATCCAAACACTTGAGATCCTGACATATCAGTAAATCATCTCCAGGTTAAACAGATTTAGAATTCAATTAATATTGTAAATAGTTACACTTTCTCTTCGAAAGGAGGTGGATGGTGTACATGTACCTAGCCTTTCAGAGATTTCACCTTGTAAAGCCATTGATGCCTGTCCCTAGTTGCCCTTGAGAAGGTGGTGGTGAGCTGCAGTGTACATGCTGTAGGTTGATCCTCAATGTCCTTAGTGGAGGGATTCAGAACTTTGCCCCAGCAACAGTGAAGGAATGGTGATAGCCGCGCTCTCAGGAGGATGCCAGAGATCCCGCGGTAATAATGTCAGGTAGGAGCAGTGAATGACATACTGTATGTAGGAGCTTTGGGTATATCTCGTCTGGCCCAGGGGTCTTATCTATCCTCAGGTTTTTACAAAATTTTCAGCACATCCTCCTTCTTAACATCAACCTGTTTGAGTACATCAGAGCTGAAAATGTGTTGCTGGAAAAGCACAGCAGGTCAGGCAGCATCCAAGGAGCAGGAGAATTGACGTTTCGGGCATCAGCCCTTCTTCAGGAATCCAGCACTCCTGAAGAAGGGCTGATGCCCGAAACGTCGATTCTCCTGCTCCTTGGATGCTGCCTGACCTGCTGCGCTTTTCCAGCAACACATTTTCAGCTCTGATCTCCAGCACCTGCGGTCCTCACTTTCTCCTGTTTGAGTACATCAGCCTGTTTCATGCTGTTCTCACAAATGTCAAGGTCCCTCTCAGTAGTGAATACTGAAGCAAAGTATTCATTACGGACCTCCCCTCTCTCCTCCCTACAGCATCTGTCAAAACAAAAATGGGACACAACACCCGGACATCTGATAAAAATAATGAGGCGGCTGTCAGCACTCGCCATTTGAACTTTAAATTGCACAGCAACTTCCAGCGACCACAAACGTGCCTTTAAACATGGAAATCAGGAAGCTGTTGCACAAGTTTCCCTGCTTCTCTAGAGACTCTGTAAGATTAATATCTCAAGCTGAAATAGCCAACCAAGTCAGTAACTTCAAAGGCATTCAAGAATGGACCATAAATGGAATTAAATAGTGGCAGTGTTTGGACAAAGAGTCTTGAGTTTTCAAAGGTATAGCTGAAGAGACAGTAGGGTGCATTTGTTCTGATTTTCCAGAATTCATGGGATTCCAGAACAGTTTTCAGCGATTAGAAGAAAACAAATTTAATTCCTATCTCTTCCGACTCCAGGCACAAGTTCCCTCCACTATCCCTGTTCGGCCTTCCCCTCACTCTGATCATCCTCTTGTTCCTCACATAAGTTTAGAATGCCTTAAGGTTTTCCTTAATCCCACCGGCTAAAGCTTTTTCATGCCCCCTTCTAGCACTCCTAAGTCCATTCTTCAGTTCTTTCCTGGGTACCTTGTAACCCTCTAGAGCTCTGTCTGATACTTGCCTCCTCAACCTTAAGTAAGCTTCCCTCTTCCTCTTGACTAGTTGTTCCACATCCCTTTGACTGGTATGAAGCCAGAAACCTGCTACAGCAAACAAAACCATTTCGTTAAATCACAGGCTTCTAAGTCTGCATCTTGATAACGTGTGTGTGTGTGTGAGTGAGATACATGGGCATTGCTGGCTAGGCCATATTTATTGACCACCGCTAGTTTTTCTTTCAGAAAGTGGTGCTGAATTGCTTTCTTACCTTCAAAATAAAGGAGAAAACCCGTCTTTTGTCTGTTCTTATTAGCTACAATGTTGCAGGTGTTATAAACACTTCATTTTTTTCTTTGCAATCATATCAGTCTCCATTCGACTGAGTGGGAAGACATGTTGGGACCATGCTATGACCTCCAATGTCTGTAACACTTTTGCTGACTTAAATACATCAGAATAAGGTCTATCTCAGCTTGAACAGGATATGAAATCTGCTCACAGGAATATTTAGTGATGAGTATCTCCATAAACTGTTTGGAGTACAAAATAGGGCTGAATTTTCCTGCTTCTTTCGGCAAAATGTTTTCTCAAACGAGATCTATGGTACCCAGTCCACCATAACCCATGTCAAACTTCTTCGTGCAATCTTCCACTCTTCATCACATCAATGATGCAACTGCTCTCTGTGACACTCATTACATGGAATTATGCAGCAGGAGAAGTGGCTGTACCGTTGTCGGGAGTGTGAGAGGTTTACACTGCCATTTCAATCCCCACCTGCACAGCACCTCAGACACTGCAAGCAAGGAACTGCCTTTCAAACTCCGGAGCTCCACCACCTTGCTGATGACATGGCCCAGAGAGAGAAGCTGCCATCCCGCTTCACCTCAGGGGTGATGGAAAGAAGGGCAATGATTCTTCCTGTTGACTGACTGACATGGTACCAGTCACAGCCAGCATGGACCCAACAGCAGCCCAGATCAAATAATCAAGCAGACCAATGGAATGCTGCCTTTTGTATCAAGAGGACTGGAATACAAGGACATGGAAGTTATCCTGCAGTTAGACAAAACACTGGTTCAACCCTATTTAGAGTACAGGCGAAAGTGAGGACTGCAGATGCTGGACATTAGAGTCAAGAGTTTGGTGCTGGAAAAGCACAGCAGGTCAGGCAGCGTCCAAGGAGCACGAGAATCGACGTTTCAGGCAAAAGCCCTTCAGCAGGAATGGCTTAGAGTACAGTCAGCAGACCTGAGGACCACACCTAAAGGAGGAAATATTGGCCTTGGAAGGAGTACAATGTAAGATTACAAGAATGACACCTAGGTGTCAGGGGTTAACTATGAGATCAGATCACACAAACTAGGTCTGTTTTCTCTAGAATTTAGAAGGTTAAGAATTGTTCCGATTGAAGTCTTCAAGATATTAAGCAGGAAAAGGCAGGGTAGAAAAAAACATGTATTTCCACTGGTTAGGGGTTCTAGAACTAGAGGCATATGTGAAAAATTAGGGCCAGGCTATTCAGGAGATGTTATGAATCAGTTCTACACACAAAACATGGTAGGTGCTTGGAACTTCTTTCCACAAGTGGCAGCTGATGCAAGATCATTTGTTAGTTCTGAATTTGAGATAGATAAATCTTTGTTCAGCAAAGGGATTAAGGGATATGAGCCAATGGCAGGTACATAGAATTCAACCACATTTGGATAGGTATATGAACAGGAAAGGTTTGTAGGGATATAGGCCAGGGACAGGCAGGTGGGACTAATTTAGTTTGGGATTATGTTCATCATGGACCAGTTGGACTGAACAGTCTGTTTCCATGCTGTATGATTCTTTCATTGAATGGTGGGACAGGCTCGAAGGGCTGAGTGAGCTACTCCTGTTCCCATGTTCCTACAATGAGATATTTTTCAGTTAGAAGGTTACTGATTCTGTGCTCTGCTGTCTTATATGTATTCACAGGGTCATCACTTTAATCTTACCACACCCATCTAATCAAGGCTCTTGGATTAAAACTCTAACTATTGCAAGCATGATGATCACTCAATGGTTCTGAACCACTGCATCTTCTCAAATGACAAAGCCTTCATGCCCTCTGTGCTTCCTGCTCATTCACTGGGGACACCTTTATCAACTCTTCTGCTTATCATGACCACTAACTTCTCTTCCATCCACTGTCATCATACTCAGATCCTCCCTCTGTCTCATGGCAGGAAGACGTGGCCCACCTGCTCTCCCAGACTGAAGTTTGGGATCATTCCAGATGACATAGCTGCAATTCCCAGACTGGCTGTACCTGACCTATAGGGATAACTGTAGCCAAACCTCTGGGTTAGAACTGGATGAACCTAGTGACCAACTGCAGTGATGACCCTGACTGACTATAATACTCCTTGACCACACTAGGGACTGATGCCCTTTCATCTTCAGACATGGCCACTGGTTGAAGCAGAATGTAATGTTTTTGCCACTAATATGGCTGACATGGACACATTCTCAATCAATAAGGAATCTAGGAGTCTAAGGAAAAGGCAGGGAAGTGGAGCTGTGTATTAATGGATCAGCCACGATCTCACAGAATAGCAGCACAATCTCAATAGTGTGAAACTTCTCCTTGTACCTCTCATGGTCTTATGAAAATAGAGTTAGATGAAGGCTGAGAAAACAGGTGGTAAGCTGCTGCCATCAGGTTGCCACTCTCGCTTTCACATTGATTATTGGTGCCAGCAAGTTTCTTGGGAAAAATAGAGGAAATTTGGAAGAGGCATGAAGATGAGTAGAGTCTAGTTAATAATGAGATATAAATAAAGATAGTTGTCACTCATTAGCAAGATTCTGAACTTAATGTTGAAACCTTAAGGGGGAAATCAAATTTTCTTTCTCAGCATTAAGAATCTTGTTTTCATTTTTGCTATATTTTCCTAAGTGCCTTGCAATTGCTCATGACACTCAAAGGAATGGAAAACTGCATTCATATAATATGACAAGAGGAAAAAGGGAGGTGCCCAGTTGGGTAATTTGCAAAATAAACATTCCAATGCTTTGCCACAATCACTTGAAATTCGGAGTTTCTGTTGGACCTTTACAAATTTAACAGCTGTTTCATATCCTAGAAAGATATGCAACAGAATTAATCTTTAATTATGTTGGGACTTGGGTTATGGAGGTAGAACAAAAAAGATGAAAAGAAAAATTAGTTGCTGAAAAAATAAATTTCCTGAATTTGAGATTTTACAAGAAATTTAATGTTCAAATGACTTTTATAGTCCATTTTCGTTAGTTGATGCCAGAAGTTATTAGATCGAACACCTCTCATGATTTGGGTAAAATAAGTGGAAGTTTAACCCAATCTCCAACCAGATTAATTTGCAGAACTGGTGTTGCTTGACTGTATTTGAAGCTGATGTAATATATATGGGTTTTCTAAGTTGTATTCTCAGGTTACTGCATGAAATAAGCCACATTGATTATATCTGGGTATATCAGTTACACAGAAATACCAATAATATTAGATTAGATTAGATTAGATTAGATTAGATTACTTACAGTGTGGAAACAGGCCCTTCGGCCCAACAAGTCCACACCGCCCCGCCGAAGCGCAACCCACCCATACCCCTATATCTACCCCTTACCTAACACTACGGGCAATTTAGCATGGCCAATTCACCTGACCTGCACATCTTTGGACTGTGGGAGGAAACCGGAGCACCCGGAGGAAACCCACGCAGACACGGGTAGAACGTGCAAACTCCACACAGACAGTTGCACCAGGTGGGAATTGAACCCGGGTCTCTGGCACTGTGAGGCAGCAGTGCTAACCACTGTGCCACCGTGCGGGTGTAAGTGTATAAAATCTGCTTGAGTTTCAATATTTTAACAGATGTTCAGTTCCATCAAGCAAAGAAAAACACAACAGGCCTAAAATTGAAAAGTAGCATCACATGCAAGCGTTTAATTGTACCCAATTCATATATGTAGGTCACCCAATTAAAACATTTCAAAGAGGAGAAAGTGAGGACTGCAGATGCTGGAGATCAGAGTTGAGAGTGTGGTGCTGGAAAAGCACAGCAAGTCAGGTAGCATCTGAGGAGCAGGAGAATTGATGTTTCGGCATAGGCTTTTCATCTGGGGGGGGGGGGGGGGGGGGCTTAGCCGGTCAGTAGAAAACAGCTGCTTGATTTAATCCAATACTCTCATTCCAAAGTTTACAGTACGTAAGACAATCGATTGTATTAAAATGTGGGATTATTTATTTGCCTTTTATAATGATCCCAGCTGATGGTACTAATGGACAAATCAGGTATCAAAATGAATCTGCCTTGATAGAAATTATTTTGTTTCGTTCGTTACTTGGATAATTAATCTGGTGGCTAGTCACAGAGACATATTCACCAAAGGCCCCAGACTTAGTTTAACAATAAATAAGAAGAAATTTTTTAAAAAATCAAGATACGTGAGTAATGACCTTAAAACACATAGCAAAACAAACTTACTTCATTGTGGACTGTAAAGAGTAATTTGATAAATCTTTTCCAAATTTGCTAATGCGAACTTTTCACAAATTGAAGAGCCTACACTTTTCTCATTTGTAATAACCTACAGATTTCTAACCAAAATTTCTTGGTTTCAAAGTTTTACAAGCTAAAGCCTTCTGCTGAAGTGACTTATTCCATGAGCTGCTTCTAGGAGAGAAACTAAACTTGCCTCTAAATTCAACCCTGGAGTCTTTGGAACTGGATGAGAAAAGTTTGCTCATCCTGGATTCTCCTGAACTGGAAATAAAGCTAATGGCCTTCCCTGTGTATTCTTCCTGTCATAAACACAACAGTATAAGCACTGTCTTATTAGCATCATAGGGATCTGCCATCACCAACATTATGACAAAATGTTGGATTTAGTCACTGTTCCAAAAGGACTCTGACCTTTTTTTTGAAAAGGAAAGCCTGCACCCAATTACATCTATTTTGAAATTCAATTTTAAAAAATGATGTTAATATTTATAAATGATACACCTTTCATCACAACTTGTACATCTTAGGAAGATGCATCAGAAACCAAAGTATCTGAATCAGTGTTCCTAAAGCATGGCACCTTTTTTTCTCATTTCCTTTTGTGTAACATATCTTGAGCTACCTTAAATTTTCACATCTCAGCATTTACAATTAATAAAACTTCATCACATTAAAAGAGAACATGTCACATAATGAAAGCATAGTCTGCAGGAGGGACCATTCTGTCACAAGGCATTTCAAAAAGACTATTTGCAAACAGATCCCTTTCTACCAAAGAAGCACAGGACAGACTATAACTTTGTCTATAGGCAAAATCATCTCCAACTGAATGAGATTTTATTTGAGGAAGTATGAGCAGACCTTAGGACTATTCCATATACTACTAGAATTTTTGCAAATAAAATATGATTTGACATATGTACTTTTAACAACATGTGAATTGCCGCCGCCACAAATATTCAAAATTATGTTGGGTATTCTACAAAGTATAGATACACTCTGTTTGGTAACGTAATCTTGTTAATCAGGAGAAATTTCACATTGTCAGACATTTCACTATATCAGGACTGACTCACTGAGTGTAACTGAAAGAATAACAAAACAGGGCAGCACAGTGGCTCAGTGGTTAGCACTGCTGCCTCACAGCGCCTGGGTTGCTGGTTTGATTCCAGCCTTGGGCAACTGTCTGTGTGGAGTTTGCACATTCTCCCTGTGTCTGCGTGGGTTTCCTCCCACAATCCAAAGTAGTACTAGATGATTGGAGGGTGGGAAATGTTATTCTCTTGTTCAAGAAAGGGAATAGGGATAACCATGGGAATTAACAGAGCAGTCTTATGCTGGCGGTGACCAAATTATTGGAGATGATTCTGAAAGACAGGATTTATGATTATTTGGAAAAGCATAGTTTAATTAGAGATAGTCAGCATGACTTTGTGAGGAGCAGGTCATGCCTCACAAGCCTTATTGAATTATTTGGTGATGTGACAAAACACATTGATGAAGGTAGAGCAGTGGATGTGGTGTACATTGATTTTAGCAAGCTGTTTGATAAGTTCCCCATGGTAGGCTCATTCAGAAAGTAAGGGGACATGGGATACAGGGTAATTTGACTGTCTGGATATGGAATTAGCTGGCCCATAGAAGACAGGGTGGTAATAGATGGAAAGTATTCAGCCCGGAGCTCGGTTACCCAATGGTGTTCTGCAGGGATCTGTTCTGAGACCTCTGCTCTTTGCGATTTTTATGAATGACATGGATGAGGAAGTGGAAGACTGGGTTAGTAGGTTTGCCAATGATCCAAGGTTGGTGGAGTTGTGGAGGGCTGTTGAAGGTTCCAATGGGACATTGACAGGATGCAGAGCTGAGCTGAGAAGCGGCAGATGGAGTTCAACCTGGAAAAGTGTGAAGTGATTCATTTTGGAAGGTCAAACTTGAATGGAGAATACAGGGTTAAAGGCAGGATTCTTGGCATTGTGGAGGAACAGTGGGATCTTGGGGTCCACGTCCATGGATCCCTCAAAGTTGCACCCAAATTGATAGGGTTGTTACAAAGGCATACAGTGTGTTGGCTTTCATTAGCAGGAGGATTGAGTTTAACAGCAGTGAGATTATGCTGTAGTTTTATAAAGCCCTGGTTAGACCACATTTGGAATATTGTGTTCAGTTCTAGTCGCCTCATTATAGAAAGGATGTGGAAGCTTTAGAGAGTGCGCTGAGGAGACTTACCAGGATGCTGCCTGGATTGGCAGGCATGTCTTATGAAGAAAGGTCGAGGGAGCTAGTGCTTTTCTCACTGGAGCAAAGAAGGATGAGAGATGACTTGATAGATGTACAAGATGATGGGAGGCATAGATAGAGTGGATAGCCAGAGACTTTTTCCGAGGGTGGAAATGGCTATCATGTGGGGACATAATTTGGAAGTAATTAGTGGAAGGTTTAGGGGAGATGTCAGAGATAGGTTCTTTACTCAGAGAGAGGTAGGTGCTATGGAAAATAGAGAACATGAAAGCATGGGAAGGGTTAAAGCAAGAAGACCACTGGCAATCTGTGTTCTGTGGAAGGCAGGATGGGATAACCATAGTGGAACATTCTTACATCAATTAGCAGAGTAAGGTTTAGGCTGAAAGGTCACTATGGCGTGATGAGATAACACAAGAAATAAAGCAAGTTTCTCTGTTAAGTGTTATTATGACAGGATTAGGACAATAAATATTTGGGACATGACATTAAAATATCTAATTAATAGTTAGTAGAGTCAGCTTAAGACAGGAGACTATTGTAACAGATGGAAGAGCTAAATATCTATCATGACAGGTTAGTCTGGAATGGAAAGATCACTGTAGCACAGTTAGCAATAAATATCTAACCATGACATTAGAATAACATTAAGTAGAATGCACAACTAAAGAGAAAATGGGAACTAACATCACTGGTTTATTGTGTAGCTAGAGTGAGGTACTTTGATTAATATAGTTGGACATGCTGATAAGCCAACAGAAACATGATTAAAAATATATAAAAATCCATGGACCCTGAGGTTCGTGGGCATTCGAGAATCTGCTTCCTCAGTGTCACGATTTTTTGTTTACAAATAAAATACCTACTTCTTGAAGAACTCTCTGCGTCTCCTGGTGGTTCTCTATATGTTCTCCACAACAGTGTGTGGAATGCACTGCCAGCAGTGGTAGTAGAGTCAGATACACTAGGAACATTTAAGCAATTCTTCGATAGGCACATGGATGTAGAGTATGCAGGTTAGTTTGATCTTAGAGTAGGATAAAAGATCGGCACAACATTGAGGGCCGAAGGGCCTGTACTGTGCTGTACTGTTCTATGTTCTTAAAGCATTGGAAAGTAGCATTGCTCTTTTTCAGTTATTAGATATCCCTTGGGTATAAATTTCCATGTTTCGCACATCATGCTGGCCAACATTTAGTTAAATGGGCTGATGTTCATTTCAGAGTCTGTGTCTCTGAAGAGATTGAGACCCTTATGGCAACAGCATTGCTTACAATTTATCGAACTTAATGCTGGCTATTCTTCAGATGGCAAACAATAGATTGACATACAAAATATGCAAGTAGGTTGATTTGTTCTCATGGCTAAATGTGCCAAAGCATTTAATCATTGCCAGGACACCCACTACAGTTAACATATGGAAATACCTGCCTGAAGGATTAATGACAGCAACCTCTCCACTCTAGGCTGTGAAATGTATCTGTAGTAGATAACAGAAAATAGAACTGTGTATATAATACAGGTACGGTATTGAGCATTTTTGTCAATAATGGATTATTAATGAGCCTTTGTCAGGAAACGTCACTATCTAAATTCTCAAAGGGATATTTAAAAAAAATCATGAATTATTTTACAATATTTAATGCCTCTAAACGTGTATCAACAGAACAGGAATCCTAGCTGTTCACACCAGAACATCTGTACTAATTGGAGAACAGCATCAAGGACAAAGTGTGACAGTTTGTATTGCCTCTTTTAAACTAACTTACTCTAATTTCAAATCAGCCTATTCAGAGATGTTCCGACACACCTCTGGAGCGGGTGGGACTTGTGAATATATATATATATTGTGCTGCTGTGGTGTTACTCCCGCTGAGTCAGGGGCACAATTGTGATGATGCACCACACAACCCAACATCAGAACCTCGTATTAGCTTGTACGCTTGGATTTTGACAACCCTGTCCATTGTTATATGAAAACTGTTTGAGCAGCCTTGGTTTCGTGTTATGCTCTACTATCAATGCATTAACTTGTTTAAAATTGCAGGCCATAAAAGATGGCATATATCGTGCAGTCGTTGAAGTTAGGAATGCAGTGTTTAGCATCATTTAGGATTGTATATACAGCAATTATAGGAACAATAAATCTTGAAGGATTGGAGTCTGATAGCATAACAGGGAAAAAGCCCAGGAAAATCTAGACCAACTTGCTTCCAGAACATATGGCACTCAACAGTACTGCAAACACAGACCATCAGCTGTTTCCCAGTCGGAAAGTAATTTTAAGGGAGGAATGAGTTTTAATAGTGTAGTGATGATAGAGAAACTAAGTGATCAAAGACAAATACACAAATGATACAACCATTCTGCTGTGTCTAATAGAGAAGTTTGAAGTTTTATCTTTTAAGTAAATAAGCATTTAGCAACAATTACATTTTTCTATTCATATTGTAATTAATACTGTCAAAGGTCCAAAAGCAATGTACAGGTTTGCAATCCAACTTAAATGGATAGCCAGCTAAGTAAATATTTGAAGAACCAACCAAAAGTGAGATCTATAAAAGTGGTTTCTCAGGAAAGCTCAAAGGAAGTGAAGGAGCTGAAGTCACAGACAGATTAAGAAGGAATTCCAGAGCCAAGAGTATGACTGGTCAAAGAGTTAGACATTAAGAGTGGGATTATAGTGGACTGTGGGAATGAATGAGCGATGAGGGAATGGATGGAGTAAAGGAATATTGTTGAGATGAAAGGGAATGAAATATAAAAGTAGGGAGGTGTTGCTAAAACTATATAAAGGCACCAGTCAGACCGCAGCTGAGATAAAATGAACATTTCTGGGCCAATCATCTAAGTAAAGATATATAGGCATCGGAGGCAATCGAAAGAAGAGTCACTGGACTGATATCAGGTATGACAGACTGTCTTATGAGGAGCCGTTGAGCCTGTACTCAACGGAGTTTAGAAGGAGAGGCAACCTTATTGAAACATACAAGATTTTTATGAAACTTGACAGGTCAGATTTAGAAATTTGCTTCCACTTGTGGGAAAGTCTTGGTCTAGGGTGCACAATGTCAGATTAAATAATTGAATATTTAAGATAGACTGGAAAGTGGGAAGCCTTCAATAATGAGACAATGAGTCCAGAGATTGTATGTTCTTGTTAGGGTGAAGAGCAAGGTGGTGGGTGTAGGTAATGCTGGATGACTAAAGAAGTTAAGAAAAAAAGAAGGAAGCATATGTCTGGAATAGACAGCAGGGATCGAGTGAATCCCTAGAAGAGTGTAAAGGCAAAAGGAGGATATTAAAGAGGGAAATCGGGAGGGCAGAAAGGGGACATGAGATAGTTTCGGCAAATAAGGTTAAGGAGAATCCAAAGGGATTCTACAAATACATTCAGGACAAAACGGCAACTAGGGAGAGAATAGGGCCCAAAGGGAGAAAGTGAGGACTGCAGATGCTGGAGATCAGAGCTGAAAAATGTGTTGCTAGAAAAGCGCAACAGGTCAGGCAGCATCCAAGAAGCAGGGGAATCGACGTTTCGGGCATAAGCCCTTCTTCAGGAATGAGGAAGGTGTGCCAAGCAGGCTAAGATAAAAGGTAGGGAGGAGGGACTTGGGGGAGGGGCGTTGGGAATGTGATAGGTGGAAGGAGGTTAAGGTGAGGGTGATAGGCCAGAGAGGGGATGGGGGCGGAGAGGTCAGGAAGAAGATTGTAGGTCAAGAAGGCGGTGCTGAGTCCGAGGGTTGAGACTGAGATAAGATGGGGGAAGGGGAAATGAGGAAGCTGGAGAAACCTGCATTCATCCCTTGTGGTTGGAGAGTTCCTAGGCGGAAGATGAGGTGCTCTTCCTCCAGGCGTCGTGTTGCCATGCTCTGGCGATGGAGGAGGTCAAGGACCTGCATGTCCTTGGCGGAGTGGGAGGGGGAGGTAAAGTGTTCAGCCACGGGGCGGTTGGGTTGGTTGGTGTGGGTGTCCCAAAGGTGTTCTCTGAAACGTTCCGCAAGTAGGTGGCCTGTCTCCCCTAAGCATAAGAATAGGGCCCCTAAGCAAGGCAGCCGATGTGTGGAATCGCAGGAGGTGAGGGAGATACTAAATGAGTATTTTGCATCAGTGTTTACTGTGGAGAAGGATATGGAAGACAGAGAACTTGGGAAACAAATACTAACATCTTGAAAAATGTCCATATTACAGAGGAGGTGGTGCAGGATGTCTTAAGATACATAAGGGAGGATAAATCTTCAGGACTTGATCAGGTGTACCCAAGAACTCTGTGGGAAGCTAGGGAGGTGTTTGCTGGGCCTCTTGCTGAGATACTTGTATCATCAATAGTCACAGGTGAGGTGCCAGAAGACTGGAGGTTGATAGCATGGTACCATGATTTTAAAAAGTTGGTAAGGAAAAGTCAGGGAACATGGTTTTGCATATGGGAAATCACATCTCACTAACTTGAGTTTTTTTGATAAAAGTAACGAAGATGATTGATGAGACCAGAGTGGTGGATGTGATCGATATGGACTTCAGCATGGTATTCGACAAGGTTCTACATGGTGGATTGGTTAGCAAGGTTAGATCACACAGAATACATGGAGGATTAGACATTTGGATACTGAACTGGTTCGAAGGTAGAAGACAGAGGGTGGTGGTGGAAGATTGCTTTTCAGACTGGAGACCTGCGACGAGTGGTGCACTGCAAGGATCGGTGCTAGGTCCGCTGCTTTTCGACCTTTATATAAATGATTTGGATGTGAACATAGGAGATATAATTATTAAGTTTGCAGATGACATCAAAATTGGAGATGTTGTGGACAGCTTAGAAGATCACCTCAGAGTACAACAGGATCTTGATCAGATGGGCCAAATGTGAGGTGCTGCATTTTGGAAAGGCAAATCAGGTAGGACCTATACACATAATGGTAAGGTCTTGGGGAGTGTTGCTGAACAAAAAGGCCTTGGAGGGGTGGTTAATACTTCCTTTAAAGTGGAGCTGCAGGTAGAAAGGATAGTGAAGAAGTTGTTTAGTATGTTTTCCTTTATTGGTCAGTGCACTTGGTATAGGAGTTAGGAGGTCATGTTGCGGTTGTATAAAACATTGGTTAGGCCACTTTTGGCATACTGCATGTAATTCTGGTTTGGAAGTTCTGCTATAGGTAGGATGTTTGGAAACTTGAAAGGTTCAGAACAAAATTACAGAGATGTTGCCAAAGTTGCAAGGTTTCAGCTACTGGGAGAGACTGAATAAGATGGGGCTGTTTTCCTTAGAGTGCTGGAGGCTAAGGGGTGACATTACAGAGGTTTATAAAATCATGAGGGGCTCAGATATGGTGAATAGATAAGGTTTTTTCCCCGGGGTGGCTGAGTTCAAAATTAGAGGGCATAGATTTAGGGTGAGAAGGGAAAGATATCAAAGAGACCGCAGAGGGTGGTGTGCATATGGAATGAGCTGCCAGAGGAAGTGGTGGAGGCTGGTACAATTACAACTGTTAAAAAGGCATCCGGATAAGTATATGAAAAGGAAAGGTTTAGAAGAAAAAGGCCCAAATGTTGGCAAATGGGACTAGGTTAATTTAGGATATCTGGTCGGCATGGACGAGTTGGACCAAAGATGTTGACCCTTTGTCATTAACTTATGAACCAGAGCTAATGGACTTTCCCCATGCTGTATAGCTCTATCACTCTAAGAAGAGGAATTTCATCTCTGACTGTCGAGGCTGGGATGTTAAGTAAATTCAAGGCTGAGATAGAGAGACTTTTAGTTAGGAAGGGAATCAAGCATTATGAAGAAAAGACAGGAAAGTAGAGTTGAGGATTATTAGATCAGCCATGATCTGAGCGAATGGCAGAACAGACTTGATAGTGTGAACGGACTACTTTTGGTCCTACATCTTACGGGCTGATGATTGCATTAAAAAAAAGAGAAAAACACAACACAGATTAACATTTAATAGACAGCTGCTGACAAATGTCGATAAATGGGGATTGAAATATTTAATTACTGAAGATGTGATTAGCCATATAATGAAAACAATAGAATTTTGGGTTTTCTAAACAGAATCAAGAGTCGAACATTTCAAGATATAATGCACATTTCTACATGACACTGGATGGACCATAATTAACCGACCCTTTTTCAGTTTTGGGTGCCTGACTGTGGAATGGATACTAAAGTGAGCACAGAGCACAGATTCACCAGAATGCTGTCAGAAAGTTATGAAAACTATTTCACTGGAACAAAACCACGAACAACAGCAGCAATTTGGATTTGCATAGCACCTTTAACATAGTGAAGTTCATTGAAAAATCTCACTATCAAACAAACCTGATCTTCCATTACAGAACTGCAAAGAAGTGGCTTTGGTAACGGCAAGGATTTGAGATAAGGACATCATCTGGAAAGACTTTACAGTGATGACAAATCTTGACAGGAGTGAATGGGGAAGTTCTATTAGCTCTGGTTCATGAGTTAATGACAAAGGGTCAACAAATTAAAAGTATCACTAAGGGAGCAAAGAAATGGTTTGAGAAATATTTTTACAGAGACTGTTCTTGCAGCATGTATATTTTACCAAAGGGAGTAGTTTAGGCAGAGATTATTTCATCCCTTAAAAAGAAAATTGGATAGTTATTTGAAACAGAGAAAGACACGAAGTTAAATAGAAAAATCGTGGCACTGGGATTAATTCTGGATTGCTAAGCAAAATACTGATACAGACGCAACAGAACAGGTATCTGCCTTTTGCGCTGCAAAGTTCAAAGGCTTCAGAATATCATTGCACAAGACCTTTACTAAAAAGCAAACCGTTAAGATCCATGAAGTAATGCACACTATTTAATCTTCACAAAGACTAAAGTGGATCCCTGTTGTAATTTGTTCTTATTGACGTTATAAAACATTAGGATCGCAGAATGCAATGCGAGGTGAAATCCTAAAGAATTCTTTCCATCCAAAATTGAATGATTTAACAACATACGATGGAGCAAGAACTGCCAATACCACAAATGAGCAAATTAACAAAAATATAGAGATTTGTAAACTTTGAAATCACCCATTTATCAGTGAATCAGGCCAGAATTTACAGTAAACAGTGAATTCCCAGCCTATAGGTTAGCTACTGACTGGACAAAATTTCCAATGATATAACCTGCTGGCAGCTGGTTAATCAGAAACATGGTGCTGGTGGAGAACTCACCATTTAGTCCTTCCATGCTGTAAGGTTTAAGAGTTTGACAGCTGGGTCTTCAGTTGGATGGGGAATGGGCCACAGAATTATCAGGTCAGCAGCAGAAATGGCCAGCTGGAGGAGGTGGCAGAGATTGAGGGCTAATATCACTAGGGGTCAGAGAGCTCAGAACTTAATGGCTAGGAAGAGGTCAGATTCTGTGCTATAGCGAGAGGTCTGAAACATTGGACAGGGTGAGTGAGGTCAGGGCATGGCATGGAGATATCATGGACTAGTGCTTTGATTTCTAGCAGGGTCTGCTGGTGGGGCCATTTCAGAGGCCTCAGGGGCAAGGCTATCAGTGATAAAAATCCAAAATCTGCATGATAAATGAGCTTGCAACTTCATTATCCTATCTGAAGCTGAAACCCACTTATTTTGGTCATGTTAGTCACTCAGTCATCTTCTGCCTTCAGTTAAAACCAGAGATGGGATGGTTGGGAGCAAGGGACTGCTTTCTAAGACTTAAAAACTCCCCCACACCCCCAGCTCCACCTACCCTAACATCATCATTTCTTTCAGTCAAAACTCAGCACTATGCAAACTCAAAGGGGTAAAGGATTAGCAGATCTGTTATCCCTTGACTAAGACAAAAAAAAGTTACACACATACAGGCAAGAGTTCATATTTGAGGCTTATTTTTGTATAAATTATCCTTATTATGCCTCTAGTATTTATGATTTCCAGAAAGTAGGGCCGTTCATACAGTGTTAATGAGCAAATGGCTTTAGACTGATTAAAAAAAAATATAGTTTTAACTAGGAAAGCATGTCATTTTTAGAAGCAAAAATCTGGAAGGAACTCAAGCTAATACTTTATTCTGTTCATAAAAATCAAAGTCAACTCAATACCATGACGTGATAAACCTGATGAATGCAGCTAGTGGATACATGGGCAATGACTTTAACAAAGAATCTCTTTCAGGTTACTCAATAACTCCTGCTCATTGTTGCGACTATCCAACCCACGATTAGTAATGCTGCAGCCACAGCAAGCAGTTATTAAATCAGCATACACAACAATAAACACCCACCACCCAGTACATAATGCATTTATTCCATAATTTCTCAATAGTCAAGCACTGTTTGATAAATTTCATTTGTTACAAATAAAACTATAATTGGAACAGCCTTCCTGTGAAATATGTCTCTCTGCTCAAGATATATTTAATGAAGATTGCAAACTGCTGAGAAAACAATTGCTGTGTGGCAGATTTGTGCTGTGTGGCACAATTTACTAATGTGAAATGTACCGTGACCCAAAATATTTTAACTATTGGAAATATTGGAGATACAGTAGCAAAGTTACCTTGCCTCAAATTTCACTTCCATAACTTCTCTTCTGCTTGAAACATCAAAGACGAACAGAAAAAAAGAGTGAATTGAAAATCCCTAAGTACCGCACGGCAGTACGGTGGCTCAGTGGTTAGCACTGCTGCTTCACAACACTAGGGACCCAGTCTGATTCCAACTCAGGTGACTGTCTGTGTGGAGTTTGCATATTCTCCCCATGTCTACATGGGTTTCCTCTGGGTGCTCCAATTTCCTCCCACAATCCAAAGATGTGCAGGTTAGGTGGATCAACTAGGCTAGATTGCCCATCGTATCCAGGGATGTGCAGGTTTGCCATGAGAAATATGGGTTTAAATCTACGCACTGTAGGGATTCTATGAAGGGTCCACTTTACTGAACCAATATCAACAAGAAATATACTTTCACAAAGAAATGCAGATATGGGACAGGTGTTAATCTGAATGTGCGTTGTAAAGCTTTTGCTTAAAATGCGAAAGCACTCTTTCCCCAGGGGCAAAGCCTCATTCATTTTGCCCACATTAGATCACAGGTGCAAATATAGGAGCAAATTGAAATGAAATTGCATTATTCTTCTCTGCCTGGTGTGTAGTACATAAGAAAATGAGTGACCCTACTGTCATTGTTCTTCTGGGCACCAGAGCAGTGGTCATAAAAACAGCAATTTCACAATTACAAACTTGCTCTCCTTCAAGAATGAGACCTCAATGGACACTGAGACTTCAATGGACACTGAGGCCTCAATGGACACTGAGGCTCAAGCAGCATCTGGGCCTGTCCTTGCCAAGCTCAACTTGTACTCTCTCTCTCTTTCTCCATGTCATGGCCTCCTGTCTGCGGCTGCTTCGTTAAGTCTTCTATCACTAGGGAATATGGGGAAAATGGCTGAAAACTCAGCTGTTGCATATTATGTTCAATCCCTATTGAGAAGCATTCCACTTTCCTCAAAGCCTGGCCCTGACCCTAAACCAGGTGGCGATGCCTCTGTTGCTCAGCTGCAGCCTTTATGAGCCAATCCCCATCACCCTGGTAACACAGAATGGCCTGGGCCCAACATTTGCACAGTGGAAGTGCAACAGCCGACCAGGATGCTTCAAGGCACTCGCCTTGTGCTTTTGCTGCTTCCAGGTTAAGCTTCACGAACTGAAAATGCCTCAGATGAAATATGGGTTGAATAACTGCATAACATTTTTTCAATGTATTTTTAAAACATTGGTTTTTATATGTATACAATATGGTCATCTATAATTAGCAAACTTTAATAATTATAAACCAAATATGCTATTTTTATTGAATGCTTTTTTGTTAGCCTCTGTGATGAAGCTAATCTTCAATTGTTAAAATGTGACCTTATTGGAAGTCATGTTGTGGAGGTGCTGGTGTTGGACTTGGGTGGACAAAGGTAAAAATCGCACAATACCAGGTTATAGTCCAACAGGTTTTTTTCGGAGCGCTGCTGCTTCATCAGGTGGTTGTCCATTTTTAACCTTATTAGAAAATTGCTTTGGAAATGCTCAATAGAAACTGATTTGACCTTTGCGTCCCATCTTGCAGATTATGCAAACATCCACTGTGTGCAAGTGGTAGAAGGAGTGAATGCTTAGAACAGGTTGCCAATCAAGTAGACTGTTTTCCCTGGACGGCACTGAGCTTCTAGTGTGCTAGTCAAAATGCACTTATCCTGGAAAACAGAGTATATTTCATTGCAATCCAGATTTGTGCTTTGTAAATGGTGGAAAGACCTTAGGGAGTCACAAGGAAAGTAATCTGCATCACTCTCCCAGCTTCTGACTTGCAGCTTTTAGCAACAGCATTTAGATCACAGGTCCAGTTAGGTTTCTGGTCAATGCTGACCTCCCAAAATATAGATGGTGGGGATTTTAGCAATGGTAATCCCACTAAATATCAAAGGAAGGTGAGGAGACTCTGATTTTTTAACAATGTCATTGTACTTGGCATGGCAGGAAATTTGTTTGCTACTTATTAACGCAAGCCTGAAAGCTGTTCAAGCTGTGTCATTATCTGAGGCATTGAGAGTGTGATAGAAGGCTGTTATTTGGATAAATGCGAGATACTGCATTTTAGTAAAACAAACAAGGGCAGGACTTATGCAATTAATGGCATGGCCCCGGGTAGTCTTGTAGAACAGAGATGCCTTGGGGTTCAGGTACATAATTCTTTGAAATTTGCATCACAGGTAGATAAGGTGGTTAAGAAGACACTTAGCATGCTTGCCTTCATTGGTCAGACCTTTGAGTACTGGGATGTCAAGTTCAGGCTGTACAGGATATTGGTGAGGCTTCTTCTGGAGTACCGTGTCCAGTTCTGATCACCCTGCTATAGGAAGGATATAAGTAAATTGGACAGGGTTCAGAAAAGATTTGCCACAATGTTGCCAGGAATGGAGAGTTTGAATTATAAAGATAGGCTGGAGAGGCTGGGATGTTTTTCACTGGAGTGTAGGAGATTGAGGGGTGACCTTAGAGGCTTATAAAATCATGAGGGGCATGGATAAAGTGAATAGCAAAGGTCTTTTCCCTACGGTGGGGAATTCAAAACTAGTGGGCATATTTTCAGGGAAAGTGAGAGGAGAAAGATTTAAAAAGGATACGAGGGGCAACATTTTCTTTAAAAAAATACATAGAGAGGTTCGTGTGTGGAATGTACTGCCGGAGGAAGTGGTGGATGGAGGTACAGTTCCAACTTATAAAAAAGACATTTAAGTACATGAGTAGGAAAAGTTTGAAGGGAAATGGGCAAAAGCAGGCAAGTGGGACTAGTTTGTTTTGGGGACATAGATTAATTGGAGCGAAGGGTCTGTTTCCATGCTTAATGACTATATGAGAAACAGGAGCTCGAGTTAGGCATTTGGCCCATCAAACCTGTTCTGCAAATTCAACAGTACCATGAACGATTTGAATGTGGCCTTAATTACAATTTCTGACTGTCCCTCATAACCTTTGACTCCTGTGATTAATTCCACTTTGAATATATTAAATAACCTGGTCTACACTGCACTCTACGTTACAGAATTCCAAAGACTTTAACTGCCAGAGAAGTAATTACGCATCACAGTCTTATTATAAAACTGAATCTCTAGTCCTATATAACCCCCATGAGAGAAGACATCCTCTCAGCACCAACTCTTTCAAGACATCTCAGATTCTTGCATGTTTCAACAAGATCATATCTTATACTTCGAAACTCCTATGAGTATAATCCAAACTGCTCAGCCTTTTTCAAAATATAAATCCCTTATACCAGGAATCAGCTTCATGAATATTCTCTGAATGCTTCCAATGCAAGTATGCCCCTTTTTAAGTAAGAAAGCCAACATTTTATACAGTACTTGCTCAAAAAAAGTCAGTTTAACCACTGGCGGAGCAAATATCTGCCTGTACTGCCTGTTCACACCCTAATGCATGACCTAAGTACTGATGCTGTCTAGATACTCTTCTTCTGTAAAATTGTACAAACAGCTTTTATTTATCTTTTTCCCTTTTAAGGCATTAACTTTGACTGATTATTGTTAGATACAGATAGTTTTTCTATTTGGATATTTAATAAATGATCATCTTCATTAAATAATGTTAACTTAAAAAATTGCAACTTACTACAAAATTGGATTTGTTGCTGTGCTCTTTGTTACATTCCAAACACAGCCCTACAATGCATAAAAACATTCCTATGGTCAACAAAGCAATTCAAAAAGAAAATGTGCACAGGTTCAAACACATCATTCAGCTCGTTCTTATGCGATAAACAATGTGTGCTTTATGTGGTCAAATGAATCGCCTCAGTTATTCAAGTTGCAGCATCCTCTACCGTAACACTAATTTGGCAAAGCAAAAAATTTCCCAGCCTAACGGGTGTGTTTGCATTTGTCACTGTCAACGGGTACATTCAGTTTAAGTTCTGCTATTGTCCAGTTACAAAAGAGCCTGGAACATAGATCCCATGGACTTAAATCCAAGAAAAGAAAGGAAAATCAGATTTCTCTTAATATGTGAAATATAAAATGGTTGTCATTTCTGCCTTCCCCCTGCAATTACACAGATCCATAAAACCAAGGACAACCCTCTTCATTACTTCTAAATTTAAAAATGCATATAGATTTTAAAATGTGGAAAATACTGTTTGTATTGATGAACTATATGGCAACCAAGTCCCAATATTATCAGCTAAATTGAACACTGATTTATTAGGAGTTATTTCATTCCAATTTATCAGTAGAAACTGGGTGTGCAGGTGTTTACAACTGATCGGTTGCCTTCCTGCTTAGATCCTACCAAATTTAATTTCCACTTGCTCTTCAAATATACATATTTGCATCTAAAGATATCATCTAGTCCTGAGAATAGTCTTAATTGTGATCTGAGTGAGGAAGATTGTTATACACTTTCTTTCCTTTGTAAAAGCCCCCCACAACCTGCCTGTTGCTGATGGTTATTGTTTTGTGCCGAGAAGCAGACTCCTGTTGTCCCAAATTCATCTCCTGCATGTTGACTAGCAGGTGCTTCCATTTGGTTTCAAGCCAGCCACTGACCGGGGCCATGTAAAGTGGATCAGGCTTCAAAATATCCATGACTCACATTGTCAAGGTCAGGGAAGCAGGGAATTGTTACTCCTTCTACCCTACCAGCTGCAAGCTCCCAGTTTAAATAAAAGATGCGTGTTTCGTTAAACAAAGCATTACAAGCAAAATACAATATAACATTGCAAGATGCATGAGCACATTGCTAGTAGTGAAGTAAATAAAGTAGGTGCTTGTCCTACAATAGTATCTTGTTATTTCAAAAGCAATTGTATGTTGGAAAAATTAGCAGCATATGAAAGAACAGACCAAACTCTGTGGGGTGAGGGATAAAGAAGCTACACAGGGTATGTAGGATTTAGTACTGTGCAATGAGACATGATTAATTAATGATCACAGAGTAAAGAATCGTCCAAGGAAGAATGATTGTTACATGCTGGAATTTCAGATTCAGTTTAAAGATGAGAAATTGGTGTTCTGGTGTAAAAGAAAGATAATTGTCTTAGCATGAGGACAGACTTGGTCCAAGTGGACTGGATAGAAAGACTAACAACTAGTCCAACTGATGAACAGTGGTAGACACTTAAGGAGATTTTCAATTCCTCCAATCTAACATATAGTTAGGAGAAGAATAAACATCCATGGCTAGGCAAGGAAGTTGAAGATAGTACAAAGACATAAACTGAGGCAGACAATATTTTAAAGGCTAGAGGATTGGGATACTTTTCAAAACCAGATGGTAACAAAAAGAGCAACCAAAAGAGCAAAAGGTATATTTTGAAATAATATACTGCAAAATACAAGAATAAATATTAAAAGTTTCTTTAATTATATAAAAGACAGAGTTGTGGAAATGAATGTTAGCCCCTCAGAGGATGAGACTGAGGAATTAATAGCAAGGAACATAGAAATGGCAGTAACACTAAGTACTTTGCCTCAATACTTTGCCTCAGTTTTAACACTGAAAGACAGTGAAACCACCCCAACAGTAACAAGTAAAACGACCATCATACCAGACAAAAAGTACTGAGCAAACTATTGGGATTAATAGCAGACAAGTCCCCAGGCTTAATGGCCTACATCCAAGGATCTTACAGGATATGCTTGCAGAGATAGTGGATGCATTGGTTATAATATTCCAAACTGCTGAAAAGTGCTAATAGAATGACCTATCTCAAAAAGGTAGAAATTAGGAAATATAGGCCAGTTAGTTTAACATCTGTCATTGGAAAATTGTTGGAACCCATCATTAAGGTGACATTAATGGGGCATTTGCAAAGTCAAAACAGAACTGAGTCAGTATGGGTTCATGAAAAGTAAATCATGTTTGACTAATTTGCTAGAGTCCTTTGAAAATGTAATTAAGAAACTGGATAATGGGGACCCTATAGACACAGTATATCTGGACTTCCAGAAGGCGTTTGATAAGAGGTGAGAAAAAAATTAACAGAAAAGGTAAGATCACAAGGGGTGGGTTAAGGGTACTATATTAGCTTAGATAGTGGTTGGCTAACCAACAAAAAAAAGAGAATCAGGATAAATGGGTCTTTTTTCTGGTTGACAAGCTGTAACTCGTGGGTGCCATAGGGTTTTGTTCTAGGGCCACCAACTATTTACAATCTATATTAATAACTTGGATGCAGAGGCAGAAGATGCAATAAGCAAATTTGCAGATGACACTAATATAGGTGGGAAGGTAAACTGCAATGAAGAAATAAGGAAATTTATAAATAGATTTGAATAGGTTAGGTGAATGGGCCAAAAGTTGGCAGATGGAGTCTAATGTGGATAAATGTGAGGTTATCATTTTGGTTAGAAGAATTAAAAGGAAATTTATTATTTAAATGAAGAAAAACTTCAACATGTGTCAGTACAGAAGGATCTGGGTGTCCAGCAGAAAGCTGGTACACAGGTATATCGGGCAATAAGCACGGAAAATAAAGTTTTGGTATTTATTGAGAAAGGAATAGAGTATAAAAGTAATGAAGTGTTGTTGCAACTGTATAAGGCATTGGTGAGAAGATTCCCTATTTGACAAGGAATGTAATTACACTGGAGGCATTTCAGAGATAGTTCACTCGATTAATTCTCGAGGTGAGTTATCTTAAGAGGACTGATTCAGCAGTGTAGACCTATAACTGCTAGCTTAGATGTGCAAGAGGAAATTGAATTGAGGTATATAAAATGATAAAGAGGATTGACAAACTAAACACAGAGTGGATATTTCCTCTTGTGTGGCAATCTAGAATGAGAAATGACAGTTTTAGGCTAAGAGATGGCAGATTTAAAACTAAGATAAGGAGTAATTACTTCTCTTCAAGGGTCAGGAACCTATGGAAATTATTAGCCCAGAATGAGTGGGTGTTGGTATACTAAGTAAATTTAATAGACAGATTATTAATTAGCAATGGGTTGAAGGGTTATGGAGAGAGTGAGTATGGGGTTGGGGCCGAGGTGAACCTAGGCATGGTTACATCAAATGGAGGGGCTGAATTGCTTACTCCTGATCTAATGTGTAATGTGTGGTGGGCACACTTGAATATCTATTATTCCAGTTTCAAACTGAGGAACTCTTGGAAAGAAGTTTGTACATACAAAGCCTTTTACATTTCAGATCACCTCAATGTGTTTTATAGTCAATTCAGTACTTCTGAAGTGAAACCATCACTGTGTTGCAGGAACCCAGCAATGTAATTTGTGCCTCAGGGAAAACTTCTCTTACAAGGTGGACTTTAAATAGGTGTCAGACCCCTTATTTGCAAATGTGAAGTGCATATGCCTGTTTCACATGTGGGCACTACCCCCCAATTTTTGAAATTTGTTAATATGGTAGGCAGTATACTCTCATTTGTCATGCGTGTTAAACTCCTAACCACTACCATGGAGGCTCCAGAGGTTACTTAGTTTCTGAAGAATGGCACTATGCTGTAGAGTTTCAAGGCCACTGTAACTTTACCATCAAAGTGTACATATACACTGTGGTCTTTTCTCAGCTATCTGGTTTCAAAGCAGAAGACTTCAAGTTGCTCCAGCCTTTTCTCTTTGCTTCACAGTCTGGTACTGCAGTTGGTTTTACAGACAGTCTTCCTCTGTACTGCCTCTGAGGACTGGATGCCCATTTGTAGCTCAGTGCCAAACTGGGCATGGAACTCAAGTTGTGTGGATGTATACAGCAGGCTACAGTTTAAGCCTGACATGATCTGATACTTTCGCCCCATTAGTTCTGCCATCTTTATTAAAAGAAGAACTTAGTGACTGATTTTTATAGATACATTACACAGATTCAGATAAATTCTAAACAGGGGAAATTATAGTGAAAATACTGTCTATTCTTGGGGCAAATGAAAACTATTATTTATTTTTGTACACATTATGCTTGTAAACTAATGATTGATGACAGCCTCAATTTCCTGTAAATGTCCAGACAGAGCATTGACGTAGGCAGGCCTCTAAAGGATTCCAGTGACTGAAGTAAAGCACTTCAACATTGAAACTGAAATATCACAAAGAAACAGGGCTGCATCCTGTTCGCTACTGGCTTCCCAAAGGACACGAACTCAGCAGATCAATTCCTTTTAGGGCATTTATTTTTGTGGCATGATTAGCTTATTTTACCTTGCATTGAAATAGTTTGATTATGACATTCCATCTAGAAAATTGATCATGATCTGCATACAATCAATCAAAATTCACGAGTTATTTAAGAAAGACACACATATTTAATACTTATTTAACCTCAACAGAAGCAACATCTACAATCATATTATTTACTGCATGGCTATTTTTCAATGGACAGTAGCGAAGACATTACAAAGAGACATTGCTGCATTCTCTCCAACAGTCAGAATTCCCAAAGGACATGAACTCATTAGTTACTGTAATACCAGAATAAAAACTTTAATTGCTACTGGGCAATCTATCAGAGTGTCCCAAATGCATTCCCCCCCAGTTATGTAACTAAAACATCAATTAATGTTTTGTGACAATGCACATTTTGTCTTAGAACAATGTCTTAATCTGATGAATTTAGCTTCCCTCTGGCTCTGTATTTGATCTTTTTTCTCTCTTTCTCTTTCGCCCTCCTCTTCTATGTACATACTTGATAAATTCTACAATACAATGCACTGCTGCTTAAGCTTTACACTCAGCCATTCAATTCTACCAAACCAAAATAATTGCAGAAAATATTTCAAAAGCTCCTTTTAAAGATAAATCAACGTTATTAAGGACAAGCAGAATACACCGTGTAGGAAAGCGCTGCTGTTCAGAAAGCAAGCCAAGCAGACTTCAAGTGCACCTTTCCATGTATCACGACATCTTTACCTGATAAGCACAGTTCTCCTGGTGTACCATCTCAGCGCATCATATGAAAGCTGCCACTGCTGACTGAAAGAATTAAGGGCTGTTGTACAGAATTCAGATTTACAGCATCTGGGAGGACAAATGCTACCCCTGCCAGGCACGAAGCTGGTATCACACAAAAATGGATGCTTCTGCTGCAGCTGCAAACTGCGTAATGGCTCTGCCTTCGTCTGTGAGGAGCAGAGTAGATCGCAGAGATTCTCCTCCGGGAGCTAGCATCTATCTGGGACTGCGATGGGGGAGGGATGAGTCAATCACCACAAACACAATCAGCCAATTATACCAGAGCCACACAGGGAAACAGAGCTGTTTAGAGGCGGGTGTGACCTTTTGGTGGCTTATGAAAGGAGCTTGCTGATGTGGAAAAATTCCAGTGCCCATCAAATGGGTGAAGACAAAAAGCAAATCAATGCTATAATTGAGCAAATTTCATCCTCAGGCACAAATCCTAGACTGACAAACATAACTGGAAAATATCAGCTGCTAGCATCCATATTTAAATGGTTCATCCGGATAGCTAACAGTATTTCAGGTTAAAAAAGGCATGCTACAGAAATGACTGAGGTGATTCTTGCTTCTGAAAGAAAAAAAAATCACTGACTATTCAACGCTGAATACATTGTTAATGCTTCCAAAAAAGAACGGATTTGGATTTCTGGACTGGTTTCAAATAATTACATTATAAGATGAGTGCACATCTCAAAAATAAATATTGTAATAGCATAAAGCACAGTTAAGTGTAAAACAAAACCATTCCAATCCATGCAGTTTTATTATGTAAGGAAATTATTTTTATAATTTTTTAATCTAATACACTGTATTTATATGAAAAATAGGTTTTGATTAATATAACCATAAAACGGAGAAGGAGTCTATCCAGCCTATCATTCGTGAACTTGCAGTTTCAAAGATTATCCTGTTAGACTAACTTCTCTGCCCATTTTGTTATAGCCTTAAACATTTTTCCATTCCAAGTACTATCCAATTCCCTACTGAAAGTCACTAGCGAGTCTGCCTTCACATCCCTCCAGGCAGTCTATTCCAGATTATAACAACACAATTTGAAAAAAAACGTTCTCAACTTGCCTCTGGACCTTTTCTCAACTACCTTAGTACACAAGTGGAATTAAGGACCCTCAGGCACTACAGGCTTCAGTTAGTTACAATAGTTCACAGCAAGGAATAAATAGTCCAATATGCTGCTCTACTCTATGGTATCTTCCAGCAGACTTCTATTTTCAATGGAAATTTTATGCCTGTTCAAATGAACGGTGACAATGCTGAGCAACAGCATTGTTTTTCCAGTAAGGGCAGCTGATGTAAGCATCAAGTGCTATTGCTCAGATGTAATGACTCACTCAAGTCAAGGGCTCGCGATTCTGGAGTGAATAACTTGTCTCCTGTCTTCCTCATGCCTGTCCAGCATCCACATGGTACAAGTTAGGAGTGTGATGTAATAGCCTCTACTTGCCTGGATAGGTGCAACTCCAAATGATACTCAAGAAGCTTTGAGGTGGAGGCGCCAGTGTTAGTCTGGGATGGACAAAGTCGAAATCACATGACACCAAGTTATACTCCGACAGGTTTATTTTAACTCACAAGCTTTCAAAGTGTGCCCCTCCCCCCCCAGGAGAAAGCAGCAGACTTGATTGCTACCTCATCCATCACTTTTACATTCACTCACCATCATCGATGCACAGTAACAGCACTGTGTAGCATCTATATGATGTACTGCAGCGACTCACCCAAGCTCCTTTGAGTGCACCTTCTAAACAGAGAACTCTACCACCTAGAAGGATTAGCACAACAGATGTATGGGAACACCACTACTTGGCAGCTTCCCTCCAAGGCACAGACAATCTTGAACTAGAAACATATACAATGTTCCTCTATTCTCACTGGGTCTAAATCCAGGAAGTTTCTTCTTAACAGCACTCTGAGTGGACTTAACACTCAAAGGTCTGTAGTAGTTCAAAAAGGCAGCTTATCACCACCTTTCCAGTGGAATTTGGGGATGGGAAATAAATGCTGGCCGAGTGAGTGATGCCCACATCTCATGAATCTCATGAATGAATGAAAATAATAAAAACTCAAGATGTAACATTGTTAAGTAGATGGACAATTTCTCTTAATTCTGTCCCAATTTCAGTCCAATAATGTGAGTTTTCAGATATTACTACCATCTGATATCCACCCTTCAAAACCTCACATGTTGCGCCTTCCAAGCCCCAATATGACTCTACATGATTTCCTTCAATTTGGTCAACACTCTGCCACAGAGCTGAAGGATTACTAACCACATATGGAATAAAATTGTTTCTTCTGTTATAAAATGCACAATCCCTTTCTGCAGCATTTGGTAACGTTGACCAGGACATCCCCTTACTGTGCTTTTTGTCCATTATTCAAATTCACATGATCACCCTTGCATGTTTCCCAAAACAGCAAATACTTTTCTGGAAATGGCTAGTTGACACCTCGTTGAACAATGCCTTCAAAGTTTTGGATATTTTCTAATCAACTTGCTCAGTGGTGTCATATCCACCTTTGGTAGACAAACAGAAGGCTGGAAGAACACAGCAAGCCAGGCAGCATCAGGAGGTGAAGGTGGCAACGTTTTGGGACTTCTTCACCTCCTGATACTGCCTGCTTGCTGTGTTCTTCCAGCCCACTGTTTGCCTACTTTGAATTCCAGCATCTGCAGTTTTTTCCTTGAATCTACACACCTTTGGGGCAGGTGAGACTTAAACCAAACCTCCCATACCTAACCCTCTTTTCATTACTTTTCAGGCTGCCCTTTCAGCAATACCATTTCATGACTTGCAAACAGCTCTTATGGTGCAAATTACATTGATTTCTACATTTGTGCCATGTATCTTGGCAATTTGATCTCTTTACTGTTAGCCTGCTTACTTGATATGGAGTAATATAGATAAGCCAGAATTTTCAGCTTAACAATGTTTTCAGCTCCTCCACATCTCTGCTCTCTTGCTTCAAAATGAGGCTGTTCCTAAAGTTGCCATCAAGTTAGACATTACAAATCTAGACACTGGGATGTATGTACACCAACTGGACTGTAGCATTTCCAGAAAGTAGCTCACCACTACTAGCTCAAGGGTAATTAGGGAATAGGTAACATAGGTTGGTCTTGCTCACATCCATTGAATGAATAAAATAGACTGTGATGAACTCTAAATTCCATCCATCATCAACAATCATTTATTTTCATTTCTTCTCTCCCACAGTCATTCCACCCTGGAATTCTTATATAGGCCTTGGATCTGTTAGTCTACTCTAAAGATCACTTGCCAACTTCCTTCTCGCATAACGAGCTCGCACTTTGAAACATATAAGATTCTTTGGCAGCTTGGGTGACACATCTAGAGAGCTGGGTTTCCTCTCGTGGAGAGTCTAGTAACAACTGTATAATCTCAGAGTAAGGTAGGTAAGATAAAGTCACCATAGTCCCAGAGACCATAGGGCTGCCCTCATTAGAGAGAGAGTGAGAGAAAGAGAGACAGTGAGAGAGAGAGAAAGAAAGAAAGAGAGAGAGAGAAAGAGAGAACTGGTGGTGCTTTAACCCGAGGGTCACCATGCCACAGAGGGGAGGAGAGATTGAGAAGGAGAATCCTTCAGAGTAACTTCAGCTGGTGCAGAATTGAACCCATGCTGTTAACATCACTCTGCATTGCAAACCAGCTGTCCAGCCAACTGAGCAAAATAGGGCAAAAATAAAAAAAGCTTGAAAGAATTCCCAGTTTTCTCCTTGAGTTTAACGACAACTTCAAAATCTTGCCTTTGAGCAGTGACTAATACATTTCTTGCATTTGTATCTCATTAAAGCACCCACTTGCCCTATTTACATCCCACTTCCAATTCTCTTCTCCTCTACCAAGAAACAAAACAGCACAACTTCCCAACACGTAAAACAGAGCAGTACCTAGTGGGTGCAGTTTGCCGAATGCCTGTCCTGGACATCACTGCTTCTTCTGCATGCTGCATAGCTGCCAGCCTCCATGAGCCTTCATCAACATCATTGAGTATTGGTCGACCCCCAGCTTCACCAGATCACCAATGCCAGCTCTCAGACCAACTCAGCTACCATTTCAGCATGAGCTTCAACACTTTGCTCTGGAGCTGACCTGTCACCCTCAACTTGCATGCTTTTACCCAGGTCACTTTGCTTATTGGGACAGCCATGCATCTACACAGGATACTTACTACAACATGGATACACACACTTGCTTTCTTCGTGCTCACCCAGTTCAGCACCGAGTTATGGGTTGCTAGCCCCTCTGGTGGTAACATTGCTTTCTTAGCACACAAGGTCACGAGCTCAGTCACAGTCCGCCAGTCCCTGCAGTTTAGTTTGATTTTAGCACAGGGAAGAGGCAGGCAGCTTGTGACAGTGGGGAGCACTGAACTGCGAATGTATCAGTCAGACAGGAGGTGGACATCTCACTACATGGCACAGCGCTAAATCAATGACAGAGCTGCAGCAGGTGCCAGCAGCTTAGATGGCAAACACACTGCCAAGTGTTTAATTAAATGGTGATGTGTGAAAGTCAAAGAGGAAGAATATTTAGTAGGATGAAGGGAGACTACAGTCAGTCAGGAGATCCCCCAATTACACTGCCAAGCATGGCTACAGTTAATCTTGCAAGTGAAGTGGAAATAATCTGGGGATTACTGATAGGTCAGTCATAGTGCTGCTGAGACATCAGTTTGGGGGTCTGGGCAGAGGGCAGGAAGAATTACTAATGTGGGAGAGTGAGGTGTGTGACAGCCATGGATATGGGAGTTGTGAGAGTTGTAGTCTACAATCGTTTGTGAGAGGTATGTACAGTGGCAGAGTGGGAGGTGACCATGTGTATTTGTGCAGTTACAGAGAGAAGATGCTGGCACTTAGTCTTACAGAGCACTGAAGATCAATGACTTTCTTACAGCGTTGCTGGCCATATCTTGTCACTGTGCACACATCACTGACCCATGCTGCAATTACTGTCCTGATTGGTTAGCTCTGCAGAAGAGTCACATCGGATTTGAAATATTAATTCTCTCTCTCTCTTTCCACAGATACTGCAGACCTTCAGCATTTCTCCAGCAGTTTCTGTTTTCATTTCTGATTTTCATCTTCCAGAATACTTTGCTTTTATTTGCACATCTTTCTCCTATATGTTGATTTGTGAAGTACTTTGGGCCATTATTGGCATTTTATCATCATTTTTGTTTTCAAATCAATTTGTCATTTGAACTATGCTATTGAATGCATCTTCTAACTTATTGTCAAGGAGCGTTCTGATGCAAACTGAAGTTGCCAAAGCCCCAAAACAAAAGATGAAGCAATAATATTCAAGTCTACTATACCATCCTAGCCTTTTCAAGCAATTTAAAAAAAAATCTTTCATTTGAATGGGAACTAATAGAGTATTAACTCTTTTAAGCACAATTTACCACACAATTTAATTCTAAATGCAACTTGCCAAAACTGGAAAATCCCCCAAATGCAAATATAGCGTCGCTGTTGTTGAGTCATCTCAGTCTTAAATACAAAGGATAAATTATAGAGCTGGTCTGAGTATTTACTCACTCCAAATTGCTATGTTCAAAGATTACTATTTTATTTTGTAAGAGAAACAAATCCTAAATATTCTACACAGCAGGCCAGGAAGTCTGTTCAAAATAAGAAGGCATTGTGAATCCTTTCTTCCCCTTCAACCCACATGATTTTTAATAATGTGCAAACAGCCACTTGTTTAAAAAAAGGAATATGGTAGTGCTGCGTATTTGTGTCCTCGTTGTGTCTTGCAGCGGTTGGAAGTAAATACACCAGTAGTTGTACACAATAAGTATTACCAGGAGAATGCTGACTGAAAACAAGGAGCCTCTCTCCAAGGAGACACATTGAGATAAAGCAGGGAGCTTGCAAATTTAATGATGTTTAGTGGTGTCCAATCAGTGCTGGGGTCTCCGCTATTTGCAGTCTATACATCCATATTCCATCAAATAGATTTTTAAAAATCATTCACAGGATGAAGGCGCCACTGGCTCGGCCAGCTAGATTCAAATGACATAATTTTGTTACTAAGTATCAAACAAGTTATCAAATCCAGTAATACATTCTTTGCACTATGTAATACATTGTAAAGTGATTGAGAACTACACAGCTTAAGTTTTGCAGTCATATTTAACAATGCGTAACAGACACTGTGGTGTCAGAGGAAGCATCTTGCAGCATATGGTGGATCAGCCACACACTACAAAACACAACAAACCCATTCCACAGATGTGCTCACAGTGCAAATTATAAATTATCCAAAACTACATTACATTGTGGCATTTTTTTGCCTGTTATTTATTTTACTTTTCTTTAATTCTTTGGTGGGATGTGCATGTTGCTGACTAGGCCAGCATTTATTGCCATAACAAGTTAACTTGGATTTTAGATAACAGTTGTGTGCAGCACCAAGAAGAACAAAGATAAGGTAAAAGCCACTGCTCAGAGTGCTACTCCTCTAAATGTGATGAAAGTTGCCCATGTAAGATTAGAAAATATGAAATGTTTATTGCGCATATGATGCATGTGCCTCCCTGAAGCCAGTCATGAATTCTGCAACTTCAATAAGCCTGCTGAATCTGTGCCAAGATACAGAGACTTTGCCAGCAAGTCAGGATTTTCTCACATTGTCCAAAATAATGTTAAAAAGGTGGTGGAGTCCCACAGTGAAGGACGGATCAAATGAAGAGCTGATGCAGCTTGAGCTGTATCGGGGAAGCGAAGGATGAAGCATTACACAGCAGGCAACTCATATTGCAGCATTGATGGAGCCTTCCAAACGAAGTGAACAGACACTGAAAACATTTGGGAGGTAATGATCCTTCTTTGAAAAAAGTTTATACGTTACCAGAGCCATCAAATGATCAACAGCTGCGACAGGGAGTTGTAACAAACAAAGTAAAAGTGCAAGATGCAGCCATCTATCTGAACATTCACAATCCTGCAAATCACCTAGCTGTCTGTCACCCAGCTCAGTGTAGTTTCTAAGGTCAGGAAGCGCTGCATGAAGGTTAACAAAGTTAAGTGTTTCACAAAGCAAAGTCCCAACATCTTCTCTCCGCCTCTTCACACTCATTCTAACTCTACCATGGTACAATGTCACACTGTGTATACTGCCTGCAATGGCCCTCACCCACACCCCAAACTACTCAATCTTCCTGTCCTTAACACTTTGAATTCACTCACCCAGGATACCTCACCATCTTTACTGACTGATAGAGGCCTTTAATATATTACAAGCCAGTCAGGGGTGTGCAATGATGATGCGGTGAGGCTAGTGTTTTAACAATGCCATTGTCCATGAACAAAGGATGCAGGTGGTCACTGCCCATGAAGTAAGACCTTGGGAAAACACTCATCAATATGTGTGCCCTTAGAAGACACCAGCAAACTGTAGCCACCAGGTATCTACTCAGACCTTAGAGTCTGTAACTGCAACTGCTTTTCACCACTGCCTGGCAAAATAGCAACCTGAAGAAAATGAAGCAAGTTGAAGCAATGATGAAAATGTTAATGCTTGCAAATCAGCCCTTCACCATTCTCGAGTGAAAGCTTCATCTAATTGTTGAAATGTTAAACTGGAATCAGATGTTTTGTTCTCAATGTTGAGAAACATTATTTTTTCATTCTCCCTGTATTTTCCCAACTGTCTCGCCGTTTCAGGGTTTGGGAAATATGTGTTCAAGTCATTGAAGTTGTGCCTGTAGACATGTCTACCTCATTGTTTATAACTCAAGCCAATCTCCTATGAGTCAAAGTCATTTTGTTATAAAAAAAGTTATAAGTTAGTATTTTTTCCTCAAGTGTAAATCAATACAAATTAACAGTTGGTCTATCAATCTCATGAATTACTTATTTAATTTTTAACAGTCACAAATTCTTACATCTAAAAATTCTATATAAAAAACTGAAAATTCATGCATTAAAGGAGGATTCCCCTTCCAGCAGAGCAACTCTCGCCTGAAACAGTTGCCTCCTTATAAGAAAACATTCATTCTATGTCACAGATAATCCATTAATCCCTTTAAAAGTGAATTAATCTTCGGTGAAATAACTATTAACCCCTCCAAATTTGACTTATATTAAATATAGCAGTGGCAGCTAAGTTAATATAAATATATGAACAGAAGCTGACAAGCTCAATCCTGCTTATCCCATACACTTGCTCAACCTTGGTCATTAATACGACATCCTACCCACTCAGAAAATGTGCAGATTTCAATGATCAGTTTTAATAATTATTTCACTTGTAATATATTGACCATGTTCGTTGTTATGTTGAATTCACATTACATATATACGTCCTGGACAAATAGGTAACAATTTGCATTTCTGAAGTATGCCTGACACAGTTCAGTGTTTTATGTTGACAAACGCAAAACAGCAGCTGCTGACTTGGGATTTTTTAAGGGGTCAGGGTGTGGAGCTTAAAAATAGAAGAATGGGTTGGAGAAATTATAATATGTTTCAGGGAAATTTACTTCCAAACAGAAAGGTAAAGAGAACTGAGTCGAGACAGCAGGAATGTTATGGTTAAGTGAGAGATCATCAATAGTGAATAAATGAAAGATAAATTAAATGGAGAAAAAAAAGGAAAGTACTAACAGGAGTAGGCTATTCAGCCCTTCCAACCTGCTCTGCTATTCAATATGATCCTGGCCGATCATCCAACTCAGTACCTGGTCCTGCTTTCTCCCTTATCCTTTGATTCATTGAACCCCAAGAAATCCATCTAACTCATTCTCGAAAACATTCAATGCTTTGCCCTCAATCACTTCCTGTGGCACAAAATTCCTGAAGCAAGATGCTCATTGTTACAGGAGTGGAGATGGCAGCGAGGAAATTGATTTTCATAGATCCTGAGCCAAGAAAGCATGTGTGAGATAGCAGGAGAGAAAGGTGGTGCAAGCACTCTGGCTCACAGGTTTACTACCTCCAGCTTTCTCCCTTGGGGTGATATTTTACTGTTTTACAAAAATATATCAGGGACTTGGAGAATCAGGCACTAAAACCATTGAGGAATAAGCTCCCTTTGTGTTTTCAGCTGAGCTGGCAGATGGAAGCAAGCCATTTGGCCTATCAATTCTGTGCTACCTTTTGATAGAGCAATCTGATCAGACAGTTTCCTGCTCTATCCCTGAAACCTGTAAATTTATATCCCATAGTGCATATCCAATTTGAGTTATTCTTTTCCCTTCCTTCAACCACTCATGTGGGCAGCAAGTTCTAAATTATTACTATTTCTTACACAAATCAAACTCTTTCGCGTATATGTGATTGTGGAAATTGAGTCTATATTCACTAGAGTTCAGAAGAAAGAGAAGGGATTTTATTGAAGCATATAAATTTCTTAGAGGGCTCAACAGGGTAGGAAGAGGACAAATGCTTTTTCTAGCTGTGAGATTCAGAAGGTGGTGGAGACAAACTCAGAATAGTGGGCAGTCTTGTCAGGATGAGCTGAGGAAAAACGTTCAATCAGAGGATGGAGAATCTTTGGAATTCTGTATTTCAGGGGTTTGTACAGGCTCAGTAATTGACTGTGTTCAAGACAGTGATCAATAGATTTCCAGATATTAAAGGAGTCAAAGGATATGAAGTTAGTGCAGGAAAATGGTGGAGAGATAGATCAACTGTTATCTCATTAAATTGCGGAGCAAATGGCTATTCCTGCTCCTATATCCCTCATGCATCTCTTGCTCCAAACCTGAAATGTGTCCCATAGATCTTGTCCCATAGATCAGCTACTGGGAACACTGCTTTCACTAACAAGTTGCCAATTGGCAGCAAGTCAACAATCCAGCTTCTCGAGCGAATGTCAACAACAGAGACATCCCGAGATTTCACAGTCCTCACACAAGGTCATCAGTAAGGCTAAATTTAGCTGAGAAATCAGGTGTCCCATGATCAATGATAAGTGGATTCGCATCCACTACTTTTGGCTCAAAGCCAAGATTGCTCTGAATTGAACCATGGCAGGCATATTCATAGAAGAGTAGGTCATTGAGCCCCCTTGACCCTGAATACTGCCCCGCAAAATAAAATGTATAGAAAGAAAAAGAAAACAAGAAATTAAAAAGAGGAATACTTAACAGATAGGCAAATATTAATCAAGGCAAGTGTACAAAGGTTAACATAAAGAGTGAATGAGTATTTGCTGGACATTTCAGTTACCAGAAATTAGATCAGTAGAATAGATGTAAGTCAGCTCAGACTTACTTTCAGCTTTATCGTTGCAGAGTTGCTGTTACCATGAAGATCTTTAAAATAATAGGAATTAACAGCACAGAAGACTATTTGATCAATCATATTTGTGCTGACACTTCACTACAGCAATCCAAAACTAAACTGATGGCGTCACTCTCTCCCTATAGCTGTGTACCTTTGTCTACTTCAAATATTTAGCCAACTTTCTTTTAAAAGATGCAATGTCTTGTACCTCAACCAATCCCTCTTCAAAAGCATTTCATGCTCCAACAATTCTCTGTAAAAAGGAGTCTTTTCTTATTCTGAGTGATAATCCTGAAACTGATTATCCCTGACACTGAGTCAAAATCAGAAATAGAGTGGCCTTAGAAAACCAACATTCAATTGACACAGAGCAGCCCAGGCAACACATCACAGTGCTCACATTACAGCATTGAAACCCTGGTAATATATCTGGCACATATCATTGTCAGCTTTCGTTCGATTCAAGGGTAAACCTCAGGGACATGTGTTTCTGGGATGTATCTTCATGTGCCTCAACAGAAAAATCCTTGGCCCACAGATCTTAAGACACAAGGTGCAGCTTTGCCTTGAATTAACAGGGCCTGGATTGCTGGATTTGCTCTCTTTTGATTCCTTCTCTGCTGCTGCTGCTCAGCTTCATCATTAAGGCACTTGGACTCAAAACCCAGTGCAGCTTGATGGACAGCTGTCATTTTGAATGCTTGGTAGCCAGCTCCTTCTAGTTATTAATTTCAATGCTGCCATCCTTCAAGGAGAACTTATTAGAAAGTTACATATAGCACCCATTTGACTGGATTATTTAAGTTATGGTCATTACTGCCAGAAGAATGCAAACCAAAATCCAGAATAAGGGTAAGGAGTACCTTCCTGAAATCTATATATTTTACAAGGAATGGACAATAAAGAACAGATTAAATGACTGTTGTGAGCATGACCCCAGTTAAGCAACTATTTAAATCTTAACATATGGGTAAAGCAACAGGAACTGACTCCTACATGATGATATTTCTGCTAAAGATTTGCACATTCTCAAGGATAATCTTCTGTTACCTTTGCTCCTGTTTCTGGAATTCTCTTCAAATTGCACTCAAAATTCCAACTTCGCTCTCTTTTAAAAGCCTTACCGAAACCTCGCATTTTGACAGTGGCTTCAATCTTCAGTGCATCCCTCTAAATCTCTTTCTCCATGACCTGGTATCTGTTTCTGTGACTTAGTTCTATACATGAAGCATTTGAGACTGATTTCAAGTTACATCAAGAAAGCAGCTACTGTTGAGTCAATAGAATGCCTAATCTAAACATTCTACATCCACACACACATACAAATGTAACAATGGGGTGGCTGGACAGCAATTGCCCCTGACTGATTACACCACTCGCTTTGCTAGCTTGGGAGTCGAGGTCAGTAGTGGCATTCCCCAGGGCTGCCTCTTTGTCATTAGCTAATGTAGCAGCAAGCAAAGGTAAAACATGCTCTATGTGGTCATGTACCCTATCACATTGTACATTTATTCACTGAAGCACAATGACTGAGAGGGTTATTTAAGTATATACAACATCTTATATACTGCATTGATAATTTGTCTTAAAATGCTATTAGCACGCTGTTTATTAAATGACCTTCAAGTTTGCAATTCATATCTCTATGCATACAAATACCATATTGGATACATTCTCCTTTAAGGTAAAGTTTGCTTCAAAAAAAAGAGGTAACTTGTCCGCACAAAGTTTTCTGCATAATAGAATTAATGTTCAGCCCTTAAATGTAAACAACAACTGTTCTAAGGTAAGTGATTATCTGGTACTTGTTTGTTCTAAATCCACAGCAGTCACACTTCTGAAACTATGCCCATAGCCTTGAATATTATGACATTTTAAGGACTCATCTAAGTATGTTTCAATGGTTGTGAGGTTTCCTGCCTCAACTACCCTCCAAGGCAGACCATTCCTGATTTCCACCACATTCTGGTTGAAAAGAATTTTCCTCAAGTGCAGTCTAACCCCTCCTGCCTTTCATCTTACAATGCAGTTAAATCCACTTTGTCAGCTACCAATGGAGTTGGGTGCTTTGTTGCTCAGTTGTACATCCATTGTACCTGGACATTGTATGTCATATTTGCCTGTTATACCTTCAAGCTTGGCAAGGGCTGACAAATATGTCACATCAACTTTTAACCCAATGCATCCAAAAACTTTTGCCACTCTGACTCATTTTAATGCTTGCAACTAGGAATGGAGGCTGGTACTGGGACAGAGTGGTGTTGTTGAGCAGAGTTCAGGAGTTGTTGAGCAGAAGCAATTGAGGCTGCTGAGCTAGGAATCATTATCATATATATAACACAGTATTGGCACTGAGCCCAGGACTGTTCCACCAATCACCTCAGTGCATTTAAAGTACCTCCTCCAATATGATACTCACATGCTGAAAATTCTGTACTCAGCAAAGGTCTCAGTTTTATTTCTCTCTGTCCCCACCTCAATGAATTTCAGGCACAACGCAATGTTGAAATCTTCCATCAGTTCTGCTTCTGTACCCACCCATTGCTTTGGACAGGAGTGCTTTCCCCATCTCTTCAGTATGGACATGCAATCCCTTTTCAACACTTGCCCTCCCTTTGGCCTTTTACCTGTACTCAACTTGCTCATCGGGAACTGTCAATGTGCCATTGGTCGCCTTAGTTTGGAATGGGTGAGGGATCAGAGAAATTATCTCCCAATGAACTGACTGCACTCTGTACACTTAGATCCAACCGTGACTTCATAATCAAGCCTGCTGACAATGGTGATACTGTTGTTGGCTGGTAGACTGACCTCTACATTGCAGAGGCTAAGCAACAGCTCGCAGATACCTCCGCATATCTCCCCTGGACCATGATGTCACCATTGGACAACAGGCCATTGTGTCCATAATGGTCACTAATTTATTTCATTTGGTGACCTCCCCCTACAGCCTCTAAACTCATAGTCCCCCAGTCCCACACAACCCACAACTACTTTCTTCCCAAAATCCACAAGGAGGAATGCCCAGGCAGACCCATTATTTCTGCTTGCTCTCGTCCCATAGAATTCTCCTTTGCTGACTCTATTTTTTATCCTCTTGTTCAGTCCCTCCCCACTTACATCTGTGACTCTACTGATGCTTTACATTAGTTTCAGACTTTCAAGTTTGTGGACTCCCGCCATCTCTTCTTCAGTAAGGACATGCAATCCCTTTACATGTCCATTCCCCCATCAGGATGGTCTCAGGGCTCTCCACTTCTTCCTGGAAAAAAAATTCCTGAACCATCCCCACCCACCAGCATCACCACACTCGTCCATATGGCTGAGCCTATGTTCTGGAGAAGGGTCACTGGACCAAAACGCTAACTTTGCTTTATCTTCACAGATGCTGCCAGACATGTTGAGTTTCTCCAACAATTTCCGTTTTTATTTGTTATGAGCAAAGAAGTCCCTGATTAGCCACAGTACTGAACTGAACAACCAACCAGTGTACTGAGCTGAACATGCCAATCGGAAGGATGTTGTGAAACTTGAAAGGATTCAGAGAAGATTTACAAGGATGCTGCCAGGGTTGGAGGATTTGAGCTATAGGGAGTTGCTGAACAGGCTGGGGCTGTTTTCCCTGGAGTATCGGAGGCTGAGGGGTGACCTTATAGAGGTTTACAAAATCATGAGGGGCATGGATAGGGTAAATAGGCAAAGTCTTTTCCCTGGGGTGGGGTAGTCCAGATCTAGAGGGCATAGATTTAGAGTGAGAGGGGAAAGATGTAAAAAAGACCTAAGGGGAAATGTTTTCACACAGAAGGTGGTGCGTGTACGGAATGAGCTGCCATAGGAAGCAATGGAGGCTAATACAATTGCAACACTTAAAAGGCATCTGGATGGGTATACGAATAGGAAAGGTTTGGAGGGATGTGGGTCAGATGCTGGCAGGTGGGACTGGATTGGGTTGGGATATCTGATTGGTATGGACGAGTTGGACCGAAGGGTCTGTTTCCATGGTGTACATTTGTATGACTTTAAGTCTCTAATCAAGGTACTGAACAAACAACCAATCATGTCCATTTACAGGCTCTGCTGGATAGTTGATATTTATAACAATAGCTTTTAAAAAAATTAGTAATCTCTGTAGTAAAGGAGCATCATGCATAATTCTGCTTCAGAGCTCAGGAGCACAAATATTCAGCCCATGATCCTGGAAGGGGTCATCACCCATAGTTTTGGAATTCCTGTTCTAACCTATTGAGTTTACAAGGTCAGTACTTGGACTGATATGCTGCCATTTACTTTGAGGTGACCATATAAGCATCATGTTTGAGCTGCCAGATAGATTTCCACTTGCCCATTCAGCTGGTTCTGGACACAACACTAAAACGTGCTGCAAGCCAATGTGTGTTATTCAGAGAGTAAACTGCTGAAAACACACCCCATAGTTCTGTGTTATGATTTTGCACAGCTCTGGAAAATGATCATTTCCAGCATATGTTTTGCAATTGCTACAAAATCTGAATTTTAGCCTTTACAGTTGAATGCCTGTACATTGATCTTAAGCTGGGTAGCATAGGATTTGAGCAAGTCTGTTTCCTTTGATGCCACTAGTTCCTTGCTTGAGAGTCAGACATTTTATCATTCTTTGAGAACAGAGATCAAACAGCAAGGAGAATAAACCAAGATGATAAAACAAAAAGCAGAATTCTACAGATGCTTAACCAAGTGACCTTGTATTTATTGGAATTTTGGATGAAAGATAGACATATATCATGGAGTTAGTTTGCACAGGGTTTTTGATATACCCTTTGGCCTGTTCCCCCATCACCACCCACTTATATTTCTCTACTTATGCAATAAATTTTTATGTATGCACAAGTCTCAATTTAATTGATGGTTAGCTGTTTGTTCATCCTGTCAATGTACATGGTAAAAAAAAATGTTAGCACTATTAGTTTTCCACAGTCCAACCTCACTAAGTTCTGGGCATGACATGGATTTTGATTAAGGAAGGGTTACCTTTTCAATATATTTGGTTTTCTGCTTCAATGTTTTACAAACTGTAACAGGCACCAAGGCTGATGTGATTTTTCTGGCCAGATTCATTTCTTCAGAATGTTAGATCATTATGCAAGTGATATCGTGAATGACCTTCAGCACTAGCTTGACTCACAAAATCCCCATATCAAATGGCATGATCTGGGTATTAGTGACAAGAAAATCTTTCCCACAGTGTGGGGAAGGATAAACTCAAATGTAAAATACTTGAAATTATTATCAGCAGTGGAATTCCTGTGAACCAACAAAAAGTAGACAGTACAGGATGGAATGGCCACAATTCTCTGCTTTAGTAATACTGGCATACTGGTACGTGGCCCAGTGGAATTCATTCCCTCAACATATGCATTAATTTATAACAATTAGTAGCAAGTATTCTATATGAAAAAGAGAGATGCAAGTGTGATTTACTCAACCTCCATCTTGGTATTTGATAGCTATTTCAATAGTTACTTAAGTAATTATCCCCATTACCTTACTTGGAGCCTATTCCTACTGGCAGAAGGAGCTTCTTCCCAGAAGTTACTTTTTGCCTGTTTGAAACAAACTTCTCTGGCTGGACCTCTCGCTCCACCCAGAATTGTGTTGGGAACTGGGAGGTTGAGGCCCACGGGTCCACAATTTCAAGCTTTCACTCCATTCCTGACCCATGCCATTTTCCCTGAGATGGGAAACATGATGAGTCGCAATCCTAAATGCATTTCCCATGTCATTGGGGGGGGGGGAGGGGGGGGGGGGGGGGGGGGCGGTGGTGCCACCATTTTGAAGGTTGAAAAAGGAAATTTAAATTTTATCACCCACAATGTTGTGGCCCAGTGGGAGGGATCTTTTAAGTTTAAAGGTCTTATCAATTTCAGATCTCATTATTGGATGCTCTTTGACAAGTCTGATGCGGTTTTAATGCAGTAAACGATCATCGGACTCTGTCTTGAAAAGGTAGGTCAATGATTACATTGACCAGCATTGTCGAAGTATTGAGATGCACTACAGTACTTTATTCCAATGAGAACTAGCATCCACGGCCTCAGTGTGAACTCGCACCCCTGGCCTCAAGGTGAAGCCCGATGCTTTCCGGTTGGAATGACTATTAATTTGAACTGTTGTTTCTCAATATTTATAGTTTATGGCTGGACTTTGTATTTCTTTATTCTTCCCTAAGAATTCGTACTTAAGAATCTGTACCTAGGTACCTTTACCTAAGGTGGCACCCTAAGTTGTAAACTTTACACTGTACTCATGTGAGTATGTGTGACAATAAAGCTAATTCTAATTCTAGTGAAAGGTGAACTCGGGGATGCTGATGTCATGATCTAAGCATTGATATTAAGAGTCCAGATTATAGAAGCCTTGAAAAAAAAATTATCCATTTATTCATGAACTCTTTTCATTGAATGGCCATCTACTTTAGAGCTGTTCATTTAATTTCATAAAGACCCATTGTATTTAACTCTAATTGTTTATCAACACAGGAATGTCCATTATGAATGCTTGGCTGAGTTGTGAAACTCAAATAGACTGAAGGATATTTTTCTCAACAGGGAAGGGAAATTTGTTTGACTGACAAGGTTACTATATGATTATCCACCTTTGATTTAATTTTTGAATGGATGTCTGATTATTTTCACATTTTTATGGCAACTTAAGAGGAGTTCTCTTTTCAGGAAGACTTCAATTTCTTTTCTGCAATATGCATAACGTATTATTTTAAAGATAATATGGTTATTTTAAGAAAACACAAATATCCAGTTCAAAGGATTCCCATTGTTATTACATGACTAACAAAGTTTGTACTCCTAAGTGACTGGTAGGGTGTGGGGGAGGGGATTCATACAGTTTTGGAGGAGGCATTGAGGCATATCAGGAGCTTGAGGGACCTGTATAGGTTATGAAGGATGAGGTGCAAAGGGTTAGGAAGCCTAACAATTTTGTGGAGAACTAGGCTGGTGTCTCAAATAGCTGAGGGGCAGGCCTTCAGCCAATCCATCTTCCCTTCCTCCACACCTCCATTGTTACCATGATCTTGTCTGTGGAGTTAGTAGACTAAACTTTCCCAACCCCCTCTCTTGGAGGTAAAAATACTGTACTAATGGGAGGATCAGACAGGGATGGTTCACAAAGCTGGGAAATGGTACAACTTATGGCTCCAACATGAAGGATAAAATCCAATTTCTTGTCTCCTGTGAAGAGTTAATTCTTGTGCAGTGAGGTGGATTTACCTCTTCTGGACTGTTAAATATATTATTGACGTCAAACGATTGCCTTTCAATCAAAATGTTTCAACAATGCGGAGCAGAAACTTCTCCAGTCTTTTTCTGTGGACCAGTATTTTGGCATGATGGGAAATATGCAGGTTTTGATCTTTTCCTCAATATTTCGTGGTTAATATTTATGTTGTGCGCAAAATAATCAAAAATACATGAAACATTTGATGTTAATGAGAGATAAAGAAATGAAGTGAATCATCCAGGACAGCAGGAAAAGTATAAACCATCAAACAGGTTAACAGAGCATCCTGAAAAATAAATGAAATATGGATAGCTTTCTCCTTCAACCGACAAACAATATAGTTTCAGATCTAGCTCATTGTCCTTATCAAACAGAGAATTTAATACTTCATCATACATATGCAACAGCTGTTAAGGTTTAGACGGCCCTGAATATACAATAGCATTAAACAAAATGAAGTATGATGAGTTATTTATGTCATTGAATGTTCAACACAAAAAAAATCTGAAAAGTCCAAAATTTTTGTTATGCATTCAATGGGCATTTTGCTAACATTATCAGCAGGATCAATTTCACCACATTGTCAAGAGGAATGAATTCTATAGAGGATTTCTTCAGATCTAATTCAAATAAATTGCTGGCTTTCTTCCACCTTGTCCAAGCTGCTACTTTACAACATCATGACACATGCACAAACTGACACATCCATCAGTTTAAGGAGAACAAATTAAGTTCAAATTAAGGTGAACCAAACTAAAATTGATCTCCACAGTTGAGAACATTTGACACATTCTCGAGCAATCACGACCAAATCAGACTCTAGTGACTAACTATGCCTAGAATCTCATCATGAATTTTAACTAGTTAAACATTACCTCATTTTCATCTTTCATAATAACCACTTTGTGATGGATCAGTGACATAGCAAATATAATATCTAACTTGATCTTTATTCAGTTGCATCTGTGATATCTTATAAAATAACATTTTTCATTCAAAGTACATTAGACAGCTCTTAACAGTGAATCACCATTCCTGGTCAGTATGAAGTAACTATATCTAATATAGGTCCATTTTACTCAATTTTAACACCATTGTTGTTCATGGCCAAAATTTTAGTACATTCCTACAGTAAATATATTTTCTGAGGCACCCATCCTAAGGAGTACTATGGCTGAAAAACTTTGGACAGCGAAGTTTTGAATTTGCCAGTCTGCAAGGAAAGGTCCTGGCACTGGAAGATCAGTGTGTTTACGGCATACCAAAGAGCAAATTTTACCGAGCTGGTGATACTGCAAGTGCAATTGATGTTTGTCTTGATGTGCATCCCTGCAATAGCCTGCTCAGTACCGAGTCATCTATCATGGAGCTGCTCAGGATGACTGCATAAAAGACTGGATCCTGCATAAAAGACTGAAGTCCTTGTGAGTATGGGCCAGGTAAAGGAAGAGTGGTAATGTAACTTGCTTTTGGTGACAACAGGAGACAGGATGAAGGAAGCAAGATGAGTTGAAGCACACAAACTTGGTCAAAAGGCCACTTTGTCTAAACCCCATAAAGAAGCTATGCCCACAACAAAGTTTCACACTTGTTTCAAAATCAATGTCACCAAAATAATATCAAAATACAAGTTATGGACAACAGATGGACATCTTTAGAACTCAATACAGAAATCATAAATTGTTCTTTGTTATTTTTACAATATCTATGATGAGTATTTGGATCCATTTTACATTTTAGAATTTAACAAAGCCTGCTCCACCAACTATAAATTTAACGAGTTAAGTATATTATTAAGCTGGAAGTACCTGATGGGTTTAAGGTCTGATCAAAATTATGACAAGAAATTGCTTGCACTTCAATATAGAGCTATTATTGGCTTAATTTACTAAATCCCACATTCCAAAAGATGTGCAGGTCAGGTGAATTGGCTATGCTAAATTGTCCCACAGTGTCAGGTGCATTAGTCAGGGGTAAATATAGGGGAACGAATCTGGGTGGGTTACTCTTCATAGGGTTAATGTGGACTTGTGGGCCAAAAGGCCTGTTTTCACGCTATAGGGATTCTATACTTATCTAATAAAGCTATATACAAACTAATGAGTGAATCTATAAGCTAAAGCCACTTATACACAATCTAATGAGTCTCACTGTCTTGTCTTCACACTGGGGACTTTGAATGGCTGGCAATTAGAGCTCGATCTCAGATTCCATGGCGCTGGTCTCATGAACCCCATTCTGATGGTGAAACCCACAGCCTCGGTCTCACGAGCCCACTCCAATGGGGAAAATCAAAATCTCTGATATTAATACTATTCTGGTTATGTGCTGCATCACTTTTTGTACTACTTTCAGTACTTTTCCAGACATCCCATTGTGTAGAAAACAAGTTAAAAACATCTCTAGGTGGCTCTGTGTAAACTATGTGAAAGAATGTCTGTGGGAACCAATCAAGATTATGCAGTTACCTCCCAGGCAAAACGGCTGTTTTTTTTTTAAAAACACTAGGTCTTTTTTATGTATTATTCCATTTTGCTTTACTGACTCAGTGTCATGTCCAATTAATCCTTGAACATTAACCCATATGGTCTACTTCGACAACATCATTTTTAATGCAACTGTGGGATTTTGCTCATTTAACTGAAGTAAGCGCTTTTGTTGCTGGTGATCTCTGGTTGACCCCATTAAAGTTCCTCCGATTCAAGTGAAGTCTACATGTTAAATACATTTGGTGAGCATTGGTACTCCTGGCACCAGAAGTGTAAACTGGACACTACCTGCCAGAGAAGGATGGATACACTTGGCCCGTTGGAATGAACTGTCTGTTTAAATTCTGACCTTCAGAGATCCAGGTCATGTTCCAGGTTATGGTCCAGATTAGGAGGGACCCATATGGCCCATTACATGAACCTGATTCAGTTCAGTTTGCTGATGGCTAACCAGGAACATCCACCCGGAAATCCTGATGATGCCCATTTTTATGCTATTAAGTTGGATTGAGATAGGCAGAGGTTTCATCTTGAACAAAGGCCTGTGTAAAGACCATAAAACATAGGAGCAGAAATTAGGCTATGCAGTCCATCGAGTCTGCTCCACCATTCAATCATGGCAGATAAGTTTCTCAAACCCATTCTCTCGCTTTCTCCCCATAACCCTCAATCCTCTTGATACTATCTTTTTAAGTCTTAAATATACTCAATGACCTGACACCCACAGCCTTCGGTGGCAGTGAATTCCACCGACTCATGGTTCTGGAGCTGAAGAAGTTTCTCCTTATCTCCACTCTAAAAGGTCTTCCCTTTACTCTAAGGCTCTGCCTTTGGATCCGAGTCTTTCCTACCAATGGAAACATCTTCCCAACAACCACTCTATCCAGGCTATTCAGAATTCGGTATGTTTCAATTAGAACCCCCCTCATGCTTCAAAACTCCATGGAGTAGAGACCAGAATCCTCAAACCTTCCTCATATGTTAAGCTTTTCATTCCTGGGGCCATTCTTGTGAACCTCCTCTGAACACATTTCAGAGCCAGTACATCCTTCCTGAGGTATGGGGTCCAGAACTGTGCACAATACTCCAAATGTTGCCTGACCAGAGCCTTATAGAGCCTCAGAAGTACATTGTTGCTTTTATATTCAAGTCCTTTCAAAATAAATGCCATTATTGTATTTGCCTTCCTAACTACTGTCTCAACCTGCAAGCTTACCTTGAGAGAATCCTGGACTAGAACTCCCAAGTCTCTTTGAACTTCAGACTTCTGAATTTTCTCCCCATTTAGAAAATAGTCCATGCCTCTATTCTTCCTACCATAGTGCATGACCTCACACTTTCCCACATTGTACTCCATCTGCCACTTCGTTGCTCACTCTCCTAACCTGTCCAAATCCTTCTGCAGCCTCCCTACCTCCTCAATGCTACCTATCCCTCTATGTATCTTTTTATCATCTGCAAACTTAGCTAGAATGCCCTCAGTTCCTTCATCTCAATTGTTAATGTATAAATGAAAAGTTGTGGTCCCAACATTGAGCCTTGTGGAACACCATTTGTCACTGCCTGCCATCCTGAGGAGGACCCTTTTATCCCCCCTCTCTGCTTTCTACCAGCCAGCCAAGCATCTATCCATGATAGCAACTTGCCTCTGACACCATGGGCCCTTATCTTACTCAGTAGCCTCCTGTGCAGCACCTTGTCAAAGGCCTTCTTGAAGTCCAGGTAGATAACATCCATTGGCTCTCCTTGGTCTAATCTGCTCATTACTTCCTCAAAATATTCACGAAGATTTGTCAGACATGACCTCTCTTGATGAATCCATGCTGACTTTGCCTTATTTTACCACACTCTTCCAAGTATTCAGAAATCTCATCCTTCACAATGGATTCCAGGATCTTACCCATAACCGAGGTTAGACTAATCAGTCTGTAATTTTCCAACTTTTGCTTTACTCCCGTTTTAACAAAGGTGTCACATTAGCAACTTTCTAGTGCTCTGTGACACTTCCTGATTCTAGCAATTCCTGAAATATCACCACTATCTCTTCAGCTTTCTCTCCCTTAGAACTTTGGGGTGTAGTCCATTTGGTGCACGTGATATATCCACCTCCAAGCCATTCAGTTTTTCTAGCACCTTCTCCTTGGTGATGGCCACCATACTCAGCTCTGTCCCATCACTCTCTTGAATTTTTGGGAAATTACTGATGTCTTCCAAAGTGAAGACTGATATGAAGTTCCTGAGCAATTTTCTTGTTCATCACTACTATCTCCCCACTTGTCATTTTCTAGAGGCCCAAAGTCCATGTTTGCCTCCTTTTGCTCTTTAGATAGCTAAAGAAACTCTTACAGTCTTCCTTGATATTGCTGGATAGCTTACCCTCATATTTAGTCTTCTCCCTCTTTATTTCTTTTTCTGTTACCCTCTTTTGGTCTTTGTAAGCTTCCAAATACAGTGGTTTCTCACTGCCCTTCGCCATATTATATGTCTTCTCTTTTGCTTTTATGCTATCCCTGATTTCCCCAGTACTTCCTGTACCATGCTTCTTTTCCCTCAGGATGAATCTCTGCTGTGTCTCCTGAATGACTCCCAGAAACTCCTGCCATTGCTGTTTCACTGCCTTTTCATCTCGGCTCCTCTCCTTGTCAATTCTACCCCAGCTCCTCTCTCATGTCTCTGTAGTTGCCAGATTCTATCTTCACCCTCTCAAATTGCAGAGTAAATTTAAGCATGATATGATCACTGCTTCCTCAGGGTTCCTTCACTCTCAGTTCCTTTATCAAGTCTGCCTCATTGCACAACATTAAGTCTAGTAATGCCTGGTCCCGAGTGGGCCCCACCACAAGCTGCTCCAAAAAGCCATCTCGTTGACATTCCACAAATTCCTTACCTTGCAAACCACTCCCAACCTGATTTTCCCAGTCCACCTGCATATTGAAATCCCCTGTAATGATCACTGTAACTTTGCCCTTCCTACATGTCTTTTCTATCTCCTGGTGTAACTGAAGCCCTAGCTCCTGTCTACTGTTTGGAGGCCTGTACATAACTCTTTTCTTTAACCTTTGCAGTTCCACAATCCTACCCACACACATTCTACACCATCTGGCCCTACTTCATTTCTTACTATTGATTTAATTTCATTTCTTACTTATAAGGCAACCCCAGCCCCCTGCCCATCTGCCGATCTTTTCGATAGGATGTATATCCTTGAATATTCAACTTCCAATCCTGATCCCCTAGCAGTCACGTCTCTATGATGCCCACCACATCATATCTGCCAATTTCAACCTGTGCCACTAGCTCATTTATCTTATTCCTTATACTGCGTGCATTCAGATATAATACATTCAGTCCTGTGTTAACTGTCCCTCTGTTCATTGTCATTTGTTTGTCCAGTGTGCTTGAAGTTTGACTGTTAACCCTTTTCATACACTCTGTCCTATTGGTGTCTGTAGCGGAGGCCAAGATTGTACAAACCTTTCAGCTCCATTTGGTCCGACAGCCACATACAGAGTCAACTGTAACTTCAGTTAGTCTAAAACTATTTGCATGACTCAAAATTGCTGCTATTTTGCCACTGATTCAAAATAAGTTAAACTATGACTCTATGAAGGTGTGGTCAATCGGTTTCTTCAAACAATGAGTCTAACCAGAAGATAATGGAGTGCTTCTCACACAGTGACCACGGACTTGGATATTGCTTTCCAGAATAGAAATCAAATAGCTATTCGAAAAACTACTCCAACAGGCAAAATCATAGATCATCCACTTCCTCTTGCCTTTCAGTAATTTCGCCACACGATGGTTCAACACATTTTCGGTTCTAGTTAGAAATTAGAAACAGTTAGAAGTTAGGAAAAGAGTTATTTATATCAAACAACTGAAAGCAAATTGACATGCTGTTGAAGGTTTTCCTTTTGCACTTATCAGGAAAGATTTGCAAAAATTTTAAATCTCGAAGGGAACAGTTTTTGCTGCAACAGGAGGAGGAACTGATCGATTGGCAGGTTGAGGCATTATTCTGGATTAGTGGTGCTGGAAGAGCACAGTAGTTCAGGCAGCATCCAACGAGCAGCGAAATCGACGTTTCGGGCAAAAGCCCTTCATCAGGAATAAAGGCAGTGAGCCTGAAGCGGAGAGAGATAAGCTAGAGGAGGGTGGGGGTGGGGAGAGAGTAGCATAGAATAAAATGGGTGAGTGGGGGAGGAGATGAAGGTGATAGGTCAAGGAGGGGAGGGTGGAGTGGATAGGTGGAAAAGGAGATAGGCAGGTCGGACAAGTCCAGACGAGTCAAGGGGACAGTGCTGAGCTGGAAGTTTGAAACTAGGATGAGCTAGGGGAAGGGGAAATGAGGAAGCTGTTGAAGTCCACATTGATGCCCTGGGGTTGAAGTGTTCCGAGGCGGAAGATGAGGCGTTCTTCCTCCAGACGTCTGGTGGTGAGGAGCGGCAGTGAAGGAGGCCCAGGACCTCCATGTCCTCGGCAGAGTGGGAGGGGAGTTGAAATGTTGGGCCACGGGGCGGTTTGGTTGATTGGTGCGGTTGTCCCGGAGATGTTCCCTAAAGCGCTTTGCTAGGAGGCGCCCACTCTCTCCAATATATAGGAGACCACATCGGGAGCAACGGATACAATAAATGATATTAGTGGATGTGCAGGTAAAACTTTGATGGATGTGGAAGGCTCCTTTAGGGCCTTGGATAGAGGTGAGGGAGGAGGTGTGGGCACAGGTTTTACAGTTCCTGCGGTGGCAGGGGAAAGTGCCAGAATGGAAGGGTGGGTTGTAGGGGGGCGTGGACCTGACCAGGTAGTCACGGAGGGAACGGTCTTTGCGGAAGGTGGAAAGGGGTGGGGAGGGAAATATATCCCTGGTGGTGGGGTCTTTTTGGAGGTGGCGGAAATGTCAGCGGATGATTTGGTTTATGCGAAGGTTTGTAGGGTGGAAGGTGAGCACCAGGGGCATTCTGTCCTGGTTACAGTTGGAGGGGTGGGGTCTGAGGGCGGAGGTGCGGGATGTAGACGAGATGCGTTGGAGGGCATCTTTAACCACGTGGGAAGGGAAATTGCGGTCTCTAAAGAAGGAGGCCATCTGGTGTGTTCTATGGTGGAACTGGTCCTCCTGGGAGCAGATACAGCGGAGGCGGAGAAATTGGGAATACGGGATGTCATTTTTGCAAGAGATAGGGTGGGAAGAGGTGTAATCCAGGTAGCTGTGGGAGTTGGTGGGTTTGTAAAAAATGTCAGTGTCAAGTCGGTCATCATTAATGGAGATGGAGAGGTCCAGGAAGGGGAGGGAGGTGTCAGAGATGGTCCAGGTAAATTTAAGGTCAGGGTGGAATGTGTTGGTGAAGTTGATGAATTGCTCAACCTCCTCGCGGAAGCACGAGGTGGCGCCAATGCAGTCATCAATGTAGCGGAGGAAGAGGTGGGGAGTGGTGCTGGTGTAATTACGGAAGATCAACTGTTCTACATAGCCAACAAAGAGACAGGCATAGCTGGGGCCCATACGTGTGAGGCATTACCTTAGCGAACACACCAAGGGAAGGTTAACACCCAAACCTTACTCAAATCAATGGTGATGATTATTTGATGTCAAGACTGTATCATGGTGATCTATATGGGCTGTCTTTGCCTGTATCTATATTCATTAAACAGATGAAATTAGCAACTTGTGCAATTGAGTTCAGCTCTAACAATACCAAGTACGCCCAAGTAGATTGTCTTGGAGATCCCCTCTAAGATCAGCTCTCACAAACCTTTCTGGAATTAGTGTTAAAACTCGCGTTAGGCTGCATAGGGTCTTACTTAGCAGACCAAATATTGAAACATTACATCCATGCTCGAAGTTGAAATAAGGTAGCATCTATATTTTACTCGGCTAGATCCTACATCAGTAAATGAAATGTGGAAAATGTAATACTCTCTTGACAGTATTTTGTGTAGTGGAGGCTTTGCCTGTTGAGCTGAAGGCACCTTGTAGGGCCATCACTTATTCCTCCCTGCACCATGACCACTGCTTGACGTTGTTGTTTCGGGGGTCCAGAGCACTCTTCCTTGCTGACCATCTCTGGGATCTGCTCAGGTCTTAACGAATCTGTGCTTCTCAGCTGCCTGCGAGGCCTTGGCCTGCCTGCCCTGGCTGATAGGGTGTCAGTTGTGGCTGGGTTATAGAGTCATAGAGATGTACAGTATGGAAAGTGACCCTTCAGTCCAACTTGTCCATGCTGACTAGATATCCTAAAATTAATCTAGTCCCATTTGTCAGCACTTGGCCCATATCCCTCGAAACCCTTTCTATTCTTATATCCACCCAGATGCCCTTTAAATATTGTAATTGTATTAACCTCCACCCCTTCCTCTGGCAGCTCATTCCACACACACAACATCCTTTGCTGAAAAAGTTGCTCGTTAGGTACCTTTTATATCTTTCCCCTCTTGCCCTCAACATTTGCCCTCTCATTCTGGATTTTCACACTCTGGGGAAAAGATCTTGTCTATTTACCCTATCCATGCCCCTCATGATTTTATAAACCTCTATAAGCCCTCAGTCTCCGACACTCCAGGAAAAATAGCCCCAGCCTATTCAGCCTCTCCCTACAGCTCCAATCCTCCAACCCTGGCAACAACCTTGTAAATCCTTTCTGAACCCTTTCAAGTTTCACAACATCCTTCCTTTGGGAGGGAGACCAGATTTGCACACAAAATTCCAAAAGTGGCCAAATCAATATCCTGTACATCTGCAACATGACCCCCTAAATCTTATACTCAATGTCTGACCAATAAAGGAAAGCATACCAAATGCCTTCTTCACTATCCTATCTACCTGAGACTCCACTTTCAAGGAACTATGAACCTGCACTCCAGGGTCTCTTTGTTCAGCCACACTCCTCAGGACATTACCATTAAGTGCATAAGTCCTGCCCTGATTTGCCTTTCCAAATTTGCAGCACCTCACATTTATCTAGTTTATACACCATCTGCCAATCCTCAGCCCATTGGCCCATCTGATCAAGATCCCATTGTACTCTGAGGTAACCTTTTTCACTGTTGAGAGTGTGTTGCTGGAAAAGCACAGGAGGTCAGGCAGCATTAGAGGAGCAGTACAATCGACATTTCAGGCTGGAGTCCTTCGTCAGGAAACTGTCTCCTAACTCAGACCTCACTGTCTCCTAATCTTTTTCACTGTCCACTACATCTTCAATTTTGGTGTCATCTGAAAACTTACAAACCATACCTCCCATATTCACATCCAAAGCATTTATATAAATGATGAAAAGCACTGGACCCAGCACCGATCTTTGTGGCGCACCACTGGTCACTGGCCTCCAGTCTGAAAAACAACCCTTCACCACCACCCTCTGTCTTTTACCTTGAGTCAGTTCTGCATCCAAATGGCTAGTTTTCCCTGTATTCCATGAGATCTAACCTTGCTAACCAGTCTACCATGAGGAACCTTGTTGAACATCTCACTGAAGTCCATATAGATCACGTCCACCACTCTACCCTCATCAATCCTCTTTGTTACTTCTTCAAAAAACTCAATCAAGTTCTTGAGACATGACTTCCCATGCACAAAACCATGTTGACTATCGCTAAGCAGACCTTGCCTTTCCAAATACATGTAAATCCTGTCCCTCAGGATTCCCTCCAAAAACTTGCCCACTCTTGATATCAGGCTCACCGGTCTATAGATCCCTAGATTTTCCTTATCACCTCTCCAGCATAGAGTCATAGAGTAGTACAGCATGAAAACAGACCCTTTAGTCCAATTCGTCTATGTAACCAGATATCCCAAACTAACCCAGTCCCATTCGCCAGCATTTAGCCCATATCCTTCTGAACTCTTCCTATTCATGTACCCACCCAGATGCCTTTTAAATGTTGTTATTGTACCGGCTTCCAGTACCTCCTTTGGTAGCTCAGTCCCTCAGGTCCCTTTTAAACCATGCCCCTCTCACCTTAAACCTCCGCCCCCTGGTTTTGGATTTCCTTACCTGACAAAAAAGACCTTGGCTATTTACCTTATCCATACCCCTCATCATTTCATAAACCTCTTTGAGGTCATTCCTCAACCTTCAATGCTCCAGGGAAAAATAGATCTAGCCTATTCAGCCTCTCCCTACAGCTCAAACCTTCAAACCTGGCAACATGCTTGTTAATCTTTTCTGCACCCTTTCAAGTTTGACAATATTTTTCCTCTATCAGAGAGACCAGTCTTGAATGTATTCCAAAAGTGGCCTAACCAATATCCAGTACAGCCACAACATGACATCTCAACTCCTGCAATCAATGCACTGACCAATAAAGGCAAGCAAGGAACAATGAAGGTTTCTTTGTTCAGCAACACTCCTTAGGACCCTACCCATAAGTGTATAAGTCCTGCCCTGATTTGTCTTACTAACACGCAACAACTCACATTTATCCAAATTAAACTCCATCTGCCACTCCTTGGTCCATTGGGACCAGATCAGGCGTACACCAGAACCTTGTGGGAACTAGGGAAGTGATTGCTGCGTCCCTTTCTGAGATATTTGAATTACTGATAGCCATGGGTGAGGTGCCAGAAGACTGGAGGGTGACTATTGTGGGGCCATTATTTCAGAAAGGTGCAAAGGAAAAGCCAGGTAACCACAGGCCGGTGAGCCTGACATCAGTAGTGGGCACATTGTTGGAGGGGATTCTGAGGGACAGGATCTGTATATATTTGGAAAGGCAAAGACTGACTAGGGATAATTAACATGGCTTTGTGCTGGGAAATTGTGTCTCACTAACTTGAGTTTTTTGCAGAAGTCGAAAAGTATGGCACTGGAAAAGCACAGCAGGTCAGTTAGTATCCGAGGAGGAGGGCATAATCCCTTCAACAGGATTTTTTTGGGGTGGGGTGGGGTGGGGGTGGGAGGGGGCCAAGGGGTCTGAGATAAAATAGGAGAGTGGGGTGGAATGTAACTGGGAAGATGATAGGTAGATGAAGGTGGGGGGGTCATGGTGATAGGTTGGAGAAGAGGGCGGAGCAGATAGGTTGGGATGTAGATGGAGAGTAGGACTGTTCAAGAGGGCAGGGCCAGGTTGGATCTGGATGAGGTGGGGACTGGGGAGATGAGGAAACTCATTAAATTGGCACTGCTGTTGTGTGGTTGGAAGACTCCAAGGCAGAAGATGAGGCGTTCTTCCTCCAGGCATTGAGTGGCTAGGATTTGGCAGTGGAGATGGCCCAAGACTTGCATATCCTTGGCAAAGTGGGACGGGGAGTTGAAATTGTCAGCCACAGAATAGTGGGGTTAGTTGGTGCGTGTGTCCCAGGGATGTTCTCTGAAATTTTCCACAAGTTGGCATCCTGTCTCCCCAAAGTACGGGAGGCCACATCGAGAGCGACGGACATAGTAGATTATGTGTTTGGAGGTGCAGGAAAATCTCTGCTGGATGTGGAAAGATCCTTTGAGGCCTTCGATGGAGATGAGGTGGTGTTGTGGGCACAAGTTTTACACCTCTTGCAGGGGCAAGGAAAGTTGTTGGGAGTGGAGGGTAGGTTGGTGGGGGGCATGGATTGAACAAGTGAGTCATGGAGGGAATGGTCTCTGCGGAATGCTGAAAGGGGTGGGGAGGGAAATATATCTCTGGTGATGGGGTCTGACTGTAGGTGTTGGAAATGGCGGAAGATGATGTGTAGTATCTGGAGATTGGTGGAAAGTGTGTACCAGAGGGGTTCTTTCCTTGTTGTGATTGGAGGGGGGAGCTTCAAGAGCAGAAGTGTGGGAAGTGGAGGAAATGTGCTGGAAGGCATTACTGACCACGTGGAAAGGGAAATTAATGTTCTTAAAGTAGGAAGCCATCTGGGATGGTCTGGAGTAGAATTGGTTCTCCTGGGAGCAGAATCGGTGTTGGCGGAGGAATTAGGAGTAAGGAATAGTGCTTTTAAGGAGGGATGGGGGGTGGAGGTGGGGAGGTTTAGTTTAGGGCAGTTGTGGGAGTCGGTGGGTTCGAAGTAGGTATTCATGTTGAGTCGGTTGCCGGAAATGGAGATGGAGAGGTCAGGAAGGGGAGGGAGATGTCCGAAATGGTCCATGTAAACTTGAGGCCAGGGTGCAAGGTGTTCATGAAGTTGATAAACTGTTCAACCTTCTCGTGAGAGCACGAGGTGACAATGATACAGTCATCAATGTAGTGGAGGAAAAGGTGGGGAATAGTGCAAGTGTAACTGCGGAAGATGGACTGTTCCATGTATCCAACAAAGAGGCACGCGTAGCTGGAGCAAATGGGTATGGTCATTTTGAGATCTAAAGAAAGGCTGGATAGGCTGAGGCATCTTTCACTGGAGTGTAGGAGGTTGAGAGGAGCTCTGTTAGAAGTTTATAAAATAATGGGAGGTATAGATAGAATTGATGCTGGTTGCCTTTTTCCTAGGATAGGAAAAAGGACTAGAAGTCACATTTTTAAGGTGAGAGGGGAGAGATTCAAAAAAGGCATAAGGGGCAAAGTTTTTACACAAAGGGTGGTTCACCTGTGGAGTGAACTTCCCGAGGAAGTGGTGGTTGTGGGTACAATTACAAAGCTTAAAAGACATTCGGATAGATACATGAATGGGAAAGATTTGGAGAGATGTGGGCCAGGAGCAGGTAGGTGGGACTAGTTTAGTTTGGGATTACGTTCAGCGTGGTGTGGTTGGAGCAAATGGTCTGTTGCCATGCTGTATGAGTCTAGGACAATTATCCACAAAATCCCTCTTTTCTCTGCACCATTCAAGTTCTGTGCTACCTGACTATAAAATTAGCCTGATAAGGTATCGACTGGATTATTATTTTTAATTCATTATATTTTAATTTTATTTTTACTAGAAATTGCTTTGCTCTTATTGCCATGGAATGCAGGCTGGATAAATCATTCTTCTTAGATAAGGTCAGGACGATTGAATCAAAAGCCACATTTGAAAAAGTTGACGGGATACAATGCAAAGTTAGACTTTTCATTGAACTTTTTGTTAACTAAGATTCTCAATGAAAGTATGTATTTCCAGTAGTATCTGGGAACATTACACATAGCGGCAGTGAATATAGTCTGGTTAACCAGCCTGATCAGGGGAAGACTTTTAGACAGGTTTTAGGACAGAGATGTGGAGGATTGTTTTTCTCTCAGAAGGTTGTGAGACTTTGGAATCCTTTGTCTCAAGAGGTAGTGGAGGTGGGATCAATGGATAAGTTTAAGGCAAGGGAATCAAACATTATCAGGTGTGGATGGCAATGTACATCATCGTGGTTTTCTTGAATGGTGGGGCAGGCTCATGGAGTCAGCTGGATGGTCTATTCTAGATATTAATTCCTATGTTCATACATTGTATACCCCGAATGGCCATTGTAAATACCTGTCAGCAAGCCTCATAAAACGGCCTATGCATTAATAATGAACAGTGGAATGAAGGAAACCCTTCTGGAGTAAGTTTTCACAGGACCAAAAGTCTCGTCAATAATTCATCTAGGCATCTAACTCTGAAAAGAAAAGATATAACATATGAGCCCTTGGTAATGTTCATAGCAGTAGGCACTGGGAAAGGACTCTGAAGGAACACTCCTGTCAACCCTTCCTGATGGGGTCATGAAGTTGGGAAGCTGTGAGCAGCAAGAAATTAAGGAAAAGAAAGAAAGAACTGTTCATGTATGAACTCATCCAGCCTGATCTGGATCAGTCTCCACTTACCAATGGTCAGATGGTCTTACTGTATAAAGAAAAATGTTATATTTCATCCTGAATGTTTATTAAACTCAAAATCCCACTTTGTTGGGTTGCACTTGAATTCTAAGTGGTTGATTGACTGGATAATGATAAATGCCTCACAAATTAAGTTTAACTTAAGGTATTTTGCCAAGAGTAAAATTCTCTCCCTCTGAAAACTGTCTCATCTGTTCTTGTGCCTGACTTTATTATGAGCCATGCAGCATGGTCACTGTTAATAAAGGTGGGTGCCCAAAAATGGAATTTCCTGTAGCTGTTTCATTACTGTAACTTCCACAGATGTGCTGACAAAACTGTGTTTTTGGGTGTTAACGTGTCTGCAAAATTAAAGGGAAAAGAGGGAACAGCTCAAAGGAAATTTCCACTCATGATAGTTTCGCACTCAATTTCGGAGACCATAAAATGGCAGCTGCCCCAAATAGGTCATTGAAGAAGATGAGAGAATATCGGTCCGTGAACAAAAAAAAAATGAAAACATTCCACTGCACTGTTAGTCTGTACTGCAGAATGCACAGGAATCAAAACTCATTTACAATGCTCACTTTATTAAAGGCTGAACTGGTTTAGCCTTTCCTGAAGTGCAATGACTCACCATGACTCAGTCTACTGACTCTTAGACCAGCATGATAAATACTAAGGTGCAATTCAAAATGATTAATCTTAGCTTACAGCTCCATTCTTTAAAATAGGAGCCTCTGGCATTGCATTCCTGATACTGGAGTGAGCAATACTTACACGTTGCAGGCAGACAACCGGTTACCAGTGAAGGGAGTGATAATGTAAAGCTCAAGGACTCTGTCGTACAGTCTCTTTTTTTATTTGGACAAATTTAGCAGGTAACATAGGGATGTTGCTTACAATTGGGAAGCTTATCCTTAGGCCATGATTAAATTCCACTTCCTACCAATTGATCATGTAAGCGTAAGTAGCAACCATTCATATCCGAGTATACAAATTTCAACACAATCTTTGGGAGTGGGACAGGTGTGGTGGTGAATCAGTAAAAACAATTTCCCTCCAAAATTTTGGAAATCATCCAAAAATGTTTTAGTGTTGACGTTTGAATGTATTGCATCTGAGACAATGAGACATTTTTTCAATTAATCATGGGACCTGGGTGCCACTGGCTGGGCCAGTGTTTAATGCCCATCTCTTGTTACGTCTATATGCTGTAGGAAGACCCACTAAGCTATTTGGGACAAAATTTCAGGATTTTGTCCCAAGGACAGTGAAGGAATGGGGATATATTTCCTAGTCTGGGCAGTGAGTGGCTTGGAGGGGAACTTGCAGAGGTCTTCCCATGTATCTGTTGCTCTTGTCCTTATAGATTGTAATGGTCATGAGTCTGGAAGGTGCTGTCTAAGGATCTTCGTGAGCTTCTGCAGTGAATCCTGTCGATGGTGCTCACTGCTGTGATTGAATGTTGATGTTGGATGGAGCGGATGTTTGTGGATGTGGTGCCAATCAAGTGGGCTGCTTTGTCCTGGATGGTGTCAAGCTTCTTGAGTGTTGTTGGAGCTGCATTCATTGAGGCAACTGGAGTATTCCATCACATTAATTACCACATTGAAACCAACACCCTCCCCCCGCCCCCCCCCGTCCCCAGCCCCAGCCCACACACCCCTCCCCCACTCTCGTACAACAAGAGGTGCGACACTTCCTAACAAATTGGGCTCCCACAATGCAAGCAAAAACCTGATTTAAAATGGGGTCTTGCTATGTAGCTATCAAAGGGTCAAGAAACTCAGCAGTGAAATAAAGGTGGGAGCTTCCTGCTTCATGGTTTAATTTCCTTTTCCAGCACTACTTCTAATTCAGGAGGGAAAGGAGTGCTCCTTTTATGTATCTCAAACAAATATTTGACCTCCCCCAGCCCAAGCCAGACTCTCATGTCCCCATATTTGCCACCTTCTCATTGGTGCCAGCATTCCGAAAGCCTGAGCTTTCCCCCTCCTTCCAGGGCTGGGAACCACTTTCACACATCCCAGACTGTTGCCTGCTGCTAGAATTGTTCTCTTCAGGCTGTGGACAAGGTTTCAATCTGGTCAGAGAACAGATGGAACAAACCAGCGACTGCAGTAATATTTACCAAAACCAATCACCTACAATATTTTTTACAACATCATTAATAATGCCAAAGTAGTAAGCAGTTGAGAGGGAGTGTCCAGTGAAGCTATTAACATTGACTTTGGACTGCAAGAAGTTTCATAGCAGGTTAAACATAAGCAGGCAAACTTTCGATTATCACCTACAACCTTTGCTCAGGAATCCTCCACGTTGAATACCGAGAAGAAGCATCCAAGGATGGCAAAGGCTCACAGTGAACCCGTGGCGAGGGAATTCAATGCCAATTACATAGAGGCGCAGTACATCCTCTACTAACTGAACTCGGCAAGTCTGCTGGAAAAATCTGCCAGACTGGATCTCTCAGATTCCTGATAAAAGGCTTTTGCCCGAAACATCGATTTTCCTGCTCCTCGGATGCTGCCTGACCTGCTGTGCTTTTCCAGCACCACTCTAATCTCCAGCAACTGCAGTACCCACTTTTGCCAGACTGAATCTATGTCAACTGGTGGAAGAACCAACAAGAGGGAAAACTTTATTTTACCTCATGCTCAGAAATCTACCAGTTGCAGATGCAATCGGCCCCTGAAAGTATTGGCAAGAATGATAACAGTGCAGCGTTTGTGGAAACAAAGGCCCTTTTTTCACACACTGAATGCCTTCTATCATGTTTTGTCGTACTAAAGATGATAAACTCAGTGCAGATTTACAGTTCAAAACTGGATATCCATGAGATTTTGTGGGTCATCAAGTACAGCAGAATTGCTTTCAGCCTCAATTTGTAACCTCATTGACTAAATTATCTCTCGCTTGAACTTAAAACATTATCATGGAAGTAAGGTGTTGTACCAGAGTGTAAGGATCTGACAGGGTTAATCCTGAACAGCAACAGAAATACAACCCACAATAATGACATCATGTTGACTGGAAGGGAAAATAGCTTAGGATCTCGAAGGAATAAAACACGTCTATGTCCTCCTCCAAGTCTGTCACAATGTCTCACATTAATGCAACTTGTTCTTTGTTGCTAAAATGCAATAAAATATATCTTATTTAAGACAATAGCCTCTTCTCATTAAACTACCAAGTGATTTCTCTGTATCGCATCAGACCAAGATTTGTACTTTAAAAGAGTATAGAGGCAGCAAAACTACCTCATGGTAAACAATTGTGCAGCCAATTTCACACAACAAGGCAACCTGCAATGAGGATTGCTCATAGCACTTAGGGGACCAAAAGCAAAACACTGGAAATACTCAGCAGGTCAAGCAGCACCTTTGGAAAGAGAAATAAAATCCACAAACTGAAACTGTAATTCTCTTTCTCTCTCCACAATGTTAGCTGGCCTTTGTTTTTTAAATTCACACTAAGGATATTGACATCATTTGTTTGGCCAATATTTATTGCTTGTCCCTAGTTGCTCTTGAGAAGGTAAAAGGTGAGCTGTCTTCTTACACTGCTGAAGCCCATGTGGAGCTGGTACACCCACAATACCATTAGGGAAGGAATTTCAGGTTTTTGACCCAACATCACCATGTCAGGATGTTGAATGGCTTGGAGAGGAAATTGCAAGTGGTGGTGTTCCAAACCATCTGCTGCTCTTGTCTTTTGACACGGAAATTGTCATGGAGTTGGAAGATACCGTCCTCGGAACTTTGGTGAATTTCTACAGTGGATCCTGGAGATGCTGTGACTGAGCATTGGTGGTGAACAGAGTAGATGTGGTGGAAGAATTGAATGTCTCCAAATATGGAACCAATCTTCTTCAGTTCTCGAAATGAGTCATACTGAACTCAAAACATTACTTTTGTTTCTCTTTCCATACATGCTGTCAGATCTGTTGAGTTTCTCCAGCATCTTCCTGCAACAGATGCGTGCGAGCACCTACGAGTTCTGCTTCGATTCACACACCATCTTAACTTGGAAGTATCCTTCGCAGTGTCTGGGTTAAAATCCTGTAACTTCCTACCCAATAGTACAGTAGTGCCCCTACAACACATGGATTGCAGCAGTTGAAGGCAATGTTTCACCATGATCTTGTCAAGGGCAATCAGGGATGAACGAAAATGTTGACCAAGCTAGGCAATGCCCACATGCTGTGAACAGCTAAAAGAAAAAGTGTAAACCTAACCTGTCAATGTTACTGCTGGATAGATTTAGTAACTTGGGAAGCACTGCACAGCATATTTATTAACTCAATTTCAAGCAGGGTTTTAATGCATCTGAGCATGCAAAAAAAAGTGCTATGTTCTAGGCATGACTTTTGTTGAGTCATTCAATGGATCTTCCCATTGTTGTCAAGGAAGATCAATCTGGTTTCCGTCCAGTTTCGGAATGCCAAGCCAAACAATGCTCAAGGTACTTCCTCACAGACAATACAGTGGTCAGTAACAGATAGTGAAGCTTTCCCTGTGCAGATATTCACTGCCTTCAAAAGTATGTGATTGTTGATACTATTGGGTACCCATGTCACTGTTGCCACCCAAGGCCACTTTAGACAATTGGGATTGACTCCCAATTTGAGGCAAATGTCTTGCTGATGTGAAAAGATTGGGATGAAGGTGCGGGAAACTCAAATCTCTTTCAAACACTCCCAAGCCTTTCAAGTCACAATACTGCATTACAAGGTAATGTTCCCAAATAGACTAAAACTCGTCCATTCATTGTACTTCTCCAGTTTTTGTCTACATCTTCAGAACATACTGTACATTTTAATGGTCAGGGAAATTGCGCAGGGTGCAAATCATAGGGCTGAGTTCCATAACAGACAAATTAGGTTAAAATTACACCCCACAAAATGAGAAAATAATCCAAAATTTAGTCCAGAGGGAATGCTGCATTACCTAAAGAGATATCCTTTGGATGAAATGTTAAAATCAAACCTTAAACTGCTGGTGACTGTGGGTGTTAAAGATCCAAAGAATTGCAGAATCATTCTCCAACTGTCCTCTCAACAATATTGCCAACCAAGAATCAATTCACTAGCAATTCATCTTGCTTCCAGTCATTATGTTTAAAAAAAAAGCTACTCCATGACAAAGGAGCATTATGGGATTGTGTGAAAAATTTAATGAGGTATATAATCATGAGTCCTATATTTGCCTCTGGCAGTACCTCATGAAGCATTAGCACCCTTTGCCAGATGTTAACAGAGTACAGCTGGTATTACCGCTGCAAAGTTAAGTGTACCATTCATTATCTTCATAAGTAGTTCAGTATTGCTGACTTTAAGTCATGCCTCTTTCAGGTTCACATGGCAGCCTGGAGACAAAGCAGATGATTTCATATTTAGTCCTATCTGATGACTGGACATTAATCTCCACTGACCTAAGAGGTAATCTGAGCTTCAAGTCCTCACACCAAATCATCACAAAACATAAGGGAGGTTTCCTCTGACTAATGTTCTAGAAAATCTTTTGACCATAGTTATCACTTTGTATGTTTTTCTACAGTTGTAAGTACATACTAAAAGAATGTATTATTTCACTGGAACTAAATGGAACATTCATGTTGTGTTTGGGATTTTACTAACACGGGGATGAGAGGATTTTTATTAAGCCTGGATGTTAAACAAGCTTTACAAAACACAAGCTCAGTAACTTCACAACAATAGAATTCAAAGACATTCCACAACCATCATCTCTTGCTGGTATAGCAGTGGATTTCCTGAGGGGCAATCTCATGCAGATTGTCACCCTACACCTTTTATTAATATATAGAAATATTTTTGAGAGGAAATTCTGCTCAGGGCATCCTCAGAAATATGGAATCATACTTCTTTCTGACAGAAGAAAGCTAAGTACACCTCCTCTACACAGCAGTTAGCTGCCATATTTTTAAATTTAAAGTCCTGACAATATTTTGACAACTGCTGTCCATCTGGGCAGGGCATAGGATGTTAGGTGGATTGGAGTGTAGATAGTCAAGATTAGAGTGGTGCTGGAAAAGCATTTGGAGTCAGGCAGCACCAGAGCAGCAGGAAAATCGACGTTTCAGGTAAAGGCTCTTCATCAGCAATGAGACTCGGAGCCTCCGGGGGTGGAGAGATAAATGGGAGGGGGCGGGGCTGGGGGGAAGGTAGCTGAGAGCACAATAGGTGGATGGAGATGGGGGGTGAGATGATAGGTCGGAATGGAGGGTGGAGCGGATAGGTGGGAAGGAAGATTGACAGGTGGGACAGGTTATGAGGACGGTGCTGAGCTGCAAGGTTGGAACTGGGGTAAGGTGGGGGGAGGGGAAATGAGGAAACTGGTGAAGCCCACATTGATGCCATGGAGTTGAAGGGTCCCAAGGCGGACCTGGATTGTAGATAGGTAGAGTGTCACCTGAGTAGGGTGCCAGGTGAATAAGGGGGTATGGGGCCTATAATTAGTGTGCCAGTTGGGCAGGCATAGGGTTACAGGGCCAGGGTGCCAGGGGGTAAGATGCCAAGTTAGTAGGGTGTCAATGAGCAAGGTAGTACACGAGTCAAGAAGACGATGTAGCATTTAGGGTAGCTCTGATAGGTTAGGAGAAATTGGGTCCAGCAGGCAACAGAAGCAAATGGATCCACAGTGAGGGGAAGGGGAAACTGGGTTCAGAGTGGGGGAAGAGTCAAGGGGGAAGGGGACCAGATCCAACAGCAGAGCAAGTGTGCCTTCATCTGGCAGCAAAGGAAGGGTGTCAGGTCCACAGAGGAGCAGGGATCCTGGGTGCTGGGGAGGTGATGCCAGGTCAGGGTCTATGGGGTGTTCTGGAGGATGTGGAGTTGTGCATGTGTGTGGAATCAGTTGAACTGTTACTCAGAACATAGACTGTGTTTAATAGCTTAACATTTCCTGGGTAACTGTTTTACTTAATTCATCTGAACCTTCCAAAGCTGATTTAAATAGAAACTTCTGGAGAGTTCCATGCACAGAGGAACTGCACAACAGAAAAACCAATTTCCTGAGGAATCCCTTCAGGTTAAGCTACGATGGGGATTCTACAGGCTCCCCTTGCACAGCTCCCATCTACACAGGAATAACAACTAGACAGCCATTGGAAAATCCATGCTATAGTTCTCAATTAACATGAGATAAGCACAAAATTAAACCAAGTCAAAACACTAACTATTTGACTGGATTAGTATTTGGAGGACTGCATATATGTTCCCAAATTGCAATCATACATAATCTGCAGTGTGAGCCTGATGTCATTCAGCTATTCCATAGTAGACATTTTTAAGGATGATGCTGTTCCTGGGTAATTTATCATTGCTAAATTAAATACAAACAATTCAGCTTTTTTGTGAAGTTTCAACAAGCTAAAAATTTCTCTTCGAGAATTCTGTGTGGACAAACTATGGAGCATATTTTATATACAACTGGTTCATGGAATCACATCTGTTATTTTGGTTAAATTGATGGTCCCTAAGGGAGAATCTAGGTGTGGCTGTTGCTATGTAATTAAAGTACTGGTTTTATTTATTTTTAAGTTTGTTTTGTGTCAGAGAATGCCCAGAATATGGACAGCAATGCTCAATAATGTAGAATTTAAAAATATATATGCACTCCGTTTCAGATTATTCCATACAGAAAAGCAAGCTTATGAAATATCAAGAATCTAGTTACTTCAATGTGAATTATTTTATCAAATCATACAATCCCAAAAGTGTGGAAAGATGCCATTCAGCCCATCGAATCTGCACTGACCCTTTAAAGAGTATCCCACCCAGATCCAGACCCCCCATCCAATCATCATTACCCACTTTTACTATGGTCAATCCACCTAACCTGTACATATTTGGATTGTGGGAGGAAACTGAAGCAACTGGCAGAAACCCACGCAGACAGGGGAAAATGTGCAGCCTCCACACAGTCAGTCCCCTGAGTATGGAAGTGAAGCTAGGCCCCTGGTGGTGCGATATAGCAGTGCTAACCACTGAGCTGCCTCAATATGTAGCATTAAGCCACTACCAAGTTTAAGAAAAGCACTGAAGTAGATACGAGCACATGATATTGACCTAAGCATTAGAAGCAACAAAATCAAGTCAAACCTTTGTGGGCGACACGGTGGCACAGTGGTTAGCACTGCTGCCTCACAGCGCCAGAGACCCGGGTTCCGTTCCCGCCTCAGGCGACTGACTGTGTGGAGTTTGCACATTCTCCCCGTGTCTGCGTGGGTTTCCTCTGGGTGCTCCGGTTTCCTCCCACAGTCCAAAGATGTGCAGGTCAGATGAATTGGCCATGCTAAATTGCCCGTAGTGTTAGGTAAGGGGTAAATGTAGGGGTATGGGTGGGTTACGCTTTGGCGGGGCGGTGTGGACTTGTTGGGCCGAAGGGCCTGTTTCAACACTGTAAGTAATCTAATCTGTCAACTCTGCAAAGTTGTCACTCTAACATTTGGGGGATTGTGCCAAAATTTGGACAGCTGTTCCACAGACTAGTTGAGTAACAACCCGACATAGTCAGAATTACAGAATCATACCTGACATACATTGTCACAAACACCACTATCACCATCCCTGATGATGTCCTATCCAGAGGTGGCAGCACAATGGGATACAGTCCAGTGGGAATTGCCTATGGACTCCTCAACGTTACAACACTGACTGATGAAGTCTCAGGGCATCAGGTCAAGTATGGGAAAGGAAATCGCATGCTGATTACTCCACCCCATCCCACCAGCTAATGATTCGTTATTCCTCTGTGGTGTACACCAACTGAAAGACTGTGGGTGGCAAGTGAACAAACTGCACTCTGGGAGCGGGAATTCTATGACTTCACAATCTTAAACAATGAGGGTGTCCAGCACTCCAGTGCATAAATAAAAACTGAAGTATTTGCAACAATCTTCATCCAGAAAGTACCTATTGCATGCTCTGAATTGGCCTTTTCCAGAGGTCCCCAGCTTCACAGATGCCAGTCATTAAAAAAATTCAACTTATTCAGGAAATGGCTGAAGGCACTGGATACGGAAAAGGCCACAGGCCCTGATGACATTCTGGAAATAGTGCTGAAGCCATGTGCTCCAGAACTAGGCACACGCCTCGCTAAGCTGTTCCCCAGTGCAGCTACACAAAGGCATATCTCAGACAATGTGGAAAACTGCCTGTAGTGGTAGTCCTTCCTGTTCACAAAACAACAGGAAAAATCTTGCTCCAGGCTAAGTGCTGTTCTAACATCTATCCTTGACCACTAGTAAAATGATGGAGGGGGTTGTCCTCAGTGCTTTAAAACAGCATTTACTCAGCATTAATCTGCTCAATGATGCCTATTTTGGGTGGATGGATCTTTCAGTGGTCATGGTGGTGATAGATCTTGCAGTGGTCATGGCGGTGATGGATCTTGCAGTGGTCATGGCGGTGATAGATCTTGCAGCGGTCATGGCGGTGATAGATCTTGCAGTGGTCATGGCGGTGATAGATCTTGCAGTGGTCATGGCGGTGATAGATCTTGCAGTGGTCATGGTGGTGATAGATCTTGCAGCGGTCATGGTGGTGATGGATCTTGCAGCGGTCATGGCGGTGATAGATCTTGCAGCGGTCATGGTGGTGATGGATCTTGCAGCGGTCATGGCGGTGATAGATCTTGCAGTGGTCATGGTGGTGATGGATCTTGCAGCGGTCATGGTGGTGATGGATCTTGCAGCGGTCATGGCGATGGTGGATCTTGCAGCGGTCATGGCGATGGTGGATCTTGCAGCGGTCATGGCGATGGTGGATCTTGCAGCGGTCATGGTGGTGATGGATCTTGCAGCGGTCATGGTGGTGATGAATCTTGCAGCAGTCATGGTGGTGATGGATCTTGCAGCAGTCATGGTGGTGATGAATCTTGCAGCGGTCATGGCGATGGTGGATCTTGCAGTGGTCATGGTGGTGATGGATCTTGCAGCGGTCATGGTGGTGATGAATCTTGCAGCAGTCATGGTGGTGATGAATCTTGCAGTGGTCATGGTGGTGATGGATCTGGCAGTGGTCATGGTGGTGATGGATCTTGCAGCGGTCATGGTGGTGATGGATCTTGCAGCGGTCATGGCGATGGTGGATCTTGCAGCGGTCATGCTGGCGGTGGATCTTCAGTGGTCATGGTGGTGATGGATCTTGCAGTGGTCATGGCGGTGGTAGATCTGGCAGTGGTCATGGTGGTGATGAATCTTGCAGCGGTCATGGTGGTGATGGATCTTCAGTGGTCATGGTGGTGATGGATCTTGCAGCGGTCATGGTGGTGATGGATCTTCAGTGGTCATGGTGGTGATGGATCTTGCAGCGGTCATGGTGGTGATGGATCTTGCAGTGGTCATGGCGGTGGTAGATCTGGCAGTGGTCATGGTGGTGATGAATCTTGCAGCGGTCATAATGGTGATGGATCTTGCAGCGGTCATGGTGGTGATGGATCTTGCAGTGGTCATGGCGGTGGTAGATCTGGCAGTGGTCATGGTGGTGATGAATCTTGCAGCGGTCATAATGGTGATGGATCTTGCAGCGGTCATGGTGGTGATGGATCTTGCAGCGGTCATGGCGATGGTGGATCTTGCAGCGGTCATGCTGGCGGTGGATCTTGCAGCGGTCATGGTGGTGATGGATCTTGCAGCGGTCATGCTGGCGGTGGATCTTCAGTGGTCATGGTGGTGATTGATCTTGCAGTCATTGCGGAGGCGGTCGTCTTCTCAGCGATCGCGGAGGAGGCATGGTTCGCAGTGACAGCGGTCTGTGGGATGGTGGGGTGGAAGTGACATCGTCGTTCACCACGACGGTGCTGACAAGGGCTGCCACATGGCTAATGACATCCGAGCAGTTCCGGTGGCCAGGAGAAATTTCTGGAATGGTTGAGGAATCCAGTGTGTTGAGGTAGGTACATGAAAGTTTTTGGTACTTACGGTCTTTGATGTCCAGTATGGTGTAGAAAAAGCGTTTGTTCAGTGTGTGGATTCTTCTACAGGTGAAGAACAGCAGAGGCCTTTTGCAGTTCTGGGAGAATGTGGCCCTGAACTCTGGCAGGGCTAACTGCAGGAAAAGTAGGTGATGGTGCATGGCTGCGAGTGTGGAGCAGAGGATCCTGAAGGAGAACTGTTTCTAGAAGCTTTGGATTTGTTGTAGGGACAGGTTGTCCAGTTCAGGTCCAAATTGTGATGGTCTGAATGTAGTCTGGAGTCCCTGCGGGATCAGTTGGTTCCGTAGCCTCATTCCTGATGAAGGGCTTATGCCCGAAAATTTGATTCTCCTGCTCCTTGGATTCTGCCTGACTGGCTGTGCTTTTCCAGCACCACCCTTGTTGACTCTGACCTCCACGATCTGCAGTCCTCACTTTCTCCTTATTTTGTAAATGTATTACAAAAGAAACACAGTGTGCTGAACATTGATTGCCATCAATACTTTTGGAAACATTTACCATTAAAATTATCATCAAGAATGGAAAAGATCAATATTTCCTACAGAATAAATACCATTCTACCTTCTCATGCCTGGAACAAAGAATTCTTGAAAACAATGCCCTTGGAGCATATTTATAGATTTAAAAATAGCCCAGAAGAAATGCTTGGTACAGACACAAATCAAACCTCTCACATTACTGATCCCAAATGTTCAAGCATAATGGCTACATTGCGGGGAACAATCACTTCAAATATGACATTCAGCAATATGAACCAAGAAAACACATTCGTTTTCATCCTTGAGCTAAGGTTTGAATCTTGTAGTTGTGCATAATGAAACACACCAAGTTTGACTTTAATGGGCAACTGTGAGATTACCTACATACAAACACCAGAGACTTCCTTCAGACTTCTCCTCATTGGCGGTTGTAAATTCAACAAAGAATTTGTGAGAGTCCTGGATATACTGTGTATCAGGATTTCTGCAGATCGTCTGCTGAAGTTATGGCAATTAATAGGCAATTGCTGCTGACCCCCTGCCCCACAGAGAAGCAAATCAAAGTGTTTCAAAATGTTGTACCTCCTATCCCTCTTTATTATGTTGCACAATCATTCTTTTATTTTGTGCCATTTTCTGACTTATACACTGGTTATCAGGCATAATGACACTTAAAACCTTTGATCCAGACAGACCTGCTGTATGTTTTCAGGAGGTACAGTAAATTGAATGTTTATAGCTCTAATCTGAATCAGAAAATGTAACCATCTCAGTGTTTGGTGACAAACTGAAAGCATAAACCTAAATTTTTAATGACTCACGAAAAGCCTCCTCTATCAGCGATGAAATTCTCTGAGCGTTTGCTCCATTAGTGATGCCGCATTTTAACCTTTGGAGGATGCGCAATGGATTTCAAATACAAAGCTATTTCTTTTCTCCCAAGATATGACTTGGAGGTATTTTCAAACTCTTATAAATGCACTTATTGCATCATTTCAACCCAGCGAGTCAGCAGACATTCACACTGTCAAATAACCAGGGGCAATTGCAAAGAAAATCAGTCAAATATATTGTTTCAAAAATGTGGATAGAGATGGACAGGAGCTTTCCTACTGTCCTGGATTATAACATTTTATAATTTCACTTCAGAATTGCAGTTTTTCATTTGCACGTATGGTGTCAACATTTCTAAATGACCTTCCAAAAACAGATAAATTAGATCAACAAAGAAGCAATGGATCTATAAATATCAGATTTTAAAAGTGATTTTTAGTGAAAAGAAGGTCCTATCGATCACATAGAAACATTTAAAATGTTGAGTCCTACCAGTTCTAATCTGTTGAGAGATTTTGTGGCAGGTAGGACTTGAACCAGGCCTTCTGGTCCAGAGACAACAACACCACCACCTACCAACACCACCTCCCCTTCCCTCCCCCCCCCACCCCACCACACTCCATCCCACCAGAACAACCCTCCCCACCAAAATCAGCTCTAATTAATTATTTTATCAACCAGTTCAAACCTGTTTTGACACACATTCAGGCAGGAGTGACTTGAACCCTGGACTTGGGGTAGGGACATTACCACAAAGCCCTAAGAGCATCCCCCTGCCTCTCTACCAACTCTAGTTAAACTATAACTACAGACCTCCTATAGTTTGCTCAATTCAAATCAAATATTTCTTTTTTAAGTTGAACGATGATAATGAGAGTCTCAGGCCAGGCCAGCATTTATCGTCCATTTTGAAATGATGATGATTCACGTTCTTGAATTGTTGCATCCATGTGGTTGGAGGTGAACTCGCAGTACAGTTAGAGAGGGAGTTCTAGGATTTTGACCTAGAGATTATGAGGAACAGTGATTCATTTTCAAATCAAGATAGTGTGCGACCCTTGGCCATGATATTCCCACGTACTAGCACCTCTTGACCTCCGAAATTGCAATTTTAGAAAGTACTGCCAAAGAAGACCTGGCAGATTGCTGCAATGCATCTTGTAGCTGATACATACTACCAGACGGAGAAAATGAAAGTTTAAAATGCTGGACGAGCTGTTGACCATGTAGACTGCATTTTAGAAGAAATGAGGGAATAAGTAGAAGACAGAAGTCCTGTATACATTGCTATAACTTCTGAAGGCTTAGTGTGACTTATATGTTCTATTTTTGTGAATATCTTCTTTCAATAGTGCCTGGTTGGAAAATGTATTGATTTTTTAAAAAATTGTTGCTGAAAGAAAGCATATAGCTCTACTTTGGGTCAGAATTGCGATGAAATAGCTGTCTCGCTACCAATTCTCAAGAAATGAAAGAAGCCATTTTAAGAAAAGAAATTTCCCTTTTCCAAATCCCCTCCAACCCTCTTTCCAAGAGAATCTTATTCTATGTGAAGTACTAAATTCACACAAGAACAATGGAAATACTCAGCTGATCAGTCAAGACAACATATTGAGGAAAAAAAAGTGTATGATATTACTAAGCTGTCTCCTTCCAACCACTCTCCAGAGGAAGATTCTACAACTTCCTTTCCAACGATTTGCAAAAAAACATGAAAATTTCCATCTAAACCCATAACCTTTGAGCTCATTTGTCTTTCATAGATGGCATTCTCACAGTTCCAGCAGCACATAGCTATCGTGTTTCATATAGCATTTTGTTGCCTCAGATTATCTCAAATTCCATTCCTAACCATATACTTGCTTGATTTTGTTTTGAAAGCATTAAGAAATCACTTTTGTTAGGAATAATTTCCACATTTCTATGACCATACCCACTATTAAATTTTGTTAATAACATTAATTAATAGAAAATCCTGATTTTCACTTAACATCCATTGAGGTAGCGATGTCAAAGAACGGTGCCAAATATTAAGATAAAATGGAAAAAAAATTGAGATGCACCTTATCCCTCAAATGAGCCTTGATTCCAACTCAGCTAAATTCGAACAATAATCTGAAAATTTCTGCTTGCTCAGTCCAGAAGAGTTGACTATTTCACTTGACACGTTAAAATAATCTTCGTTTTTTTGTTCATGTTTTTGTACAACATAAGTTCTTGATATAATACAATGATTAATTTTTTAAAAATCAAGGAAACTACGGCTGATAGTCAGAGAGAAATTCTCAGTCCGCAAAGAAACCCATTAATATCACCAGTCACTTCCATGTTCTGGATCTGCATATGCAGCCAGATAACCTGCCCCAAGAGCAAATCAAAACAAAACACACGTGTGCTGCCTGTGATGCTGCTTACATGCTGACAGTACACTACAGGCAGACACTTGAAAACTGTACTCTATTGAACGTTCAAACCTGAAAATTTCAACCAGGACAAAATAATAAATGATTAGCCTGGAGGTGCACAGAAACATAACATTCATAGGCACACACATTATAACTGCTTTGATTATCCGCACAAATCCACCAGTATTTAAAAGGTTTACTGAATTAAACTGTCCATAACCTGTACACTTACCAACATGTTTCCATTTTACTTCTAACTATTGATGAGAAGCCAATCTATGCTGACACATATTAAACAGAGACCTATCTGCTCAAGTAGACAAAAGAAAATCCTACACCACTGAGTTGGAGTATTTTCCCAGAGCCTTGATCAATATTTAACCCTTCCTGCATCTCAGCAAAAACACATTAACATTTTATAGGGTTGCTGTTCATAGGACAGTTTCAATGAACTAGGTTTACTCATAGCACTCCCTCATAATCATACATTAAGGTGGAAAAACAAGATTAGGATGGCTTTAAATTCTTAGAAGCTAATTACGGTGCACACCATTGCAACAATATTGATTATAGTGATAGTATTACTATACATGCTTTTCATTTGTAATATCACAAATTAAGCAAAAAAAAGAGAATATTTTTCCTGTAAAAATAGCAGGGCATTATACATTCTTGCTCCATAAGTTTAAGATAATTACTCTTCCAGATTCAACATGTCGGAGCTTCATCCAATATATTTCTGACAACATTTCCACATGCTTGTAAAAAGGTATATTGTTGCTCACCACCTGACTGCAATGCAGCAGTAAATGTGGCACTTTGGTATTCATCTGCATAACAATTAACTCTTCATTCTTTATCAGTAACCATTATATATTTTGTTTAAAAATCACACAGTGGAAGTGGACTTTGACGGCTAGGCCAGCATTCATTACACTCTTTAATTATCCTGCAAAGAGAGGTGGTGAGTTATCTTCTTGAACTGCAGCAGTACATTTTGTGTGTGAGTACCCCATCACTGTTGTTAGGGAGGGAGTATGAGAATTTTGATTCAGCAACAGTGAAACAGTGAAGGACACGTAGCATGCTTTAAAGTAAGGATAGTGAGTGGAATTTGCCAGTGGTGGTGATCCCACGTATCTGCTGTCCTTTTTCTTCCAGATAGTTGAGTTCATGGGTTTGGAACGTGGTCTCTAAAGAGTTTGGGGAATTTCGTCAAAAATCACATGACACCAGGTTACAGTCCAATAGGTATATCTGAAACTGTCCACCTCAGTCCAATACTGGTACCTCCACATCTTGGTGAATATCTGTCGTGCATCTTACAGCCCTATAGTAATCGGCTGTAACTGAGCATCTGGATAGGAAGAAATGAATGTGTGTCAATGTGGAGTAAATCAAGTGTGCTGCTTTGGCCCTGATGGTGCAGCTTCTTGGTTATTGTTGAAACTGACTCATCCAGCAAATGGAGAGCATTCCATCACTCTCCTGATTTATTCCTTGAAGATTGTGGAGTCGAGAAGTGAGTTATTAGGCATAGAATTCCTACCTGCTTTTATAACCACATGTGTGTTTCTGGTCAATGGTAACCCTGAGGAATTTGATAGTGGGGAATTCAGTAATGGCAATGACATTAAATATCAAGGTGGGGGAGGGGGGGTGGAAATAGTTAGATTCTCTTGTGGAGAGATAGCACAAATGTTTTTTGCCATTTTAAACCCAGGCTTGGATGTTGTCCACAACTTGCTGCACTTGAACATGGAATGCTTCAGTGTCTGAACAGCAGTGAATATTGGGCAATTATGTCCTACGTCTGACCTAATGACAGAGGGAAGGTGCTTGATGAGGCAGCAAAAGAGAGTTATGTTTTTAGATTATATTACTTTACAGTGTGGAAACAGGCCCTTTGGCCCAACAAGTCCACACCAACCCTCCGAAGCACAAACCACCCATACCCCTTACCTAAAACTACGGACAATTTAGCATGGCCAATTCACCTGACCTGCACATCTTTGGACTGTGGGAGGAAACCGGAGCACCCGGAGGAAACCCACGCAGACACAGGGAGAATGTGCAAACTCCACACAGTCAGTCGCCTGAGGCGGGAAGTGAACCCAGGTCTCTGGTGCTATGAGGCAGCAGTGCTAACCACTGTGCCACCGTGGACACTATCACAAGCAACTCCTGCAGAGATGTCCAGGAGCTGAGATAACAGTCTTTCAAGCACCATCACAATCTTTCTTTGTATCAGGTATGACTGAAACCAGCAGAGAGTTTCGTCCCGCTTCCCTTTAACTCCAGTCTTGCTCAGGCTCCAGGTGCCACACTCAGCTAAACAACTATTCAGTCATATTTACCTCAGGTTGAGGTTTGACTTTATCTCTCAACTTCCAAGGTGCTACAAGCTACATAAGACTACAACTTAAAACAGTCTCTTAGTGGCATCTATCAACTAGTTTTGCCTGCTGGCAATGCTCGAAATGAATTCACGAAAATAAACCTAAAGTTAAAGAAACAATGGTGATCATGGGCAGAGGAGAAGTACAATCATGGAGTAAATGAGGACTGTTAAAAAAAAGTGTAACTGTATAAGTACAGTATTCCCAGACACAACCTTTACTGCCCCCATCTTGCTTCCTATCCTTCATGACACCCCATCAAAACCACAACATTTCCAACCAAGTCCAGTCCTACCCTTATCTGATGCTCACCATGCATAATTCAACAACTGTACTTACCCTTTTCCAGATACACACTATCACTTCTACCACGCCCCAGTTGAAAACAACTAATTCAGACAATTTAACCACCGCTCCTTCACATTCAATGGTGTTACCATCACTGAATACACTGCAATCAAGATCCTGGGGTTATCATTGAACAAAACCTCAACTGGATTCACCACATAGCTGTGTAAAAGTGTAGGTCATGCACTTTTGTAGGAAGGACTATTTTCTAAATGGGAAAAAATTCAGAAGTCTGAAGTGCAAAGAGACTTGGGAGCTCAAGTCCTGGATTCTCTCAAGGTAAATTTGCAGGTTGAGTCAGTAATTAGGAAGGCAATTGCAATGATGGCATTTATTTGAGTATAAAAGCAGAGATGTACTCCTGAGGCTTTATAAGGCTCTGATCAGACCACATTTGGTGCATTGTGCACAGTTTTGGGCCCCATATGTTAGGAAGGATGTACTGGCCCTGGAGCATGTTCAGAGGATGTTCACGAGAATAGTCCCAGGAATGAAAAGTTAAACATATGAGGAACGTTTGAGGGCTCTGGGTTTATACCTGATAGGGCTCAGCAGGATGAGGGGGGATCTAATTTAAACATACTGAATACTGAATGGCCTGGACAGAGTGGATGTTGGGAAGATATTTCCATTAGCAGAAGACACTAGAACCTGAGGACACGGCCTTAGAGTAAAGGGAAGATCTTTTAGAACAGAGATAAGAAGCAATTTCTTCAGCCAGTGAATGGTGAATCTATGGAAATCACTGCCACAGAAGGCTGTGGAGGCCCGGTCACTGAGTATATTTAAGATGGAGAGAGATAGGTTCTTGAGTATCAAGGGGATCAAGGGTTACAGGGAGAAAGCGGAAGAATGGGTTTGAGAAAATCATCAGCCATGACTAAATGGCAGGGCAGACTCAATGGGCTGAATGGCCTAATTTCTGTTCCTATGTCTTATGGTCTTATAAACACAGTGGCCAGAACAGCAAGTCAGAGGCAAGGAATACTGCAACAACTAATTCACTTCCCAACTCCCCAAAGCCTTCATCTATAAGGCACAAGATGGAATACTCCCAGTTGTCCGGATGGGTGCAGCTCCAACAACACTCAAGAAGCTTGACACCTTCTAGGACAAAGCAACCCGCTTGCTTGGGACAACATCCACAAGCATCCACTCCCTCCACCGTCAATGTTCAGCAGTAGCTGGGTATACTATCTACAAGATGCACTGCAGAAATTCACCAAAGATCCTCACAGAGCACCTTACAAACCCACAAACCACTTCCATCTAGAAGGACATGGACAGCAGATATATGGGAACACCACCACTTTCTAATTCCCCTCCAAGCCACTCACCATCCTGACTTGGAAATATATCGCTGTTCCTTCACTGTCGGTGGAACAAAATCCTGGAATTCTCTCCCTAATGGCATTGTGGGTCAACCCACAGCAGGTGGACTGCAGCGATTCAAAGAAGGCAGCTCACCACCACCTTCACAATGGCAACTAGGACCAGATAATAAATGCTGGCCAGCCAGTGATGCCCACATCCCATAAATGAATAAAAAATAGTGCTGATCAGGAGTTGAACTGGACAGTTACAGACTGCTGTCTCCAGCCATTCAAATTTAACCCAGGAATTGCATCATGCATGGACGTGGTTAGTCAGTATGTAGCCTTGGACTGACATGATTTTTGTGTGGTCACATTTTTAAGAGACGTGTCCTGTCCCAAATATACATATTTCTAATTGTATACCAACGAACTCATTAGTCCGCCATTTCTCGAAGTCTTTTATACATCTTTCAAGATTCTGAGTAAATCTCTGATTCAGATTAAGTTTATCAGGCTACTTTCGTTAACATATAAACAGTTCGGAAGAAATAGCAAACAGAAATTTCCTCACGACTATCCCCCTCCCCCACGACCTTTTCTCTGTCTCCATTATAGATTAACCAAAAGTTACTGAAGCTGAAACAATCTATCAATACATATTGACACTACAGTTTTTGAAAAGCAGATCTGCTATGCCTCAGATCTGCTATGTATTACAGAGCTTGGATCAAGTTACAAATACCACAAGCATAGACAGATTTTGATGGTATTTCAGTAATGTGAAACAAGTACAAATAATATTTGGGTGAAACTAGAGGTCCATTAAATCCTACTACATGTTTCATTAAAAGTAAGGAACTTATTGCTCACTCACCAACTGCCTTGATGTAGCTGCCTGTTCAGGAAAATTCATTCTATAATATTTCATCTTTTGAAGGAATAACGCACTTGTAAACTTTTCAGTCATGAAAACAGACTTTTACTTGTCGGAACATTGATTGCTAGTTTTCTTATCCAGATGATCCCTGTAAGTATCATATTACACTTCAGTTTACACGTAAGTATTGCAATAAACTGACTCAACTCCAGACTTGCAAATGTGTCACTACAATCCTTGTTGATCAAGAATAATAACATCAAATGCACCTCTCTACTGGGGTTGGGGATGAGAAAATAATTAACCAAACTACATGAAGGCATTTTATTGAATCATCATCAAAACACATCGAATAAGCACCAAGATGAAGATATGAACAAGCCTATGCTTATGTCAAGCAGTTGTACTTTGTCGCTTTGTTCATCATTCTTCTCCAACAAGATTAAACTTTGCACCTTGGAACAAGAACTACTCAGATCAAATTTTCATGCAATTAGCACAGTCCAACTTGAAAGTCAAAGTACATTGATTAATTGGCATTGAATGTATTAAAACATTTAATTAGGAATGTATGCAATTTAATTGTTCTATCAGGAAAATACAAGAAATTAAGCTGATATCAAATCAACAAGCTTTTACCTTGAAAGCCAAAGTTTACCAAACCACAAGATAAATTTACAGCACTCTCCAACAGTACCACTCATCTTGAGGGACAAGTCAGGTTAGCATCTGAAAAGGCAGGGTCTTGCTCTAGCCACAAGTCACCTGTGAACGACCCAAGGTAAACAGCTAGATATCACAAAAATATGATAAAGTTTGCATCTGGATGTACTCGTGTCAACGTTTCCGACTGTAAAGACAGTATAACAAGCACTGTCTAGCTAAATGCTTTAATTACAGCTCTGGCTTGAGGTGGATGTGCAATGCTTTACTTTTGCTTCTCCCAGCTTCGAGTCTGCACTGCCAAGAAACTCCAAGACACCAATCAGCTCTATTTCTGTGGTTTTAGAATTACAATACACTTAGCTACTTAACTATAAATACCATCAATACAAAGTACTGACAAAATGAAAAACAGAGTGCATGCCGTACCAGCATGGTGAAACTTCAGGCCTCTCACTCTAGTGCCAAAGGTCAGGACCATTCCCATTGTCGTCTGTCCTGCTAAATACCCTATATCACTATTGCTCGGTGTTTCTTAAGTACAATTCTTTTGTATACCAGGCTACTGTCAATGACCAATTTTAAAACTGTTCTCAGTTTTATAATCAAAGTTTATGGAATACACATGGATGAAGTAAATTACTTATGATAAAGGTCACTCATCACCACTCATTCAGAAGAGTCTTATAAAATTCAATTCTCAAAGCACCAGTAACATTCATACTAGCACTTAATAAAAATGGAATTTGCCATTTTAATTCACCACATGTTAGCACCTACATAATAAGCAAGACATTCAAAAACAACCAACATCCTCATTTATAGTAAGCTACATCATATGAGATCTGCTTAACATATATATATATAAAATCTTACTCATGGTATACACTAACTGGTAACATCAGCTTTACCTGCAACATCATGTTCATTTGTGTCACACCTTTAGGGCTAAATTTTATAACAAGAATGGTGTACATGAATAATAACCACTGTTCTCTGCGTATTGAAGGCCTCTAGCCACTTTATAATATTGTGGTGTGAGCAAATGTGCTCTCACCATATTGTTTCATCTAACATTAATTTTTAATTTTCAGCATATGCCTTGTTTCTTGCAAGCAGATTTCATTTCGAGGTAGTTTGGACACTAGCTTGCTGCTGGATGTATTCTGCGGTCACCCAAATATAGTGTCAGGCCTTGGACCATAAGCTACCAAATTTACACCATCTGGGTTCCTTGCCAAGGAAGTAAACCAACACAAACTCAAGACATGCACTAACTGAACTGCTGAATATGTCCAGTATTTTTTGTTTTCATTATTTCAGAATTTTGATATTTCAAAGGATTGTTTTTTACCTCATCAATTTCATACATTCTACTTGAAAATACTAATTACATTTAAAATTCAATAAGTGGAGAGCTTCCCCAGAGAAATATGATTATTATTGCATAGCAACCTATTTTGAACATGTGGCACAGCAACCCCTCCCGATACTGTTTAAGCAAACCTCCTGCTGGATTCAAGTGGCACAGTTACAGCATTTCATATTAGGGATCAGTGAATGTGTGAAGAGAGGACAGAAAGCCACTCGTGGCTCTGGTTAAAGAGTAAACTTCTGTAACCTTGCAGTGAGTGAAGGAACGAGTGAAATTCCCCCTTGTTCATAATGCAAGAAGGTGATTCAAGCCGAATGTAAACAACCCCAGTTGGAGCAGAATTCTTTTATCCAGATAATGGATTGTTAGGCAGTGAAGGTTTTATCTAAAGCTCAGACTTGTTAACATGAAATCATTTTCCACTCTACTGTATTCAGTATGGCAACATGCCCAGCAAATTTGCAATTCTGGGACTCATTGGCCAAATAAACCGTGTTGTATTCCTAATACAATAAGTAACACAAACAAGAAAAAAAAAGTGAATCCATTTTGAACTGATACATAAAAGGAACACACATTTTTGTTTTACTTTGTAATTTAATAGGATCACATGCAAGTGCTTTTTGATCTTTGAAATGAGTGAGCTTAGGCTTTTGATAACTTTATACATGCAGCTGGTACAAATAAAGGGGAAAGCTATAATGTCAATACCATAAGTTCTCTTTCCTACGCTACTGTGCAAATTCCACAGAAAGGTGGTTTAACAGTGCAATTTGTTTTGTAACCAACCCCCACTCCCTCAACACTATAGGAACAGGAATGTTTGCAGTATACAGGAACATTAAGCCATCATGCCATGTGTGAAATTGGAATATTTATTTTACAGATAAAAATGAAAATGAAATTGAAAAGTAATTGGAGCCATTGGCCCAGATTTTGCAGCTGGTGAAGAGGAGGAGAGATCATCATTCAATACATTTTAAACTTCCTAAAAAACCTCTTGCCAGCTTAAATGTGACTATTACTGAAGACGTCTCTCAGCACAGGATAGCATCTGCAGCATGATCAGCTGCCTTCTTGAACCACTGCTGTCTCTGGCAGTGTAAATACACCCATGATGTTGTTCAGGAGGAGCTTCTAGGATGTTACCTTAGACACAGTGAAGGAATGATGATTGTAGTCCTACATCAGGATACTGTGTGGCTTGGAGGGAAACTTGCAGGTGCTATTGTTTCCAACATCTGCTGCCCTTTTTGCAAGGTTTGTGAAGGTTTGTAGTTCAGGTTGAGGTTTAGGGTGTAGGTTTGCTCGCTGAGCTGTAGGTTTGATATCCAGACGTTTCATTATCTGGCTAGGTAACATCATCAGTGGCGACCTCCAAGTGAAGCGAAGCTGTTGTCTCCTGCTTTCTATTTATATGTTTGTCCTGAATGGGGTTCCTGGGGTTTGCGGTGATGTCATTTTCTGTTAGCTTTCTGAGGGGTTGATAGATGGCATCTTGATCTAAGTGTTTGTTTATGGCGTTGTGGTTGGAGTGCCAGGCCTCTAGGAATTCTTTGGCATGTCTTTGCTTAGCCTGTCCCAGGATAGATGTGTTGTCCCAGTCGAAATGTGGTTTTTTTTCATCCTTTTGTAGGGCTACGAGGGAGAGAGGGTCATGACTTTTTGTGGCTTAGCTGGTGTTCGTGTATCCTGGTGGCTAACTTTCTTCCTGTTTGTCCTATGTAGTGTTTGTGGCAGTCCTTGCATGGAATTTTGTAGACAACGTTGGTTTTGTCCATGGGTTGTACTAGGTCTTTTCATGCTGTTAGTTTTTGTTTGAGAGTATTGGTGGGTTTGTGTGCTACTAGGATTCCGAGAGTCTTAATAGTCTGGCTGTCATTTCTGAAACTTCTTTGATGTATGGTAAGGTGGTTAGGGTTTCTGGCTGTGTTTGGTCTACTTGTCGTAGTTTGTTCTTGAGGAACCTGCGGACTGTATTTTTTGAGTATCCGTTCTTCTTGAATACGTTGTATAGGTGGTTCTCCTCTGTTTTCCGAAGTTCGTCTATGCTGCAGTGTGGGGTGGCTCGTTGGAATAGTGTTCTGATACAGCTTCGTTTGTAACAAAAATCTGGGTCCGCTATGTAGATGACACCTTTGTCATCATAAAACGAAACAAGATAGAAGAGACATTAACATCATCAACAACACCCTCACAAACCTACAGCTCAGCGAGCAAACCTACACCTTAAATCTGCTGCCCCTCTCTTTTTGGCTGACAGAGGTTTCAGATTTGGAAGGTGTTGCTGAAGGAGTCTTGGTGAGTTGCTGGCAGTGCATCTTATACATGGGGCACAGATTCTGCCACAGATTTGGCAGTGGAAAGAATATGCCTTTAAATTGCAGGATGGGGTATCAATCAACTAGATTGTTTTACCCTGGCTGGTGTTGATCTTCTTCTTCAGTGTTTTTGGAACTGCAATCGCCAGGCAGGTGGAGAGTATTCTATTACATTCCTGACTTGTGTCTGGTAAGTAGTGAACCAGCTTTGGAGAATCAGAAGGTCAACTGGTTAGTAATGAATTCCCAGTGTCTGATCTGGTCCTGTAGCTACAACATTAATGTGACTGAAGAATGCTAACTCCAGGATGCTGATGATAGAAGAGACAGTGGTTGGAATGCCAGTGATTGTTAAGTGAAAAATTGAGGTGGGGTGGTCGCTCCTTACAATAGTGATCCAGCAGGCATGAGCACTTACAAGATGTAGGTGACATCTTCCTCCCTTACCTGAAATGGCAGGCTGCAGCAACTCTATGTCGAACAGCCGCCTTTTGAGATTCCAGTTTTAAGAGGCTAGCTGCTCTCCTGAAATGGACTCTGAGTGTTCCCTTGGCCATTAATTAGCTAATTCAGGCAACACTGATGTTATGTGACTGCTTCTCTCAGAGTTGCTGTTTACCCTGATGTTTGGGTCACAACCCAAATGGAAAATCCCACCCAATCTTTCAAATTTCACAATTTCTATGCTGCTAATCTAGTCCAACAGCCACTGTATTTTCTTGCAGGGACATTGAGGAGGAGAAATTTCTATTGCCGGTAAATATTAATTGGTTCTGACTATCCCCATCCTCAGTTATGCCCTTCTTGGTAGTTTTTTTTTCAATCCACTCTGCTAAATTCATGATACCAAAGTAATATATGTGACTTCAAATGTAAAACGCGATTCAACTTGTCTGAATACCAGACAAAGACTGCAATCAGTCTAACTGAACACGTGGAGGGGATAATGTTAAAGACCTTCCTTTGTCCTCATTTGTGTGATGAATAATTCGAATAGTGCGGGAACAAGTATGATGCAAGTATGGACATCAAGTGCAATTATAAAGCAAAAAAATGAAAGATAATAATGTTTTTGATGAATGAAACAACTGAATAAATATTTAACTTTGTCTGATTATTGTCCAAAAATGAACAACTTAAATATCCTTGAATTCCATTTTGATGGAGCAAGCTACTCAGTAGCCAGAGCAGATTTTGTCAGTTTTTAAAAATAATGATATACACATTGCAAGATCAACAACTGCCACATAATTTCCAGAAAACATTTCAGCTGCACTTCATTATTATGATATTTGCTGGCTGCTTATAAATTAAAGTGGGGAGATACCCTGCTTCATAGTTATGGGCATAAACCTTTCGATAATAAACTTTCCATATTTCCATCAGCATAAAATCAACAACCGGAAAACTGAAAATTAATTGCTGAGATAGCTACGGCAGTAGTTCGCTTTCAGACAAGATAAGGATGCCCTCTAAAGACTGCACTTGTCACTAATAATGCATTCCCTTAATTCCCTGCCACTCAACATGGAAGCTAAACATTTCTGCAGATTGAACTGAAGATTGCACAAGATCTTAAGAATTGAAGGTTTTTGTAGTGGATGTAGTGTCTCTACAGAAAACATTAAATTACCAAACTGAGGTGTAATATAATATTTATAGAGGCAATGATTCCTGTGGCACATTAAGCTCGCCCACAAAAAGTTATTAGCATATTATGTAAAAAAATGACTTCACCAACTCAGCCATTACTTTGGTATGGGAACCACAGTCTCCTTTTAACAACTATTTTGACAAAATTCAGTCGACAGATTCAATACAATCCATCAAAAATAGAAAAATATAGATGAGCTGTTTGATTTTATATGGCTGTTCTACCAAAGTCAACACTGAATATAACTTTCTAAGTAATCAAGGGAGTTAGCCAGTCTCCTTATGCTATTTATAAGGGTACGTTCAAACAGGAACTGCCCTATGTTAATGTTAACATATTAATATTTCATGCATTAATACATAATTATATAGCCTATTGCTTATATTAGCTTAATGAGTATGTAGTTAAATATGTTTGTTACATCACTTTTGAGATATATTTAGTTCCTGCAAACTTAAGACTTTAAAATAAATTTTTCAAACATTCAAGCAATGAGATTCCTCAAAATACACGAAGAACCGAACACAAAATGTGAACAGCGCCCTCTACAGTTAGATGTGCCATGCTGCCTCCAGTTTCATATCTACAAATGGCATCTTCTTAACCCTGGGATTCTGAATAAGTCATATCGACTAAAACATTATCTCTGTTACTCTTGCCACAGATACTGGCAGGCCTGCTATGTATTTCCAGCACTTTGTTTCATTATAGACTTAGAACAGCATCAGTACGTCGCTCTTGCCTTCTTACCTTTGAGCACTGACTTTCAACGTTCCCAGGAATAGAAACAAAGAAACTACAGACGCTGGAATCCAAAGTAGACAGGCAGGAGGTGAGAAGAAAACAGCAAGCCAGGCAGCTTCAGGAGGTGGAGAAGTCGATGTTTTGGGTGTAACCCTTCTTCAGGACTGGGGATGGGTGTAGGGGGAGCTGCAGGTAAAGGGAAGGCAGGGGCAGGGTGATGGAGGGGTCTCCCAATTCCTCCGCCTCAGCCGCATCTGCTCGGATGAGGAGACATTCCACTCACAAGCACCCCAGGTGCCCACCTACTTCGAACAACGTGCATTTCCTCCCTCCGTCATCCAGACAGCCCTCTGCTGCACCACTTCCCCATTCCACTGCGCTAAACACTCCCCCTCTCACCGCAATAAAGACAGAGTCCCCTTTGTCCTCACCTACCACCCCACCGTCTCCATGTCCAATGCGTCATCCTCAAACACTTCTGCCGACTCCAAGCAGACCCCACCACCAAGATCATCTTCCTCTCCCCACCCCTCTCTGTCTTCTGCAGGAACCGTTCCCTCTGACTGTCCTTGGCTCACGCTACCCCCGCCACCGAACCCCCAGATCCCTCCCCCTGCAATGAGAAAAGATGTAAAACTGGTCGGTACACCACTACCCTCACCTCCAACCAGGGCCCAAAACAGCCCTTCCAGGTGAGATAGAGGTTCACCTGTCTCTCTTTCAACCGAGTTTACAGCATCAGGTGCTCCCGATGTGGTTTTCTCTACATAGGGGAGACCAAACATAACTTAAGGAATGGTTCACCGCTCATCACAGCCTGGTCCACAGGGGCTGACCTGACCTTCCAGTCACCACCTATTACAATTCTCCCAACCATTCGCTTCTGACTTGACCATCCTTGGTATCCTTTACTGCCAAAACAAACCACAGCGCCTATTGGATAAACAACACTTTATCTTCCACCTGGGCATCCTACAGCCTGGAGGACTCAATATTGAGTTCTCAAATTTCAAAAAGCCTCCCTCCCCATTCTGTGAATCCCTTCCCAGCTATTCCCCCTCCCTGCCACTGCTCCCTGCCACCAACCAGATCCATTCCTCCCACTGACCAACCAGGTCGTACCCTCTACCTACCTTAACCTATCCCCACTTCACCACCCGACCCTCGCCACCCCTTTTATCTGTAGCTCCCCCTACACCCATCCCCAGTCCTGCAGAAGGGTTACGCCCAAAACATTGACTTCTCCACTGCCCGATGCTGCCTGCCTTGCTGTGTTCTTCCAGCCTCCTGCCTGTCCATGTCAGAGCTCACAAAGCAGCAATTTTCCTGCAGAAATTTTAAAGTTGAACTTTAGAATATTTAATATTGCACAAGTGCATGAATGGATAACTCTTACATATCCCTTACTGATACCTCAGATTGAACTGAGAAAAACTCAATTGGTTATATTCCCATGGCACCATAGACCTCCATGATGTAGGGACTATTGTGATGGAAAGAAGGTGGCAGCAAGAGGGATCGAGGTGGAATGAGGGGCTGTAAGTGGTGTTTGTGGGGAGAGAAAGTTTCTAAGTGTATGGGTGGGGGGGCGGGGAGCTAAAAGGAGAAAGAACAGCTTTAAACCTAGCAACAAAAGAATACTAAACCAACTGGGCTCCAAGAAAACTTCAAATTACAAAGTTAATTAATTATTTGCAGATGAATGTGAAATGTTTAGTTTTGGACTGCTTAAGTTCCAGAGCTGCCTTACTTGGAAAAAATGTAGTGGATTCTCTTCTTATGAACACTGTCAACTGTTAAATTTAAATCTGAGATTGAAATATGAGACACAGTAAATAGGACTGTAACTGCCTGGTTAAAATGTTCCAACTTTGTGCATTGGCTGTAATCTCACAAGTTAGCAGAAGGTGTATTTAGGTGAAGGCTTTTCATATGTAGAAAAGTGAATCAGTTCTGGAAGCAGGTTTGCTCACTGAGCTGTAAGGTTCATTTTCAGATGTTTCGTCACCATAGTAGGTAACATCTTCAATGAACCTCCAGATAAATTCATCTGGATGTTCACTGATGATGTCACCTAGTATGGTGATGAAATGTCTGAAAACGAACTTTCCAGCTCAGCGAGCAAACCTACATCCAGAACCTCAACCTGAGCTACAAATCTTCTCAAAACTCGCTATTGTATCAGTTATTTTGAAAATAAACTCATATTATTTTAGGCCTGTTATCTTAGACCAATTTGAATACTGTGGCATCTAGAAAATGTATGTTTTCTTTATGTCTTGCGGCTTTAAGTTGAATGGAAAGTTGATAATGATTGAGAGTAATGAGGAATTTTTCCAATTCTGGTTCGGTGTCAGTCCAAATACCCCATATGTCAATTCAAATCCATCACTACTGCATGACAGCATTACTTAACAACTGAGATAATGACAATATAAAAAGCAGCCCCCAAAAATAAAAGGTAGCCTTTGAGCAAATCTCAAGAGGAATGCCTGAAAAATGGAAAATTGTTTTGACCTCAGATGTATAGTACTGACAATCTCACAAGAAACCAAAGCAACGGATGGAGAAACTATCATAGAACTCTGCTAATAGGGAGCCTGATATTATTCTTCCTTGAAATTTTCCTCCGTCCCTCTAACTAATCCTTGCCATCACTTGCCTGCTAATTTCTCAAAAATAGTTTGTATGATCCAAAGTTTGTAAAGGAAGATAAAGAAATTCAGATCGATCCTTAGAAAATAAGGTTACAGTAAAACATTAATCAACAGAATTTCATACATCACTAACTATGATCAGAAAGAAGACCAAGATAAAGCACGGCAATACAGAATATCATAAAATGAACAAGAACCATTTCATTTAATCTATTCCCATAAAAACTGTGGGCATGACTGGTTCTTAAAATCTTCTCTACAGCCATTAACTTGCAATTCTAGACGACACACAGAACCAGCAAGATTTCTAGCAAAGAAAAAGATTTCCCAAAAAGAAATCATTAATCCTTACAAATTGAAGCTGGAGAGAATTTTGGTTCATAACCACTCAAATGAAATTGATTTCACTGCATCGCAAGTAAATTAATCATCTTGCTTCTGCAGGTCAGCCTAACAAAACCAAATGGGAATATTTATCTTCTGAAAGATGGATAAGGCCAGTGACTGTTTATTACTAAAACCATACCTGAGATATTTTGTGAATGAAAATTGATTTTAAACATTCAAACATTACAGTTGTTCAGTTATTAAAGCTCTGGTTTCATAGTCAATCACTTGTGTTCAATCAGCCTTGCTGCACGTTAAATCAATTCGGTCTCCAACGTGTCTGCCAGGTGGAGCACTGCATCAAAAATCATGTTTTCCTTCTCAGGATGGTATTAAGAGTAGTTACAAGCGACACTTGTAATCAGACAAGCTGCCAAACCAGTGAAACAAGATAATGTAGAAAGGAAAAATAAATGGAGTCTAACCAAATTAAATTATTCAGAGTCAAAAATAATGCTTAATGTTTGTACCAAGTCTGTCCCAAAAACCCCAAAGCACCCTGGAAAATGCACTCACAGGAGCAAACTACCAGAAAAAAAGTCATGCCCGCAAGGCGAATGGAAGTAAATGAAGAAGAGCTACTCCTCTTAATCACAGGTTGGTTCTCTCTCATGCTTGTTGCTGATGGGTTCACCAGTGGGTCTCTCAGGAGAAAAGACAGGAGTGAAACAGCTTGGAATTTGAGGAGCAGTGAATCACTTGGTCAGTAACTGTCAGCAATGGGTGAGGTGGGGGAGGTGGCAGCATTAATAAAAGGGAGCTAGGGACCTGAAACTGAATGTAGGGGAAGGGAGTGCAGATCTACTGTCTGAGGCCAACACCTGGGACCAGCCTTTTTAACCAGGCTGGAAGAGGCAGGTACAGCGGAGTAGGAAGGTTGCCCACTGTATTCTGACCACAGTCATAATCAGGGTGGAGGTGAGAAAGTGGCAGTATCCATACCCACCACCCTCCTGCCTAATTAAATACCCATTGCGACCAAACTCACCATGGGATGAATGTAAAGAGTAAACTTTGATGAACAACTGGGATTCACAACCCTTTATTTGAAAAAATTTCATCTCAGTTTAAATGACTGACTTGTTATTCTGACACCATACTCCTGTGTAAGAGATTCTATAAGCAATTGAAAAAAAATTGTTGTTCTACTTGGTCAAGCTGCCTCAGAATTTTCTATTTTCAATAAGATAATTTCTCATTTTCCTATAAGCCAGAGAATATAGGCCCAATTTAGTTTTTCATCATAAGAAAACCCATTCATCCCAAGAACCAACCATTAAATTTGGAGACCTAAAATGCACAGTATACTCAAGGTGTGGTCTCACCAATGCCCTGTATGATTGTAGCAAGACTTCTTTATTCCTGATTTGGAGATGCCAGTGTTGGACTGGGGTGTACAAAGTTAAAAATCACACAACATCAGGTTATAGTCCAACAGGTTTAATTGGAAGCACACGAGCTTTCAGAGTATCGCTCCTTCATCAGGTGATTGCCTAGTGTGCTTCCAATTAAACCTGTTGGACTATAACCTGGTGTTGTGTGTTCTTTATTTTTGTACTCCAATCCACTTACAACAAAGGCCAACATGCCATTTGTCATCTCAGTTGTTTGCTGTATTTGCTAATTATCCAAATTCACAGTATGAGTCTTTTATGTTGCCCTGAACACCAACATATACAGGTTTTGCTGCTTTTAAATATTTTCTGATTTTCTGTTCTCTCACTTATTCCACTTTATCTTATACATTCACAAAACTGCCCATATTTCTTTGTGGCCTGACAAGTTATATTTCCACATAGATATGCATCATCAGCAAACTTAAATACTATACTAGATTAGAGTGGTGCTGGAAAAGCACAGCAGGTCAGGCAGCATCCAAGGAGCAGAAAAATCGACGTTTCAGGCAAAACCCCTTCATCAATAATAAGTAATTACTGTCTGGCTCTCTGTCCAAGTCGTTAATAGACACACCTCTCAGCACTGATCCTTGCAGTGTTTCTCTAGTTACAGCTTACAAACTCGAGAATGCCCTATTTATGCTTCATGTCCATTAAGCAATCCAATATCCATGTTAACATATTATCCTTGACTCCATGAGACCTTATTTTGCCTTTGAATCTTTGCACAGCATCTTACCAAAAGCCTTTTGGAGATATGGACATACACACCATTTACTCATTCCCACTTATCAACCCTAGGAGTTACATCCTCAAAAAAAAACTGACAAGTTTGACAAACAGATCTCCCTTTCACAAAACCATGTTGATTCTATCACAGTATATTATCAATTTTTAAGTGCATTGCTAAGGTATATTTGATAATAGATTGCAGTACGATCCCAATGACCGATGTCTGGCTAAATTTGTCCATTTTCTTTCTCACTTCTTTCTTAAGTAGCAGTGTTACACTTGCTAACTTCCAGTTTGCTGAGACCATTCCAGAAGAGGAAATTTGGGAAAATTGTAACTACCGCATCCACTAGCTCTGAAGCTACTTCTGACAAACCCCAAGAATGTTGGCCATCAGGTCCTGGGGAGTTGTTGGATGTTAGTCCCTTCGTTTTCTCAAGTTTTTTTTCCTGACACCTCGTCTTTATTTCCTCACTTGCTGAGGTACCTAGGTTCCTCTTTATTTCTGGCATGTTACTTAAATCTCCAACCGTGAAGTCAGACACAAAACATTTACTCAATGTCTCAGCTTTTTACTTTGCTCCTAAAGGATCAATTTTACAAACATATGATATAGAAAATGTTGTTGGCTACTTGGCCCCTCGAGCCTGCCTTGCTATTTGTTAAGATCATGGATGATTGGATCGTAGCCTCAATTCCAATTTCCTGTCTATCCCTCATATCCTTTGATTCCTTTGTCAATTTAGAATCTATTTAATACAGCCTTAAAAGTATTCAATGACATTAGTCCCATTGCTCTGCAGAGCTTGTTAGAACTTGCAACAACTCAATCTTTTCTTATATTCTTGGCTGATTTACCCTTTTTTCTTCCCTTTTCAACTAAGTTTTTGGTGGCCCTTTGCTGGTTTCTAAAACATTGCAATTCCTCAGGATTGCTTTAATTGCTTACAACTTTATAAGCCTCTCCCTTCAGTCTTTTCTAATACTACCCTGACCCTCCTCCGATGCTACAGGTCGAACCAGTCAACCTTAGCCAGTTCTCCCCTCGCCCTTGTGTGATTAGCATTGTTTAAGTTGAAGATTCTATTTTAAGAGTGGTGTATATCACTTACAAACTCAGCACTGATTTCAATTGTATTATGGTCACTTGTACCCAATAGAGCTTTTACTTCAGATTACAAATCAGCCCTGCCTCATTACACAATATTTGGTCTAAAATAACTTTATTCTTAGTTGGTTTCACAAAATACTGCTCTGTCATAAAAACATTGCACAAATTCAACTTCAAGACCTTTCTTTTCAAATTTGAATAGCCCAGGCTAAATGAGGATTAAACTGTTCAGGTTTGGTAGCTCCAACTTCTACCACTACTAAGAAGATTGAGGGCAGCAGACACATGTGATTGCCTGCTGTAATATTAGTGGAAGACCCAAAGAAAGCCTGGATAAAGGAACAGGTGACAAGGAAATGCAGAGCAGAAAAGCACCTAATGAATTAAGTGAGGAGGGTTGGAAAGAGGAACTGGACTAATAAACTCACTGACAAGTTTTCAAATTCAAGATGCACCTTTTTCTTGAGAGACTTTGCATCCAGGTAACATCCAAGATTCAAGTTGCAAGTCAAAACAATCAAAATTACATTTGCCAAGAATGTGGAGTAATTTTAGCTTAACATTCCTAGCAGGGAACTAACTAGATCGGATCAAGCACTCATTTTCAGTTTCAACAGAAAATAAACCCAATTCAAGCTACAAGATTAAGATTTGTCCTATAACTTTTGAAGGTCAAAGTTCAGGCAGTACTAGATGTGTCATTATGCTGAACAAATTACATACCATTCTGCTGCCCCCTCCTCCTCAGGGCATTCACTGAAATTTACCAAGTGATCAACGTACACATGTTGGCATGCTGAATATTTTCACACATAATAACAATTTTGTTGGATTTTTAATTTCAGTTAAAATCACAAATATGAATAATTCATGTTTCAGTGATTCCCAATAGGAAAAACAGAGTTTCTGTAATTATAAACAAATAAATTTATTGGGCTTCAATCACGCTTTAGGACACAGTTCCGCCAATTTTGTTTTAGAAATGTAAAGGTGAAATAAACAAACCAAGACATTAGAGATTGTAAAATTCATTCAGGGCATGCTTGCTTCACTGGCTGGGCCAGTGTTTATTGCTCACCCTAATTAGCCTTCAGAAGGTGGTAACAAGCTGCCTTCTTGAACTGCCGCAGTCCATGGCCATGTGTGTACACCCACATTGCTATCAGAGAGGGACTTTCAGGATTTTGACCAAGCAATGGAGAAGGAATGACAATATATTTCCAGATGCGTGGCTTGGAAGGAGAATTTGTAAGTGGTGGGTGTTCTCATGTATCTGCTGCCCTTGTCCTTGACAGGTCGTGATTTGGACGGTGCTCTGTATGGAGCTTGGGAGAGTTGGTGCAGTATAACTTGTAGTTGATGCATGCTGCTGCCACTCTGTGTTGGTGATGGGAGGAAATGAATTTTGAAGTTGTTAAATTGGGTGTCAGTCAAGTGGGTTGCTTTGTGGGGAAGAGCCTGATGTGTTGCTAAGACCAAAGTCTAAAGGCTGTGTTTACTGACACCAGCACATGTACATCATGTGTCGCTTTTGTCACATGTGCTAATATAAAAAGTTTGGGGGGGGCAATGCGTCCCAGGAGAGGGAAAAGATTGGAACTGAGAGAAATAGGGAAATTGGGAACCGAGAGGGAGATTGGGAAGCGAGGGGGGAACAGTAAAGAACTGGAGGGTGTGATGGGGTGGTAAGAGAGATCTGGGAAGAGTGTTGGGGATCAAGGTGGAAAGGGTGTCCTGGGTCTTAGTGCCCTCATTGTTGCCGTGGCCTCTTTCCTCCTCACTCCCATCCTGCATCCGGTGGCTCCCTCCTCACCAGTACACCCTCTTTCACAATCACACGCACTTCCCTGCACCCAATGTCACATATAAATTCCATGAGATGACAAACTATGTTGGAATCATGTGCATTCCTGAATGAGCACACATGAGTATTTGCCTGCAGTCATGTGTATTAGCTAACATTGCTTAGTCTAGAAACCTCATTTCAAGAGTATAAAGCTAATGAGCTAGTTCCACTTGGTTGCCTTTGCTCAACACTAACAAACACTGAAAATAAATGTGTGTGTCTGTGGAACATTTTATAGTGAAACAGAACAAAAACCAAGACAAAACTTGCAGTTCAAGTCAGTGCAAACATGTGAAAACATTGCACTCCCCATATTCTCAACCACTTACGACTGAGTAAATGCAGGAATGGTTTACTTGAATAGTAATGCTTTATTTTTAAAACCAGGTTGGAAGAAAATCATCCTTTGAACAGAAATACTCTTCAAAACATTTATTTTCTTCCAATGTAAAAATATGTTCATTGTCATCAGACACACCCGAAACATCTTCATCCTTACTGTTGATTTAACCAAAACACAGTAATTTACAATATAATCTCCTGAAATATCCTGCAGTTTCAAATACACAATCAAAACCCATGCTGATGTCTGATTAAATAAAGGTCTTATGGGAATTGACTTAGAACAAAGCAAAAATTGTTCAAATGCATTGAAACTGCAATTCCTTTTGCACTGATGCCTATCAGGATCAGTAAGACTAGCCCAAGAAGAAACCCAATATAAAACTGAATTTACTTTGCAAATAAAATTTATATTTCTGACATTCTTGGATTTACTGAAATCTTGTTCTACCTTAGCATAGGTTTGAAAATGTTCTTTTCTGAAGCATCTTATCGAACACATGTACCACCTAGAAACAGTGTAGTCTCCTGTCTACATAAAGCCATTGCTTAGCAACATTGTGGAAAACATATCTCTCTTTTAAAGTCCAACACATGGATCTGGATTTTATGACCCTTTCCTGGCATGTTTGACATGGTTGGGGCAGGGAGGGGGAAGAAGCATGCTTTAAACGACTGTGTTTGATCGGCCCTCTGCCTGTCCATTCGTTCCCACATGGGGCCATTTGCCACAGTAACATCAAAATGAAGAACCATCTCACAGAATATAACATCAGCTCTCTCTTCACTTCACAATTCTCAAGCTTGGAAACTTTGTGACAAATTGAACTACATCATTAAAACAAATTAAAAGAACTTCAAGTGCTATACCACCCACTCTAGGAAAAGGGCTGATTGCAATGTAAAAGAGATTGCAATCGGGCGAATAATCAGCTCAGCCGCAACCTGCATCAGAACTTCAAGATCGAAGCTGATCATTCTTTCACTTCACAGCTTTAATATTTTACCCAATTCTACCTCCCCTCACCCTTAACTTGTTCTTATTCCTTGAATGACAATCAGTGTGTGCATATTTTATGGGACTTAGAGCAGGTTTTATCTTGCTTACAATGTTTACACTTTGTACTGAGTGATTTGACAACAAAACAAACTCCTTAACTTTAATGAACTCAGTAGATTGGTCTTACTTGATTCTAGCTTTACACTTGGTTACATATATAGTGAATTGTAAACAAATGTAATATTTAAAAAATTCAAACCCTGTTATACTGGCTTCGAGGGCAAAAAGACTGTAATTTATTTACCTCATTGAACTTTACATCATTACATCACGTTCACATATCCAGGATCAAGTGATTCCAAAGAGGACAAATAAGCAAACAGCTGCCTGTGAAGATCCACATCCTCAACAATGAAAGCTACAGTGTTACAATGTGGCCTATTTCAGTCCATAGATTGGTCCATAAATTGAATACATTCAGAAAGGTTAAGTTGCACACCACACGTAATCTCCGAGAAAGAACAAATCTGCTAGCAAGAATTCAAATCTGCAAATTATTAAATTGTCAGTTGTCTAATGTCCAAACACGTGACCAAAGAAGATGATAAAACAAAGCAACCAGAGCCTCGGGAGTCTAATGGCTTCAAAGAAGAGACATTCAACAAGGAAAAGCTGCTATATTAAAGAGAAAAAATGCTTCCTGAAGCTTCAATTTTGTAAACCACAGTGGAGTAATCTGAGTTGCTTTGTGATTGATCAATAAATGAGGCTGGCTGACCAATACTATTAGAAGGTAAACTATGTTTGAGAAGCACAAATAATTAGCTTCAATATCAGCCGGAATGGCGGGTAGTCTCAGGTGGGCAAGCAGGATTCCATAGTATTAAATGATATTTACAGCACTGAAATAGGTCAATGGACAGTGCATACTCATGTCTCATGCCAATAAGCTCTGTTTTTTTTCAGTCAGTTAACAGAAAGCAGTGCTTCATGCGCAGCCACAGGGTAATAAAGCCTCACCTTTTGCCAACTTGCGTCTAAACTCACTTGAATTGGACAAGTATGGCAATATAATTTACACTTTATGTCAGGCAAGCAGAACTCAATTTGAACAGGTTCCTCAGTCACTTGATTTAGAGACTCTTAACAGTGTTTGTATGTGTTAAGTCCCTAAAACCTGAAAAAATATTGTTTTTTTCAAGATCTTTATTTCTCCACATTAAATTTCTGATTATTATATACCTAATACTTTTCCACTGGACAACGGTTATTAGACCCAAAAGGGACTTGCCAAAAGCTTCTAAAAAGAGCAAATAAATAATTTTGCAAAGAACCAACTTACTGATGTGAAGTTTGTTTTTGTCTGGCTCTGGTTTTGGTTTTGTGCTTCTTGCTCTTGAAACTGTAAACCTGCAAGGTGCTTTTCTAGGGCTTCCCAATCCATGGTTGGAAGCTGTGCTTCTTCTGAAACAAAAGTCCCCGAGGTCTCCAACCGTTTTGTGGCCGTGCTGCCACCCGTTATTTGCAATGCCTTCTGCAGCTTTGGAAGAGTCTTATTTTCTTTTCCACCTCGCTTAGTTGGAGCTATATTGCCATTTTGTTTCATTTCACCTGTAGTGACAATCGAAGGTACTGGTGGGATGACTTTAACTTCTTGAATCTCCTGTGCTAAACTCCTGCTAGATGCTTTAACAAAGCCATTGTTCTCAGAGTAGTCACCATATTCACTTTCCCACTCTTCTATCACCTTCTTTTTATATTCCTGATAATCTTCATCTTCTTCATAGTCCCCCAATGTGGCAAGTTCCAGACTCGGTGAGGATTTGTACTCAGAGCATGGTGTCACTTTGTTGGAGCTTGATTCGGAACTCGCTCGACTACAAGGGTCACTTCCCAAATCCATACCATCTTCCCTGTAATCCTGAGGAGGAAATACAGTAGAATTCAATGAAATGTTTTTTTGGTTACCTTTGCATAATAAAATATTTTACAGAGTTAGTTCCCAATTTATTTCTTAAAATTACTAAATTTTTGAGTGTTGGCAGACTTCCTAAATACATGACACAGAACAGAGGTAATTATGATTCTTCCTGGCAAATGGGAGGTTGTGTTTCAATATACATGGGGTAAATTTCCATGGAAGCAAACATTTCTGTTGATTTTTCAATGTTTCCACAGCTTTGGCACTGCAGTTTCAGTGAGCTAGAGAGTTTCTCCCTTTATAAATCACAGACAGTGTAGATACCAATTGCAGGAATAATGTATGTTGTTTAAAACTACCTCAAAGTTTGCATATGAAACATACTTGCTATATTTCAAACCAGAACATGGAAGTTTATTTTTAAAATTTAACAACGGTTACTTCAATATTATTCATTCATGTCAGCTTTAGAAATATTTTATGCGACAGCTGAATTTAAGGGATCTATTTTCTTGAAAATATTTACATTTCATTTGTTCATTAGTACTTTATCCAAAATATCAAACTTAAACAAACAATATCAATTTATTTTGCAGGTATTTGCTGATTCCAGTATTTGTAACATAATAAAGAATTTGTTTATTTGGATGAATATTTGCATCTTTGTCTTTAACTTGCATACTTTATTCAAGTAACTTGCATAGAGTGCTGTGAGAAAAAGATCACAACCTTTTGGTCTTATTCACTCCTGTCAAGCAACACAATAAAAGTTTGTCTTGACTGTATTTGTATTTAGAGAATTCACCACTGCCAAGAAACCGAAGCATAACACAGAACAATAAGGTTGTCTTAAGCCCAGACTGAGTCCTTTCTGGTATGAATATTGATTAAATAGAATAACTGATTCAAAGACATACTTGTTTCTAAGAGGGAAAATAACAACCAATTATCACAGAATTTAATTACCTGTGTGGAATTGAAACTCCAAATGTCCCACTAGTTTTATGCACTTAATTTGTGAATCCAATATCGTGAATCAAGTGCAACATTAACCAAGATCATCAAATTCATTCTAAATGGTTTTTATCATTTGGGACCTTGCAAATCAATGACCTCAACCACTGAGAAGGTCAAAAGAAGCAGAAACATCGAAACAAGGCCCTAGGTTCCTTTAAAAGTCATATCCCATTCTGTCATGGCCACTGTCAAAATCTGGAATTCCTGGCCTACCAGTGCTGAGGTAGTACATTCAGTCCTAGGACTCACCACCATCTCTAAATTTAGGCATGGACAATGAAAGTTGACCCTCTTGGTAACATCTATACCTCATTCAAGTCTTATTTTTTAAAAGTTCATTAACCTACACCCACTGAATGAAATCTACTCTTGGGATCCTAGAAATAGGAAACCAGAATTATTAATTATGTCAAAGCAATGCAGTAAATTAACTACTGGCTTTTGAGTTTTGTGACCTGGATTCAAATTTAGTCTGGTCGAACAGGATGAAAGTTTCTTCCACCTGCTGACCACAAAGGCAATCTCTCCAGGCTCCAATAGCAATTGCAGTGATTCTGAACTCACCATTCTAACCAGAAACCAAAGAACAGGTGATCTGAAAAATGAAAATTTAGAAATTGAGGATTTTTTAATTTCAAAAATATACTTTATTCATAAAAATATATTTATATACACTGATAGTCAATAAAGCAGTTTAGCTCCATACAGTATTATATGAAGAAACAAACAAACACAGGAGTTTGACTCGATCCAACAAACAAATCAAAGCCATTTCTTACTTGTACAAGATTATATTTACATATATTTGAGGAACCTGAGGGTCTGATAATTGAACAGACCCCCATTAACTTCAGCAGTAAGACCTCAGACAGTGGTCTTTCCCCACTGTGCCTTGGTGGCAGCTGCCCCAGGCTTTCGTGTGTTCCTCAGCACACAGTCCTGGACCTTGGAATGTACCAGTCTGCAACACTCAGTTGAGGTTAACTCCTTGCTCTGGAAGATCAACAAGTTTCAGGCAGACCAAAGAGCATCTTTCACCAAATTGATGATCCTCCAGGCACAGCCAATGTTTGTCTCAGTGTGTGTCCAGGGGAACCATCGAGCTCAGAGTTCTGCATCATGGAGTTGTTTGAGATGAACCTCTCCAAAAACCATTGCATCTTCCTTCAGACTTCCTTTACAAAGGCATATTTCAGAAGGATATGTGTAACAGTCTCAACCGCTTCGAGGGCAATGTACTGTGGCGCAGATTGTCCAGACATTCATAAAGGATCTCACAGGTAGTGCCCTTCTCCCCACTACCCAAGCTTGGTGCTTGTTGTAAAATTCTGGTGATGACATATTCTGCCAAATGACTTTGACAGTCTGCACAGGGAACCACGCAACAGGATCCACCCTTTCCTTTACCCACAGGGTCTTGAGGGTGCTGCATGCTGAGCACTTCCTGATGGACTTGTGCTCAAAAGTCTTTTGTCTTTGCAAATTTTCCCATGAAGGACAGGTCACATCAAGCTGTCTAACTACTTGTAGTGTTCCACAGCAACGAGGCCAGGCATCAGAGGCAGGTAGAACCTCATTATGTAGTGACACTATGCACAGTTTAACACAGCCACACACAAAGGTGGTGTTGGGTACATTCTTCATCCCTGCTTATCCAGAACTTTGTACATAGTGTCCCTGTGAACACAGTCCATCTCTGACCTCCAGATCAAGTGGAAGACAGCTCAGGTGACTCCAACAATGCAGGTTCTGGGAACAGGCCAGACCTGCACCACATACAACAGAAAGAGCACCTCAGACCTGATAACCATGGTTTTACCCTCAATGGAGAGGCAGCGGTGATCCCAGAAGCCCAGTTTCTGCCTCACCTCAGCAATGCACTGCTCCCAAGTTTTTGCACATGCCGTGGCCCCTCTGAACCATATTCCCAGCACTTTCAGGTAGTCTGTCCTGACTGTGAAGGGAATGAAGGATCAGTTGATCTGGTTCCCAAAGAACATGGCCTTGCTCTTGCCTCCTTTGACCTTTGCTCCCAAGGCCAGTTTGAACTGGTAGCAGATGCTCATGAGTCGATGCATTGACAGTGGATGTGAGCAGAAAACAGTGACATCATCCATGTGCAGGGAAGCTTTGATCTGCAGGACTCTGCTGGCTGGGAAAAGTTTCCCCTCTCAGACTCTCATCCTTCCTGATGAAGTCAGTAAAAGGCTCTGTACAACACACAAACACAGCAGGAGAGAGTGGGCAGCCCTGCCAGACTCCAATCCTGATTTGGAAACTTTCTGATTGCCATCCACTACCAATATTGGTGTACAGCAGTCAGATTCAATTGGGGATTGCCTCCCAAGCCCATTTTGGATAGCACGTCCTACATGTAGGTGTGGGATATCCTGTTGAATGCCTTCTCCTGGTCCAAACTGATAATGCAGGCATCCACCCCACTGTTCTGAATGTAGGCGATCATATCACTGAGGGGCCTGAGGGTCTCAGAGCTCATCCTGTTCAGTACATTGGTTGGGGTGAATCACTGACACCAAAATAGACGTGACCTGGTTGGCAGTGACCTTTGACAGGATTTTGTGTTCTGCATTCAGCAGTGAAATTGATCACAGTTTCTAATTTCGTCCTTCTTCCCTTTCGCTTGCAGGTGAGAATGGATTCACACATGGTGCTTACCAGAAGAATACCATTGTACACCTCCAGCAGGTCCTGGCCAATCAAGTCCCACAGACCTGAATACACCTCGGCCAGTAGGCCATCACTCCTTGGAGTTTTATTCTTTTCTAAAGACTCGAGGGCCTTGGTCAGCTCATCCAGCAATAATGGCTGGTGCAGGCTATCCCGTGTGCTAACACCTCTACGACAGATGACAGGAATGACTAAGAGGCTGCACTATCTGTGGACTTTGTGTCATACAGTTTGGCATAAAAGGATTCGCTGATCCTTAGGATGTCAGTCTGAGATGATATTACTGAACCATCTTCTTCCTTCAGGCTGCTGAGCACAGAGATCTCCCTGTGCACCTTCTGGAAGGAGAAACATGAGCACATCTCATTCTGCTCCACGATGCAAACCATGGACTGGAAGGTTAACTTGGAGGTCTCCGAGGCAATGAGTAAGGCTTGCTGATTCCTCACCTCCTGGAGGGCCTCCATGATATCAAACCCCATTGCTTGTAGTAGGAGTAGGTTCTGCATGCTTTTCTGGAGTTTGGAGTATTTGCCTATCTCTCTTTAGACTTCTGAACACCTTTGAAGATAAAGAACCTCTTGATGTTTCTCTTGACTGTTTCCTGCTAGCCTGCTGGAGACTCACAAATGGGCTTCATGATTCTCCAAGCTATGTAGTCCCTTTGAGCTACAAAATGTTTTCTGGGTCAGCAATTTCACATCCAGCTTCTACATTCCTTTGCCAGCCCGCTAGTCGTCCTGTGGGTGACAGTTGGCCTGCAGGAGGCAGTGGTCAGAGAAGAACACCGGTTTGACGTCAGTAGATCGCACCGAGAACACATGGAACACAAACAGTAAATCTATCCTTGAGCGGATAGACCCACCTGGCCACAACTAGGTGTATCTACGCTGCGCACTGTCTACAGATGTCATACAGCTTTGTGATCCTCATTGTTTTCATCAGGTATCTTGAGGATGCCAGCCTAAAATGTCATGGATCCTAGCAAGTCAAGGCAGTTTCTGACTGCTGTAGTTTCATCCACTTCACAGCACAATTTCAATGCACTTGTTAAATCTGTTTAAAAAAGAGTCCGTGTGTCCCTTGAATTCACCATAATTTACTTAGATGTTTTCAGAGTTCAGGCATTACTGACTACACTATCAAACCATGGAGAAAGTGAGGACTGCAGATGCTGGAGTACCAGAGTGGAAAAATGTGGTGCTAGAAAAACACAGCAGGCCAGACAGCATGCGAGGAGCAGGAGAATCGAAGTTTCGGGCATAAGCCCTTCTTCAGGAATGAGGCTGGTGTGCCAAGCGGGCTGAGATAAAAGGTAGGGGGGAGGGAATTTGGGGGAGGGGCGCTGGGAATACGATAGGTGGGAGGAGGTGAGGGTGAGGGTGATAGGCCGGAGAGGGGGTGGGGGCGGAGAGGTCGGGAAGAAGATTGCAGGGCAAGAGGGCAGTGCTGAATCCGAGGGTTTGGACTGAGATAAGGTGGGGGGAGGGGAAATGAGGAAGCTGGAGAAATCTACATTCGTCCCTTGTGGTTGGAGGGTTCCTAGGCGGAAGATGAGGTGGTCTTCCTCCAGGCTTCGTGTAGCTAGGGTCTGGCGATGGAGGAGGCCAAGGACCTGCATGTCATTGACGGAGTTGGAGTGGGAGTTAAGATGTTCAGCTACGGGGTGGTTGGGTTGGTTGGTGCGGGTGTCCCAGAGGTGTTCCCTGAAACGTTCCACAAGTAGGCGGCCTGTCTCCCCAATGTATAGGAGACCATATCGGGTGCAGCGGATACCGTAAATGATGTGTGTGAAGGTGCAGGTGAATTTGCGACAGATATAGAAGCATCCATTGGGGCCTTGGAGCGCCTCATCATCCGCCTAGGAACCCTCCAACCACACAGGATGAATGTAGATTTCTCCAGCTTCCTCATTTCCCCTCCCCCCACCTTATCTCTGTCCCAACCCTCGGTTTCAGCACCGCCCTCTTGACCTGCAATCTTCTTCCCGACCTCTCCGCCCTCACCCCCTCTCTAGCCTATCATCCTCACCTCCTTCCACCTATCGTATTCCCAGCACTCCTCCCCCAAATTCCCTCCCCACTACCTTTTATCTCAGCCCGCTTGGCACACCAGCCTCACTCCTGAAGAAGGGCTTATGCTCGAAACTTCGATTCTCCTGCTCCTCGGATGCTGCCTGGCCTGCTGTGTTTTTCCAGCACCACATTTTTCAACACTATCAAACCATCTAAAGTTTAACAGCTGGTTATGAAGTTCCATGCAAATCTAACTTCCAAAGCAGGGAAATCTGAATTACAGCCAATGCTGTAAGCAAGCTATGATCTTGAACTTACACTGTAACTTTCAGTCTCAGAGTTATAACCATGGCTTATATCCAGCCCTAAGCGAAGTGTACAAATGATTCACCAATGAGTTACAACTTTCTTTGAGTCTACACACCCATATTGACATTTCTACAAGCTAATAGTCTTAAAATTAAGAGGATTAGTTGGTACCTGAATTAATATGCCCCGCAAAATTCAAATGAGGTACACTGTATGGGTGTTTATAATTTTGGTTTCTGTCACCACAAAGTGTTTTATCCTCCATTGATACATTTCTAGGTCAATTTCCAGTACATACAGTATGATTAAAATGATCAACCTGCGACAGGAATTGCAGCAGTTAAAGCACCTTAAGTATGCATAAACAATGACACAAAATAGCAACTGTAGAATTTAGTGAAGAGAGTTGAAATTTATTACTGGTTAACTGCTCAGACTGTGCCACAGAAACAAAACCTAAGAATGTTTATTGGTTATGTTACTCTCAACTTTGTATCCTTAATTGTTTGCTGGACTCAAGCCGGGATATGTTTAACACACCCAGAAGCACGAGTTGGAAATCACTGAACACTCACTTGATAGGTTTTTAAAAATTTTATGATGGACCTTTAATTGGGCCAAACAGTTCCCATCTATGACTGGAACTGCTGTATTCAGCCAATCAGTACAATATGATGTCAAACATTGACAGGGAAATGATTTGTTTGGCTGTCCCACTGGTAGTAATACATACTTGTATCTAAGACATGCTTGTATAATTTATTTCTGCACACTATAAACAAGCACATGATCCAGTGGCAGGAAACACATCAAAAAAAAGGAGGACAGGTCTTTTCTGTGTCTCAGTCATTTGCATACATTGTTCTTGAAAAACAGAAGAGCACTCCTGGGGTTATTTTCTTCCCACATCACCTCTTTGTTTCCTTCTCTATACACATGGATACCGGGTCAAATAAAACATGGAACATTTCTGCTTGAATGTTTAATAGCTGATAATTACATATCACATTCTACAAATTCCAGTTAACCAGACAATAATTTAATTTTCATTGCCAGGCACAATTCATAATAGATGCATAATCAAAAATCTGTTAACAAGAATTAAGCCATCTTTTTGATGAGGATAAATGCAAATAGCTTCCATAGTGCATTCTGGAAAAATGAGAAACAGATTTGCCCATGTTGAAACATGTTTTTTATAGCATTCACACTGTGGATCTTGTTTAAGCTATTCTACACGGGCAGGTGCTGTTTTTTGAAAATAAACACACAAAATCTTGGGCCTTCAGGCCCTAAACTGATGCTTCTGGAGTACTTGTGAACCATTTACCAGCGACAATACCAAGGCAGCTTAAAGGGAGATGTACACTGTAAATGCGGGTTTAGTTGGGGGTTCTGGTCCGAGTGAACATTTCTAGTTTCAGCCCTTCTTTGCCCTTTGCTAATAGCGTGTTACAGAATGCGCATTGGCGGCAAAAGGCCAGAACTCCTGACAAAAAAACAAACCAAAGAAACACAACAATATAAACTCCAGGAAGTTAGAGGGGCTAACCGATTCCCTTTCCTATGATATTAAACTGCCTATCTTACATCCTTCAAGTTTAATGAAAGGAAAAGGAAATGGTTAAAACATCTGAAAGACAGTACTCGGGGGTTAGCTGAGAGATCAGCTCCTCAGTCCCTGACTCCGGCTACTTGGCTGCTCAGGAAAATCACAGAACTGCGGCTCCAGCTCCTGGAAGCTGTCAAACAAAGGGGAACTTCGCAGGAAAAGGAACGGAATGAGAAAAAAAAAACTGACTATGAAGCAGTGCTGTACTTACAACGGGAATGATTCAGGCTCGGCATGGAGGCAGCTAGCGGGATTAAAAAGAAAGAGGGAGCGGACTCCTTGCTTTCATCTCACCGCCACCATCCTCTTAAAAGGGAAATGTGCTGGGACGCTCCCTGCTGAATCTATTCACACGCCTTTTTAATTTGTTTGAAACATGGCATTTAGCAGAGAGCGACAGTTTTATCGTGAAAGTTTAACTAAGTACAAACTGTGAGGTCTTGTTTCCCACCTAAATCCATTGCAATCAAAGCTCAAAAAAGGTAAGGGTTAATGAGTGAAATGAACTCGTCCTGCTGGTACAAGGGCGACAAGTGGTTTTTTTTGCCGTACATTTTAATGTTTCCCCTTTAAAGTAAGATTTTGACGTCAGCCAACAAGTATGTGGATTCGAGAATCAGTTCAGACAGGATGGGGTTGGGTGCACCGGGCACAAAGCGGTTCCCTGTCCAGCAGCTGGAGCTGGAATGACGGCAGAGCTCAAATCCCCCTCGCCCTGCGTTCAAGGCGAGCGGGAGACTGAACACACAATCTGTGCTCACACTTTCAGCTTGGAGCTGGGCAGCATTCTCGCCAAAGTTCCAACGGTGCCTTTAAGCCTCAGCGACAGTTGCAAATTGTGATTCCAATCTTTACGCGTTCCACCATACCCCCCAAAGCAAAGTGCGTTTCTCAATTTAAAACAAAAATCAAAAATTGCTGGAACATGATTGTACAAGCTGACCCGTCAATTTCTCCAACGTTAAACTATGCCGGGGGAAAAAAGCACAGAACTTGCGGAGATTCTCACCACTGCAACCAAACACAACTGAACAGGACCAAACATAACGTAACGCCACTATTACAACCTGCATCCTCTTAAATGACAGTACTTACAGTCATTTTCTGGTGCAAAATTTCCCATCAAGTCATTGTCCAGTGCAGATCATGATTTTCTTTGCAGGGCCCCCATAAAAAATCTCCTATTGCTCTCCCATGCCTCTGTAACCCATCCTTCCAGGACTATAGTTTAAAAGGAGATTTTGCCCGGAACGCTCTACTTAAATATGCTGGCAGCTTGAGGTAGCCACGACCGAGATAGCTCCGGTGGTAAATGTCAGAGAGATCGCCTCTGAATTGGCGACGTGCTGAGATAGCACGGAATCAGTCGCAACCTTCCAAAATGAATTCTGAAGCTTTCCCACTCTTTCTGTGCCCGGCCTTTTTTACACGCATCGACCTTCTATGAAAACGTCTGTCTCATCTGAATAATTCATGGGAGTTGTTTTGAGTGCTTTTCGTTTCCGCGCGTGTTTTAAATCATTCATCACAGGCTCATGTTGGTCCTTCGATTTAATTTTTATGAGCATTATCCGTCATGCGAAGAATCATCCACAGCGAACCTGCCACAGACAGTATGGTCAGGGTCAAACCAGCGGAACACCGAGCGCACCTGGACTGCTGAGGGGCAAGTTGGAGAAATAGCGAAGATATCCCGAGAGGCTCTCAGAGCCTGTTACCCGCAGTGACTGGCAATGCTGCGCCCCTTGGAGAGAAACTGAATGAATTCCAGTTTTTAAAGTGCCATTTCATTCCGGTCCAAAGTCCGACAGTGTGACAAGAACAAAATCGGAGGATTTCTTGTTTTATTTCCGCCCTTTTTGAGTTTGTGTTGATTGAACTCGGTAGCGCTGCAGTGTCCCCTGGCACGGCTGTTGTCGGGAGCGCGCTGCACTATCAGCCTTGCTGGCTGCAGCAGGGAGCGCTCTGTAATGTCCCCTGGCACAGCTGCTGTCGGGAGCGCGCTGCACTATCAGCCTTGCTGGCTGCAGCAGGGAGCGCTCTGTAATGTCCCCTGGCACAGCTGCTGTCGGGAGCGCGCTGCACTATCACCCTTGCTGGCTGCAGTAAGGGGCACCCTGCAGAGTCCGCTGGCACGGCTGCTGTCGGGAGCGCGTGGAAGCATCCCTTTTGATGGCTCCTGTCGGGAGCGCGCGGGTGCCCCTTTCCTGGCTGCAGTCGAGAGCGCGCTGCAGTGTCCCACTTGCTGGCTGCAGACGGGAGCGCGCTAGGGTAATTTGGCCTGGCTATAGTCGGGAACGCGCTGGAGGTCTCTGGCCCTATTCCTGTCGGCAGCGCGCGGCAACGTCCCAAACACAGCTGTCGGGGATGCGCTGCTGTATCCCACTTGCTAGATGCAGTCTGGAGCGCGCTTTAGTGGCTCCTGGCACGGCTCCTGTCAAGGAGCGCGCTGCAGTTTCCCCCGTTAGCTGCAATCGGGAGCGCGCTGCAGTGTCCCCCGCTAGCTGCAATCGGGAGCGCGCTGCAGTGTCCTTTGGCCTGGTTCCTGACGAGACCGTGCGGCAATGTCCCCTGCTCCGATAGCAATCGGGAGCGCGCGTCGGTGGACACTGCTCCGTCTGCAGTGGGGACCGCGCGACAGCGGACCCTGCTCCAGTTGCAGTCGGGAGCGCGCAGCAGTGGACTCTGCTCCGGCAGCGGTCGTGGGCGCACGGCAACGTCCCCATGCCCGGCAATCGGGAGCGCGCGGCAAGGTCTTCTGGCTCGGCAGCCGTCGGGAGCGCGCGGCAGTGGATCTTGCACCGACAGCAGTCGGGAGCGCGCGGCAGTAGGCCCTGGCCCGGCAGCAGTGGGGAGCGCGCGGCAGTAGCCGGGAGCGCGCTGCAGTAGCCCCTGGCCTGGCAGCAGTCGGGAGCGCGCGGCAGTAGCCCCTGGCCCGGCAGCAGTGGGGAGCGCGCGGCAGTAGCCGGGAGCGCGCTGCAGTAGCCCCTGGCCTGGCAGCAGTCGGGAGCGCGCGGCAGTAGCCCCTGGCCCGGCAGCAGTCGGGAGCGCGCTGCAGTAGCCCCTGGCCCAGCAGCAGTCGGGAGCGCGCGGTAGTGGCCCTCAATGAACTGACTGGAAACAAAAGGCGAGCCCCAGCCAGCCCCGCCCCCGTCAGCAAGAATTACACCGTTTCCATGACAACGATATCCCAAGACTGCGACTCTATTTTGCATCATCTTCAATTTCTGCCGCCCCCCTCGGGTCCTTTTTAGTTTGTTCTTTCGTGAAGGTGACGCGGTTTAATTCAAAACCAGTTGAGAATTAGCATGGCCAAGGAGGCTGGTGTGCCCTGAAAATCCACCTGTCTGGCTTGGAACGTGATACTCCTAAAAAAAATCCTCTTCAATATTTTCCGAACAGGCCAATAAAAATCGTTGAGTGATAATCAGGTCAGATCATACCCGTTAATCTCTTCTTATCGTTCCGAACCATTAACGATCACAATGAATCCCGTCCCCCAAACCTGTCACCCGCTGGTCTGGAAATTACACAAGTATTTCAGAAGTTAGAACAGGGACCTAGATGGTTAGTATTTCATACAATTTTAGACAATATATTGATACAATTGTAAAAGTTGTGGATACAATAGTTATCTCAGTCTGAGTGGGAGAATTTAGTACCGTTTTAAATAAATCTGTATCAATGTTGCTAATAAGTAACTGGTTTCATCCAGACTGGAGGACTTCATCCGCATGATGGAATTAGTCAGATGCTGCCTGCAAGGTTGTTTTGAAAAATAACAAACTGGATACTTTTTATTATAGCTTAAACTAAAATAATTCCTAAAAACCTGTTTACATGAAAACAATACACTGGAGCTGATAAACCAGGTGTGTATTTCTGACAGATAGCCTTACCCCTGGTTGCACACATCAGCAAATAATATACCCGCAATATCCTAAGATCCGCATCAGGCAGGACACTTTCTTTACGTTATGCCCATCAATTTGGGGCCAAGCTGACAGAAGTTACAATTGAAAGGTGAAAAAAGGAGATAGGACTAACAAACACATAATAAATAACTGAAAAATAGTATTGGGACAATTGAAAAATAGTAATGGTCTAATTCCTCAGAGGAAAACAAAAACATTGGGCTGGATATTCTGAGAGTGGCAGTCTCAATGGATTGCCATCGTGGCCGTTTATTTTAAAGTAAGAAGGAAATTCCACATTTCTGAGTTGGGCTTCCAACCAGGGCTTGGTCAGCAATGCAAAGCCATACATCCATTCTGATACGTATTGCTGAGGGAGAATGAACCACAACCCCTTTCACAACGGCCAGCTGTCCTATTCTGAAATGTAAAAATTCTGCTGCTGTCACACCGCAAGTACATAAGTTCAGGTGGCACAGTGGCTCAGTGGTTAGCACTGCTGCCTCACAGCACCAGGTTCCCAGGTTTGATTCCAGCCTCGGGTGACTAACAGTGTGGAGTTTGCACATTCTCCCCATGTCTGCGTGGGTTTCTTCCAGGTGCTCCGGTTTCCTCCCACAGTCCAAAGATGTGCAGTTCAGGTGAATTGGCCATGCTAACTTACCTGTAGTGTTAGGTGCATTAGTCAGAGGGAAATGGGTCTGGGTAGGTTACTCTTCAGAAGGTCAGTGTGGAGTTGTTGGGCCAAAGGGTCTGTTTCCACACTTTAGGGAATCTAACCTAAAAAAAAGTTACATGTGATGTTAGGATGATGCAAGGATAAGATGCTAGATAGGTAGGGATAGGGAATCAGCTGGGCCTGGTGGCAGAATGCCAGTAAGGTGAAATGTTGGCTTGGTAGGGATAGACTGCAAGGGTAGAATATCAGATGGGTAAAAGCTAAGGTGCTGGGTGGAAAGACTATTAGGGTGCTAAATGAATAAGTTGCCCACGTGAAGGGTGCCAGCTGGAATAGGATAGAGTGCCAGGAGTGGGATATCAGATGCATAGGGTTATGTTAGCATTTAAGCAGGTTACCACCTGGGTAAGATACCAGCTAGATAGGAGGTAAGGTGTAAGGTGGGAAGGATGCCAGAGGGGAAGGATGCCAGATGGGAAGGAAATAGGATACAAGGTAGTGGGGGAGGGGTGGTGGCAGGTGATGCTTAGGGTAGGTCAGAGTGGGTTGGAGATATCACATCTGAGAGGGGGTGAGGAGGATAGGGTGGAGAATAGGAGGGTTAGAAGTTGGGTCTATTCTGAGGTGAGGGAGGTTGTGTTGGGTCCAGCAATTGGGGAAGTGGAAATGGGTTTGATCCATTCTGATAGAAGGTAGGCTAGGCCTGGTGGATGGGCAGGGGGTGAATTGGAACAGGTCAGATCCTATAGCAGAGATTTTAGTTTGGATCTGGTGGCAGTGGGTGAGGTGGGTAGTTGGGTCTGGTCTGGTTCAGTGGTATGTACTGGGGTTCACATTGGGGATGGGGCTGGGTTGGGTTTAGTTCAAGGGGAAGACTGGTCAGGTGCAGATCAATGGCTCAGGAAAGCATGTCAGGCAATGAGGAGAAATGTGTCAAGTTCCAGGTGAAGTATGTGGCCAGGAGAGCTTAATGTCCAGGGTATTGAGAGGGTAGTAGTTCGGTGAGGTGTAGTTGGGGCTGTGAGTGAGGTAAGTATGCAGTCAGTTGAATCGTTCCTCACGAGTTAAGATCATGGACCAGATTTTCTGACAAGGGGCAGCCTCTCTCAGATTTCTACCCTGGTCCTTTTTCTCTGAAAGACAGGACTCTGCAGTTCTGCAAGGAAATTCTGATCAGGGAACCTTTAGAATTATTATAATTATTCTGACCGTTCTTTTGTAGTACACAGGTTTAAGAAGAAAGAAACTACACTGTTTTTTACAGAAGTCAGCTGCCATATTCTCAGATTTAAAAGGTCCACATAGACACTTTGACATCTGCTCTAGTACACAAAATAAGTCTGATGTAAGAGTGCCAGGTAAATAGAGTGGCAGCTGGATAAATACCAGGTAAGTAGATTGCCAACTGGGTAGATATCAGGTGCCAAGGGCAGGATGCCAAATGAGGTCTTAAAGTGCCAGTTTGGGGGGGGGGGGGTCATTTGGGGTAGGAGGTAAGGTTCCACAGGTAGAATGCCAAATGTGTATGCAAGAGTGTGCCATGTAAATAGAGGTCAGTGTACAAGCTACGTAGGATGCCAGGAGGGAAGGGAGTAGGGTGGCAGGTGATTAGGGTGGACCTTGTCAATGCCAAGGCTCAGGTACAAAGAGTGAAGGGATGAGATATTGTGGGGGGGGGGGGGGAGGGGCGCGGTTGGATTAGTTCCGACACCAGGTGGGGACCATTCAGTTCTGGAAGGGGTACGGGAAAATGTCAGGATGGGTCATGACTTCAGGGAGGTGTAGAGTAAGGTCAGTTCAAGTGAGGAGAAGGGATGTGATTGGGTTGGGTCCAGAAAGGGAAAGGTGCAGGTCAGGTCTGGACTGGCGCAGAGAGGGGTTGGGAAGTTTGGGTCCAATGGGGCATGTGGACTGTTTTGGGTTGGGTCTGGTGGGGATCTGTGAGTGGTCTTGGATCCCATCCAGTCTAGTTTAGCAGGTCAGGGTATGAGGATGTAAGTGGTCTGGTAAAGATTTACTTGGACATGTGTTAGCTAATTATCAGATTAGTGTATTGGTTACTTAGGGGTGTTAAAATATGTTGAATTGAATTAAATTGAATTTATTGTCACATGTACCGAGACACAGTGAAAAGATTTGTCTTGCAAGCAATGCAGGCAGATCACAGAATTAAGTAGCATAGCTAAGTAAATAATAGGTAAACAGCGGCAAAAACAAAAACACAGGTACAGGCAAATGTTATGAGTTTGTGAGTCCATTCAGTATTCTAACAACTGTAGGGTAGAAACTGTTTCAAAACTGGCCGGTGCATATATTCAGGCTTCTGTACCTTCTCCCCGATGATAAAGGTTATAGAAAAACATTGCCAGGGTGGGATGGATCTTTGAGAATGCTGGCGGCATTTCATCGACAGCAAGCCTTTTAGATGGATTCTGTTGATGGGAGGTTGGCATTTGTGATTGTCTGAGCCAAGTTCACCACTCTCTGTAACCATCTCCGATCTTGAATGGTACAGTTGCCATACCAGGTAGTGATACATCCAGACAGAATGATCTCAATGGCGCACATATAAAAGTTGGCAAGGGTATTTGCCAACATGCCAAATTTCCTCACCTGCCTGAGGAAGAAGAGATGTTGTTGGGCCTTTGTAGCCAGTGCATCCACATGAACAGTCCAAGAAAGCTTGTTACGGATGACCACTCCCAGGAGCTTGACACTCTCCACTTGTTCCACCTCTGTGCTGTTAATGGGTAGGGGGACATGAGTAACATTATGCCGAAAGTCAATAATGAGTTCCGTGGTTTTGCCAGCATTGAGAGCTAGGTTGTTCTCAGTGCACCATTTTTCCAGGTCTTCCATCTCCCATCTGTAATCTGTTTCACCACCATCTGAGATTCGACCGACTATGGTGGTGGCATCAGCGACCTTGTAAATGACATTAGTCTGGTGTTTGACTACACAGTCATGGGTATACAGTGAGTACTGTAGGGGGCTGAGTACGCACTTCTTGGGGGCTCCAGTGTTGAGTGTTAGTGAGGATGAAATATTGTCCCTAATCTTCACTGACTGTGGTTTGTGGGTCAGGAAACGGAAGATCCAGTTGCAGAGGGTAGGGCTTAGTCTGAGATCACTAAGTTTAGTAATCAGTCTCCAGGGGATAATTGTGTTGAAGGCTGAACTGTAGTCAATGGTTAGGATTCTTATGCAGCTGTTCTTGATGTCAAGATGTTCTAGGGAAGAGTAAAGAGCAAGTGATATGGTTTCTGACGTGGATCTGTTGGTCTGATAGGCAAATTGGAGTGGGTCAAGAGTAGTGGGGAGGCTGGAATTGATTAATGCCATGACCAGCCTTTCAAAGCATTTCATGACCACCGAAGTTAGGGCCACATGCTGCATGAGCCTTCTTAGGCAAAGGGATGATGTTGGCCCTCTTGAAACAGGCAGGGTAGGTGGCCTTCTGCAGGGAGGGGTGGAAGATGTCTGAGAAGACCTTTGCCAGTTGATCTGTGCATGCTCTGAGTGCACGGCCTGGTATTCCAATTAGTCCCATAGCATTCCTTGGATTCACACGAAGGAAACTGATCTGACCTCTGATGCAGTGACTGTTGGGATAGGTTCGTCAGGACTTATTGGAATAGGTGTTACCTCTCCACCGAAATCCTGCTCAAAACGAGCATAGAAGGTGTTGAGATGATCTGGGATTAATTACTATGTATTTAATATTCTACATTTTCCTGAGGAATTATTTCACTTGATGCCATTGGAACCATTCAAAGTCTCCAATTTAAATGGAGATTTTTGGAGGATTCCAAGTGTATAGAAATTGCCTAGCAGGAATTAACCTTCCCAGATATTTCTTTGGAGTGTGCTACTTTGGGGATTCTGCAGAATCTCTGTTCAAAACTGCTGGAATAGTTATCCTGCATGCACAAAATCAGGGCCATTGACATTGCCACTTTACTGACTGGAAATCATGTGGAAATTGTAAATAAATGAGACAATGGTTAACATTATATCAGCAGCTGTTGTTAATGCAAAACAGCACGTTAATGTAAAATAGCAAGTAAAACAAAATTACTAGTTTTCCTCCATATTAGTGATCTTTGAGAAGATTTGTAGCTCAAGTTGATGATAAGTATGTAGGCTAGCTTGCTGAGCTTGAAGGTTTGTTTTCAGATGTTTCGTCACCATGACTAGGTAACATCATCAGTGAGAGTCTCCGATGAAGTGCTGGTGTATGTCCCACCTCTCTATTTATAGGTCTTGGTTTCTTAAGGTAGAAACTAGTGACAGTGGGTCATGTCTTTTGGTGGCCAGTTGGTGTTCATGTATCCTGGTGGCAACTTTCCTGCTAGTTTGTCCAACAGACACGACCTACTCTCACTCGTTTCCATACATACAGACAAAGAAGGACACCACTTTGACTGGGATAACACACATCCTCGGACAGGTGAAACAAAGACATGCACGAGAATTCTTAGAGGCATGGCATTCTAACGAGAACTCCATCGATAAACACATTGATTTAGATCCTATCTATCTTCCCTTGAAAAAAAACAGAAATGACATCACCCACCTTTAGAAATGTAGAAATAGAGAGGCGGGACTTACCACCAGCGTTTCACTCTCACTCTCACTGATGATGTTACCTAGTATGGTGACAAAACATCTGAAAACAAATTTTCAAGCTCAGCGAGCTAACTTACATACTTTTCCTATATATATGTGTATATATATATCTGAAGGAGATATCAATGACCTTTTTCATTAGATATTCAGGACAACTTCAAGAAGAAATTTGCTATCTAGCATAATTACTGGCAAGTTTCAGAGACATCACAATTCTTGGTGAAATGTAACCAAGGAAAGAAATAATCTTACAACAGACAAAATAATGGGAGAAATCTCTAACTATTTAAGGACCCAAACAAGACCTTAAATTGGTGAATCAATGACATTACTAAAGGAGAGAAGAATACATGGAATAGGTGATGAACATTGGAGGAAGGCTGCTGAGGGAGCAGATGTGCCCTTCCATCAAGCAACAGAGAATAGAAGGGCTACAGAGACAATCAAAAAGTACAAGCATAACTAGTTTTGCAGTGAGGAAATGTAAACCATTCAGCAGTTGTTATGAAACAATTTAAATGAAAGATCTGAAATGCCATCCATCAAAACAGAAAGAAATGGAGAAGAGCAACAATAATATAAATGGTATCGAATACTGTTTAGGTGAGAAATTTCCTTGCTTTTGCTATATGTAGACGAGTTATTTGAGAATAGATGTAATAGGTTCAAATTCAAACTCAAGAGGGAGGTCATAAGATTTAAATTTGAACACAACTACAAATGAACCTGATATCACAAGGAGATTTCAAGAAATTATGAAATACAGTATGCCCCAATTTTAAAGGAGGCTGAGACAAAAGCAACAGCAAACATGTTATTGAGAAGAATTAAAGAGGCAAGGGAGAAGAGAATACTTAAACAGAAATGGATTTATGTCGAGGATTATGTTGCTTGACAGGAGGATAGCAGATCTGCAATGACAAACAAGTTATCGCAGTAATCCAACCACAGCATGAATTACTATTGGCTTTACAGAAGAATTGTGAAATACAGTTTGTTAGCATGGATGATTTAAAAGCAAAGTTAAAAACATTAGCGCATTAATAAAAGGGGTAAACTCATTAGTAACTGTTGACAAATTGAACCAGTAAGTTGTGAAATTACTTGTGCCATAAAGACCTTTAAACAAAGTTTCAGGTTTCTGCATTGTGAGAGTATTGTCATAGATTACAAATTCAAAACATTATATCATGTTAAAATATGTTGTTAGGTTTCTGGCCACTGAAGTTAAGTAAATTTGAAGACACACGTATTGAATATTTCTTAAAGAATGTACAAATGCTTATTTATATCTCCCTTTCAGAAGTCTAATGTACTATCATTTATAAGTGTAGATAAGCATTTTGAGGGTCTTGTCTTGTTGATGAATGACCGAATAATTTGGGGTTTGTCCAAAAAGAAAAACAATGCCAAATGTTGGAAAATAATTGAAGTTACGAGAAATGTCAACCCTGAATAAATGCAATTGTGTATTTTGAGTCACTGAACTGATGTATTTTGGTGACATCAATACTGGTAAGCATGCATTAAGGTTGACAGTTTAACAGTTTTAGCTTTGAGCACATGTCATGCCCACAGGAAAGAAAAGATATGTGAGTACTCAAAAAAAAAAAGGTCAACAATGTGTGTAAATTCTTTTTTTTAAGAAAAGAGTATTTCGGAGAAGTATCATTTCTCAGCTAATTGCGAGAAAAAAATGTAACCATTAAAGCTGTATCTAAAATCATGATAAAACATAAGGGGCCTCTAATTCTGCATTCTGTCAGTTTAGACTAATGTTGAAAGATCAATAAACTTCACAGCTGATGCATTACAGACAAGCTTAGAGATGCAGTGCTGCAAAAGGGTAATAAATGTTGTAATCCTTGCTTCTGGGATAATATTTATTGACTGGTATTGAGACAAGATTTCTTGCAAATTGCGAAGCAGTCACATAATATTACCATTTCCTCTAAAGATTTTTTTTTAAATCTGCAAAGTTTTGCTTTGCAGCTTACAGCAATAGCATTAAATTTGAAACTGATCACAAACATTATTTAATAAATCTTTAAACTACAGAGAATGATGATTCAGATTAAAGAGGTATAGCCCAACTATGTCAAATACAGATATCAAGTATATGGATAATGCTGATGCATATTTAAGAGCAGTGGGACAGAACATAAAACAAACATGAATAGTTATCTCAAGTGTGGAATGACATGTTAATCCTAAAAGAAATAAGGTTAATCTGAATTGAGATAAGAAAAATTATACTATGTTGTTAGATGCTGTTTAGGACTGTTGGTTCACAAAATAAAATTGATGGTAAGCTCAAAGTAAACTTTTGCATTTACTTCGTATCAAAATAGGAAGGTTCATTCAAAAATGGGAGCTCTTAACAACTATCTTGTTGATTACAGTATGGTAACTAACAGTTGCATGAGATCCATACTTCAAGAGCTTGTGATAAAAGCAAAGGTCTGCAGATGTTGGAAATCTAAAATAAAAGCAGAAAGTGCTGGAGAAACTCAGCAGGTCTGGCAGAGTTAATGTTTTGATTTCAGTTTGGCTCTTCCTTGGAACTGAAGACAGAGTCATACTGGACTTGAAACATTAACTCTGTTTCTCTCTCCACAGATGTTTCCAGCTCTGCTGAGTTTCTCCAGCACTTTCTCTTTTTATTTCAGATTTCCAACATCTGCAGAATTTTGCTTTTATCAGAAGCGCTGAAGTGTGGATCCAGTGTAACTGGCAGTCAGTTACAGTAACTTTAACTGTAACTTCCTGGTACTTGCTAAGGGCTCCCATTTTAAATAGGAAGGAACTTGTGACCCTACACTTCTTAAAGCACAATATAAAAGCTGCAAAGGAGTGAAAATGAAAAGGAAACAACAGAGAAAGTTTCAAGAGCTTTGCAAGTATAGCAAGGAATTAATATTTGGTGAAAAAGAGTAGATAGGTAAGATGGTGGTATTAAAAAGCTTAAGTGAAGAAACAGTGGAAAGAGTATCATAAGAGTTTCACATATTAAGAGAAATACAAAGAAAACTCATTCAATTTCTCATAATAAATCAGAACAGTGTCTACATATCAGGATCCAGATCATTCAGTTTAAAAAAGAAATCAAGTCAACAGTGAGAATCTATTAAAGTATATCTGGGAGTGTAGTGACTGTGCCAAAAAAAAAGAGTATTGCCTTGTCCATGGGAAGAGGAAAGATCAACTTCATACTTACTGACTGCCACTCAATTTCCCCAGAGCACTGCACAATACACACTATAAGTAGAACAGTGATAAATTATGTGAAGGATATTTTCTCCAGACATTAAATGTCAAATGAAGTCTTCAGAGACAATGACATTTTGTAAGTACTGAGGTCAGATCATTTGCCAAAGAATGTGATTTCATCAATACAACATCAAATCCAATTTCCCATAGGGGAATTTAGTAAGGTCTGCAGAGAATGTGGAAAAATCTCTTTTAGTTCATCATTGTCTCCCATTATGGAATGAGATTTCCATCAGTACACTGCTTCATAAGAATTCAAAGCTCATTCAGCCATTAAAGAAGAATTATCGAAGACTGATAACTTACTAAGACATAAAAAGAACAAAACATTAGCAAAAAATTATTTTGATGAGAGAATCCCTAAGTGATCATTTTCAATTTTGATGAGGGATCAATCACTCATTTTAGATCCCAGCCAATTTACCTTAAAGTTATTAGTGACAAAAGGTATATCTTGTAACATTAGTCTGCTATCATCAAATTTCCAGATTTAGGATTTGAACATTACCTCAAAACATGGATACTGGAAATCCAAAATAAAATCAGAAATGATAGAAACACTCAGTGAGGTAGGCAGGTTCTGATGAAAGACTATCAACTTGAAAAAGTACTGGACCCAACTTTGACATTGTGCAAGTGACTGGAACATGAGTGATTAAAAACTATTCTATTAATTCTTTGCTTCTTCGTGATGCTACCTGACCCAACATCTCAATTTTCCTATACTGAAAATTGGAAACAAAATATCTTAGAGATTACGCAACAATTTATGTATGAGACAGAAAATATATTAAGCAAGTGTATGTAAAATTATAGTTAGCACACAGAATTCATTACTTTAATGTAAGTTACTAGAATATAGAAAATGAATGATAAGTAGACTTTCAATTTAATTCATCAGTCAAAATAGTAAGAAGATCAAATAATTATATACAAGCACAATTTTTTTAAGGACGATACTACAATATATCAATTTCAGTTTCAGAACTTAGAAATGTTCCACTATTACCAGAAGTATCACATCATTGTTACAAATAGATCATGGTCAGATCCACACCCCATATGTTAATTTGTAAGATGAAGTTTCCATCTCAATGCTGCTGTCTGTTTTCAGCTATGTATTTATTCAATGTATTCAATGCAGAAAGAGAAGAAACAGTAGAAATGACATACAATTTAAGAATGTACCAAAAAGTTTGGAATATATGAGGAAGGAATGATATTTATTTTTCTGAACTGACTTTTGAATCAGTGTAAATTGTCCACCTCCAGTTATGTGGTGAAGAATGGATAAAAGAATGCCATCACAATTTCTCTTCCCTTGATTGGGATTAAGGGCCTACTTATTTTACAGTGGTAGAGGAACAACACTAGTGAGTCTTAACAGGAAGAGGCTCATGTTTTAGTTTACTGTATGATAACAAACAAAAACAAGTTACATAACTAAGATAAACACTGTCACAAAGACTATGATGAGACATAGAGATATAGGTGTACATTCCATGAAGTCAAAAGATGTTCTGCCCTGTCCCCACCCAGGCTTTTATGCGAACCTCACATTGGTTGTAACTTAATGCAATATCCAACATTAACTCTTTTAGAATTATTACTTCATACAATCACTTATAAATTAAGGAGATATACTACAATGGGAAAACTACAATGTATGAACCTGTTATATAAATCAGCATTCTAAAATCAAAATCTATTTGGGATAATTGCTTTGAGAGAAATCTGTCTGAGGGGTGATTTCCCACCTCGGTCTGTCTCCATCCAGGTAGTTCTTGAGTAAAGTGTATTTTCACAGCGTGATTTGACTATAATTTTGTTGAAGAATTAGGGAATGGTATTTTCAAGAACACTTACCTTTCTTTGCGATAGTGCGATTCCAACAATGATCTTTTTGCATGCTTCGTTCTGCGCTTGCGCCGACGTCAGCTGCTGTCAGAGCATGTGAGAGGTACAGCACTATACATTGAGCAGCTTCCTCTCAAACATTAAACAAATGAATGTTCATTGCACTATCACTGAGACAAGAATATTTTTGTACAATTCCTGTATAAGCCCTCTATAATTCCTGCAGTACTGCATTACTCTTATACATACCATTTGCCTGTCCAATTTGTTCTTGTACCCGTATCACACAATCCAAACCAACCCCCAAGAGACAGTCAGAAGACAATCAACCACAGTCATTTACCTCTGCAACTACACTTGAACCTGAAGGTACTGATGATGATGACCTACTGTCCCTGCATTAACAACATTTTTTTCAATGTAATGAATTAAATTTACTTTTGTTTTGTTAATAAATATGATTTAAACCTTCGTTCAGGCTGTGCTAAACTTTGTGTATGGCTTTTGGGTGACTTTTGAGTGATTGTGGGTGATATTTTCCACTAGTGTGCCCCAACCCCACTTTTCCCATAGGCTCCATTATTTCTATTAAGCAATTTTCAATTGAACAAGGATTCGCTGGAATGTAATGATGGCATTATATGAGAACTACCTGTACTCATTTGGCATTTTTTCTCCCTTGAATGTCTCAATTATTTCCACTTTTATCATCTTTCACTGAAAATCCTCACTCATTACAGTCCATCAAAGTATCATAAAAATGTTCTCACCAAAGTACCTTCACAGGTTTTCTCTCTCAGCCTCTGAAGTGAGCAACTTCTTATCTTCAAAAATTTCAACTTGCATTTCAAATGATCATACCATTTCTCTTATGACTTCAGTGTCTTTTATGCTTATTTCATCCGTTCCCCCCAAGTAAACTTCCTAACTCATATTTGTGGCCTCCCCATGGTTTTGTCATCTAATATACTTGTCACTCAAATACTATCAAACAGAGTTTGTGCTATTTCTGACCACTTTCTTGTATCACTCACCATCCTTAACTATTCTAAAACCCACCCTTAGAAACAAAACTAACTCCTAATTTACTTACAACTGTCCTCTCAAAATTCCAACAGTCTCGCCTGTCATATGCCTCAAACATTTCTGCAGCTACTGGTTTGCTCAACTGCACCTTCACTTCCATCATCACCCTTAAAACTATTATAGTCAGTTCTGCGATAACATTTCTTTTGTTAATACAAATTGGCTATAACAGGATTGGGTGAATAGGGAATGCAGTTTCTAAACTACAAACTTTTATAGAGTGTGTTGGCTCTAACACGATTACATCGCCAACACTTTAAGTGTAGTTATATGGTGGGATTTTTGTACATCGTGGGGTCACACAAGGAATGCAACAATTGCTTGCTGGAATAAAGGACTGTACTCTGTTTCCTCCTGTTTATGTCTCAGTACAGCTTTTAAACTAAAGGGACACAGACATGAATGCATGTGACAGACTCTGGATAAGCCAATCACCAACAGAGCTGCTAGATCACGGAGAGCACTACCTTGCCCTGTTAAAGCTTTTCAATATTCCTGGATCATCCAAGAATACAAAGGTAACCCATGGCTTCTTTCCTCAAGTGAAAGCTATTTTCTATAAACCCTTTTTCCTTTATTCTAGCTTCATGCCTTCTCAAAACTTATTTTGTTCATAAGAGCCACATCCTGCTCCCTCAGCTTTTCAACTTTCTTGCTCGATCCCTATGTTAACTAATAATTTTAATAGGTCTCTCTCTCTCTCTCTCTCTCTCTCAAGACACCACCCCTTTCTCCTATAAAACTACCATTATTCTCCTCTCATTGAAAAATGACCCCAACACCACTATTTTTGCAAAACTATCAGCCTAACTTCAACATCTGTTTCATCTCAAAACTTCTTGAACAAATCATTGCCTCCCAAATATCAATTCTCCTCTTTCCTGGAGCTCTATTTTTAAACTCCCTTAAACTCTACTTCTACCACACTGAAGAAATGAATCAACTCTTATCAAAGGTCAAAATTAAGCCCTATATGATTAAATAAATCTTATTTTACTCAATCTGTCCACAGTGTTTGACGCTGTTGACCACACCCTCTATTCCATGTTTATTATTGCACAGTTGGATGGCTAGGTTCTGTCCCTCTATACACACATGAGTGTGTGAGCAAATTTCATCCAAACGTCATCTACAAGTTCGCTGACAACACCATTGTTGTGTCCTGATACCAAACACTGATGAGTCAGAACACAGGAAGGAGATAGAATATGGTGTCATGGTGCAAAGATAACAATCTCTCCCTCAATGTCAGCAAAACTAAAGAGCTGACCATCAACTTCAGGAAGAAAGAAGGACACATCCCTGTCTACATCAATAGAGCTGGGGTATAGAAGGCTGAGAGCGTCAAATTCTCAGGAGTGATGGTAACCAACAATCTATCCTGGTCATCCCACATAGATGCGGTGGTCAAGAAGCCACAACAATACATCTCCTTCCTCAGGAGGCTAAGGAAATTCAGCATTCCATAAGGACCTTCACCAATTTTTACAGATGTACCACAGAAAGCATTCTATATAAGTGTGTCACAGCTTGGTATGGTATGGCAACTGGTGAGCCCAGGACCGTAAGAAACTACAGAAAGTCGTGAACACAGCCCAGACCATCATGCAAGCTAACCTCCCATCCATGGACTCCATCCATATTTTGCATTGCCATGGAAAGGCAGCCAACATCATCAAAGACCCCCTCCCACCCTGGTTATACCTGCTTCCAACCTCTTCCATCAGGCAGAAGATGCAAAAGCTTAAGCACACGTACCAAAAGGTTCATGAACAACTTCTTCCCCACTGTTATTCGACTGATGAATGGACCTCCCTAATTTCAAATCCAAAGGTGATCTTACTTTGTGCACCTCCTGTGAAGCTGTCACTTTGTATGCTTTGCTCAGTTTAAACACCTGTATGTCCCTGTATGTTATAATCTGCCTGTATTGCTCGCAAGACAAAGCTTTTCACTGTACCTCGGTACACATGACAATAAATTCAATTCAATTCAACAAAACTTTTCACTGCAGTTAGATACATATGACGACAATAAATCAAATCAAATCTAATTTTTCTGGCCATTGCTGTGCACAGGCCATAGAAGTCCACACAGTGCCAGCAGCTGGACAAACCAGGTGTGAATGCATCAGTATGCCCACTGGCATATGCAGACCCTCAGAGCAGCTGTGCAGCCATAGCGTTTAGAGGGAACCTTCCTGACTGGGGTTGCGTTCAATTGATTTCATTCTTATTTATCTAATTGGGGACAGACAATCACAAGCAATGGCCTTCTTTCATGTGTTTCCCAAGGATCTCTCCTTGTCTCCATCTGTTTCTCATTTACGTGTTGCTCCTTGGCAACATCATGTGAAAGCACAGCATCATCCTTCAAGTGTGTGCTAATGAAATAGACCTCATCACCACATTTCTTTACCCTTTCACTGTTTTTAAACGATCAGACTGTTTGTCTGACCTTTATTCTGAATGGGCAGAAATTTCTCAATTAAATAATAAGACTGTAGCCATTGTCTTTGACCCCACTACAAACATTGACCTATCTACCAATTCCAACCTTCTTCTTGGTACTGTCTGAATCTGAACCAGATTGCTCACAGTCTTGATATTACATTCAGTCCTCACTCATTTTCTGATCCCATTCTGAAACACCATCAGTGCCATATATTTTAACCTCCATCTATCAGTTTTTAAAATGTTATATCTAGAATCGGCAATTCCCATATATACCTGGCTAGTCTCCTACATTCCATCCTTTGTAAATGTGATACCAATCAAAGTTCAGCTGCCTGTGCCCTTACTTACACCAAGTCCTGATCACCCAAAACCATGTTCTCTGCTCTGCATCTCCTTTAAGTACCACAACTCTTCAAGGTATCTATTCTCCTTTAGTTCTGGCTTTTTCAGAATCACCAGTTTTAATCATTTCAATACTGTTGCCCTGTTATCAGCTGCCGAGGCCCTAAGCTAGGGAATTCCCTTGCTAAACCTCTCTAACTCACTTTTCTCTTTTAAAATACTCATAAACTGCTTCTTTGACAAAGCTTTTGACCATCTACCTTAAGATCACCTTATGTGGCTCAGTGTCAAACTTTGCTTCATACTGCTCCTGTGAAACACCTTAGGCTGTTTTCTTTTATTAAGAGCCCGGTATTAATACATGTTGCTGTGAGTGCATCTCACAGAACAAAAAGCACAGATCTATTGCCATTACTTTCACCTCGGGGCTGGTTGACTCAAGTTAAACTGCCTCATCTTCTTCATGCAGGGAAAAGGGAACTCTTCCCAATAGTTTCTACACAGCTGCACTCACTAGCCTCAACTGCCCCGTCTGCCTGGGGTGACATCAAAAAATTAAATTTAAAAGTATACTTTGGACTGACTGCAGTAGCAAGCAGTTATACAGCTATTTCATGGTCTCAGGAATCCCCGAAGTATTAATCTAGTGACTATTTTTGAAGTGCAATCACAGTTGTGATATCTGAAATGTGGCAGTCTATGTGCATACAGTCACATTTTGTACTAACAGCAATGAAATAATAACCAGGTAATCTAGCTTAATGATTTTGGTGGTGAGGTAAGTATTGACTAGGAACCAAGGAGAACTCCCCTACTCTTTTATGAACAGTGCCGTGGAGTTTTGTTTTGTGTGTGTCTGGGAGGACACACTATTGCATCTGAGAAATAGCACCTCTGATGGTGCAGCACTCCTTGAGTATTTCAGTAAACTTTGTGCTCAAGAACAGGATTTGAATCTCTAACTGTCTGACTCATAGCGGGAAAGTCACTGCTGAGCCACAAAGTGGCACCAGACTCGCTCCTTAAGGTAATCTCACAACATTTAAGTATTCAGTCCAATCCATGTCACTTTATTTTAAAGTTATATCTGTGATGAAAGAAATGTGACTTTTTTGGTGTGAATCTGACAATATTTCTAGATAGCAATCCATATAAAAGTATGAGCATGACATATCTGAGCAATGTTGCACATTTCCAGGTACATAGCTGCACTGGAATCATCAGGGACACTAAGTTCTGGAGCCAGGATATTGTTAGTCCCTGCAGCCTTTCTGCTTCTGTTTTAATGGTCTCAGTGTCATGGATTAATATCCATATTCTTCCAACATTTTGATAGGTCGTACTAACTAACCAGGAATTCTCTTGAAATGGTAGCCCTGAGAATGAAACTTTTTATAATGGAAATAATGCAAAGATTGCTCTGGAAGATTTCAAATGATTAAATTGTGACTCTTCTTTGGCATCTTGTTGCATTGTCTGATTGATCTTGGGAAGAAAGGCTGTTGACACATCCTCTTGGAAACAAATGGTCTTTACAGTCTGTGTTTCGTCACTCCTGGATGGCTCAAGGTACTTGTTTCTTTGAATTCCCATCAGTCCATTCCGTATTTTATAGGAGATGTTCAGTCTATGTTTTCTTCCATTTCTGTAGTGATTCACATCCTAAATCATTGACCAAGGATGTGACACTGTATCCCCCACACCGATTTGTGCAGAATTATATAGCACATCTTTGGAGCACTTCAATCTTATTTATCTCTTGTCATAAGGATCCCACGTACAACTTGCACCCTCAAGGACTGGATGAACAAGTATTTGGTAAGCTATAATGTTAACATTCTCAGATATTTTCTGTGTGCAATGCACTCAGCATTTCTTGATGACACATGGAGTAAATCAATTTGGCTGAATACTAGCATTTTTGGTAGTGAGGACCTCCAGGGAAGACTGGATAAGTTAGTATATACACACTGTATACATTCATATTATTTACAGATTACTGACAAGCTCATGACAGGCACATCAGATCCAACTTGCTAGTATTTTATTGCCAAGCGAGCAAGGGGAAAATTTCCTCAGGTGGTTGATGTGATTGCATCATAAGTAAGGTGGAAGATAGTCTTTGACTATTCTTCTGCTTAAATTGTAAAACTATTCTAAGAATGGGCTCAGAGAATCATCAGAAAAAGCAATACAAGAAATTGTTCCTGCTTATAAAAAAAAATCTTTTGTAACTGTTGCACAGGAGTGACGTTTGGGAAATATTTTGACAGTCTTGACTGAAAAGCTACTTTGGTATGAGCACGATAGCTACATTGTGAAATCCTGCCAGAACTCCAGAGTTCTATAATAACAGCATCTTCAGACAGATTTCTTGAAGCAATGACTTGTCCCATTAAGTGATGTTGTGATGGAACTAATTGCTTCTGCAATTGGTATTTTTTCAATGTTATGTTGATAACATGGCAATCTATATTGAACAAGTTATTATAAAAACATTCAATCACTCCTTATCCCAATTACTTTATAAGCAAACTTCACTGATGATGCAGTAACTTTTAAAGATGTGAAAGAAAATAACTTCAGGAACGGGGCCAGGATTAGGCCATGTAGCCCTAAAAAGATTCAGAACATACAAAAGGCCATATTAATATCACAGTATGGGACATGTGCCATGTTATTTGCCAAAAGAAATAGTCCTTCACATTTGTAACTAATGATATTCACTGAATTTCTCATTTGAAATTTGTAAACTATAACTTGTGTTGCTTTATGTGAAGTAACACGTAACACCTTTGAAATCAAGCAAAACTTCTAATACTCGTCAGGGAAGGGCTGTTGAATTTAGTTTGTGCAAATGAAGCTAGACAGGTGGAAGGAATATCAGTGACAGAGCATTTTTGTGATTATGATTCAGTTAGATTTAGCATAATTATGGAAAATGACAAAGATGAACCAATAGTAGGTATTTGAAATTGGGGCAAGATAAATTTATTAAGATACAAATTAGCAAAAAATGGGCTGGCAACAACTAATTGAAGGTAATTTGATGTCAGAGTGGTGAGAAGTCTTCAGGCAGGAGATAGAGAGAGTTGAGAACATACATGTTTCCAAACAGAAAAAGGATGGGATATCCTACTTAAATCATACTGGCTATCAACAGCATGTGGAAGAGAATAACATAAAAAGAAAGTATTTATAGATAATAAGAACTGAATACTGCAGAAAATCTAGGGGAGCAAAAAAAGTACAAAACTGAAATAAGAAAGAAAGTTAAAATAACAAAGAGCGGGCACAAAAAATAGGATTTTCCTTGATTTTATGTGCCAAATATATTTTATAAATAATTAAGAGTGGAAAGGTAATCAAAAAACAGTTAGGCAATAAGAAAGATGACTTTTGAGTGGAAGTGGAGGGTGGGGAATTTCCTAATATGGGGAGATGGTGGTGCAATGGTGATGTCACTGAATGAGTAATCCGGAGGCCTGGTATAGTACTTGGTAGCCATGGGCTTGAATCCCAGCACAGCACTTGATAGAATCTGAGTTCAATTAATTAATCCAGAATGAAATGAAATGCTAGTCTCTGCGATGGTGACCATGAAACTATCATGAAAACTCACCTGGTTAACTAACCTCCTTCAGGGAAGAAATGCTTCTATCTTTAACTGGTTTAGCCTACATAATTCCAGCTCTACAGTTATATAGTTGAATCTTAACTGACCTCTGAAATGCTATAGGAGTAATTAGGAATGCTAGCCTTGTCAGTAATTATCAGATCCCACAAAACAATACGAAAGAAAACCTTTTGTGTCTGTCTTCAAAAATGAGGAGAATTACACAGTTCTTGTAGTTAAGATGCAGGAGTGTAATACATTGAATTGTAGAAACATAATAAGAAAGTTTAGCTTCTTTGAAAGAGGATCAATTGTCTCAAATGGATTAAATGTATTCTAACCTGCTAAAACTTGTAAAGGGAGAATTAATGGAGACTGACTAATTTTGCCATCCTCTTTGGCTGTTACCATTATGCTGAGGACTGGAGGAACATTGATATCATGTTTAACCATGAAGAATGAGATAGACCATGTAATTACAGAGAAGTCGGCCTAATCTCACAGTTGGCAAATTATTTGAAAAATTCTGAAGGATAATATAAATTGTCATTAGAAAGACAGAGATTAACCAAGGCCAGTTGGCATTAATTTGTTAAGGGAAGTTTGTATCTGACCAGTTTGAGTGAATCTTTTGAGGAGATTAGCAAGGATGATCAATGCTTGATATTAACACAGTTTTTGACAAGTGCCCATATCAAGCTGGTCAGAAAAGTAAGAGCTTGGGAGATCTAAGGGAAAGTGGTATGTAGAGTTCAAAATTAACACAGAGATATGAAATAAAGAGTAATGATTGATGGATGATTGTGTAGTCAGAAGACTGTTTCCAGTGGGCGCTCTGCATTGTTCAGTTATCTTGTCTCTTGTTTTTTGTGGTATATGCCAGTGATTTAGACTGAAATGTAGAAGGCATGATTAACAAGTTTGCAAATTATTTAAACATTTTTTGTATGATTGATAGTAAGGAAACAAACTGTATAAAATATGAAGGTATTATTGGATGGATCCAAGGGCGGAAAAATGCCAAATGTAATTCAAATCAGAAAAGTGAGGTAATGCATTTGGGAGGGTTAACAGGGAAAACAAATACATAATAAATAGAGGTACACTGAAGAGTCTACAGGAACAGCATGACCTTGTAATCTATGTCCACAGATCACTAAGGTTAACAAGGTGGTTTTTGAGGTGGCTAAGCTGATGTACAGGACACTTTCCTTTGTTCAAACCAAGGAATAGAACATAGGAGCATGGAAATTATGCTAGAACTGTGTAAAATAGGTCACCTAAACACCATGTACAGTTCTGATTACAGCATTACAGAGAAAATATGATTACCATTAATGGCCTAGTGGTATTACTGCTGGACTGTTCCTCCAGGGACCCAGCTAATGTTCTAGGGATCCGGGTTCAAATCCCACCACAGCAGATGGTGGAATTTAAATTCAATATAAAAAAAATCTGGAATGAAGAGCTAAAGATCACCATGAATCCACTGCTGATTATCAGAAACACCCATTTGATTCACTAATGTTCTTTAGGGAAGAAACTGTCATCCTTACCTGGTCTGGCCTAAATGTGACTCCAGACCCACAACAAAGTGGTTGACTCTTAACTGCCCTCTGGGCAATTAGGGATGGACAATAAATGCTGCCTAGCCAGCAACACCCTCATCCCGTGAATAAATAAAGAAAAAAACATGGAGAAGAGATTTAGAAGGATGTTGCCAAGAATTACATTATTGCTAGGAGAGGAGATTGGGGGTTTTTTTTATGGATTGGGAGGGGTTGAGGGAAGATAAATGAGGTTCTGAAGATGATGTGGTTGTAAATATAGTGACTAAAGCAGGAAGCACACATTTCCTTGGAAGAGAGGTCAATATCAAGAAGCAATTTAAAGAAATTGGAAAAATGATTAGAGGGGGAATTTGAGAATTATTTTCCTGCAGTGGGTATTTGGGGTCTGAATCACATGGTTTCAAATAGTGACAGAGGAGCCCTCATCATGTTTGGGATATGCACTTGAAATGTCATTACAGATCAAGATTTGGAAAGTAGGATTAGATTGAATAGCCATTTTTTCTTGGTGAGCATGAACACAATGGCAAAATGGCTTCCTCTTGTGGCCTAAGTTATCCGCTTTTATGTCTCCCTACTTTGTTCAAAATGAAGATTTTTTTCAAAGGGACAAAATTTGGCTTAAACGTAGAATGCATGATTAAGAAGTTTGCAAATGCTTCAAAAATTGGTTGCGTAATGGATAATAAGGCTTAGACATGTGACATTTTCCAACTATTGTGCCTCATACTGCATACTGTCATGCCAGGCCCTCACAGCTTAAGAATCAACATTTAGTTTGAGCTCTCCATAGAAGTAGCTCATCTCCAGGTTTACGAAGATATTTTTGCTTACAGCAGTGAGTCAGTTCCATTTCTCACAGCAGCTATATTTATTTAAAAAAGCTAAATCAGTATTGAATAACAATCAGCTTTATGGAATTGATGTGTAACACAAAGAAATAATTTGACACTAAAAAAATGAATACAGACTCATTGATCTCTCTCTTCCTGTAATTGTCTCATGGCTTATCTTTCCCTTGCTAATATATTATAAAGGAGATTTTCCTGGCTCTGCACCTAGACACACTTGATTGCCCAAATGCAGAGAATATCAGAAAATCAGGTGGACAAGTCTGTTCTGCTTGAAAACTATCCTGCACAATCCATTAACAGTCTTTTCTGTTTACCCAACCTTTGCCTGTCTGCCAACATATCCCTCTGACTCTGCATTGTTCACACATTGTTAAATTGCTTCCACTTGTATAGCAACTTTCACATAAGAATAAATATCAAGAAGCAGAATCAGAAATAAAATGTAATTCATGCTAAAGAAGGCAGTATTAGGATTAATGAAAAACTTAATCGAAGCTGAGTTTTGAGGTGAGTTTTATAAAACTGAAGCTGAGATGTACGGAGGATTAGGTAGGGGCTTCCAAGGTATCTGCAAACAGGGCTAATTATGGGGATTCATATGGAGTGTGATGTACAATTGGTCAGAAGCAGAGGGAAAAAGAATTTAATGGAGTATGTGGAGAGCATTAGAATAGTCAAGTCTACTAAAAGCAAAAGGTTTCATCAACTGATTCCAGATCATTTTGATGATCTGGAATCTGAGCTTCAAACACTGCGGCACATCCGGGAGGGGGAGAGTTACCTGGACGCTTTGTTTCAGGAGGCAGTCATACCTGGGTGATTAAGTAATTCACATTCAGCTAGTGATCAGGGACATCAGAGTGTGACTGTAAGTGAGGCAGGCAGGGGGAACTTGAGTTCAGGAGTGCAGGAGCCTCAGTCCTTGACCTTGTCCAACATGTATGAGATTCTTGCTCCCTGTACGGATGAGGAAAAGGGCTCTGGACAGGATGAGCCAGCTGACCACGGCACCATGGTGCAGAAGGCCATTCAAGGGGGGGGAGTTAATAAACAAGTAGCTGTTATAGGGGATTCTACAATTAGGGGGACAGATAGTATCCTATGCAAGCCGGATCGGGAGTCTCGCATGGTATGTTGCCTGCCTGGTGCCAGGGTGCGTGACATCTCCGACCGGCTTGAAAGGATATTGGAGTGGGAGGGGGAGGATCCAGTTGTTGTGGTCCACGTTGGGACTAACAACATAGGCAAAGCTAGGGTGGAGGACCTGTTTGGGGATTATCAAGCACTAGGAAGGAAATTGAAGTACAGGTCCTCAAGGGTCATAATCTCCGGATTACTGCCCGAGCCACGTGCCAATTGGCATAGGGATAAGAAAATTAGGGAAGTAAACACGTGGCTAAGGAATTGGTGTGGGAAAGAGGGATTCCATTTCATGGGGCATTGGCATCAGTTTTGGAACCGGGGGGATCTGTACCGTTGGGACGGTTTCCACCTGAACCGATCTGGTACCAATGTTCTCGTGAAAAGGATAAATAGGGTGGTCAGTAGGACTTTAAACTTCTGAGTTGGGGGGGAAGGGAAAGTGAAAGCGACAGAGAGTATGGAGTTAAATGGAAAGATAAGCAGGAGGATAGCATGTATGCAGGTGGATTTAACCTTGAGGCAGATTAGGAATGCAACAAAAAGGAAGGATAACTTGGGACATCTTATGACTTCCAATATCTCTAATGATAAGAATGTTAGCATTAAGGCACTTTACCTGAATGCTCGTAGCATTCGTAACAAAGTAGATGAACTAATGGCACAGATCATCGTGAATGATTATGATGTGGTAGGCAACACAGAAACATGGTTGCAGGGGGTTCAGGACTGGCAGTTAAACATCCAAGGATTTACAACTTATCGAAAAGACAGGGAGGTGGTCAGAGGGGGTTAGTTAGTTAAGAACAAAATTAAATCTATGGCACTGAATGACATAGGGTTGGATGATGGAGTCTGTGTGGGTGGATTTGAGGAACCATATAGGCAAAAAAACCATAATGGGAGATATGTACAGACCTTCTAACAGTGGTCAGGAGCAGAGGCGCAAGATGTACCGGGAAATAGAAAAGGCATGTCAGAAAGGCAAGGTCACGGTGATCATGGGGGGCTTCAATATGCAGGTAGACTGGGTAAATAATGTTGCCAGTGGATCCAAAGAAAGGGAATTCTTGGAATGCTTACAGGATGGCTTTTTGGAACAGTTTGTCATGGAGCCCACAAGGGAGCAGGCTATTTTGGACCTAGTGCTATGTAATGAACCAGACTTTATAAAAGATCTTAAAGTAAGGGAACACTTAGGAAGCAGCGATCATAATATGGTAGAGTTCAGTCTGCAATTTGAAAGAGAGAAGGCAAAATCGAATGTAATGGTGTTACAGTTAAAGAAAGGTAATTATGAGGGCATGAGAGAGGAACTGACGAAAATCGACTGGAAGTAGAGCCTAGCAGGGAAGACAGTAGACCAAAAATGGCAGGAGTTTGTGGGTATAATTGAAACACAGTACAGAGGTTCATCCGCAAGAAAAGAAAGATTATCCGGGGAGGGATTAGACAGCCATGGCTGACAAAGGAAGTCAGGAAATGTATCAAAGAAAAAGAGAGATCCTATAAAGTGGCCGAGAGCACTGGGAAATCAGAAGATTGGGAAGGCTACAAAAACAAACAGAGGATAACAAAGAGAGAAATAAGGAAGGAGAGGATCAAATATGAAGGTAGGCTAGCCAGTAATATTAGAAATGATAGTAAAAGTTTCTTTCAATACATAAGAAACAAAGGACAGGCAAAAGTAGACATTGGGCCACTTCAAACTGATGCTGGAAGGCTAGTGATAGGAGATAAGGAAATAGCTGGAGAACTTAATTAATACTTTGTGTCAGTCTTCACAGTGGAAGACGTGAGTCATATCTCAACAATTAAAGGGAGTCAGGGGGCTGAGTTGAGTATGGTTGCCATTACAAAAGAGATAGTACTAGAAAAGCTAAAAGGTCTTAAAATTGACAAATCTCCTGGCCCTGATGGGCTACATCCTAGAGTTCTGAGGGAGGTGGCAGAGGAAATAGCGGAGGCGTTGGTTGAGATCTTTCAAAAGTCACTGGAGTCAGGGAAGGTCTCGGATGATTGGAAGACTGCTGTTGTAACCCCATTGTTCAAGAAAGGATTAAGACAAAAGATGGAAAATTATAGGCCAATTAGCCTAACCTCTGATGTTGGTAAAATTCTAGAATCCATCGTTAAGGATGAGATTTCTAAATTCTTGGAAGAGCAGGGTCGGATTAGAACAAGTCAACATGGATTTAGTAAGGGGAGGTCGTGCCTGACAAACCTGTTAGAATTCTTTGAAGAGGTGACAAGTAGGTTAGACCAGGGAAACCCAGTTGGTGTGGTCTATCTAGCTTCCAAAAGGACTTTAATAAGATGCCACATGGGAGGCTGCTGAGTAAGGTGAGGGTCCATGGTGTTCGAGGTGAGCTACTGGCATGGATTGAGGATTGGCTGTCTGTCAGAAGGCAGAGAGTTGGGATAAGAGGTTCGTTTTTGGAATGGCAGCCGGTGACAAGCGGTGTCCCACAGGGTTCAGTGTTGGGGCCGCAGCTGTTCACGTTATATATTAATGATCTGGATGAAGGGACTGGGGGCATTCTAGCGAAGTTTGCCGATGATACCAAGATAGGTGGACAGGCAGGTAGTACTGAGGAAGTGGGGAGGCTGCAGAAGGATCTAGACAGTTTGGGAGAGTGGTCCAGGAAATGGCTGATGAAGTTCAATGTGAGCAAATGCGAGGTCTTGCACTTTGGAAAAAAGAATACAAACATGGACTACTTTCTAAACGGTGAGAAAATTCATAAAGCCAAATTACAAAAGGATCAGGGAGTGCTAGTCGAGGATTCTCTAAAAGTAAACAGGCAGGTGGAATCTGTGATTAGGAAAGTGAATGCAATGTTGTCATTATCTCAAGAGGGTTGGAATATAAAAGCAGCGATGTGCTACTGAGACTTTATAAAGCTCTGGTTAGGCCCCATTTGGAGTACTATGTCCAGTTTTGGGCCCCACACCTCAGGAGGGACATACTGGCACTGGAGCGTGTCCAGCGGAGATTCATATGGATGATCCCTGGAATTGTAGGCCTAACATATGAGGAACGGCTGAGGATCCTGGGATTGTACTCATTGGAGTTTAGAAGGTTAAGGGGAGATCTAATAGAAACTTACAAGATAATACATAGCTTGGAAAGGGTGGACGCTAAGAAATTGTTTCCGTTAGGCGGGGAGACTAGGACCTGTGGGCACAGCCTTAAAATTAGAGGGGGTCAATTCAGAACAGAAATGCAGAGACATTTCTTCAGCCAGAGAGTGGTGGGCCTGTGGAATTCATTGCCGCAGAGTGCAGTGGAGGCCGGGACGCTAAATGTCTTCAAGGCAGAGATTGATAAATTCTTGATGTCACAAGGAATTAAGGGCTACGGGGAGAATGCGGGTAAGTGGAGTTGAAATGCACATCAGCCATGATTAAATGGCGGAGTGGACTCGATGGGCCGAATGGCCTTACTTCCACTCCTATGTCTTATGGTCTTATGGTCTAAGGTGGCTGAACTTATATACATCAAAGTAAACAGTCTTTACAATGGAAGTATGTGCCTGGACTTTCATCTTAGTCCAGCAAAATATGAAGCTTTTGATACGTAAACACAGCTACGAATCCCAGTACTGCCATATTATCTCTGACAGATATGGGCAATGTTTTAGTTTTCAGAGCTGTGATGCTGTACATGGAGGACTTGGAAGGTCTCCCTCAGTTTTCCTGAACAGTGGCCCAACTCATAACATTGCTCAGATGCTCCCTGACTTCACCCTTGAACCAGCATCCATGTTCTCCTCATGTTCTCCACACTGTCCCATGCCCCCCTCACACCCCCACACCCCTCAATACATGCATGTATCCTCCATCACTCCATTGCTCAGAACCCACTAGAGGCAGAGCTCAGGATGGACATAAAAAAATACACTTTTAACAATCTAATAAAGTTTTCACTCAAAGACGCTTAATACAAGTAAACCTCTCATTCATTAAAGCTACTGAAAAATTTAAATCCCCTTAAATAGTCAATCTGTCAAACGATAATCTATGCACCACATACATCAGATAATCTTATAATAACTTCTTAAATTGTGAATCTAAGTATGGACACAGCCTCCTGCCGAAAATATACGCTTCTTCGATGTTTAAAACTAAGCCAAGCATGTTTAATAACAAACCCCAGCATATGTAAACAATGGAGTTGACTGGAAGTGAAAAAACATGATGTTTTTTAAAGTTGCATAAGGTGGTTCATTTCTGTTTCAAAACAGATTGCCTGTCCATCAACACATAGGAACAAGTATAATAGGGCAGAAAAAGGGTGGTGTGTGACCTGTCAAAGATCTCCTTAACCTTACGAGGAGAGGATTCTGACTCTGACTACCTGAGCAATGCCTGGACTGGAATCAGAAACTGCCTTTGACTAAATTTTACAGGAACGACTGCACAAAGGCAATCATCCTTGACTTGGCTGAAGCCTGCCAACAAGTATGACAAGCTTCCTGGCTTTGTGTCTGCATTAAATAGCACAGCAAGATAGTTACATTAGGAGCCAGGTGTTTTTGGCTAAAGATGCAAGGCACAAAAAGACAATGCAAGGCAGGAATGCTGTGAGCATCCAAGTAGGCTTAGAACAAACAAGGACCATGACAGTAAGTGAAGAGAGATGTCGTCTAGTCTCAGCCATGAGCTGGCTGCATGCCCCCAAGCACAGTGTCCCTTTTGCAGCCTTACAATGATTATTGTTGGTGCAGCCTGAGGGGCAGCACTGAAGTGTAGAATTATCCTGTAAATGGATCAGGTATGCCATTACGGTTCTTAGAGGCTGGCATATATCAAATGCCAATGTCCGTGGATGTGGATTGTGTGTGGCCGGTGCCCATGAAGCATTGCCCAATGTCCAACAGTGAGGCCATTTGAAACAAGCAGCGAGCTCAACCCGTCGAGCACCATGCTGGTGTCCATGTCAGGTTTTCCCGATGTCTAGTATGTTGAGCAAATTTGGGAAGAACGTAAGTGGAATATTAATAAGGCAAGTTGAGCCACCTTAACTTAGCAGTAGTTGCCGTTGTTTGGCAACTCGCTGCTGCTTGGTCAAAGTATTCAAACACCACTTGTGGAAAATATAGAAGATAGAGTAAGACAATATGGATGTTGAGATGTGTCTCATCAGACCTGTTGTTTAATAGTGCCACACAATTTGCCATGACCCACTTTGCTCAGACACTAAGATTCTGGCCAACATTTCAAAAGAGTGTGCTTTGAATTGTGGGAACAAGTGACTAAACAGCTGATTTAAAATATTTTTCAAAGTAAAAACAAAAGATTGTATTTACTGTGGGATTATTTATTTAAAGTGGAAATCTGTGAATTGTGTGTTCCTTACCAACTGCAGATAATATAGACATGCATTATTCACCTACTGTAGATATAGAAATAGTCTATGCATAATTATGCTGTCACTGTATAAATAAATGTCATTCACACATTGTGCTTAAGTGAATAAATAAATCTGTACACCTCCTCTGCTTTCACAAATGATACAATGAATGACAAAGATATAGATGAGCATGTTAACCATATACCATTTCAACTGCTGTTGGGTGTTGGGATCTCGTTCATTATTTGCTGACACCTGTTCCCATGATGACACTTCCTGATTATTTTGGGATTTTCCAAGTTCTGAACTTTAAACTCCTCAATGATCAATTCTAACACCTTTCTCATGACAGAAAGCAAACCAACTTGCCAATAACTTATAAAAACCGAAAGAACTATGGATGCTGTAAATCAGAAACAAATGCAAAAACAAAAGTTGCTGGAAAAGCTCAGTTCTAAGGAAGGGTCACCGGACCCGAAACATTAACTTTGATTTCTCTTCATAGATGCTGCCAGACCTGCTGAGCTTTTCCAGCCACTTCAGTTTTGGTGGCCAATGTTTTCCTGTTTCTGCCTCCCTCCCTTCTTGAACAGAAGAGTTATGTTAGCTATTTTTTGAATGGAATCTTTCCATTGGAAAATAAACACTCATACGCCTAGTACCTCATTAGTAATCTCTTCTAATACCTTAGGATGGAGTCCATCAGGACCTGGAGACCACAGGAACCAAGCCACAGCTCTGCTAATTTGCTCATTACTGCTTCCTTAGTGATTACAAGATCAACAGATCTTCTTTTCCTTCAACCTCCAGATTGAAAAGTACTCCTGGGATTTTTTTGCATCCTGTATTGTGAGGACAGAGCAAAATATTTATGTGTTACATCTGCCATTTCTTGATTTTCCATTATAATTAACTTCCATTCTCACCATCTAGAAGTCAAACACTCACTTCACTTACCATGTTATATATCTACAGAAACTTCTTAAACATTTATAGCTTTCTTTCATGCTCTAGTTTATTTGTCCTGATTAACCATTTAGTCATTCTCTGCTATTCTTCGTATTTTGATCAGTCATCTGACCTGCCACTCATCTTTTCTCAATTATGTTTTCCTTGAATTTAATGCTGCCTTTATTTAACCACAGTTGGTGTCCCCATGGAACTTTTCTTTATAATAGAAATAGATTTCTTCTGAGTTTTCTGAAATATCCCTTTTATATGTCTGCTTTACTTCTATACTGATCTCTCTGTTAAATGTTACAGTTCACTTCCGCAAGCTGAGCTTTCATGCCCACATAGTTGCACTTTTTAAAGTTCAAATATTAGTCTTAGATCCACTCTTCTCCTTTTCAAACTGAATATAAAATTCAATTATGCTTTTGTTCTGAGCTACATGAATTAATCCTGTCACACCACACAATAGCGAGTGTCATATAACCTGCTCTCTGGTCAACTCCAGAACATCCTGCTCTGCTAAACTCTCTCAAAAGCCTTCCAAGAACTCCCAGTTGAGGCTATTGTTATCAATATGTTTTTTTCTGTTTATATATACATTAAAATAATCCATAATGAGAACATAGAACACAGAACATTACAGCACAGTACAGGCCCTTCGGCCCTTGATGTTGCGTCGACCTGTGAAACCAATCTGCAGCCCATCTAACTGACAGTATTTCATTATCAACCATTTAAATGCCCTTAAAGTTGGCAAGTCTACTGTTGTTGTAGGCAGGGTGTTCCATGCCCTTATTATTCTCAGTAAAGAACCTACCTCTGACATCTGTCCTAAATCTATCACCCCTCAATTTAAAGCTAAATCCCCTCATGCTAGCTTTCACCATTCAAGGAAAAAGGTTCTCACTGCCCACCATATCTAACCCTCTGATCATCTTGTATGTCTCTATTAAGTCACCTCTCAACCTTCTTCTCTCTAACAAAAGCAGCCTCAAGTCCCTCAGTCTTTCCTCATACAACCTTCTCTCCATAGCAGGGAACACCCTGGTAAATCTCCTCTGCACCCTTTCCAATGCTTCCAGATCCTTCCTATAATACTGCGACCAGAACTGTACGCAATACTGCAAGTGCGGCTGCACCAGAGATTTGTACAGCTGCAACATGACCTCATGGCTCCGAAACTTAATCCCTCAACCAATAAAAGCTAACATACTTAACAACCCTATCAACCTGGGTGGCAACATCGAGGGATCTATGTACATGGACACTGAGATCTCTTTGCTCACTCACACTACTACGAATCTTACCATTAGCCCAATACTCTGAATTCCCATTACTCCTTCCAAAGTGAATCATCTCACACTTTTCGGCATTAAACTCCATTTGCCATCTCTTAGCCCAGCTCTGCAGCTTATCTATGCCCCTCTGTAAACTGCAACATTCTTTGGCACTATCCACAACTCCATCGGCCTGAGTGTCATCCGCAAATTTACTAACCCATCCTTCTACGCCCTCATCCAGGTCACTTAGAATAATGACAAATAGCAGTGGTCTCAAAACAGATCCTTGTGATATACCACTAGTAACTGAACTCCAGGATGAACATTTCCCATCAACCACCACCCTCTGTCTTCTGACAACTAGCCAATTTCTATCCAAACTGCTAAGTCACCCTCAATCTGATGCCTGCGAGTTTTCTGCAATAGCCTACCATGGGGAACCTTATCAAATGCTTTACTGAAATTCATTTACACCACATCAACTTACCCTCATTCACCTGTTTGGTCACATTCTCAAAGAACTCAATAAAGTTTGTGAGGCACAACCCTATTCTTCACCACAGCAATAGGTCAACCTATTGTTGACCATCCCTGCTCAAATTATTCTTTTTTAGATCATCCTAAGTCCTATCTGTTATAATCTTTTCAAACAATTTACCCACAACTGAAATAAGGCTCACTGGTCTATAATTTCCAGGGTTGTCTCTACTCCCCTTCTTGAACAAGGGGATAACATGTGCTATCCTTCAGTCTTCTGGCACTATTCCTGTAGACAATATAGACATAAAGATCAAAGCCAAAGCCTCTGCAATCTCATCCCTAGCTTCCCAGAGAATCCTACCATAAATCCCATTTGGCCCAGGGGACTTATCTATTTTCACACTTTCCAGAATTGTTAACACCTCCTCCTTGTGAACCTCAATCCCATCTAGTCTAATAATGTGTATCTCGGTATTCTCCTTGACAACATTGTCTTTTTCCTGTGTGAATACTGACAAAAAAATATTCATTTAGTGTCTCTCATATCTCTTTGGACTCCACGCACAACATCTCACTACTATCCTTGACTGGCCTTAATCTTACTCTAGTTAATTCTTTTATTTCTGACACACCTATAGAAAGCTTTAGGCTTTTCCTTGATCCTACCTGCCAAAGACATCTCATGTCTCCTCCTGGCTCTTCTTAGCTTCCTCTTGACATCTTTCCAGGCAAACATGTTACACTCAAGCGCTCTAACTGAGTCTTCACAATTCATTTTTACATAAGTCTCCTTATTCCTCTTGACAAGAGATTCAACTTCTTTAGTAAACCATGGTTCCCTTGCTTGACCACTTCCTCCTTGAACAAGCTCCACATTTCAATTGTGTCCACCCCCTGCAGTTTTCCTCCCTATCATTTGCATCCTAAATCTTGCCTAATTGCATCATAATTGCCGTTCCTACATCTACAACTCTTGTCCTTTGGTATAAACCTATCCCTTTCCATCGCTAAAGTAAACATGAACAAATTGCAGTCACAATCACCAACGTGCTCAGCGACCTCCAAGTCTAACACCTGACCTAATTCATTATCCAGTACCAAATCTAATGTGGCCTCGCCCCTTGTTGGCCTGTCCACATACTGTGTCAGGAAATCCTTCTGCATATATTGGAAAAAAACTGATCCATCGAAAGTACTCGAACTATAGTATTTTCAGTCAATATTTGGAAAGTTAAAATCCCCCATACAACTACTTTGTTACTTTCACTCCTATCTAGAATCGTCTTTGAATCCTTTCCTCTACATCTCTGGAGCTTTTCGGAGGTCTATAGAAAACTCCCAACAGGGTGACCTCTCCTTTCCTGTTTATAACCTCAGCACATACTACCTCAGTAGACAAGTCCTCATCAAACGTCCTTTCTGCCACTGTAATACTGTCCTTGACTAACAATACCACACCACCTGTTCTTTTACCACCTTCCCTGTTCTTACTGAAACAACTGAACCCCAGAGCCTGCAACAATCACTCCTGTCTCTGCTGTATCCATGTCTCCAAAATGGCCACAACATCAAAGTCTCAGGTACCAACCCAGCCTGCATGTTCACCCACCTTATTCTGGATGCCCCTAGCATTGAAGTAGACACAGTTGAAACCACCTTCCTGCCTGCCAGTACACTCTTGCAACCTTGAAACCTTATTTATGACCTCATTACTCTCAACCTCCTGTGCACTGGAGCTAAAATTTAGGATCCCATCCCCCTCCTGAATTAGTTTAAACCCTCCTGAAGAGCATTAGCAATTTTCTCCCAAGGATATTGGTACCCGTCTGGTTCAGGTGTAGACCATCCTGTTTATAGAGGTCCCACCTACCCCAGAGTGAGCCTCAATTATCCAGGTATCTGTATCCCTCCCTCCTGCACCATCCCTGTAGCCATGTGTTCAACTGTTCTCCCTCCCTATTCCTCACCTTGCTAGCACGTCGTACAGGTAACAAACCAGAGATAACAACTCAGTTTGTTCTAGCTCTAAGCTTCCACCCTTGCTCCTTGAATTTCTGCCTTACATCCCTATCCCTTTTCCTACCTATATCATTGGTGGCTACATGGACCACAACTTGGGGCTGCTCCCCTACCCCCTTAACAATCCCAAAAACGCCTTCTGAGACATCCCAGACCCTGGCACCTGGGAAACAACACACTCACCGTCAGTCTCACTTGTTCCCACAGAACCTCCTCTCTGTCCCACTAACTAGAGAGTCCCCAATGACTAATGATCCCTTCTGAGCAACAAGGACAGACTGTATGCCATGGATTACCCCTGGTACGTCGCACCACCCCCCCACCCCACCCCACTCCACCCACCAAAAGTATCCAAAAGGGTATACTTGTTATTGTGGGGAATGGCCAAAAGGGATCCTGTTTCCTTTCTGTCCCCTGACTGTAATCCCTCTACCTTTTTCCTGTACCTGAGGTGCAATTACCTTCCGGTAACTCCTCTCAATAACCCCCTCAGCCTCCCAAAGGATCTGAAGTTCATCCAGCTCCAGCTCCAGTTCCCTAACGTGGTTTCCGAGGAGCTGGAGTTGGGTGCACTTCCTGCAGATGAAGTCAGTGGGGACATGAGTGGTGACCCTTACCTCTCACATTCTACAGGAGGAGCACTCAACTGCCCTAACACCCATTCCCACTGTTCTGAATTCGCAAAGAGACTATTGAAAAACAAACTAGTAACCTTACCAATCAGGTGCAGTCTCATTTAATGCATCTTCATTTGACATGACATGTGAAGCCACCAACTCAAAACTTTATACTGCATGAACTTTTGGAGAGAATTAGTAACAATAAGTAGTGATTCACTAAGTATGTGTGAGTTGCAGCCAGATTGGGGTAGAGGATGTCATATGTACCAGCCCACTGAAGGATGAGGTGACAAATTAATTTTGCTGTAGGAACACAGATTATGACTTTGATGCCCGAAACATTGACTCTCCTGCTCCTCAGAGGCTGCCTAACCTGCTGTGCTTTCCCAGCACCACATTTTTTGACTCACACTCATGGACCGCACTTCAATATTCCTGGTGGCTCCCATTATATCTACATTTCCTTACAGCATGTTTGAATGTTGGAGAAGGGACCATGATGTACAGGGAGGGCCTCTGTCATTGAGGCATCAGTCTCTGTTTCTCTGTGAAAGTGTCAAGCTGGGGGGGGGGGCGGGGGGGGATCTTCTGAATGTCTCGAATGAAGGTTTCCTGGCTGTTTGGTGCACAGATGACTGCTTCTGCTGCTTTCTGCAGATGCACAGCAAACTCCACTGACCCCTCCAGAACATGAGGCATTGCACCAGAAGTGGCTGAAGCATTTACACTCTTCAGCACTTGTACTGTGACAGCACCAGTAGCTCCATAATGCCTAATTTACAGCTTGCGTGACATTGCATAGAAAGGGAATATATGTGATCTTTAAACGTTATAGACAGGTAACTGTACAAACATTAGTTGCAAGATAAAACATGAAAACAAATTTATAAAATGTATTAAATTATGTAAAATTACATATCACCAAGTCAAACACCATCAAAAGTCTCCAGAAAACAGTGACAAAAGGGTCATGGCAAAAGCACTGGATTCATGATATGATGCAACATCACAATAACTTCAGTCACCTCACTAGGATAAGACTCCTAACTCATTTCTTGCATGACTCACTCCTCAGCTTGACACACCTGTAACCCCCTTATTCACTGCACATTTCCCAACACTCAGCAAATTCCTCTGCTACCTTTTGGTATAGATAACAAAGTTCTGCTCAGTCATCCCACAGGGAGTTGCAGGTAGAGTTGCAGTTCGTGGGCAGTAAGGTGTTGCAAGAAGCAAATCTTTCCTGAAAAGAATGTGTCTACTCACATGACCTGAAGCAACATAATTCCAGTCTTGCTAATGGAAGAATCCTCACAGCACGTGGAATAAACGAAATTTAATTTCTCTGCAACACTTCTCATTTGTAGTGTGATCCAGTAACTGGTGTCAATTTAGTTGGAGTCATACCTGGCACATAGGAAGGTTGTTGTGGTTGCTGGGGGTAAGACATTTCAGTTCAAGGACATCTCCGTCAGAGTTCCTCAGGGTAGTGTCCCAGGTCCAACCATTTCCAGCTGCTTCATCAATGACATTGCCTCAATCATAAGGTCAGAAGCTGGAATTTTTACCAATGATTGCACAATGTTCAGTACTATTCGCAATTTCTCCAATACCGAAGCAGTCTATGTTCAATTGCAATAAGATCTGGACAATATTCAGGTTGACTATGTCCAATAAGAGACAAACTAACCAGCACCTCTTGATATTCAATGATGTTACCATCACTGAATCCCTCCCCCCCACAACACCCCACCCCCATCAACATCCTTAGAGTTACCATTAACCAAAAACTGACCTGGGCTTGTCACATAAACACAACAACTACAACAGCAGGTCAGAGGCAAGGAATACTGTGGTGAACTCACCAAACTCCCCAAAGCTTATCCACCATCTACATGGCACAAGTTAAGAGTGTTATGGAATACTCCCCAGTTGCCTGGATGAGTGCAGCTCCAACAACACCCAAGAAGCTTGACACCATCCAGGACAAAGCAGCCCAGTTTATTGGCAGCACACCCACAAGTGTCCACTCCCTACACCCCTGAAGTTCTATAGCAGGTGTGTATACTTTCTAAAGATGCACTGCAGAAATTGTCTAAAGATCCTTCAACAGCATCTTCCAACCACAAGACCATCTTCATCTAAAAAGTCAAGCAGATATATGGGAACACCGTGACCTATAAATTCCGCTCCAAGCCACTCACCATCCTGACTTGGAAACCTATTGCCATTCCTTCACTGTTGCTTGGTCAAAATTCTAGATGTCCCTCCCTAAATGCATTGTGGTCATCCTACAGCATGTGGACTGCAGCAATTCAATAAGTCTGCTCACCACCTCTTTCTGAAGGGTAGCTAGGGGCATGCAACAAAATGTTGGCCAGCCAGTGATGCCCACATCCCATGAGGGAATTTTTTTTTTAAATGTCCAGGAATTGGTACAGTCTTACTCTCTGATTCATTAATAATACTTTTGTAAGCCATGATCAAGGAATGATACTCATCTTAAATTCACCTTGCCTGTAGAATTTTAGCATTTCTGTTATTGGGCATTGTAAAGTAAAGGGTGAACTCTACTTTCATTCTATCAAACGTCACTGGTGCTGTGTGTAAGCAGCTTTGTCACTGTGATATCAAAACATATGGAACTGGATCCAGAATCTGTAAGACTCCCGAAGATGTACTTCCTTATAATCCTTTCTATATAATTATGGTGAATCAAGCTTGTTAATGTTCACTTACAAATGGGTCAACCTGATCTTACAAATCCATCTGATTCAGTAATGCGCCCTCTCCAGGGGATCTAAGGAATCCAGGAGTAGCGTAAGCAAAAATGAGGCTATCCAAACACTGTTGAGATTGAAGACTCACTGCTGAGACTAGCAGAGACTAAACCAGGAAGTTTAAAGCAGATCTGAAACATGTACAAGAAGTAAAATAAAGGCCTCAGTGATTGTCATAATTATGCCTTATCGCAAAGCTAAAAATTCACTTGACTCCTGAACACACCATCACCAAACATTTCTGACCTACTGAGTGGATAACTAGGTGCTGCAACTTCTTATCCTTAAATTAATTTCAATGCCAAGTCTATTGGCAATGTACCCTTACAGTGCAGCCTGTGGAGGAACTGGGTAACTTTGACTGCAGCATCCAGATTTCCACACTTCAGGCTGGGAAAATGCTGTCTAATTCACTCCATGATAAAGGGGAACACTGTTCGTCTCGCTCCTATTCTCAAAATAAAATCTAGGTCAATGGCGTTAGGGAACTCAAATATCAAGATTGAAAGAAGATTTAGTGCAAACAAGAGGAAATGAGTTGACCTAGTCTACTATTAGAATAGCAGTAAGGCAAAAATACTGCTTGCTCACAGCGTTCTTATTTGTTATGCTGGGTGGATTTGGGACATTAACAGTGCCACTGGTATACTTACTACCACTAGAGAAGAGAAAAGTACAGTTCTGCTGCAGCCTTAGAGAAACTGCAGTTTGAAAGGCAACCTCACTTTCTGAGCAGGAGGAAAGAAATAGCAGCGTCAGAAGTGGCAGCGATAATATCTTTAGGGGCATCAGCAACTAGAGAGACTGCCAGAGTTTCTGATGGATGTCTGGAGGTGTTGCTGGCTGGAGTGACAGCCAAGAAAAACAAGCGATGATAGAAAGTCCATAGTCAAGTTATCCAAGATATCATAAGGTGACTAAAAAAAACCAAGAAAATCTTGGAAAAAATATTGTTAGGAAGATGCGTTGCCTAAAATATTAATGAATAATATCAACAGCAGGCGTAGATCATGTATAGACAGAGCATTTTGAAAAGGACACTTCGCAAAGCAAAGGACACTGGCTACAGCAGCAACAATTGAGTATTTGCAAAGAGCAATATACTTGAATGGTGACAGAGAGTCCAAAATTCTTTCAGAGAAAAGTCACAAGACAGACAATCTGTGGGTGTAAAATACACCGGTGTTGTACACAGAGTGTCCGGATGATACAAGCTTTTCCTTTCTCTCTTTTTCTTTGGTATCCTCTCGTCAAAAACTGAGAATTGAAAATCCGCTGGTAGAGGAAATCACTGCAGCTGGAGGGCTCTTGAAGAAGAAGTCTGAATCCACACCATTGTCTTCAGAAATGAAGAATTGGACTAGCCACTGCAGATCCAGGGAGAAACCAAATACTAGCTACTTGCATGGAAAGTGACTTTGACTGAAAACTCACATTTGAAGTATGTGTGTGGGTGTGAGTGAGTGAGTGAGCGAGCGTGAGACAGAATGCACACACATGTGCACTGGAAGTACTTGCACATCTTAAACCTTTTCAAAGCTTTTTGCTTGAGTAAGATTTTTGCAACAAAACAATTATTTATTTGTTAACTTAAGGGAAATTACCAAATTATTTGTGAATCTGGGCTATATAACAGTTTGTAACATATAATTGGAAATATTCCCTCCCTTACAATATTGTGCATGAGACCAAACCCCCTCCAAATTATTCAGAAGATAGTCTTGACCAAAACTTTTTCTTATCTTACATTCCAGATGCAATCTGATTGGTCAAACTACTCGAGTTTTGGCATTACACACTTCATTTTTACACTCCAGTTAACATACAAACAAAACAGATATAAAAGAATTGGCTTAATTGTAACTCTATCGAAATGCTCAACTATATAATATATATATAAAATAAATGTACATATATGTGCTACTAATTAACGTTCCAATATAGTAACATCTCATAAACATACCCTTGGCAAAAGCAAATTCAGTAAAATAGATTGTCTCACATGCAATTCTAACAGCAGGAAGAGAATCCCAGCTTTTAGCTGTAACAGGGAGAGGAATAAGAGCTTCCACTTAGCTTCAAGACTCCATCAATTGCAGAAAGCAAAAACTAAAAATCCTGTTTCTGTGGGAGCGTGACACCACCCATTCAGGCTGCTTCTATTGTTCCAACTTTAAGAAACAAACCCAAGGCATCACAAGCTGTTTACTTTATTGGCTTTGAGCAGACTGCTTATCACCTCAGTCTCAAGCTTTCTTAAAAAAGGAAAAAATGCACCTCTTAAAGCCATGAAATTGTCACAGTAAATCAGACTCTGTTGTGGCCACTGAAGGGTTACACCCAAAACATCGACTTCTCTACCTCTTGATGTTGTGTTCTCCCAGCCTCCTACTTGTCTACTTTGGATTGCAGCATCTGCAGTTTTTTTTTGTCTCTTGTGGTCAGCAAAGGAACAGGATAAGGAAAGGAATCAGTTCACCCCTCCTAACTTGGTCATAACACTTATTACATTGGCAGTGGACCAGGTGCTGAGATTTAATTGAAAAACATAGTTTGGATGAGTGACATTTAAATGGGAATAGTTACTAAACAATATTTGACAGTCAGAATACAGGGAAAACCCTTCTGATGTGTTGGATAATGTTTAATTTTAATGTTAAATTTTAAGCAAATGATTTCATTTCATTTCTCCCATCTAAATTAGATCTCGTGTTAAAGCTGAAAGTAAAAGCCTTGACATTTGTTGTATAGGATGCCAGTCTAATGTCTAAATGTCTCAGGTCATTCAAAGGCTCTCAGACATCAATGCTCTGAATGTGCCAGCTTATCCAGCTTAGTCTCTAAGCATTAAATTAGGAATACAACTACAAAATTAACAAACCAAGATTAGAATTTAAAAATAGCATGGAAAGAAGAATAGGCCATAAAGAATAGTGAAAGAGGAAAGCCAGAACAAGAAAGAGAACTAAGAGATAGTCAGTCACCAGGGAAAATTATGAAGCAAAAAATTCTGACAGAAGGTTCAGAGATGATGTTGATTGAAAGTGAATGAGGCAGCGAAGCTGATATAAGGGGTTGAGGGGCAGGTGGGAGACAATTTCAGATAGAAAAGTGGACTTTTTCTATGGACATGAGGCTTCAGATACAGGGCATTTGCATCACCCAGTCTCAGTTAATTCCTGCTGAGTGACATTTCAGCTGACGTTGGCAGAAACAGTGTAAAATACATACTGCTAGGGCTGAAAAGAGGGGAACAATTCTATGAAGAAATACACCTGTTTCTTAAAGTCCCAGAAGCAAAGTTTTTTTTGTCAGTTTGTGGTCTTATTTGCTCCTAATTCACTTCCCTGTTCACTACAAAGAAGTATAATAGCAATAAAATTAGAGGGATCAACCAGCACTGACCTGTACGCTAGGTGTGATAAAAGCACTTTCAGATGAGCCATTACTGCAAAGCCCTCCTCACTGACATCTGTGGGTCTGTTCCACAGGAGAGCCGACCAACAGATTAGAGATAGACAGATTCATGGAATTATATCTTGCAAACAATGTCTCAGGGGCACCACTCTTACACTTACACACACACACACACACACACGAACAGGTTGCATAATGACATACATTTGGAGGGATCAACCTTGGGAATCCTCAACATTAATTCTGAACACATGATGACTTCATGGCATCAGACAAACATGGGCAAGGAAACCTTTTAGCTGTTCACTCAGTTTAACCCTGTACAACACCACTTGAATGAAGAACTGAGTGTACCCCTTGCCACCATGCTGACTGACACAGTTTGAGAATAGATCTCAAGAGCTCACATCCTGACATCCATGTCGAACTGTACTCAACCACAAATCTCAAGGCCCACATACCCCTCACCAACAAACCAGGAGAACAATTCTGATTCAATGAGGAGTGATCCAGGAGCAACACTAAGCATAAGAGACCAACCTGTGATGAAGCTACAACACAGAACACACATGCCAGCAGTGAAGGAACTTGCCATAAGCATCTGATCCAAACTCTGTGGTCTAGCCACATCTGCTCTGTCAGGACACTTGTCAATCATCGATGAAGTGAAGGCAAGAGTCACTGACACTGTAATCAAGTGGCACTAACTCACCAAAATATCACTGATTGATGCCCAGTTTTTGTTCCAACAGGACCTCTTGACTCCAAACCTAGACTACAGCCTTCATCAAAACATGAATAAACATCCTGAATGCCAGAGGGCAGAGACACCTTTGACACTGAGGTAGCATTTCACCAAGTGTGGCATTAAGAAACCCAAAGAAAATTGGAGTCAATGGGAAAGTCAGTTCAGCAGGAAAACTCTCTACTGGCTTCAGTTAGACAAAGGAAAAAGGTGGATGATTGTGATTAATGGAAGCCAATCATCTCATCCCAAGGATAACACTGCATGAGCTCATGAGGGTAATGACCTAAAACCAACCATTTTTTCCTGCTTTGAGAGTCCATCATTAAATCAAAGGTGGCATGTTCACTGATCAGACAGCTTTCTGTTACATTCACAACTTCTCAGTTAATGAAGCAGTCAATATTCATAAACAGGAACATCCATGCTTGAAGTTATGAATACCAAGTAATACTCGCATTACATAAGCTTGAGATAATGATCACCTTCAACAAAAAGAGCATCTAACCACATTCAGTGGAAATACATTCCTGAATTTTCTACCAGGGCTGGGACATAACTTGGGCTATTTATCAACTCAACTTATAAAGGATGGGTATAATTAAAATTTCCTCTGGTTATGCATGAGACAAATATGAATTTGAAATATGATGTAGGTAAGGAACTGGTAAAATGGATGAAAAATCAGAGTCAACAAAGGATAAATAATTCTACAAACTGACAGAGGCTTACTTCAAGAAAGACAAACACAAACTTCAAACAATTCAACTGAATGTGAATGGAAGAAAAGACAGTTTGCAAAATAAGCACAATTGTAAGAATTAAAAGTCATTATAAAAAGCAGTTATAAAAATTTTCTGGAAACAGTAGAATCCTAGGTTAGAAGTTTTCTATTATTAATAACAATAAACCTTTATATAGCTTCAGGAATGAAACTACACGATGAAATTATCAGTGACTGTAATGAACAAATGATTTCAAGCACATCTGATAGTAATTTGAGTTAGCTTAATGGGTTATATTGGCATGTCAAAACAACCAATTCTTCATAGAACTGTGATTGACTTCTGAATTAGTTCTAAAGTTAAACATTTCAAAAGGTCTTAAAAGCCAGATCATAACTCCACGATTTCCATCCTAACAAGATAAATTTAGTTCTTATTTAGATTCAACCTTAAAATTCTCCAATGTAGAAAAATACAGACTTTGTATACTTTTGTTTACTGCTTTAATAATGTCAGCAGGATCTTAGACAGGTCCAACTCTTTGTTGCTCTTTGAAAACACTTGTTCTTGTCAATTCCTAAACTTTCTGAGATCTACACTGGCTAATCTTGACACCAAAGTTTGGAACTCAGAGGAATGGAAGACACCCCACTTTTTATTAATCATGTACATAATAGATTAGATGATAATAGTTAAAATAATAGATGCAGTATGAATACTGGGATGTAGTTAGATCAACAGGTACAGGATTTGAGAGATTTCAGGAAAGGTAAGTGACTTATTACTCGATGGAGATCAATGGAAGATATAATATGGTCATTGTGAAAATGAAATCAAACTAGATTATTAGTTATCAAGATTACAATGTGGAAAATCAAGATTAGAAGTTTTCTATAGGGAGAAACAAAGAACAGCACAGTACAGGAAGCTTCAGCCTAACAAGCCTATTTCAACACATGACACCTTTTTAAACTACAAAGTTTTTGCCTCAACATGGTCTATATCCCTTTTATTCCCTGTTTGTACACATGAAATTACATTTTCTTATTTAATGGAGAGTATTTTCCTTTATTCTCATTACTCTGTACAAATCCTGCAAGAAAATTTGAAATTTACTGAAATATAGCACTTGCCTCATCTTTGGCAGGTGACAAATATGTATTTTCACTCTGCAGCATTCCACAAGACAGTTTTAGTAAGTGCTAAAACATCTCAATAAATAATAATTAGTGCGATGTTTGGTTCTTAACGAGCCTGAAGGGGTTAATAGTTGATTAAGTACAGAGACATCACTCACTATGGTGATGTCACAGGGATTTGATCAGAGTAAAGAGCGAGCCTGTGGGAGTCTGACCTGGGCCTTGTATGCTCCTACCATTCTCTGTAGTAATGTAGGTCATATTCATGTAACAGGTTAGACCAGAAAGAGTGGATATCCAAATAGCAGTGGATCACTTTGAGCTTGATGGAACCCACACACAACAATCAATACATATACAATATTTACAGTAATTATGAAACTTGCATCTAAAACAGCAAAGCTTCTTCTGTGATAACGCTCAATACAATGTCTTCTTCCTTTCAGGCTTGTGTACTACCAAGGTATGTTTGCACATTAGCTGACAAGAAATATGGCATGATACTGTACAATTGATTCTCCTAAAAAGCACTTTTATTAAACACGATTTAGCAGTAACATGATTGGTGAATTGCAGGCCTTATTTTTATGAAGTGAAATCTCATTCACTGTTACGCAATTCCATCCCCAGCCCTAGTTGTACAGCAAAACGCAGCCTCACGACCCCCTGTCTGCAAAATGCAAATTCAGTCTGTTCAGCTGAAACAGGAGTGCAATCAGCTCTGCAAGCCTTGAAACTTAGCTTGAAACTGGGTTGTAGTCTACATTTCGAAGGAACTTTATTTCAACCTTGGGGAGAATCTTCAGGAGGACTGGACTTCCGTGTGTTAGCATCACATGGTTAGATGGCAAGGGTGCTTTCTGGTGAAGAGCTTCATGAAAGGTACAGTGCTGTAGTCAGTGATTTTAATGTTAAAGTGTTAAATTTACTGTATTATTTCATTTAAATATATGATTTAAAGAGTTACTTAGACTGTGCTATCATGTGTGTTAGGTTAATTATTATTTTTATTTTGATTTTTATTAATATTTTTGTGACTTGCCCCAACCCTGTTTTTCCCATAGGCCCTATTTTTTATATTGCTTGATTTTCTACAACACAGTATTGCACATGTTATGGGAGAACTACCTGAACTCAATTTGGATTGCTGCCTTGAATGATAAACTAGGAATAATCACCTCAAAGTTTGCATTGAAATTTCTTAATATGCCATTCAGTTTCCTGTCAGCTCAATATCTGATTAATTGAATCATCTCAATCGAGAAGTTTGAGAGTTCATTCTTGGTCTGGTGAGCAGAAGGTGCATTACAATTTATTACAGCATCACAAGCTCAGAAAAGGTAAAACTGCTCAGAGCTCTCCTTCTTGTTTACTGTCTACCAGCCCTGCTAAATGTCCGCCTGGGCTGAACATACTGAGTGGGCACAAATTAAGATAGGATAAATGATCATTTGGATGTGGGACCTCAGATTGACCAACATCAGTGAAACTGTCTCACAAAGAGTCAATGTCGTCTTCAGAAAGGAGGGGAGAAAATAGCCAAGAGAAAAAGTATGCAGAACAAAGGAAGTCCCTTTATATAGATCCAAGTTTGTTGTAAGAACTTCTGTCAGTAGAAACCACAAGTTTTGAGTGGAGTTGTTCATTTATATAATTGTGCAGTTGTTATTTTAAACAACAATAACAAATGTGGGGAGAAAATGTGCACACTGTAATACTGAAGTATACAAGCTGGAATCATCAAGGAGAAGCTATGACTAATGACATATACTGCAGGGTAAAGGGATATTTGTTGAACAAGCTCTCTGCTATAAATAGCAAATGACAGTCTAGTGCCCCAGTGGTTCAGGTTATAAACATGGGAATCAGTGTAGCATAGGCTCTGATTGTCACCACATGACACAGGTGCTGCACAGACAGATTACGGGTGAGAAATTGAGCCGATTAGCTTCAATTTCTTGAACAATAGGAGTGACACTGGAGGTGCAAAATTACATCCATGAGCTCATACACAACCTTGAGCTGAATTGCACTGGATGTCATATTGATGAAGGCATTGATGGCTGAACATCCACTGGATATTTGCAGAACAGGCAGATCATGTCAATGCATTATGAACACTGATTTGATAATGTCATTTTGAAGCTCAATGTTTCAGTTAATATCCTTCTGTTATGTTCAGCAGCAGAAGGGAATCCCACTGGTGCTAGTCAAAAGGATTACAACTTACTTGCTGGATGATTTCTTTGGCTGTCCCTATGATTCTTCTAATATTGGGAACTTTGTATTGTTATTTCAAATTAGAAAGATTTACAGCAACAGCATGTCAGATACCAATGGACATTTTATTGATTTCAAAGTTTTTGAACAAATTAGTTATCCCAATACGCATTTTCTTTGGAAATTAGCATGACCTAGGAATAAAGAGAGGTCACATTGGGAAGAAGAAACTACTGAAAGAGGGAGCAGGAAGCTATCACTGTGCTAAGTTGGATAGACCTCAAACAGATCAAGCAATGAGGTGCTGTGGGGCATCAGCAGCAGCAGCAGAATTGTACTTCAACACAATCAGCAACCTCATGGCCCAGCATATTCCCCCACTCTACCATTATCATTTAAACAGAGAATCAACCTTAGTTCAATGAAGAATGCAGAACAGCATGCCAGGAGCACCAACAGGCACATCCAAAGATGAGGTGTCAACCTGGTGAAGCTACAAAACAGAACTACTTGCATGCCAAACAGCACAAGCAGCAAGTAATAATTAGAGTGAAGTGATTCACAATTAATGGATCAGATCGAAATCTATCACATCTAGTTATGAATGGTGGTGGAAAATTAAATAACTCCCTCAAAGATGAGGCTCCACAAATATCCACATCCTAAATCATTGGGAAGCCTAGCTAATCAGTGCAAAAGATCAGGCTGAAGCATTCACAACAATCTGGATTGGTGCTTGAGAATCCTGCATCAAAATACCTGTGCCTGCCTTTGGCAGTGACCCAAGTTAGTCCCTAGAGTCCTGCTAATACCAGAGCATAGCAATGGAGCCATCCTGTTATAAAACAGAACATTGGTGTTGCTGCGCACCTCAGATTTCTGTTTAGTTGATTTGTCTACTTAATATTTCACATAAATCCAAAAATGTGCAGGTTAGGTGAATTGGCTACATTAAAAATTGCATTGTCGAATCCAGGAATGTGCAGGTTAGGTTGGTTAGTTACAGTAAAAACACCAGACGGGGTTATGGGGATGAGATGGGATGCTCTTTGGAAGATCAGTGCATACTTAATGGGCCAAATGGCCTCTGTCTGCACTGTAGGAATTCTCTGATTCGAAAGAGCTTGAGCACTAACAAAAACCGGAGCACTAACATCACTTGAATACATAGACACCAACAATAAGTTTAACTTGATATTAATCATTTTATGCATCAACAAAACAGAACACTCAGTTTCATGTACGTATTTGTACATTATCAAATGTCAGTCTCTCTGAAAATACATGTCAAGTTTTCACTTTACACTGAGGATTTCCCTTTACACCATGATAAGTGCAGCAGAGTGGGCCAGCTACTGCGCTTCTAAACAAGACACATAGAGAGAGCAGGGATGGGAATGGTTGTTGCAGATATAGACAGAGCAAAGAAAGGAATGATTGTTGCAGACATACAGCAGGGACAGGAATGCAAGGTTTGTGAAGGTTTGTAGTTCAGGTTGAGGTTTAGGGTGTAGGTTTGCTCGCTGAGCTGTAGGTTTGATATCCAGACGTTTCATTACCTGGCTAGGTAACATCATCAGTGGCGACCTCCAAGTGAAGCAAAGCTGTTGTCTCCTGCTTCCTGTTTATATGTTTGTCCTGGATGGGGTTCCTGGGGTTTGTGGTGATGTCATTTCCTGTTCATTTTCTGAGGGGTTGATAGATGGTATCTAGATCTATGTGTTTGTTTATGGCGTTGTGGTTGGAGTGCCAGGCCTCTAGGAATTCTCTGGCATGTCTTTGCTTAGCCTGTCCCAGGATAGATGTGTTGTCCCAGTCGAAATGGTGTTTTTTTTCCCTCCGTGTGTAGGGCTACGAGGGAGAGAGGGTTGTGTCTTTTTGTGGCTAGCTGGTGTTCGTGTATCCTGGTGGCTAACTTTCTTCCTGTTTGTCTACATAGTGTTTGTGACAGAACTTGCATGGAATTTTGTAAACAACGTTGGTTTTGTCCATGGGTTGTACTGGGTCTTTTAATTTTGTTAGTTTTTGTTTGAGAATGTTGGTGGGTTTGAGAGCTACGAGGATTCCGAGGGGTCCTAGCGGACCCAGATTTTTGGATATCAGGATTCCTAGCAGAAGCAGTAATGCAAAGACTAGAACAAATAGACCTACCAACCATCAAACCAAAATCTGGGTCCGCTATGTAGATGACACCTTTGTCATCACAAAACGAAACAAGATAGAAGAGACATTTAACATCACCAACAACACCCTCACAGGCATAAAGTTCACCAAGGAGGAAGAAACCGACAACAAACTCACACGCCTGCATGTCACAGTCGAAAGAAAGGACAACGGACAACTACAAACCTGGGTATGCAGAAAACTGACAAACACTGACCAAATACTTAACTACACCAGCAACCATCCCAACACACACAAACGAAGCTGTATCAGAACACTATTCCAATGAGCCATCTGACACTGCAGCACAGATGAACTTCAGAAAACAGAGGAGAACCACCTATACAAAGTATTCAAGAAGAACGGATACTCAAAAAATACCAGAAATCCTAACCGCCTTACCATACATCAAAGAAGTTTCAGAAATGACAGCCAGACTACTAAGACTCCTCGGAATCCTCATAGCACACAAACCCACCAACATTCTCAAACAAAAACTAACAAACTTAAAAGATCCAGTACAACCCATGGACAAAACCAACGTCATCTACAAAATTCCACGCAAGGACTGCCACAAACACCATGTAGGACACACAGGAAGAAAGTTAGCCACCAGGATACACGAACACCAGCTAGCCACAAAAAGACACGACCCTCTCTCCCTCGTAGCCCTACACACGGAGGAAAAAAAAACACCATTTCGACTGGGACAACACATCTATCCTGGGACAGGCTAAGCAAAGACATGCCAGAGAATTCCTAGAGGCCTGGCACTCCAATCACAATGCCATGAACAAACACATAGATCTAGATACCATCTATCAACCCCTCAGAAAACGAGCAGGAAATGACATCACCACAAAACCCAGGAACCCCATTCAGGACAAACATATATACATAAAAAGCAGGAGACAACAGCTTCGCTTCACTTGGAGGTCGCCACTGATGATGTTACCTAGCCAGGTAATGAAACGTCTGGATATCAAAACTACAGATCAGCGAGCAAACCTACACCCTAAAGGGACAGGAATGGTCGTTGTAACCATGAATAGAGCAGGGACAGGAATGGTTGTCGCAGACATGGATAGACTTGGGACAGGAATGTTTGTTGCAGACATAGACAGAGCAGGGACAGGAATGGTTATTGCAGACATAGACAGAGCAGGGACAGGAATGGTTATTGCAGACATAGACAGAGCAGGGACAGGAATGTTTGTTGCAGACACGGATAGAGCAAGGACAGGAATGGTTGTTGCAGACATGGATAGAACAGGGATTGGAATGGTTATTGCAGACAAGGATAGTTTAGGGACAGGGATAGTTGTTGCAGACATGGATAGAAGCAGGGACAGGAATGGTTAGTGCAGATATAGACAGAGCAAGGACAGGAATTATTGTTGCAGACATGGATATTGCAGGGACAGGAATGGTTAGTGCAGACATAGACAGAGCAGGGACAGGAATGGTTGTTGCAGATAAAGACAGAGCAGAGACAGGAATAGTTGTTGCAGACATGGATAGAGCATGGACGGGAATGGTGGTTGCAGACACGGATAAAGCAGGGACAGGAATGGTTGTTGCAGACATGGATAGAGCATGGACGGGAATGGTGGTTGCAGATATAGACAGAGCAGGTACAGGAATGGTTATTACAGACATGTATAGAGCATGGACGGGAATGGTGGTTGCAGACATGGATATAGCAGGTACAGGAATAGTTGGTGCAGATATGGATAGAGCAGGGAGAGGAATGGTTGTTGTAGGCATAGACAGAGCAGGACAGGAATGTTGTTGCAGACATGGATAGAGCAAAGACAGGAATGGTTGTTGCAGACATTTGAGAGCAGGGACATGAACAGTTTGTTCCAAACATGGATAGAGCAGGGAGAGGAATGGTTGTTGCAGACATAGACAGAGCAGGGACAGGAATGGTTGTTGCAGACATTTGAGAGCAGGGACATGAACAGTTGTTCCAAACATGGATAGAGCAGGGAGAGGAATGGTTGTTGCAGACATAGACAGAGCAGGGACAGGAATGGTTGTTGCAGACATGGATAGAGCATGGATGGGAATGGTTGGTGCAGACATAGACAGAGCAGGGACAGGAATTATTGTTGCAGACATAGATAGAGCAGGGACGGGAATGGTTATTGCAGGCATAGACAGAGCAGGGACAGGAATGGTTGTTGCAGACATGGATAGAGCAAGGACAGGAATTATTATTGCAGACATGGATAGAGCAGGGACAGGAATTATTATTGCAGACATGGATAGAGCAGGGACAGGAATTATTATTGCAGACATGGATAGAGCAGGGACAGGACTGGTTGGTGCAGACATAGACAGAGCAAGGACACAAATGGTTGTTGCAGACATGGATAGAGCAGGGACAGGAATTATTATTGCAGACATGGATAGAGCAGGGACAGGACTGGTTGGTGCAGACATAGACAGAGCAAGGACACAAATGGTTGTTGCAGACATGGATAGAGCAGGGACAGGAATAGTTGTTCCAGAAATGGATAGCGCACGGACAGGAATGGTTGTTGCAGACAAGGATAGAGCATGGACGGGAATGGTTGGTGCAGACATGGACAGAGCAGGGACGGGAATGACTGTTGCAGACATGGATAGAGCAGGGTTTAGATCAGAGTGATGCTGGAAAAGCATAGCAGGTCAGGCAGCATCCGAGGAGCAGGAAAATCGATGTTTTCGGCAAAAGCCCTTCATCAGGAATAGAGGCAGGAAGCCTCCAGAGTGGAGAGAGAAATGGGGGGCTGGGGGGTGTGTGGGAATTTTGGGGTTGGGGAGAAGGTGGCAAAGAGTACACTAGGTGAATGGGGGTGGGGATGGAGGTGATAGGTCAGAGAGTATGCTGGAGCGGATAGGTGGGAAGGGAGATTGGCAGGTAGGACAGGTCATGAGGACAGAGCTGAGCTGGAAGTTTGGAACTGGGGTAAGGTGAGGGAAGGGGAAATGAGGAAACTGGTGAAGTTCACATTGATGCCCTGGGGTTGAAGTCTTCCGAGGCAGCAGATGAGGCGTTCTTCCTCCAGGCGTCGGGTGGTGAGGGAGTGGTGATGGAGGAGGCCCAGGACCTGCATGTCCTCGACAGAGTGGGAGGGGGAGTTGAAACGTTGGGCCACGGGGTGTGGGGGGTGGGGGGGGGGGGGGGGTTGATTGGTGTGTGTGTCCCAGAGATGTTCCCTGAAGTTCACCGCCACTACTAGGTAATGAACCAGGCCACATGTTAGATTTGGGGGTAGGTGAGCACTTTGGTGAAAGTGACCACAATTTGTTTCAGTTTACTTTAGCGATGCAAATGGACAGGTATATACTGGAGGGAAAGAGTTCTAACTGGGGGAAAGACAATTATGGTGTGATTAGGCAAGAAGTAGGATGCATAGGACAGGGAAAGAAACTGTAAGGATGGCCACAATTGAAATGTGAAGCTTGTTCACAGAACAGCTACTGTGTGTCCTTGATAAGCATGTACCTATCAGGCAGGGAGGAAGTGGTCAAGCGAGGGAACCTTGGTTTACTAAAGAAGTTGATTCTCTTGTCAAGACAAAGAAGGAGGGCTACATAAAGATGAGGCATGAAGGCTTGGTTAGGGCAGTTCAGACTTACAAGTTAGCCTGGAAATACCTAAAGAGAGGGCTCAGAACCAGGAAGGGACATGAGAAGTCTTTGGCAAGTAGGATCAAAGAAAACCCTGAAGCTTTCTATTGGTATGTCATGAATAAAAGAATTAACGAGAGTAAGATTAGGGCCAACCAAGGACAGTAGTGAGAAGTTGTACGTGGAGTCCAAGGAGATAGGAGAGACGCTAAATGAATATTTTTCATCAGTATTCATATAGGAAAAAAGACAATGTTGTGGAGGAGAATACTGAGATACAGACTATTAGACTAGATGGGATTGAGGTTCACAAGGAGGAGGTGTTAGCAATTCTGGAAAGTGTGAAAATAGATATGTCCCCTGGGCCAAATGGGATTTATCCTAGGATTCTCTGGGAAGCAAAGAGGAGATTGCAGAGCCTTTGGCTTTGATCGTTATGTTGTCATTGTCTACAGGAATAGTGCCAGAAGACTGGAGGACAGTAAGTGTTATCCCCTTGTTCAAGAAGGGGATAATTTCCAGGAAATTATAGATCAGTGAGCCTTATTTCGGTTGTGGGTAAAGTGTTGGAAAGGAATATAAAAGATAGGATTTATAATCATCCAGAAAGGAATAATTTGATAAGGTATAGTCAACACGGTTTTGTGAAGGGTAAATCGTGTCTCACAAACCTGGTTGACCAAACAGATGGAATAGGGTAAACTGATTGATGTGGTATATATGGATTTCAGTAAAGCATTTGATAAATTCCCCACGGTAGGCTATTGCAGAAAATATAGAGGCATGGGGTTGAGGGTGATTTAGCAGTTTGAATCAGAAATTGGCTAGTTGTAAGAAGACAGAAGGTGGTGGTTGATGGGAAATATTCATCCTGAAGTAGTGGTGTACTGCAAGGATCTATTTTGGGGGCACTATTGTTTGTCATTTTTATAAATGACCTGGATGAGGACACAAAAGGATGGGTTAGTAAATTTGCAGATGACACGAAGTTTGGCAGAGTTGTGGACAGTGTGGAAGGATGTTGCAAGTTACAGAGGGACATTGATAAGCTGCAGAGTTGGGCTGAGAGGTGGAAAATGGAGTTTAATACCCAGAAGTGTAAGGTGATACATTTTAGAAGGAGTAACAGGAATACAGAGTATTTGGGCTAATGGTAAGATTCTTGATAGTGTGGATGAGCAGAGAGAGTCCATGTGTATAGACCCCTGAAAGTTGCCACCCAGGTTGATAGGGTTGTTAAGGAGGTGTATGGTACATTAGCTTTTATTGGTTGAAAGATTGAGTTTTGGAGCCATGAGGTCATGTTGCAGCTGTACAAAACTCTGGTACAGCCTGTTATGAAGGTGTAAGGGACATTGTATCTTTAAGAGAGTTGAAGGACTTGGCAAGCGCATAGAGTGCTGGAGAATTTACAATTTGACATTTGGTCCAGCACCTTGCAGTACCTGGATTGCTATGAGACAAAAACAAATTCAAATTCAGCCAATCAGTTTAAATTATGCCCCAAGATACTAAACTCCAATCATGCTTGAATTTAGTATTTTGACAATAGTAAAACCAATTAAATAATCTGATGTTTTGGGGTATGAGACCGGGAAAAATTGAACAGTTGGAAGAGAACTGCCAAGCTGCCAATATAAGCAGACTGCTTGCAGAATAGCTCTCTGAAAGGTACCTTTATGTCTCAACGACCTGTGAAACAGGAACTCTAAGAAGAAGAAAAGAAGACAGAGGAAGATACAAAGAGAAGATCCGACAGCCGGCTGGTTTTGAAATTTGGGTTTTTTTGGTAAATCATAATCAGGGATTTTATCAGACAAGTATTGTTAAGGGAAAGTAAAAGATAGTTTAGAGAAAGGAGTTGTAAATAGCTGTTTGTTAATTATTCTCTGTTAGACTTTAAAAAAATAATGTTGTTAATTTTTAGTTTAAATAGTGACCTTTGGAATAGTTCTTGGCCTCTTGAATTTTAACAGACTACAGCACAGGTTAAATCATTTTTGTGTTGCAGGTTTAAATTAGTGGGCGGGGAGTGGGGGGAGGGGGGACCGGTTTACCCTGTGTCGCAACAAGCCACACTTAGGAAAGGGGGCTGATAACTAGACCCTGGGAGTGGGGAGGCAGGTGGGTAGGGGGATGGGGAACAGGTGAAGGTGCTCTGTGTAAACTACAGGTACGTGGAAATTGGATGCCAGTAGAGTCCGAACATTTAGAATCATTACAACAGAACACGCACAATCAGTTTTCATGCACCTACTTCAAAATTTTGGGACAAAAGCCGATCCATCATCAATAGCCCAGGGCATGGCACAACCACCCCAGTTACATCAAGGCCCCATAAGTTCAAGATGGTTGGTCACCCTGAGGGGCTACGTACCAGAAACTATTTTTATTTCTAACAATGAACTCACTTTGAATAGTCACAAGTGTTCATAATATCTTCACTGAATGTTATCACTTTATGTTCAGTTGACTAGATTTTAACCCAATGTAGCATTTCAGTGGTAGGTCCAGCCCACTCTGCCAATTGTCCCACAGGCACTTAATGGTTGACAGGCCATTAATTATCTTGAGGTGACACATCTGCTGCCACTGGGGAGGAACCCCCACCCAACAGAGCAGCCAGCCAGTCAGTCAAATTGTGGGCAGCTCTCCTTGTGGAGGTAGCAGGATGTGTAGTGGAGGGGAGGGGTATGAGCTGTGTCAATGTCTCAAATAGGCACTTCCTCCTTTACCAGCCATCAGCTTACCCATTCAAATGAGTAGTTGGTGCCAGCTTTCCCCACTGTAGGTAAAATCCCAGTGCAGTGTGATGAGGCACTAAATGGCCTTTAAAAAGGGCCGCATTTGGCCCATTGCCAGCTGGCTCCCCAACACTTCCCCTGCTGTGGTTAAAATTGAAGGTGGAGGGTAGGCGCCAAGAATGGTGCGCATACCATGTTACCCAATTTTATGGGAATCGTATCTGTCAACTTGACCCTGGGTGTGTTATAAATCCATCCATAATATCTTGAAAGTGACATCTTGATCTTTATTTGAACAAGCATTGGGTGAAAGTGAAGTACTTCTCACTTAAAGAATTTGTAAATTTGATAATTTATTTACTTTTCCAGCTGTTTGGTTAAGAGCAGAATTGAGCGAAATGAAAGTTGTCGAAAAGAAATGGGTGTAACATAAGAATTATATTTACAGTCCCAACAACAGTGGTGCGTAAATGTAAATTCTTTAAGGCCAGGTCAGCATTTCTAATCCAGGAAGTAGAATTACAACAGTAAAAGAGATTATTCAGAAAATTGTAGTTGAAGAAGCCACTGTGAAGCTTAACTCCTTGCAAGCACAGACCACTGAATCAGTTAAGAGAAAACTAATGATTGGAAATAGTAGAGCTGATTTCTCAACCTGACACTCCACTCCATGCCCTTGTTCATTTAAACTCTGAGGCGTGGGCTTAACTGTACAGTGCCTATCCTTACATTCTCATTTAATTATTTGGGTTGTCTACGTTCCAACCAATGCATTTTTATCAATTAGCTATGGTTCTGTTTGTATCATGCCCTTCAATCAAATTGAGTCATTCTATAAAGTGGAATAGTACAATGCAATATATCATGATCATATTATCAGAGTGCAATTGTAAGCTCTAACTTAACTCATTAGGAATATTGAGAAAAAGTACAAATGGGAAACAAAGAATGATTGCTTATAAAATATTTATCTGTAGAAAAAGCATGATCTTGATTATTATATCAGCACTGAGCCCTTTAACACTGACCCTACTGTGTCACAGTAGAACCATTTATTTCACAAGATTAGTGAGTGCTCATGCCACAATGGAACATATAGTTACTGCCAATGCAAAGATGCTAGGAGATGTGGCATCTGGCTGATAGATCTGGGCAGAGGGTGGAAAGGGACAACAAGGAACATTTAAAACTGACTGGAAAGACTTTTTCCAGTGAGCAATTTTAAACCAGAAGAACCAAATTGAGTATGTTGCCACTTAGAAATTTGGACTGTCTCTTTATTTCAGCCCAGCAGACTCCTGTCTCTCTGTCAGAAGGTTCTGAGTTCCTGTCCACTCTGTATCTAGGCTGAAAATCAAATGTAGCTTTGAGGAGCTGTGCACGTTTAGTTATACCTTCGGTTTTTTTAGATTAGATTTCCTACAGTGTGGAAACAGGCTCTTTGGCCCAACAAGTCCACACCGACCCTCCGAAGAGGGATCCACCCACACCCCTTTCCTTCTGACTAATGCACCTAACACTGTTGGGCTAAATTGCCAATTCACCTGACCTGCACATCTTTGGATTGTGGGAGGAAACTGGAGCAATCAGGCAGACATGGGGAGAATGTGCAAACTCCACACAGACAGTCACCCAAGGCTGGAATCGAACCTAGGTCCCTGGTGCTGTGAGGCAGCAGTGCTAACCACTGAGCCACCGGGCCACCCATAAGATGAGGCATTAAACTGAGACCCATCTGCCTTCTCAGGTGGATATAAAGGATTGAGTGGCATTATGTTAATAATGATTAGGGAATTTGTCCCCAGTTTTTAACCAATGATCAACATCATGAAACAGAATATCTGCTCATTACCAGATGTTGTGTGCAAAGTGATTGATGCATTTTCTACATCACACTGGGACTATAGTTCCACAGCACTTACTCCGCAATAAAACACTTTGACGCATTCTGAGAATGTTCAAATTGATATATAGATGAAAGTGTTTCATTTTGTTTCTTCCTCCATGGCCTACAAAGCTGCTGTGAAGCTTAGTCAGTGAAAAATCTAGTTTGTGACAGACCCCATATCTTACCAATTTTGGTGTTAGAAATTGATTGCAAGTATTGTGTTTAGAATAGAAATATATTTCAAGGATCAGGAAACAACTTTCAGCTGGTTTGACTGTTTTTTTAAACATCTGGTAACTTACTTTGTCATCAATTCTGTAGTTGAAGGAGGCTTGTATATGGCTTTGACTATATGTACTTTTATAAGAAACCTATCTCTGGGGATGTAAGCTTTTCCTTGTGGGAATCCCTTATGATTTTTGCTATTTCAGATGGTAACAAAGAAAGAATAGATGTAAATCAAGTTATTCCTCACTATCCTCCAACTGACAGACAATGATGGACTTAAGTGAGGAACTGTATTTCCAGAGTTTGATTCATTAGGGAGGTTGTGACAAAGGTCTACTTTTTAATATAAATTGAAGTGATATGAGACTCTCTGACTGGACTACCTAATAAGGTCATTTCGGTTTTGTTTGCCCTAAGCTCATTCCAGGCTTCCACGTGTGGCGTCAGCAACATCAATCAGTATTCCACTGATATACTAAACTAATAAAATGTGTGCCAGACAAAGCAACATTTCCTATTCCTAAGTGGGAATTGTGCCAAAGAGACTTCAGATCTTTCATGGTAGTATTTTCCACAATCTAGAAAATTAACAAACACACGTAACCTTATGTGATAATCATGTGATAAGTCTAGGAAGAGTGTCCTGCAGTTAGCGTCACAGTGAAGCATTCTGGATAGAGTGTCCATTCCAAGGTCCAAGACTACATGCTGCGCAACCCATGAACAGGTCTGTTATGTTTGGAGATGCCCTCAAAGCCTTAAACAGAGTGTAACTGGTTTGTTTAGAAATGCATTTCTTTGCTGCAATTGGATGAAAGCTCTCGTGAGCAATGTCAAAATTTCACTATATTTTCTGCAAAGTCTGGATATAACTGTTTTGTACTTGTTGTTTTTACTTATATGACTAAAGCATATTTTTGAAATAAAAAAAGATTTGAGAAGAGTTTCCCGCAATCAGCATTGCAGTCTGGGAAGAGTGTCAAAAAGGGAGGTCAGGTGTGGGGAAGCACCTGATTGGGTAAAGTAAATCGATCTAATATACTTATATTATTTTTATTGTTATTGTGCATTGTTTGTACAGTCTTTACTCTAATGTTTGTAAGGGCAGTAGGAGGAGGGCATACAGTAATTAATATTATTTGACTTTGATCTTAAATCTAGGGGTTTAATTTAAAGAGGCAAATCAGGAAAGAGAGCTCAAGGCCATGGTCTGTTTCTCCTGCTCTGTGTGGGAACTCCTGAAAGCCTGGAGTTTGGAGCTGCAGCAGTCCTGGGGATACTGTGGAGCAGCCACCGAGCTGAGAGTCTGGTGGACTGTGTGGTTAGAGAGGTGGTCATGTGCAGGATAAAACTTCACAGGCAGAGAAGGACTGAATGACTACAAGGCTGAGGACAAGGACTGGCCAGACAGAGTCCCATGTGACCATTCCCCTGCAAAACAGATATACAGCTTTGGATACTTTTGAGGGGAACGGCCACTCAGAGCTAAGTAGTAACAGCCAAATTTGTTGCAGCACAATTGATCTGCTGCACAGGAGAAGACGAATAAGTGTGACAAACTCTTGTAATAGGGATTCAATTATAAGGGCAATTAATAAATGATATCAAATGACACTTTAACATGGTGTGTTGCCATCCACGTGTTTAGGTCAGGAAATCCCAGTGTGGCTCCAGGGCATTCAGGAGGGGCAGTGTGAACAGTCAAGAGGTTACAGTACACAGTGGTGCAAATGACCAGTAAAAAAAGAAAAATGAGGTATTAAAATACAGAATATCGAGAGTTAGGAATCAAGTTAAAAAGTAGGACCTCAAGGGTGGTGCCATTGTCACTTGCTAGTCATCATAGAAATAGCAGGCTATATCAGGTGAATATGTGGCTGGAGAGATGGTGTGAGGGGGAGAGGTTCCTGAGACATTGGGATGGTTCTGGGGGAAGTGGGGTCAGTACAAGTTGGATGGTTGTGCCTGAGCAGGATTGGAACTGATGTTGTGGGGGGAATATTTGCTCCTGCGGTTGTTGGGAGTGGGAAGGTGGGAGTGGGGATGGGAAGTTATACATGTAGACTGAAGGGGCTACCTGAATGTCCAGGACATTCAGTTTTTAGGAAGGAAAAACAAAGAGAGAAAAAGAGGTGAGGCAGCACTGCTCAATAAAAAGGATATTAATGCAATAGTAAGAAAAGATATTCAGTCTGGTGAAATGGAATCTGTATGGGTAGAAGTTAGAAATACTAAGGGACAAAATACGATAATGAGGTTTCTATATAGAGCCCCAAACCATAATGATAATATCGAGGAACACAGTTATCAGGAAATTAGAATTAGAATTGCAAGCAATAAATGTACAGCTCTATTTATGGGTGATTTAATCTGCACTTAGATTAGATAAATCAAATCAGTAACATGAAAATACCACCACCTGTAAGTTCCCATCCAAGTCAGTCACCAACTTGACTTGGACACATATCACTGTTCCTTCACTGTCATTGGATTAAAATTCTGAAATTCCATCCCTAATAGCATTGAGAGTCTACCTATAGTGCACAGACTGCAGCAGTTAAAGAAATCAGCTCATCACCACCTTTCCAAGAGCAACTAGGGATGGGCAATAAATTTTGGCTGAGTCAGTGAAGGTCACATTGCAAGACTGAATAAAAATAATAATATGCCATAAAGAAAGAATTCCTGGAGTGTGTATGTCTTGGTTTTCTGGATCAATACGGTGAGGAACCAACATTGAGAGAGCAGCCATCCTTTATAATGAAAAAGGAACAATTGACAATCCAGCTGTGTGAGACCCCATGATAGAATTCTTCATTAAGATAGAGCATAACATAGTTAATTCTGAGATAAGATCCTGAATCTAAATAAAGGAAACTACAATGGTTTGAGATGCAAGCTGGCAATGAAAATCAGGGAACATTACTGAACGAGATGATAGTGATTAGGCAATGTAAACATCCAAAAAGCAGATTGAGGAAATGTAATGATAGTTCATTCCTGTCTGGCACATAAAAAGGAAAAGGTGGCCTGACCATTGCTAACAAAGGAATTTAAGGAAAGTAGTAGTTCCAAAGAAGGGGCATACAAATTAGTTTTAAATAAGTAGCAGATTTGAGGACTGGGAGCAATTTAGATTGTCGCAAAGGAGGACAAAGAGATTGGAAAAGAGGGAGAGAAGACAGTTTGAGAATATATTTGTGAGGAACATGCAAGCTCAGATGCTTCAGTGTGATTTTGACAAATGCATGGCAAATAAAGTATAAAGCGGATAAATGTGAGATTAACCACTTTGGCAGATTATTATTTGAATGAAAAAAATATAACAAAGAATGGTGGATGCTAGAAATCAGAAACAAAAACAAATTACTGGAAAAACTCAGCAGATCTGGCAGCATCTATAGAGAATACGCACAGCATTTTTTTTTAGTCCAGTGAAGCAGGGTCACAGATGCTGCCAGATGCTGAGTTTCTCCAGCAATTTATGTTTTTATTATGTGAATAGCAATAGATTGGGAAAGGAGAGGTGCAATGAAACATTGGTATCTTTGCACACTAGTTGCTGAAAGTAAACATACAAGTGCAGCAGGAAGTAATAAAGACAAATGGTATACTGGCCTTCATGGGAGGGGATTTAAGTACAGGAGCAGAAATTCTTCTCCAGTTGTACAGGGCCTCGGTAGGATGTAACCTAGAATACTATGTACAGTTTTGGTTTTCTTACCTGAGCTGAAAAATGTGTTGCTGGAAAAGCGCAGCAGGTCAGGCAGCATCCAAGGAGCAGGAGAATCGATGTTTCGGGCATGAGCCCTTCTTACCTGAGGAAGGATATTGTGGCTGTAGAAAGAGCGCAAGAAAGGTTTTCTCGACTGATTCCAGAGATGTCAGGACTGAAGTATGAAGATAAAACTGGATCAGTTAGTACTATATTCATTGGAGTTCAGAAGAATGTGGAGGGGAGGAATTTCACAGAAAATTCTAACAGGACTATACAGAGTAAACACAGGAAGAATATTTCTGAATGGTCAGGGAGTCCAGAACCATGGATACACCATGGAAGGATAAGGAGAAAGCCACTTAGGACTCAGATGGGAGAAATTTCTTAAGCTAGAGTGTGGTGGAATTCTCTGCCATAGAAAGTAGCTGAGGCCCAAATAGTGAATGGTTTCAAGGAAGACTTAGATATAGTTCTTTGAGCTAAAGGAATCAAAGGGTATGAGCAGAAAGTGGGAAGAGAGTGCAGAGTTGGATGAACAGCCATAAAAATACTGACTGGTAGAGCAGGCTTGAAGGGCTGAATAGCCTAGTACTCCTCCTATTTTCCATGTTACTAATCACACCAGAATGGTGCATCAAGTAAAGACAATGCAGATCAGTTGATCAATGTACAATGTGTCTGTGACGATCTCCACAAGATCATTTAGGTTAAATACAAAACAGTCATGATATGTTTACGACAATCCACTATGTTCCAGTTACTTGATCGAGAAAAGGTAATGTTGAGATGGTGCCTTGATGACTGTTACTTTTAAAAGAAACACTGCATATGCCAATCACTGGTCAATCTTATAAGAGAACCTTTAGGCTGATGGGAACCAGAAGGAGTGTTCACCTGACCAGTATCTAAGCAAATATTGCAAGCCCCAGGGGTTTAAAAAAGAAATTCTATCATAGCCTTCAGCTCACTATGGCAGAAACGTGTGACTCTGAGTATACATCACCTTCAAATCAAAGTACAGCCAACAACAATGACTGCAGTTTACAGGATTATATAACTTGCAGCCATGCAAAAGTAGTTTTTCAGTTGATCAACTGTTTGTAACACTACCACTGTAAATCAGCCACTCATTGCTTTCGATTGAGTTTATATGTTGGCATTCAGAATGCTCCATTGTGAAATGTTACACAATTGTATATAAAATGAAATCAGATCTTAGCCAGAAAGAGAGGAAAATTTAAGGTACAGGGAGGAAGCAGTAAATCGGTATGGGATAAGCTGGCTCACAAGAGAAAAAATTACCAGTATGGAATGAATGGACTTCATTGCATGTTATGCACAGGCTATGATCCTTATGTGCACATAAATTCAGTTTGAAAAGGTTTAGTCATGATTGGATGGCTGTTTATTTTTGCATAGAATTTATAATCAATGAGAAAGCATTTTTTCAACATTTGAGATATTTTGCCACAAAAATTGCACAGTCTTGAGGATTTGAGTCAACAGCTAGATGGTTAATCGTCTTTGATTAACATTGTCACCTCTTAGATAAGTATTAAAATCCACTTATTATTTATATTACCTCTGAGTTAGCTTTATCTGAGATTAATTCCTTTAAATCCCAAGTGCAACTAATCATTTGACAAGTTATATTTCCGTCTGAATAAAGCTATAAGTCAGTCCGAATAACATCTATGATAATAGAGCTATTGAAATTAATCACTGCTATAGTGCCATACAAGTCAAAGTATAGATGGGAGGTATAAATGCCACAGAATGACAAATAGCAGTTGTGCTTTTAAAGTCTTTGCATGCTGTTGGAAAAGGGAGAAAATTAAAATAAATATATTACTTGCTTTATTTTAGTGATATTTCAAAAATTAACTGTAAAAACTGTGTTATTGGGATGTGGGGAGCAATTAAAATGAAACATAGAGATTTGAAAATTAGGCTTGCAATCTCCTACTGCTGCACCCAAGCTCCACACAAATTGCAGATATTCACCAGATGGTTACAGAGGGGACAAACCTACTCCAGTGGAAAATACTATGTTAAACAAAAAGTACCATTACTGTGGCAGTACTACACCTTCTGATGGGAATGACAGGATATTGTTAGTCTTATGTAAGTACTGGAAAAATGGTTAAACTTCATAGTAGGATACAAATGAAACTATTTTCTATTTAATTGTCACAGTAGTTCTAAGGTGTGTGCCCAGTTAAAATCAGAAAATATACAAACTCCTTAAGGAAATTTTTGGTCACAATAGACAATTTCAAATGAATATAGTTAAGTAACTTCTCACTACTAACTTTGGATTGGCGCAACAAAAAGTAATAATTCAAGAACACAAAAATACATAAATTGAAATGATGATAGTGGTACATCAGTAATTTCGAATGAGAATTAGGTTTTATTGTCACATGTATTCAAGTACAGAGACATAGGAGTACAGCAAAAAGTGTACAAAGTCGTCATTTCTGGTTCCATCTTAGGTGCAAAGGTGCCTCGGTACAAAATCTGAGGTAGGAGTTAGAAAAATTAAAAAAAAACTAAACGTTCGGCATTACAGGCCTTCTAAATTAGAGAAAGCGAGAAAAAAACTGAAAGCAGACGGGTTCATACTGGGCCTTCAACTCGAGGTTAGGCTTTCACCTCGGAGCTGGGAGCCTGCACTGGGCCTTCAACTTGGGGCCGGGAGCCTGCACTGGGCCTTCACCTTGGAGCCGGGAGCCTGCACTGGGCCTTCACATTGGGCCGGGAGCCTGCACTGGGCCTTCACATTGGGCCGGGAGCCTGCACTGGGTCTTCACCTTGGGGCCGCAGCCTACACTGTGCCTTCACCTTGGACCCGGGAGCCTGCACTGGGCCTTCACCTTGAGGCTGGGAGCCTGCACTGGGCCTTCACCTTGAGGCTGGGAGCCTGCACTGGGCCTACACTGCGGGGCTGGGAGCCTGCACTGGGCCTTCACCTTGGGGCCGAAGCCTGCACTGGGCCTTCACCTTGGGGCCGAAGCCTGCACTGGGCCTTCACCTTGGGGCTGGGAGCCTACACTGCGGGGCCATGACAACGCGCAGGGCTTTCACCTCATGGCCACGACACCTCGGTGCCGACAGCCTGCACGGGCCCACACCTTGGGTCTGCGACACCATGCTGGGCCTTCACCTCAAGGTCAGAAGACTACGTTGTGCCTTCACCTTGGGGCAGCAACACCGCACTGGGTCTTCACCTCGAGGCCAGGCTTTCACCTCAGGGCTGGGAGCCTGCACTGGACCTTCACCTTGGGTCTGCAGCAATGCACTGGACCCTCACCTTGGGGCCACAAACACCATATTGGGCTTTCAATTTGGGGCTGGAAGACCCCGGCGGGCCTTCACCTCAGGGCTGCCACACCGCACTGGGCCTTCACCTCAGGGCCATGACACCATGCTGGGCCTTCACCTCAGGGCTGGAAGACTGTGGTGGGCCTTCACCTTGGGGTCAGAAGACCACATTTGGCCTTCACCTTGGGGCTGCGACACTATGCTGGGCCTTCACCTTGGGGCAGAAGACTGCGTTGGGCCTTAACCTTGGGGCCGTGACACCGTGCTGGGCCTTCACCTCAGGGTCAGAAGACTGCGTTGGGCCTTAACCTTGGGGCCGCGACACCATGCAAGGCGTTCACCTTGAGGCCAGGCTTTCACCTCAGGGCTGGGAGCCTGCACTGGACCTTCACCTTGGGGCCACGACACTGTGGTGAGCCTTCAGTTTGGGGCTGAAAGACCCCAGTGGGTCTTCACCTTGGGGCTGCGACACTTCATTGGGCCTTCACCTCGGGGCTGTAAAACCATGGTGGGCCTTCAACTTGGGGCCAGGAGCCTGCTCTGGGCAAGAATTTATATTCTTTAGTGTTTCAAATGCTGCAGGGGTCAGAGATCAGCCATTGCTAATGAATTTAGCTAATGAGAATGTTTGGGCATGACTCCTATGACATTTGATCTAATTATGTCAATGATTACAATGAAGGGAGTTCACTATTTGAAAATCTTGGTCAGGATTTTCTGGAAGGGGAAGGGATGAACTCACTTTGGGGCAGCATCAGACGAGGAATTTAGAAGTGGTTGTCAACTTAGTGGCAGCTGTTCTATTAAAGATCTGGTTCCAAGGAGTTGCCTGCCCAATCTGAGAGTTGACAGTTTCAGCATTGTCATCAGCAGCATTAGCCATTGCTGCAGCTACCCCTGGATGAACAAGGCTCAGTGATGATTGTGCACCTTCTTTAGCAGGTAATTTGGGTTGAAGCCAATCAAGGAGACAGGGTTGTGAATGATCACAGGTAGCTCTGAAGCTACCGAGGCCAAGATGGAGGTGCACCTTCCTGGATACTGTTAGGACACCACCAAGATCAATGTACAGGCCACCCTTTCTGTAAAATGGCAGCACAGGTGGGAATAGATCTTTATTTGACCACTTAAATTGTTCAATTGAGCTCGGAATGGGTAGATCACAGGCCACTGTTTCTAGTGCTGAACCAAAGGTTCACACTTTGTGAACCACTATGGTGGCAAGAAGGTGTCAGATGATCATGTGACTCATTCCATGCCATTTGTCTGCCTGTCCCCAAAGGCCCTGTAAAATTCAGCCCCACCCTTTAAAACTGAAACTCAACCAACTTTATTGGAGAAGTAGTAAAATATATATTGCTCTCAGCTCCACTTGTAAGTAGATATTTTAAGACAGGTTAAATAGGAAAAAAAATGATAGAACAGTTTTGGGGATGGTTCAAAGAAATAGAATTTTTAGTTAAAGTGTAAATACATTATTCAGGTTCAGAAGAAAAGAAAGCAACAAAGGGAAGTCAAGATGAACAAAGGCAATGATTACAATTTTATTTACAGCAAGCTTGAATTAAACTACAGAATTTAAGATAGTCATAACATTTTTGTTGCCTTAAAACATAATAACTATATTGATTGTAATGAGGGCAGCTAGGTGGATCTCAAAGAATATGAGTTCCCTGATTTGGGCTGTTAATCTGCTTCAATCATGTAGCCCTGGCTGACAGATAAGAACAGGAGTGTCGCCCAGGTGTCCTTGGAGAAGGAGCACGCGGTAAAAAAAGAGAAAAAAGAAAAAAAGAAAAAAAAAAAAAAGAAGAAGAAGAAAAAAAAAGAACAGGAGTGTCAGACATCCTGTTCACTCTGAGAGCTGGCTCTGTGGGAGCTGAACTAGTGTCAAGGACTCTCCACCTTTGTGATAGGATACTGGTCTCTGTGGAGTTATTTCAGTAATGTTTAATGTTTTTTAAAGTAAGAGTTGAAAGTCGCAATGTCTTTAATTATTCAATGTGTAAATAAATTATACTCCAAGAATGAAAAATACCAACAATAGGAAAGAAAACACAACAGTATGTTAGAAAACACGAGCAAAGCTGCCAGTCAGGGAGCAATGTGAATTGGCAATGTTACAAACAAGGAAGGAGAATAAAAATACCAAGTGTTGGGATTTATCTTGGTTGCTAATGCCTCTTAGATAATAATGAAAACATTAATGTTAGCTTTATGATTGAGGTGACAACTTGCACTTTGAAGTTTGGATTTGAAATGCATCAATGTCTCTTATGATCATTTGTTTATTATTGCTGTGCTCAGTCTGTCAAAATGTTATTAGAAACTATTGAAAAGTATCCTTTTTTGCTTTGACATTCTAAACACAGTGTGCATATGACTACTTGTCTTCATTTAGCGAATAATTTTCCAGAATTTAGCAAAAACATCAGTATCATCGAATGTTCAAAGTAAATCTGAAATCCCATCAAACGTTTCCCTCAAATTACTTCAATCATGTTGCAGCATGGTGGCTCAGTGATTAGCACTGCTGCCTCATGACACCAGGGAGCTGGGTTTGATTCTACCCTCGGGTGACTGTATGGAATTTGCATGTTGTCCATATATCTATGTGGGTTTCCTCTAAGTATTACAGTTTCTTCCCACAGGCAAGATGGATTAGCCATGAGAAATACAGAGTTACAGGGGTTGGAGAAGGTGGGACTGGGAGGGATGCTTGTCAGAGGGTCAGTGTGGACTCGATGGGTCAAATGAGCTGCTCTCGCATCGTAGGGATTCTATGATTCTATTAAGCGTATAGTGTTACAACATGGAAGTCAAACCCCTCTGCTAATTGAAAATAACACCCCTGAAAAGCTCGTCTCACCTCGTAATCTGCTCACAGTGTGTGAGTGAAAGAAAACTCTTGATTTCCACTAAAGAGAAAATAACAAATTATTTTCCTAAATCTAATAGTGAACACTAAATGAAAACTATTAACAAATCCAAGCCCTCTTTTTCTTTGCTAATCACTATCTGATGCCAACTCTATTAAAATGCTGCTCCAATAATACAGTTATTAAACAATGAATTAACTTAATCTCTCAAAGTCCATACAGTCTGTAATGCTGTCTTCCTTCTGGTCTTCCAAATCTGCTGTTTCCTTCCATCCTTCCAATGCTGCTGTCTTCTCCCTGGGTTGTCTTCTTTCTGTTTATTGTGAGTGTCTTTGTATAAACTTTCTTGGTAGTTTAACAGATTTCTTTTGACAGCTCCTTTCAGATGACATGGGCTCTCCAGTTTAATGGGCAGTTAGCTCTGACTAATTTTGAAATGCCTTTCCTTTTTCACTCTCAACATCATACTCTTTCAATGCTCTGATGTTGTCAATACAATAAAATTCAAATTCCATTGGTTTTTGGTATTAAATTTACATTAATTGGTTAAAGTCAAATCCAGTTGCCTTAACATCAAAACACAACCCCAAGCTGATTATTACATAATATCAATTCTCAGTGCCCTCTGCACCTGTCACCTAATCACAGATGTAGATGCTATCACAATCTCTCAGCTCGAAATGACATCTCTCTCTTAAAGTGACCACACACCCTTTCGACTTCCTAACAATAGCCACGCGCAGTAAACATGCAACACATCGAGGATCACACAAGTTTTCACTCTTAGATGTGAACTGATTTTGTTCTATTAGAAGAACAGTGTGAATAGCTGTCATTGCCTGAATTTTTGGTTAAATCTATTATTGTTAAATATACAAAAAGCCAGATGTAAATGAACTTGAAATCCAATCATTACCACAATACATTATTATAAAAGTTACTAGGGCTATTATAGGGTTTAGACATTAACCTGTTATAGACAATTGCATGGTTTGCAGTCAAAACTCTCATTTACATGTTGCTTTTTAGTGAAAAAATATACTTAATTCATAGAAAATGATCTTTTCCATCTGAAATTCTTTGCACAAGTCTGAATTGCTGCTAGAAGAGTGTCTATTAATTATCATTCTCTGATTACACTGTAATTTGCAAGTTTTGCACTTCTATGTACTTTATGCTGCCCTGTATATGATGGAGTAGTTTGTGCTGTCTATGCAGCACCTTGGTCCTGGAGGAATGCTGTATCAGTTGTATATGGTAGAAATGACAAATAAGAGTGACCCAACTCTACTCTCTCTACACACATGTACTGTACTAAAGTAATTGTGCACAGTCTTTGTATACAAGAAAAAACAAAAACACCAGAGTTTGAAATTCCCTGCAGTTGCAACCAAAGGTGTTTCCTACTCAGGAAAAAGTGAGGATTGCAGATGCTGGAGTACCAGAGTTCAAAAATGTCATGCTGGAAAAACACAGCAGGCCAGGCAACATCCGAGGAGCAGGAGAATACTTTGTAGAGGGAGGAGGAGAGCTTCTTCAAGGGAGGCATCCTTGCAAGAGGATTCGCAGTAGGTTAAGATCACCGAGGAGAAAGTGAGGACTGCAGATGCTGGAGTACCAGAGTTGAAAAATGTCGGTGCTGGAAAAACACAGTAGTCCTGCTCCTCGGATGCTGCCTGGCCTTCTGTGTTTTTCCAGCACGACGTATTTCCCACTCACACAGGATATCATTTACGTATACTTTGAGGCAATGAGATGGTCTGACAATTGAACTACCCTTGTTACACTTCAACAGAAAGACCTTTGGTGGGTGGTCTTTCCCCATTGTGCCTTGGTGTAGCTACCGCAAGCTTTAGTGCGCTCCTCAGCACCTGGTCCTGCACCTTGGAATGTGCCAGTCTGCAACACTCGATCAAGGTCAACGCTTCACACTGGAAGGTCAACAGCCTTTGGACAAACCAAAAAGCATCTTTCAGCATGTTGATGGTCCTTAGGGCACAGCAGATGTTTATCTTAATGTGCATTCTGGGAAACAGCCGACAGAGCATAGAATCCTGCATTATGGAGGTGCTTGGGATGAATCTCAACAAAACCACTGCATTGCTCTTCAAACCTTTTTTATATTGGCACATTTGTTATGGATCAGGCCAGACCTCTCAAAACATTTCAAGAAAGTAGCCCAGACCCTAACTTTGTTTGTTGTTTTAAGCAGGTATAATGTGGATATTCCAGGAGTGATGCAGCTGGTCAAACCACTTAGTTTGAAACAAAGCAGAATTTATTTACAAGATTACCAAGTGAAACACAAACAAAAGGGTACAGAATACCGAATAACTTCACCTATCTGAAAACCCAACAGACAATCCCAGCTTAATGATGCTGTTCCCTATACTTGCAACAATCCCCAAAAACACCTCCTTGGCAAAAAAAAGTAAAATCAAACACAGGTTCTTGCAGGTGAGATGTCAGAGAGAGGGAGGATCAGCATGGACCTGCTTCTTTGGGTCCAGCAGCTTCACAACAACTGACTGTTTTCAGTGAACAGCCAGCCTGCTAAAAACCAAACCAAACCAGACAAAAGCAAAGCTGAACTGGGAGAACTGGCCACTCCCCTTTCATTGTACAATTTTTAAAATAAAGCTTGAAATTCTTTTGCCTAGGGCAATATCTGTTAGCTATACTCAAACTGTTCCTGAAACCCATCCAAGCCAGACCTTTCGGAATTGCTGCTTTTAAGACTTCTCTGATAAAAGAAAGCCAAGGACAACATAACCTTGTTAAAAGAGCATCATGGTCACACATTCCAGAAGGTGTGTGACAGTCTCTTCAACAGCAGTGGTGTAGAGAGCCCGAGTGTACATGAAGGATCTCACAGATCGTGCCCTTCTCACCACCAGCCAAATGATGTTTTGGTATGTGTTAGAAAGTTTTAGTGCTGAGACACTCTGCGAAATGACTTTGACGGTCTGCTCAGAAACCACTGCCTGGATCATCTCCTTTTCTCGCAGGGCCTTGAGGACACTACATGCTGACCACTGCCTGATGGACGTGTGGTCAAAAGTGCTTTTAATTGCAAATTTTTGAACAAGGGACAGGTGATACAGAACAGTCCAACTACTTGGGCCACATCAAGGAGGCCAGACCCATCCTTCATAACACCAGTAGAACCTCAGTATACAGTCAAACCTAACATTTGTCTACTGAAGGTCTGTTCACAGCTTAATGCAGCTACACACAAAGGGAGCATGAGTCAAAGAATGAGAAGAGATTTATTCCCTGTTCATTGATTGAGCCTATTGGTAGAAGTGGAGGTGGGCCCAAAGGTTATTTTCAGTGCTGTGAGTTATACAACCCTACAATCTAGGAAATAGTGCAACCTCAATTAATTGGATCGATTCAAAGTATTTGATTCAATTCATTCATTCATTTAACTGGATGACTAAGGATATTTACCAGTTTGCTAAACCGACATTAAGATATGCAAATTATATCAACGTTACCCAATGGCTGGACTGTCCTTTACTGAACTCAGTACAGTAAAATAACTGACAACACAAAAGCAGGCCCATATATACCTATATATTTAATGTATTTACTGTAGAAAAATTATCAGAATTTCACATAAGTGAAAGAATAATGGAAGCGAGAGAAAAGAATTATATACAGGTACGCAATCCTTTATCCGAAATCTTTGGGGCCAGTTGTTTTTTGGATTGCAGAATCTTTCAGATTTCAGAATAAATGACATTTTCACAGTGAAATAAAAAAAACTTACCAAACAGCAGACCCATGTGTGACTAGTACAAGCACTGAAACACAATTGATGCCTGCCAGTGCTGGGCCACGCCGCCACATCACATCTGAGTGACGTGGGTCAACTGGGTTCTGGATTCGTGGTGCTGGAAGAGCACAGCAGTTCAGGCAGCATCCAAGTAGCTTCGAAATCGACGTTTCAGGCAAAAGCCTTCCACATCCATCAAAGTTTTACTTGCACATCCACCAATATCATTTATTGTATCCGTTGCTCCCGATGCGGTCTCCTCTACATTGGGAAGACTGGGCGCCTCCTAGCAGAGCGCTTTAGGGAACATCTCCAGGACACCTGCACCAATCAACTACACCGCCCCGTGGCCCAACATTTCAACTACCCCTCCCACTCTGCCGAGGACATGGAGGTCCTGGGCCTCCTTCACCGCCGCTCCCTCACCACCAGACGCCTGGAGGAAGAACGCCTCATCTTCCGCCTCGGAACACTTCAACCCCAGGGCATCAATGTGGACTTCAACAGTTTCCTCATTTCCCCTTCCCCACCTCACCCTAGTTCTAAACTTCCAGCTCAGTAACTGTCTCCTTGACTTGTCTGGACTTGTCCGACCTGCCTATCTTCTTTTCCACCTATCCACTCCACCCTCTCCTCCTTGACCTATCACCTTCAACCCCTCTCCCACTCACCCATTGTACTCTATGCTACTTTCTCCCCACCCCCACCCTCCTCTAGCTTATCTCTCCACGCTTCAAGCTCACTGCCTTTATTCCTGATGAAGGGCTTTTGCCCGAAACGTCGATTTCGAAGCTACTTAGATGCTGCCTGAACTGCTGTGCTCTTCCAGCACCACTAATCCAGAATCTGGGTTCCAGAATCTGCAGTCATTGTTTTTACCTGGGTCAACTGGGTGTGGGGTTGGGTGACCTGTTCACACACCAAACAACCTTGTTGTGCAGAAAAAAAACTTCACAAAAGAAACTTTGGATTTTGGAATTTTGGACCAAGGATTGTGTACCTGTACTAATAGTGGTGACCATATTTTGGTCACAAAGTTGAAGCAAAGTGCTCACTTTTATCACTTGGGTACAAACCTTGCAGAGCAATTTGTTGACCATTATCAGATCATCTTGACTTCCTTCCCATTGATTTCAATGAATTCAAGTTTGACACAACAAAGAATTATATTGATACAATGAGTTTCACCTTTCACTAAGGAATCGTTACCTAAGATAGTTCCCATTTATTCTGAGAACAACAGGAGAGGGAGTCAATTTTATTGATAGGTTTACAGAAGGTCACTAAGTGGGAAGGAAGTAAGACTTCTGTCTGACTGAGAAAAGCCCAGAAAAGTGACAAAAGAAGAAACAAGAAGTTAGATAGTAAACCAGGAGTTGTGAAATGCAAGCTTGTCATCCAGAAATGGAAGCAAGAATTGAATCTTCTTGCAGTGAGATGTAGCCGAGGAATAAAGGTTCTGACCAAACCAAATCAGTCAGTTAGTCAGTCCGTGAAAAGGTTAATCCTTGTCGGTAAAATTAGCAGAATTGGGTTTGACTGTAAGTCACCACATTCATCTACTGAAATGAAGCAAATTAACAATTTGCATTAGATGTTGTCTCCACAAACATCTAACTTCACTTCCAAAAACAGAATTGTAGCTCAGTGTTACAGCCACAGTGCTTATAGTTCACCTTGTTGACTGCTGCCCCACAAAGACGTAAGTGGGTAGAAATTTTCTTTCATTGGATGTCTAAATAAGCAAAGCATACAACAGAGTTTAAACCAGAAAATATAAAGCAGTAAGTATAAATTTAAATTTAACTAATATACATAAAGCAAAATAAAGATTGGGAAATATATTTGGGACTTAGTGAGAGAGGGAGAAGTAGAAGAAATTAAAAGTAATTTTTAAAATCTCTTGAAGATTAACTTTCTTCCATAGGAATTACATTTAATGCTTGTACCGTTATTTGTTAGGGTCAGCAAAGTTGTTCTGTAGTAATTATGCTGTTAAAATACACTTACTCCTGAATGATGCAAAACCAGAGGGCAATCATAACACACTGTTGCAATCATGCGATTGCTGTGCCTATTGGTCAGAAAAGCAACAGTGAAGTCTATCTTCGACACCACTTTCACTCTTAATTATGTATGTACAGTTGCCAGAAATTGCTGTCCAATTTACCCCATGATAACGGTGAGGGCTGATTGCCTCAACGTTATTATTATAGCAATGATTGGGCTTGTAGCCAGTATCCAATTCATTTCACAAGGAGACCTACTGTTACACCCTTGGGTTATGCCAACATGTAATTAGAAATTGAGTGCTACAGGCACAGACTTTATAGAAGATGCTCAGCTCACTTACATGAAAGTCTGATGTAGACCCAAAGTTAGCAACATAATATGAATGAAGATTATTCATTCTCAGTTTATTAGTATTAGTGTACAAAGATTATTATTACTTTAATCGTAGAATAAAGCAATTTATTGGAAGTCGAAGTTGAAGAGAGTCATTGTGTCATTGAGATATACAGCAAACAGATGCTTTGGTCTAACTCGTCTATGCCGACCAGATATCCTAACCTAATCTAGTCCTATGTGCCAGCATTTGGCCCATATCCCTCTAAACCTTTCCTATTCATATAACCATCCAGATGCTTTTTAAATGTTGGAATTTTACTAGCCTCCACCACTTCCTCTGGCACTCATTCCATACACACACTACCCTCTGTGTGAAAACATTGCCCTTAGGTCCCTTTTAAATTTTTCCCTCTCACCCTAAACATATGTCCTCTAGTTCTGGACTCCCCCATACCAGGGAAAAAAAAAGTGTTTACTTACTCTATCCATGCTCCGCATGATTTTATAAACCTCCATAAGGTCACCCCTTACCCTCTGATGGTCCAGGCAAAACAGGCCCAGCCTATTTAGCCTGTTCGTATAGCTCAAATTCTCCAACCCTGGTAACCGCCTTGTAAGTCTTTTCTGAACCCTTTCAAGTTTCACAACATCTTTTCAATAGAAGGAAGACTAGAATTGCACACAATATTCCAAAAGTGGTCTAATCAATGCACTGTACAGCTGCTACATGACCTTCCAATGCCTATACTCAATATTCTGACCAATAAAGGAAAGCATACCAAACGCCTTCTTCACTATCCTATCTACCTGTGAATCCATTTTCAAGGAAGTATGAACCTGCACTCCAAGGTCTTGTTGTTCAGCAACACTCCCCAGGACCTTTCCAGTAAGTGTATAAGTCCTGCTCTGATTTGCCTTTCCAAATCGCATCACCTCGCATTTATCTAAATTAAATTCCATCTGCCACTCCTCAGCCCCTTGGCCCATCTGATCAAGATCCCATTGTACTCTGAGGTGCTGTCCACTACACCTCCAATTTTAGTGTCATCTGCAAACTTACTAACTATACCTCCTATGTTCACATCCAAATTGTTTATATAAATGACAAAAAGAAAATGGACCCAGCACTGATCCTTGTGACACTCCACTGGTCACAGGCCTCCAGTCTGAAAAGCAACCCTTCAATACCACTCTCTGAGTTCTACCTTCGAGCCAGTTCTAAAGGCACCAAGTATGACCTAAAATGTAAAAATAACTTCAGTCTGCCAAGTTTCTGATTTTATTCGTAAGTATTGCTGAAAGAAAGATTTGCTTGGTGAAGCTTTTTCCCTGCATTTGTCAGGAAACTTGCAAGAATACCAATTTATAGAGCAATAGCATGTTTTCGTAAAATAAGGAGACATTGCTAACAGAAATAGAAATTGCTGGAAAGGCTCAGCAGGACTGGCAGCACCTGTGTAGAGAAATCAGAGTTAATGATGGTAAAAGAGGGGGAGTTGTGGCATTGTTAGTCAAGGACGGTATTAGGGTGGCAGGAAGGATGTTTGAGGACTCATTGGCTGAGATTAGAAACAGGACAGGAGAGGTCACCCTGTTGGGAGTTTCCTATCAGCCTCCGAATAGTTCCAGATATGTAGAGGAAAGGATAGCAAAGGTAATTCTGGATAGGAGCGAGAGTAACAGGGTGATTGTTATGGGGGACTTCAATTTTCCAAATATTGACTGGAAATACTACAGTTCGAGTACTTTCAATGGATCAGTTTTTGTCCAATATATGCAGAAGGGTTCCCTGACACAGTATGTGGACAGGCCAACAAGGGGCGAGGTCACATTGGATTGGGTACTGGGTAATGAACTTGGCCAGGTGTTAGATTTGGTGGTAGGTGAGCACTTTGGTGATAGTGACCATAATTTGGTTATGTTTAGTTTAGTGATGGAAAGGGATAGGTATTTACCGCAAGGCAAGAGGCATCACTGGGGGAAAAACAATGATGATGCAATTAGACAAGATTTAGGATGCATAGGATGGTTCCTGCTGGGCACCATTGAAATGTGGAGTTTATTCAAGGAACAGCTACTACATGTCCTTGATAAGTATATTCTTGTCCGGCAGGGAGGAAGTGGTCGAGTGAGGAAGCCGTAGTTTACTAAAAAAGTTGAATCTCTTGTCAAGAGGAAGAAGAAGGTTTATGTTTGGATGAGACGTGAAGGCTCAGTTAGGGTGCTTGAGAGTTACAAGTTAGCCAGGAAAGACCTAAAGAGAGAGCTGAGAAGAGCCAGGAGGGGACATGAGAAGTTGTTGGCAGATAGGATCAAGGAAAACTCTAAAGCTTTCTATTGGTATATCAAGAATAAAAAAATGACTAAAGAAAGATTAGGGCCAATCGAGGATAGTTGTAAGAAGTTGTGCATGGAGTCCAAGGAGACGGGGGAAGCGCTAAATGAATATTTTTCATTAGTATTCACACTGGAAGAAGACAGTGTTGTTGAGGAGAATACTGAGATACAGACTATTAGACTAGATGGGATTGAGGTTCACAAGGAGGAGGTGTTAGCAATCCTGGAAAGTGTAAAATAGATAGGTCCTCTCGGCAGGATGGGATTTATCCTAGGATTCTCTGGGAAGCCTGGGAGGAGATTGCAGAGCCTTAGACTTTGATATTTATGTCATCATTGTCTAAAGGTTTAGTGCCAGAAGACTGGAGGATAGCAAATACTGTCCCCTTGTTCAAGAAGAGGAGTAGAAACAATCCTGGTAATTATATTCCAGCGAATCTTACTTCAGTTGTGGGCTAAGAATTGGAAAAGGTTTTAAGAGATAGGATTAATAATCATCTAGAGAGCAATAAATTGATTAGTATAGTCAACGCCACTTTGTGAAGGGTAGGTTGTGCCTCACAAACCTTATTGAGTTCTTTGAGATGGTGACAAAACAGGTGAATGAGGGTAAAGCAGTTGATGGAGTGGACATGGTTTTCAGTAAGGCATTTGATCAGGTTCCCCACAGTAGGCTATTGCACAATATAAGGAGGCATGGGATTGAGGGTGATTTAGTGGTTTGGATCAGAAATTGGCTAGCTGAAAGAAGACTGAGTGTGGTGGTTGATGCGAAATGTTCATACTGGAATTTAGTTACTAGTGGTGTACCACAAGGTTCTATTTTGGGACCACTACTGTTTTTCATTTTGATAAATGACTTAGATGAGGGTGTAGAAGGATGGATTAGTAAATTTGTGGATGACACTAATGTTAGTGATGTTGTGGATAGTGTCGAAGGATGTTGCAGGTTACAGGGAACATAGATAAGCTGCAGAGCTGGGCTAAGAGGTGGCAAATGGAGTTTAACACAGAAAAGTGTGAGGTGGTTCACTTTGGAAGGCATGACAGGAATAAAGAGTAATGGGCTAATGGTAAGATTCTTGGTAGTGTAGATGTGCAGAGAGATCTTGGTGTCCATGTGCATAGATCCCTCAAAATCGCCACCCAGATTGATAGGGTTGTTTAGAAGGTGTACAGTGTGTTAGCTTCCATTGGTAGAGTGATTGAGTTTCGGAGCCATGAGGACATGCTGCAGCTGTACAAAACTCTGGTGCGTCTGCACTTGGAGTATTGTGTACAGTTCTGGTCACCGCATCATAGGAAGGATGTGGAAGCTTTGGAAAGGGTGCAGAGGAGATTTACTAGGATGTTGCCTGATATGGAGGGAAGGTCTAATGAGGAAAGGCTGGGGGACCTGAGGCTGTTTTCATTGGAGAGAAGAAGGTTGAGAGGTAATTTAATTGAGACATATAAGATAATCAGAGGGTTAGATAGGGTGGACAGTGAGATCCTTTTTCCTCAGATGGCGATGGTTAGCATGAGGGCTTTGCATTGATTCGGATTATTTGCTAAATATTGTACAGTAGTGAAATTTTATTTAATGTTGGAAACTATGTTTTGAGTTTTGAGATCATGGGTTCGTTCAGTTCAGTCAGCATCTCACCTGTTGTGAACAGCTGAATGGACATGCTATTTGATAAAACTGACCAGTCTGTGGGATGTATAGATTACATACCTTGTATCACATTGGCATCAAAATTCATATACTATATTACTCATTTGTGTGACAGGCAAAATCTTTTTGACTTGATGGCAATATCTTGTTAGTGTTGAAGCCCACTTATGTTTCTAATGAATTGTAGCAGTGTTGCCAAGATCTGTTGCCCTCCAAGTTCTCAAACATCTGAGTGTTTTCCCATCCCAGGGTAACCTGAGGTACTATGGGCAGTTTTAGCGGGACCAAAAGTGATAGCCTTGAAGTCTCAATGAGTGCAAGATGAAAGGTTTTGACAGAATGCACCTTTTTCCAGTAACACTAAAATAAATGGTTGCATTCCCACAATCTTCTTCATGTTTGTTTCTATCTTCAGAATTTTCCAAGCTCCACTGATATTTTCTCGTGGTGCACAGTGGAATGAGCCTTTAGGTACACCACATGAGGGAGTTAAATCTGATGATTATTTAACTCAGACATTGCATGTTATTCTTTTCTGATTATGTTAAATTTCTTGGTGAAAAACTTTGGGAATTACTCATATTCATGACTGAAGGAAACCTTTTGCTGTTCAACATGAGGAGCATTCAGAATACAAAGGATCTGGAGACTTGGAAGCAAAGAAAAATATAGGTATTCACTAATGATTTGAATGGGAAGAGGAAGACCATAACATGGAGATGACAGGTGAGTACACATTAATGTGGGAGAGGATACATATATGTGGCAGAAATTTACACTGGAAGACCATAACTTGTAGGAGTAAAAGTAAGTCATTCAGCCAACCAAGTCTGCTCCACCATTCAATGAGATCATAACTGATCTGATAACTCTCAACTCCATTTCCCTGCCTTTTCCCCAAAAGCCTTCATTCCCTTGCAGATTAAAAAAATTGTCTATCTCGGCCTTGAATATTCCTATGGACAGCTTATGCAGTGAAGAATTCCACAGATTCACTACCCTCTGAGTGTAGAAATTCCTCCTCAACTCTATCCTAACTGGGTGACCCTATACTCTGAGATTATGCCCTCGGGTCCTAGGATCTTCCATAAATGTAAACAACCTCTCCATATCTTCTCTCTCAAGTCCCCTGAGAACTTACATGTTTCAATACAAATGCTTCTCACTGTTCTAAGCTTCAATGAGTATAAGTCCAATCTGTTCATCCTCACCTCGTAAGACAAACCCTCCATCAATCTAGTGAAACTTCTCTGGACTACTTCCAATCCCAGCATATCTTTCCATAGAAAACATGTTCACAGATGTAGTCGAACTAAACCCTGTAAAGTTGTAGCCAGATTTCCCTATTTTTATACTCCATTCTCTTTGAAGTAAAGGCCAACAGTCCATTTTGCTTCCCTATTACTGCTGAAAGTTTAGGTTTGCTTTTTATGATTTATGCAAAAGGATTGCAAATCTTTCTGTGCGACAGCTTTCTATGGTCTTTCTACATTTAAATAATATTTAGCTCCTTATCTTTCCTGTCAAAAATGCAAAACCTTAATTTTCCCATATTATATTTCATCTGCCAGATTTCTGCCCATTCACTTAACCAGTCCATATTCCTCTGTGGACTCCTTGTGTTAGACACACTACTTGCTTTCCCACATATTTTTGTATAAACTACAAACTTGATTACAGTCCAAACCATGAATAGATATTATTAATAATTGTGGTCCCAGCACTGATCCCTGTGATACTCCATTATTTGCAGGTTGCCATCTGAAAAAACACTTCTTGTCTCCCCTTATCCCAACTCTTTCTTCCATTGGTTAGCCAAGCCTCTATCAATGCTAATTTGCGCCCTCTAACACGATAGGGCCTTATATTATTAAGTAGCCTAACTTGTGGTACCTTATCAAAGGCCTTCAAGAAATCCAAATACATGACATCCGAAACATTATATCCACTGCTTCCATATATCAATTGATTACATTACAGTGTGGAAACAGGCCCTTCGGCCCAACAAGTCCACACCGACCCGCCGAAGCGCAACCCACCCATACCCCTACATTTACCCCTCACCTAACACTACGGGCAATTTAGCATGGCCAATTCACCTTACCTGCACATCTTTGGATGGTGGGAGGAAACCGGAGCACCTGGAGGAAACCCACGCAGACACGGGGAGAATGTGCAAACACCACACAGTCAGTCGCCTGAGGCAGGAATTGAACCCGGGTCTCTGGCGCTGTGAGGCAACAGTGCTAACCACTGTGCCACCGTGTTGTTGTTAACTCACCAAAGAACTCTAACAAAATTGACATGCAAGATTTCCCTTTCATGAAGCCAAGCTGACTCTGCTTGATTACGTTGAGTAGTTCCATATGCCCTGCTATTACTTCCTTTGTGATAGACTGTAATATTTTCTCAATAACAGATATTAAACAAAATAGACTAAAATTACCCCTTTTCATCTCCTTCCCTTTGAAGTAAATGACTGTACTTGTCTGGTCTGGCCTACACATGAATTCCACTCCACAGCAATGGGATAGACTCTTAATTGCCCTCTGGGGCAATTAGGGATGGGCAATAACTTCTGACTGAGCCAGTGATGTCCACACCCCATGAATAAATAATAGAAAAACAAAGGTGTTATATTGACAGTTTTCCAATCTTTTGGAACCTTTCCAGAATCTCAGGATTCTTGGAACATTACTACCACAGCATTTGTTATATTGGTAGCTACTTCACTTAATGTCCAAGGATAGATCCCGTCAGGTGCAGGAGACTTAATGGTCTTAAGCCTCTGAATTTCCCGAGTACTTTTTCTCTAGTGATAATCATTGTCTTTATTTCCTCTCACCTTTTTGCCCTGTGATTTTGTATTTTTGGAACGCTCTGCATATTTTCTACCACGAAGACAGCTGTAAAATATTTAATAAACTCCTCTGCCATTCCCTGGTTCTCTTTTATTATTCCCTGAGCCTCATTCACTATGCAGCCTATGTTCATTTCGACCTCCCTCTTTCTTGTTATATATCTTAAGAAGGTCTTGCTGTCCATCTTGATATTACTTGCTAATATATCCTCAAAGTTTCTTTACTTGGTCTTTTTATTGTTCATACTTTGTTGGATTTTAAAACTTTCCTAATCCTCTGCCTTTACCTCTACTCTTTGCCATATAGTATTTTTTAATTTCAATTTGATACTATCATCAACTTCCGTGGTTAATTGTCCATTTCGTAGAATTCTTCATTTTCACTGGAATGTACCTTTGTTGTGACCCATTAACTATTTTCCTAAACAAAATTTGAAGTAAAATAAGAAGGAGGGAAATATGTCAGACAAACATCATAAACGAGATGATAGCTTTCATCTTGTGTGCCTGAATAGCAGGAAATCTGTTTTGGATCAACTGATAATTAAATTGCTTTTGGACAGCAGAATTGTGAGGATATGGGAAGAAGATTCAAATGTGACTTTCAAAAGTGATGGGATAAGAAGTAAAGAGAAACAAAAATCAGAGCTATGGATAAAATGCATTGGATTAGCTAAATTGCTCTCGTAGAGAGTCTGCAGGAACTCAATGAGCCAATTAGCTTACTTCAATGTGGTAACCATTCTATAATTTTGATAGATTTTATGAAATGCACAGTAATAGCTGACTGTAGTGCTGGGAAAGTGAATTAGTTCATAACTGGTCAGAAAGCTAAAAAAAAAGTAATAAAAATTTGGACTGTAACAGAAAACAGACTGATTTGTTTTAGTAGAATATCACTGAGCCTGTAGGGAATGTGTACAGGAAAGTATACATCCAAAACAATCTATAAATAAACACAATAGTTTCAGATGGATTCAAATCGACTGCATTTGTTCAGGGACTATGACCTTCAAAGGAGACCAGTGATTCTAAGTGCTGGGGCCAACATTTAATGATGAAATTATCATTGATCAGACAAATTGTACACATTTTGTAAAAGCCTTACACTGTGCCTATTTTCATTGCATTTCTTTGGTAGCTTTGTTAATTGACCTTATTGTTGTTAAAGAGTTTATTGGATTTTGCTGCTTTAACACAGTATTATGTTATCAGTGTATTCCTGAACTAGCATGCTCTTTTAAAGTATATTTTACAAGTCCTTCAGGGATTTGCTATAGCTGAAACATCTGTCCATAAGGTTGCAAGCTCCTTGCAAAAAATCATCATGAGCAAATTCAGGTTTGTCTTGAAGACATAAGTTTATAATTCATTTTCCATTTCAACTTGGAATATTTTCTACACTCTATTTTTTCCATTAAGAAACAATTTGGACCTCATTAGCTTTTCTTCATAGTTTGTACATGTTTCCTCAAAGTCTAAAATATGGCTTTGACAGATTTAGAAGGAGTTAGATAATCAAGGGTTATGGAGAAAGGAAGGAATTTGATGCTGAGGATTATCAGATCAGTTGTGATCTCATGGAATGGTAGAGCAGACTCAATGGACCACATGGTCGACTTAGCTGTTCTTAGGCCTAACGATTCTATGGATATTACCTAACGCTTTTTGTTCCTGTTTAAAATATCTGGGAAGTCTTCCTGTCTTTTGAAGAATATGCGGTATGAAACTGGATGAAGCATATTCAAGGATTCAAGGCAAAATTTAGCCCTTCCTGAAAGTGACAAAATGGGAATTCATTGGGTGAGTTGGCTCTTGATTGATATTCTAATCCTTAAAGGATAGTAACTAAAACAATAATATTAAATTATTAAGTACAATCAAGTGCATTTATTTTCTACCTTTCCAGAGAAAGTAAAGATCCTGTAAAGATGATCTCTTTTTATTTTTGAGCTTTTAAAAACTGTGGACTGAAATGACAAAGAACCATTTTGAAACCCAAGGGTTTAGAAGAATATCTGCCTGTTTTGAAAGCAATGAATTTGATAAGTTTTGTGAACCCTTTCTGTGAAGCTGTGGCTTCCAGCAATATGCAGATGAACTGGAGTTGAGGAGTTGTTTCCAAGTGAAGCTGATTGGTGTGGACTACTAGCCAGTTATCAATGACAAAGGTCTACTTCCTGGCAATAGTCATATGACTGAATGGCCATCAAGTAGCTGAACAGCTTGGTCAACGAGTAAGATAGAAGGAAGCTAATCAAATCAGAATAGAAATGAGTAGTCTATAACAGTGAAAAACTTTCTCTCTCTCTTTCTCTTTCTCAGGTCTCTGCAGTAAGCCACTTCGAACCTGAAGAACACCAGGTAATTTATTTCTTCAGCACATGCTGGAAGTTGTGACATTGAATTGGAGAAGTCAGTGACTTTTCATAAGTGAAACAGCCACCCTGTGCTTCATGCAAACCAGTAGAAGCATTTGGCAAAAAGAAAGGGCAAGGAGAAACCTTCAGATCAGTAAGGATGAATCCAACAGATCCTGTGAACAAAGATGACAGAACCACTTTTTCCCAAGGTTTGGAGATGCTGGTGTTGGACTGGGGTGTACAAAGTTAAAAATCACACAACACCAGGTTATAGTCCAACAGGTTTAATTGGAAACACGAGCTTTCAGAATGTCGCTCCTTCTGACGAAGGAGCGACGCTCCAAGGAGCATCTCTCCGAAAGCTAGTGCGTTTCCAATTAAACCTGTTGGACTATAACCTGGTGTTGTGTGATTTTTAACATTTTTTTCCAATTTTGCCTTCACCAATGCATTTCATAAAGGGTTTAAAGTTTTCATTTGTGGTGTTTATTCAAATTCATTTCATTGTTTTCCTGTAGCTAGAATCTAATTACCTGTAATGAATAGTGATTCTTGTTAAGTACAGAAACCTGACCTGTGCTTACTGTCAATAAAATAAAATAGTTTGACTATTTTGCACATTTAAAAAGAAAACGCAAACTTTTGTGATAACTCTTTGAATAGCAGGGCTTGATTTCTAGTGTGCTACCCTAATGAGGCATGACAATACTTGAAAAAAATAACAATTTTAAGCACAACTACAATACTAGTCATAGGGATATACAGCACAGAAACAGGCCTTTAGGCTCAACTCCTGTATGATGATTAAGTTTCCTCAACTGAATTAGTTCCATTTGCCAGCATTTGGCTGATATCCCTTTAAACTGTTCCTAACCACAGACCTGTCTAAACGTCTTTTAAATGTTGTAATTGTACCTGCCTCTACCACTTCCTCTCGCAGATCATTCCATAAACACCACCCTCTGTGTGAAAACGTTACGCATCAGGTCCCTTTTAAATCTTTCTTTTCTCACCTTAAACCTATGCCCTCTAATTTAGACACCCCAACTATGGGGAAAAGATCTTATCTATGCCCATCATGATTTTATTAATCTCTACAAGGTATCTCTTCAGCTTCCTATGGTCCAGAGAAAAACATCCCAACCTGTCCAGCCTCTCCTTATAACTCAAACCTTACAGTCTTGGTAACATTCTTGTAAATCCTTTTTCCAGTTTAATAACATTCTTTCTATGGCAGGGTGACCAGAATTGTACATGACATCCCAACCCTGCACTCAGTGGCCTGACTGATAAAGGCAAGCATGCCAACACTTTCTTCATCACTCTGTCTACCTGTGATACCACTTTCAAGGAACTATTGTCATGAAGATTGGGTGGACTTTAAGAGAGTTAAAAGCTAGCAAAACTACCCGACAGCTCCACATTTTCTGAACAAGATATAACGTAACATTTGGGTCAATAGCTAGGGTAGCTGGTTGCCTGGAAATGACAAAACAAATTTGAATTAGGCTAATCAGTTTAAATGATACTCCCCCCCCAAAAACAAACTCCAGTTAAGTTTGAATTTAGTATATTGATGATCTTAAAAGCCAATGACAACAATCTGATGCTTTGGGGGTATAAGACCGGGGAAAATTGAATAGTTGGAAAGAGAACTGCCAAGCCACCAGCATCTGCAGACTGCTCAGAGAATAGCTCTCTTAAAGGTACCTTTATCGATCAGTGACCTGTGAAACAGAAATCCCAAAGAAGAAGAAAAGAAGACTGAGGAAGAGAAGATTTAACATCTGGCTGGTTTTAAACACTTGAATTTTTGGTAAGTCTTAATTAGAGAGTTTTATCAGACTAGTATTGTAGAAGGGGAAGGTAAAAGATACATTAGAGGAAGGAGCTCTAAATAGTTGTTAGTTAATTATTCTCTGTTATAGTTTAAGAACTAAAGTTGTTAATTTTTAAATAGTTCTTGGCCTCTCGAATTTTCACAGATTACTGCACGGGATAAATCTTTCTGTGTTGCTGGTTTAAATTAAGCTGGAGGATTTACCCCATGTTGTAACACTATGTACCTGCCTCCCTAGATTTCTCCGTTTGACAACACTCCCCAGTGTCCTAACATTATTACTTTTTAAAATGAATTTGTGTGATGTGGGTGTTGCTGGCTGGCCAACATTTATTGCCCACCTCTAGTTGCCTTTGAGAAGGTGACGATGAGCTGCCTTCTTGAATCACTGCAGTCCCTGCTTAATTAAGTAATTAATTGTGTAATTCTTACTATAGTTTGTCTAACAAAATGCAACACCTCGTACTTATCTAAATTAATATCCACCTGCCATTCCTGAATCTTCTATCCAGTTGATCAAGATCCCATTGAAGTTGATTTGATTTATTTATTATTGTCAGAAGTAAATTCAAAGCGAAAGCAATAAAATCACAAGTGGAATCATTAATGAACACCACCTATCATCAGGTCGGTAATGGCAACATCATCAACCTTTTTGATTTGATTTATTATTGTCACATCTACTGAGACACAGTAACAGTATTGTTTTGTGTGCTCTACAGACAGATCATACCACACAACGTGTGTCAGGATAATTGAACAGAATGCAGAATATAGTGTTACAGATACAAAGTGCAGAGAAAGATCTACTCTAATAAGTCGGGTAACAGCAGTGAAGAAGCTTTTCTTAATTTCTTAGAGAACTTTCTTCAATGTCTGCTATACCACCAATTTTGGTCAGGATGTGGAGAAGGGGAAGCTAAACGGCTGTTCAGCTTGAAAAACCACAATCCTCTACTACCACCCTCCGTCTCCTACCATGAAGTCAATTTTGTATGAAAATGGCTAGCACTTCCAGGGTCCCATGTGATCTAACCTTAATAACCAGTCCAAAATGCTGAACCTTGTCAAAGGCCTTGCTAAACTCCATGCAGATAGCCATCTATCATACTGTCCTCATCATTCTTCTTGGTCATCGCTTCAAAAAACTCGATCAAATTTGTGTGACAAAATTTCCCACGTACAAAGCCATGCTGATTATCCCTCATTGGTCCTTTTCTTTCCTTTCCATAGATTCTGTCTCTCAGAATCCCCTCCAACAACCTACCAACCACTGATATCAGGCTCACTGCTCTGTGGTTCCCTCCCTTTCGCTTACAGCCTTTCTTAAATAATGGCACAAGATTAGCCACTCTCTATTCACCGTCATCTCACCTGTGGCAGTTGATGATGCAAATATCTCAGCCAGTGACCCCAAATTTCTTCTTGTGCTTCCCACAATGTCCGGGGATACACTTGATCAGATTCCAAAGATCTATCTGCCTTTATGCATCTTAAGACTTCCAGCATCTCCTTTTTTTGTAATGTGGACTATTTTCAAGACATCACTATTTACTTCCCTGAGTTCCCTAGCTTCCATGTCTTTCTTCATTATAAACACTGATGAAAAAGATTTGTTTAGGATCTCATCCATCTCCTGTGACTCCACACACAGGTTAACTTACTGATCTTTAAGGAGCTGTAGTCTCTCCCCAGTTACTCTTTTGCCCTTAATATAGGTGTAGGATCTCTCTGGATTCTCATTAATTTTATCTGCCAAAGTTATCTTGTGTCCCCTTTTTGTCCTCTTGATTTCTCTCCTGTACCCTCTATACTCTTCAAGGGATTCACTTAATTCCAGCTGCCTATACCCAACATATGCCTTCTTCTTTGTATTGACCAGAGCCTCAATATCTCTAGTCATTCAGTGTTCCCTACTCATGCCAGCTTTGCCCTTCACACTAATAGGAACATGCTCTCACTGAATTCTTGTTATCTGATATCTCATTGTCTATCTCACTATCATTAATTGATCAGAAATAGTTTGAAAATTGATGTTACTGTTACTATTTTGCAGCATGTGTGATATTTTAGACAGGGATTTTAAAATACTGCCCATAGTAAATCAACGGACAACATCCCAACTGACTTGACAAATTAAAAAAAATGAATATAGAGAACAAAGAGTGATGTCGGAGATGAAATACATGAAGAATGTATTTCAACATGCACAGGCAAATGATAGAGATCAAATGGGACAGTAAACAAATGAGATGGAAGGAAAAGGACGGAAATGACATGCAGTTGACAAGGTTGAACTTGAGATGAAAGTATCACAGGAATATTCTCTGAGTTCTGTGGAACCTTCATTCTGAAAGAATGATCATATAAAACATTTCAGAGGATGTTAAGGCTTTGTGACCTACCTTGGAGGTTGAAAAGGATTGGATGCAGTTCTTTAAAGCGAATGCTTAGACAGGCTGATCAGCATACCACCACTGGCAAAGACACTACCTGCTGGGTTTTTTTAAAAATACCAATGTTCATGCTTGCACGTTATCAGAAAGGCTGTACAGTTCCTTGTGGAGAAGGAGGCACATGAATGATTAACAGTGATAGCTCAGGCCAATTTATGTAATATTACCATCCAGTCTCTATTTGGGCTATGGATCTGTTTCAGGACTACACATTGCAAAACAATAGAAGTGGTGGAAGCTGGTACAGTTACAGCATTTAAATGGTACAATTAAAGCATTTAGATGGGTATATGAATACAGAGGGTTTAGAGGGATATGGGCCAAGTGCTGGAAAATGGGACAAGATTAGGTTAGGACATATGGTCGGCATGGAGGAGTCGAACCGAAGAGTCTGTTTCTGTGCTGTACATCTCTATGACTCTATGTATGTTAAGGTCTGATAGCCTGCTTCATTTAGAGAAGATTTATTTTACAGTTTTGCTGAACATAGCAGGTAGGTTTGGTACAGGAACAGGTAAAGCCATTCGGTCCCTTGACCTTACTTTGCAATTAATAAGATCATGGTTGATTTGTGGCTTAAATCTATATACCAGCCCTTTGGCCGATATCCCTCAATACCTTTGGTTCACAAAAAATTAATAATTCCAGATTTAAAATTCACAACTGATCAGCACCCACTGCTATTTGTGGATGACAAAACCAAACATCTACCACCCTTTCTGTGTGGAATGCTTCGTCACATCTCTCCTTCATAGTCTGGCCCTAATTCTCAGACTATGCCTTCAAAATTCTAGAGAAAACATTCCTAATTTCTATAATCACTTCTCATAACTTAACCTCTGAAATCCAGGTATCATTCTTTTAAACCTACGTTGTACTCCCTCCAAAGCCAAAACGTCCTCTATGCTGTGCTGTTCAGATCTACTCCCAGTACTCTAAGTGCAGTCTAACCAGAGTTTTGTACAATTGCAGCATAACATCTTCATCTTTGTACTCTAGTCCTCAAGGCCAGCATTCCATTTGTTTTTTTGATAATTTTCTGCATCTGTTCATGACATTTCAAAGATCTGTGTATCTGAATGCCCAAGTCCTTTTGGACATCCAGTATTTAACTTCATACCATCTAGAAAATACCCTGATCTATCCTTTATTGGTCCAAAATGGACCTCGCACTAGGTTAGATTAGATTCCCTACAGTGTGGAAACAGGCCCTCCGGCCCAAACAGTCCACAGCAACCCTCTGAAGAGCAACCGACCCAGACTCACCTCCCTCTGATTAATGCACCTAACACTATGGGTAAATTAGCATGGCCAATTCACCTAACTTGCACATCTTTGTACTGTGGGAGGAAACTGGAGCACCCAGAAGAAACCCACGCAGACACAGGGAGAACGTACAAACTCCACATAGTCACCCAAGGCTGGAATTGAACCTGGGACCCTGGCACTGTGAGGCAGCAGTGCTAACCACTGTGCCACCCAGTTACACTGAAGTCCATCTGTCGCAGTTTCACCCATTCACTTAGTCTATCAATAACCCTTTGTAATATAATGCTCTCATCTACACTGCCTGCGATGCTTTATTTCATCAGCAAATCTGGGTGTTTGGCTTTCTGTGACATTATGCAAGTTAATAATAAATAATGAAAGTAATTGAGGCTCTAACGTGGATCTGTATGGGACATCTGTCAATTTAACTACCTACTCATTATCCCTACTTTCTGTTGCCTGCCAATTCAACCAATTTCTCAGCCATGTCAGTAATTTGACTTCAATTTCACGGGCTTCTACTTTTATTAACAGTCTTTTATGTTGGACTTTACCAAATGCTTACTGGAAGTTCATATAAACAACATCCATAGCCACTCTCCTCTCCACTATCTTAGTTACCTCTCCAAATAATTCAGTGAGGTTTCTCAGGCGTGACCTACCTTTTATAAATCCATGCTGACCCTCCCTAATTAACTAATATAGTTCAGTTACCCCATCCTTGATTACATACTCCAACCATTTCCCTATCTTTTAAAGTTTATAAGACAGCCATTCAGATGACATGCTCATGGGTGGTTTTCAAGGTTTGTTAAATATACCACCATTTGCTGATTAAAAAGTAGTGCAAACACTTCTTCACTGCAAAGTCTACTTGCTTAACTTTCCAAGGAGATTATCTTTCAGACTTGATTGCTGTTAGCTCTGGGATACTAGGTCACTGTATAATGCAAGGAACCTATGGTAAGACAACAGCAGTTCCTGCCTACAGAATACAAACAGGCTCATGTTCAAGTCCCATCTGCCTCAGAAGTGTCTTCTAACACATCAAAACAGGCTGATTAAAAACAACCTTCACAGTAGCACAGACACAATGGTTCAAAACACTCCTTCTCTGCTGTGAAGCTTCATTGCCTACTTTAGTATTGGCATAAATTAAAGATTCAATAATTAGCAGCCCAACCTAAGTAAAGATTGGGATAGTGAATATGGAAATGAGGTGTAGGGTGCAAATAGATAATTACTGACTGGGATAAAGGCTTACTAACAGAAGGATAAAAAATGAAAATTAAAAGTAGTTAAAAGAGGAGAAGTGGACAGTGATTAAGTGTGTTGTGGGGGACAGAGAATATTATTAAGCAGAGAGTCAGCTGCAGTCATGCTTTCAGCTGCCAGGGTACCTACAGCTGTCAGGAAATTTAGGAATGACACATTCTGGGTGAACATGGCCTGAAATTCTCTTCACAGATTTAGGGTAATGCTGACCTGAGGAATGGTATTTAGGATCTATGTCTTCTATATTACCAGCTCTCCTACAACTGAAATCAAACTGGGATTGGTTGTTGTCTGCTTCATCTACCTGTTGATGGCTGCATCAGCTCCTCAATATTCAAACACAATTCCTGACTGAATGGACTATGTCCAGATGGTCAAAGTCTGTCTCCCCTGCCATGCCCTGATTTCTTAACATTTAAAAGTCCAACAGTCCACAGGAGGACAAAGAAAACACTTCAAAGACACTCTGATGTTCCCCTCGTAACATGGTAGCATTAGCATTAATGACCGGGAGAGGCTGCCATTCAGCATGCCAGCAACTTGTCCATTACACTGCTTTACATCCCAAAAGGAACCAAATTGGATCCTATAATCTTTTTAGCTATCATAAACCATGTCTGTATTGATATTGCCATGCCTAATCATCGCAATAAATATGTGGATGATATGACTCTCTTGGAAAAGTATAGTCAAAGCAAGTCATCTCATACGCAAGTGGCAATCATTGCTTTAAATGAACAGGAAACAGTGAGTCACATGATGCTGAAACTGAGTGAGACCTTTGTTATGCTCCTCTCATCAGCTTAGACATCAGAGATTATACAAGTGCACATTATATTTTCAGCAAATTGTATTCAAAGTGATCTCAAATTGGATTACCAAATATGTGAAATATTCAACAAATTAAATTGCATATTTCATGTTACATCTTTGGAAGTAATCACAAACTGACCTATCTGCTGTATTTAATAGCTACAAAAGATTCATTGTTGAATACATAGACTGGAATGCAGGATTTACAAAAAAGCATGTACACAGGCTCAAAATCATTCAGAAACAAGCAGTGAAACTCATCCTAGGTAATTTGTTCCAAAGCTACCCTGGCACAATCCAGTAATTGAATGTATTCTCTTGCTGAAAGGCAGAAAAAGCTCTGTTTTGACTTCATGAGGAAACTCTTGAGGAGACCTGCATTCTGCAATGTATTACAATTATTTGTACACTGAAATATTCATAACTGTGAGACATTTATTGTTTTATATCTTATTTAAATAATTATCTATAATTATATTTTAATTCGTAATTATTTGTTTTATTCACATTGTCATTATAATCGGTTATCTACCTTTGTGATGATTTTTCAATAAACCAATTATCTATCTAGTAATCATGCAAAGCATCAGCAGGAGAACAAAAGAAAGCATATTAGAACATAGAACAATACAGCACAGAACAGGCCCTTCGGCCCACGATGTTGTGCCGAACTTCTATCCTAGATTAAGCACCCATCCATGTACCTATCCAAATGCCGCTTAAAGGTCGCCAATGAATCTGACTCTACCACTCCCTCGGGCAGCGCATTCCATGCCCCCACCACTCTCTGGGTAAAGAACCCACCCCTGACATCTCCCCTATACCTTCCACCCTTCACCTTAAATTTATGTCCCCTTGTAACACTCTGTTGTACCCGGGGAAAAAGTTTCTGACTGTCTACTCTATCTATTCCGCTGATCATCTTATAAACCTCTATCAAGTCACCCCTCATCCTTCGCCGTTCCAACGAGAAAAGGCCGAGAACTCTCAACCTATCCTCGTACGACCTACTCTCCATTCCAGGCAACATCCTGGTAAATCTTCTCTGCACCCTCTCCAAAGCTTCCACATCTTTCCTAAAGTGAGGCGACCAGAACTGCACACAGTACTCCAAATGTGGCCTAACCAAAGTCCTGTACAGCTGCAACATATTCTGGGCTCTGGACCGCATTACCTTGTGAGATACCTTTTCCATGTGCTTAAACATTGGGAGCTGGAGAATTGGTCTATTCAGTCACTTGAAGATCCATGACAGAAACTCAAAACCCTGAGACACTGTAGTTTCCAAATTGAGGGGCCTCTGATGACAATAGCTACATGTTGTATTTCCTTTCCTTTCATTTATTGACCATGTATTCTTTGTCTCCTGACCTTTCAGCATTTAAACGCCTGTTAACAGATTGTGGTATATCTTTAAGCTCTCCAATGTATTTCAGAACTTTTGGTCCCACCACCCCTTTACTTGCTCTCATGTTATTTTGATAATTCACTGTATCGTGCTCCCTGTACCCACCATAATCGAGAGCTGAAGTTAAGATAGAATTCACCTGGGAATACTGTAAAACAGGAAATTTCTTTTTGTATCTGTCCAAATTTCAGTTTGGTAAAAACAATAACTGCAGATGCTGGAAACCAGATTCTAGATTAGAGTGGTGCTGGAAAAGCACAGCAGGTCAGGCAGCATCCGAGGAGCAGGAAAATCGATGTTTCGGGCAAAAGCCCTTCATCAGGAATAGAGGCAGAGAGTCTGCAGGGTGGAGAGATAAATGAGAGGAAGGTGGGGGTGGGGAGAAAGTAGCATAGAGTACAATAGGTGAATGGGGGAGGGGATGAAGGTGATAGGTCAGGGAGGAGGGTGGAGTGGATAGGTGGAAAGGAAGATAGGCAGGTAGAACAAGTCATGGGGACAGTGCTGACCTGGAAGTTTGGAACTGGGGTGAGGTGGGGGAAGGGGAAATGAGGAAACTGGTGAAGTCCACATTGATGCCCTGGGGTTGAAGTGTTCCGAGGTGGACGATGAAGCATTCTTCCTCCAGGCATCATGTGGTGAGGGAGTGGCAGTGAAGGAGGCCCAGGACCTCCATGTCTTCGGCAGAGTGGCAGGGGGAGTTGAAATGTTGGGCCATGGGGTGGTGGGGTTGATTGGTGCGGGTGTCCCAGAGATGTTCCCTAAAGCGCTCTGTGAGGAGGTGTCCAGTCTCCCCAATGTAGAGGAGACCGCATCGGGAGCAACAGATACAAGAAATGATATTGGTGGATGTGCAGATAAAACTTTGATGGATGTGGAAGGCTCCTTTGGGGCCTTGGATGGAGGTGAGGGAGGACCCCACCTCCAGGGATATATTTCCCTCCCCACCCCTTTCCGCTTTCCGCAAAGACCATTCCCTCCTTGACTACCTGGTCAGGTCCACCCGCCCCACAACCCACCCTCCCTTCCTGGCACCTTCCCCTGCCACCGCAGGAATTGCCAAACCTGCGCCCATACCTCCTCCCTCACCTCCATCCAAGGCCCCAAAGGAGCCTTCCACATCCATCAAAGTTTTACCTGCACATCCACCAATATCATTTATTGTATCCATTGCTCCCGATGCGGTCTCCTCTACATTGGGGAGACTGGACGCCTCCTAGCAGAGCGCTTTTGGGAACGTCTCCGGGACATCTACACCAATCAACTATACCGTCCTGTGGCCCAACATTTCAACTCCCCCTCCCACTCTGCCGAGGACATGGAGGTCCTGGGCCTCCTTTACCACCGCTCCCTCACCACCCGATGCCTGGATGAAGAACGCCTCATCTTCTGCCTTGGAACACTTCAACCCCAGGGCATCAATGTGGACTTCACCAGTTTCCTCATTTCCCCTCCCCCACCTCACCCCAGTTCCAAACTTCCAGCTCAGCGCTGTCCCCATGACTTGTTCTACCTGCCTATCTTCCTTTCCAACTATCCACTCCACCCTCCTCCCTGACCTCCACCCATCCCCATTCACCTATTGTATTCTATGCTACTTTCTCCCCACCCCCACCTTCCTCTCATTTATCTCTCCACCCTTCAGGCACTCTGCCTCTATTCCTGATGACGGGCTGTTGCCCGAAACGTCAATTTTCCTGCCCCTCGGATGCTGCCTGAACTGCTGTGCTTTTCCTGCACCACTCTGATCTAGAACCAAATTTCAGTTTGTCTAGCAAAAATTGGCACCATAATTGTACAATTTACATGCAGCGTTGTCTAGCAATGCATGCCATCTAAAATAATTCAATTACAACATTAAGTACATTCAACATACTAATATTAGAATTAATAAGATCAATAACAATCGTAATTTCATTTAAAACTCATTTACCGGGGTATGTTTATTTTAGATCTTCGTAGTTTAATGGAATAGCAAAGCTGGAAAGAAATATGCTGAAAGACCAAATGGTTTCAGGAAGTTCAACCAGCTTTCAAGAGAAAGATAGCAGAGTGTCACAAGGTGAGGAGAGCAGAAAGTTGTAACTTCCCGTAGGCTCACTACAGGAAATAGATAAAGTTCTGTGCTTAATTTGATAGTCGTGGTGGAAATTAGAATTGTGTATTATGACTAATCCTAAATAAATACTATAAAGATTCATGACCATCAGCTTTTAAACTTTACTTGATTAAGATATGATTTGGAGATGCCGATGTTGTCTGGGGTGTACAAAATTAAAAATCACACAACACCAAATTATGGTCCAACAGGTTTAATTGGAAGCACTAGCATTCGGAGCACCACTCCTTCATCAGGTGGTTGTGGAGGACACCATTGTAAGATACAGAATTTATAGCAAAAGTTTACAGTGTGATGTAACTGAAATTATATATTGAAAAATACCTTGACTGTTTGTTAAGTCTCTCATCTGTCAGAATAACCATGTTAGTTTCACTTCTTTCATATGTAAATTACAATTTTGTTTTAAAAAGTTACATTCTCAGGTTAACTGTAACAATTGGTGTCAGCACAGGTAAGGTGTTAAGATGTTGAAGATGTTAGCCCCCTGTGTTCCCTGTCTGTGCCGTAATGTTTAGACTGATTCTAATCTAAAAAGTGAGTTAACAGAGTCTTACATGGATTCATGCAGTTTTGAGCAAAGTACAATGTAACTCTGCAAGTACAAATTCACCCCACAAATGTACATGTGGGTTTTTGTCTGTGTGTGTGTGTGTGTCTGGAGTGGGGGTTTGTGAGTGTCTGAGAGAGAGAGTGTATATGTGTGTGTGTGAGAGTGTAAAGTGGTCTAAGTCTGTGAGGGGGTGCATGTGTGAGTGTGGGAGTTTGCATGTCTGTAGGAGTGTGTGTGTATGTGTCTAGGATGGGAGGTTGTGAGTGTCTGTAAGAGAGTGTATATATGTGTGTGTGAGTGTAAAGTGTCTTAAGTCTGTGAGAGGATGCATGTGAGAGTGTGGGAGTGGCACTCACAACCTCCCAGCCCAGACACACATATTCTCTCCTACAGACATACACACTCACACATGCACCCCCTCACAGACTTAGACCACTTCACACTCTCAAACACACATGTACACTCTCTGCCTCAGACACTCACAAACCCCACCCCAGACACACACACACAAACTCCCTCCCCCCCCCCCCCCACACACACACAATCACACACACACACACAAAGACCCACATGCACACGTACACATATACATTTGTGAGGTGAATTTGTACTTGCAGAACTACATTATACTTTGCTCAAAAACTGCATGAATCCATGTAAGACTCTGTTAACTCACTTTTTAGATTAGAATCAGTCCAAACATTATGGCACAGACAGGGAACACAGGGGGGCTAACATCTTCAACATCTTAATACCTTAACTGAGCTGACACCAATTGTTACAGTTAACCTGAGAATGTAACTTGTAAAAAAAGTTTTGTGATTTACATATGAAAGAAGTGAAACTAACTTGGTCATTCTAACAGATGAGAGACTTAACAAACAGTCAAGGTATTTTTCAATGTATAATTTCAGTTACATCACACTGTAAACTTTTGCTATAAATTCTGTATCTTACAATGGTGTCCTCCACAACCACCTGATGAAGGAGCGGCGCTCTGAATGCTAGTGCTTCCAATTAAACCTGTTGGACCATAACCTGGTGTTGTGTGACTTTTAATTTTGATTAAGATATACAGCATGAAATCTAGCTATTCAGCCCAACCAGTCCATAAAGGTGTTTATGTTCCAGTTGTACCTCCTTCCATTCTTTTCATTTTAATCTACCATCACCTGAATGTAAATGTTCATATTTACCTTTTACAACCTGAGGAAATCCCAAAGCACTTGGACAATGAAGTACTTTTAAGTGCAGGAGCAAATTATTGCAGGAGACAAAACTTTCCACCGTGCCTCGGTACACATGACAACAAATTCAATTCAGTTCAATTCAAATTACTGCAGATGCTGTAACCTGAACTGAAATGACAGCACGTTAGACAGCATCATGGACAAAGAACAAGCTAATGTTTATACAATAGTGGAGGTGAGGGGGTGGGGGTGGGGGGGAGGAGGGAGGTTGGTTGGAATGCTGTGGGAGAAAGGATGTTGATAGTTCAGTTTAAGTGATCGGAATGTGAGAGCGCCAGAACAATGCTATGTCTAACTGCCAAATGGAACAGACATCCCACTGGGGTGGGGGAGCAGGAGAGAGGGTGGCAGAGAATGTAACATGCAAAGCTCAAAAGGGAAAGGATGGGTTCACAATTTGAAGGTGTTGAACTCAATATTGAGGCCAGAAGGTTGTAAATTGCCGAGTTAGAAGATGAGATGTTGCTCCTCCAGTTTGCGCTGTGATTCGCTGGAGCATTGCAGGTAAGTGGGCATGTGAGCCAGATGCTGTGTTAAAGTGATTGGTTACGGTGATGCTTACGCACAGACCAAAGGTGTTCTGTAAAGCAGTCACTTAGTTTCTGCAATGTAGAGTAGGCCATGTTGGGTGCAGTGAATACAATTAGGAGAAAGTGAGGAGTGCAGATGCTGGAGATCTGAGTTAAGAGAGTGGTGCTGGAAAAGCACAGCAGACCAGGCAGCATCTGAGTAGTAGGAGAATCAACGTTCTAGGCATAAGTCCTTCATGAGGAATGAGCCTGATGAAGGGCTTATGCCTGAAACGTCAATTCTCCTACTCATCGGATATTGCCCGACCTGGTGTTTTTCCCGCACCACACTCTCGACTGCAGTGAATATATTACACAAGATTTTAAGTGTAGCTGCTGTTGTATGGATTGGATCCGCACAAATAATCTGCAACTGCACAAATAAACAATGAAAGCCAAGAATCACAGGAGTTCTTCTTTGAACAGAGGTAGAGGAATATTTTGCACTTATTTGAAAGTGCAGATAATTTAATGACTCATCCAAATAGTTTTGATTTCGACTCTAAGGATGCAGCTCACAGAATTATTACAGTGCAGGAGGTGGCCATGCAGCCCATTGTGTCTACATCACAGATTTGAGAGAGTATACCTCTGAAATAAAACTAACCATGTTTGTCTGGAAACAAATCACTTCCATCTGTCATGTCTGATTGCCAGGAAGAGTGATTCACTAGACACTCTATAAATGTATAATTTTGATATACAGCGCTGGAGAAACACAACAGCAGTTTCTGCAGAGAGAGAAAAAGATTTAACTCTTCAAATTTAATACAGGTATCTTCAGAAGAATAGTATCAGACCAGCTGAGCTTCTCCAGCACTTTTATTTCAGATCTCCAGTATTCACAGCACTTGGCTTTTGTTTTTGGGATAATTTTGTCTTTGCCTAATACTGTTAAATAGATGACATTGGATTGACTGCTCTTTTGTACTTCTCTTGATGTTCATTTCTACTGATGCCACCTTAGAGTTACGGAGGTCTCCAGCACAGAGAAAGGCTAGTTGGCCCATCAAGTCTGTGTTATTCAAAAGCAACCACCTTAACTATTCTATTCCCATTTTATAAGAGTTGGCTGTAGCCTTGGCATTGCAAGTGCACATCTAAATACTTAAATATTATGAGAGTTTCTGCCTCTATCATTCTTACAGACAGTGAGTTTCAGATTCCCATCACCCGCTGGGTGAAAATTATTTTCCTCACATCCCTTCTAAACCTCCTACTCCTTGCCTTAAATCTATGCCTCTTGTTGTCGATATCTTCATCAAGGGGAAATGTTTTTCCTATCTACTTATTGACATTCATCATAATTTTAAACATCTCCCCTTCAGTCATCTCTGCTGCAAGGAAAACAACTCCAGATCGATCCAATCTCTCTTCATGAGCCCAGACAATATCCTGATAAATCTGCTCTGCATCCTCTCTAGCATAATCACATCCCTCCTATAATTCCAGAACTGCACACTGTACTCTGACTTGGCCCTAACCAACGTTCTTCTATAACTTCAGCACAAACTTAAATTCTCTTCTTCAACTAATAAAGACAAGTTTCCCATATGCCTTCTTAAACACTTTATCTATCTGTTCCACTACTGTAAAGGACCAGTGGACATGCACACCAAGGTCCGTCTGATCCTCAATGCTTCCCAGGGTTCTACCATTCATTATGTATTCCCTTACCTTGTGTGTCCTGCCCAAGTGCATCACCTTAATTTTTGTGTCTCTTACATGTGATGTTACATTAAGGTTTTGAAAATTACTTATTCAGAAACAAAATTCAAGACAGATATGTAACAGGCAACTAGTTCAATATTAAATGATGGCCAGCATTAAAATAGCTTTCATATGGAGTTCTAGGAAGGCATTTGCAGAAAGCAGCTCCTGCCCACACTCTCAACATAATTAAGAATTAGCTGCTGGGAGAGGAGCTCTGCAAATGTACATCTGGCTCTGAGAATGCCCATGTACACCAGGTTCTGTAAATAACGCTGGAGTAAATTCTGTATTGTTGTTCCTTACAACATTTTTTCATAGAATTCAAAACATGATTTTGCTTCTCATGCATTTTGAGTTCTGATGAAAGATGTACAAACAAAGTATTAATCTTGCTTTTTTTGCTTTAGATCCTTACAAGCCTGATATATATTTTGCAATGTTTAAATTCCAGACTTCCAGTGTTATAGTTTTGTTTTTCTGACTGGAACTCTCCTGCACTCATGACTGAATACCTAAGATTGATAAAATAGTTCACATATTTATACTATATTTATGGCAGAATGCGACTGATTTAAATTTATGTGGGTGGCATGTTGGCTCAGTGGTTAGCACTGCTGCCTCATAGCACCAGATATCCAGGTTCAATTCCTTCAGGTGACTGTATGGAATTTGTACATTCTCCCTGTGCCTGCATGAGGTTCCTCCAAGTGCTCTGGTTTCCTCCCAGAGTCCAAAGATGTGCATGTTAGGTGGATTGGCCATGGTAAATTGCTTATAGTGTTCAGAGATGTGCAGGGTTAGATGGATTAACCATGGGTAAGGTAGGGCAGTGGGTATGGGTGAAATGCTCTTCAAGAGATCAGTGTGGACTCAATGGGCTAAATGGCCTGTTTCCACATTGCAGGAATTCTATATAACACAAAATTACCAGTCTAACAGGGAAGAAAACTAATCTAATGATTTTTTTTTCCATTTAAGCACTTTGCTTTGAACTTTATAAGGCTTACTTTCTATCTCTCAATATTTTGGTCCCACCTGAAATTGTAATTGCTCTGGTGACAGTCAATTATAGAATGGTTACAGCACAAAGGAAGCGATTCCGTCCATTCTGTTCCTGTCAGCCAAAATGGCTGGTCCCATTCCCATGTCCTTTATTTGTAACCTTGCACATTATCTCTTTAGGTGCTTAACAATTCCCTTTGGAAAGCCACATGAGAATCTGGAATGTGATCAAGATCCTAACTACTCACTGCATAAAACAGTTTTGCCTCATGCCTCCTTGGTTCTCTTGCCATTCATTTGTTACCAGTATTCTCTGGTGCATGATCCTTCTGCAAATAGGAACAATTTCTCTCTACCCATCTTGTCTAGATCATTCAAGATCTTGATCACCTCTATCAAGTCTTCTCTTAGCTTGCCATTCTCTCAGGAAAACAACCCCAGCTTCTCCAACTAACTGAAGTCTCTCATTCCTGGAACTAATCTTGGGAGTCTTTTCTGCCTGAAAATACTTCCTTAAGTCTGGTTTAGTTCAGTTAAGTTTACTGCTATCTTTCTCACAGTTCGCAATGCTCCCAAGTTTTGTGTCATCCATAAGTTTTGAAATTGCGCCCTTTACATCCAAGCCTAGGCCATCAATATAAAGAAAGCAAAATTGTGATCTCAGTACTGATCCCTAAGGTACCTGAGTATTCATCATTCCACAGTCTATAAACAACCATTCTCAGTCCTCTTGGTTTCGTGGCACTCAGCCACCATCATTTCTATCTGCCACTTTCCCTTTTATTTCAAGACTGTCAACATTTTTGGGAGACATATCTAATGTATGTTGGAACTTTATGTGTACATGAACTGCATTCCTCAATCAAGTAATCAGGTACGTCACTACCATTCTGGTTTTGCTTGGGTGACTGTTTTATCCTCCAATTCTCCCCTTTCTTATGCCAAAATACAACCATTACCCGTTAACTTTTGTGGCCGGCCCAGCTAATTGTGTACATAGTGCGTGCAGACAGAGCATCCTCTGACTTCTTTGATAGAACAATATGACAGGAGCTGTGTTGTGGTCCCTTTGCTTTCACTTTTGCTGCCAACACAATTGGATACAGCATTTACACACAAAATGGTGGCATCAACATTGCTTAGGGAAGAATTTTCATATTCTGACTGTTGCTCTGGTGAGATTTAGTATCCAGTACAAAATCAGTGCACGTGTTGTGAATGCCACCAGAAACATGTGGTATTCACATGGCATACATTGCTACTTTCATTTTTCCTCTGCCTTTTAGTTTAAATTGATTTAGTACCATAAAGTACAAGCTGATAATAGCATGAAGGTGGCAAAGGGGATTCTGCAAAACTCAGTGAGTGGTGGGACCAACGGTCTATCTCTTCTGCAAATGAGGCTTAAAAATTTAGAAGCAATGAGACAAACAATTGAGAAGGGGGAATTAGAGTAGAGTAGAAAGGAGAAAATTAAGAAAAGAAATAAAAAGATTGGGTTATGAAAGAAGCAGGCCACTGAAGTAAAAGTAAGAAGAAAAATTTTTGAATTCTTTTTAAATAAAATTCTACCAAGATTCATCAATTAAGCTGTTTTCGTTTGGGCCAGATGGGTTGATTGGCAATGCATTAACAATGATCACATAATTAAAGGAGTACTTTAACTCTTAATTATCAGCCCTAATTTTCTGCAATGGATTGAATGGGCAATTATTGCACAAATCTGGCAATTTTGTGACAATAACAGTGAATCTAACAACAAAATGCTTTCAGTGCAAGGCAAATAGAGAAATGATGGATATAGACCAGCAAGGTCTGAAGATTCACAACTCAAAGGAAAATTGTATTTCTTAAAGGCTTTAATTTTATGGCTAATCTGGGCAATATTAACAGCACTATATTCCAAAACAACAATTGTCCCAGTAATAAGTGTTTTCCTCTTTTTCAGGTTATTGGTTCGAGATACTGAAATCACAGAGAGCAGAATTTTCTCAGTCCCTGGACGACATAGACAATGCTGACTCAGTGAGGGAAATATGGAGAGATATGAAAAATGGGCTATCTGAAGATGAGAAAAGGAAGTCTGGCTTTCCACCAAAAGTATTAGGCAAACTACTATTAAATCTCAGGGCTCTTCACTTGCTCTCTGAGTACTCAGTCATTTCTCATCTACTCAGATGCTTACAGCTCTGCCTTTCCTTGCTTTGCCTTTTTAAGTTTGCCGCCTCATTCAGAACGTAAACGCTCACAGTATTTCTGTCTTGCCTTACCTTTTAGCACAGACTCAAAGCTTGTCAGGGCAGCTTGTCATGTTTGCCAGAAATGATCAGTCAAAGGGGATGAAAATGTTGCTGTGCAGCACCATGCAATGTCAATGTTACAGCTACAGCATGCGCCAGGAGCTAACACGACAAACACACTACATGTGCTTCAATCAAATTTATTGTCACATGTACACAAATACAATGAAAAGTGTTGTTTCGTGTGTTAATCTGGGCATGTCTCAAGGTCTAAGGGAATTGTGTAAGGTAACACACTACAACTCATGGAAAGAAACCCTTCATGAAACTCTTTGAAATTGGTAGAATCATAGAGTCATAAAGCATGGAAACAACTCTTCAGTCCAACGTGTATCTGTCAAACCAGATATCCCAAATTAATCTAGTCCCACTTGCCAGCATTTGACCCACAACACTAATGACAGGAACCTAAATGCAAGAATAAATGCAAAGTGATCTCAAATCTAACAGGTCAGATCAAAATGCTGTGCTACGATTATGAGGTTGAGAAGATTGCTCAGGAGGTCCCGAGGGACAATTGGCCTGCCCCCTGCATCTCTATCTCTGACAAAACCTTGATGGCCAAGTGTGTTCATAAGGAACCAGGTAGTATCATCCTTGTAAATCTTTCAACATATGCCAATGGTAGGCAGTAAAAGCAAGAAGATTGCGTTCAGCCATGTGATGAAAATAAATTGGAGCCTCTTTCATCACCATCCATAGCTCTGGGCTACAACAATGCATGCAAAGCTCTTGGAGGGTAGCAATGTTAACCGGGGAAGCTCCATAACTCTCTAATCTTCACACAAGAGAATGTTCCTGGAATAATTAACAGATATATAAGTAAAATAATTTACTGTAACAATGAGAGCATTTAAAACTGATTCCCTCATTAGAAAAGAGATTCTAGTTTTTCTTCTCTCCTGGTACTGAATAATATTTCCGTTGATTGTTTTCATTATACTGTGAATTCCATGTTTGGCTCTTTAATAAGCACCCACATAATTTAGAATATATATTGTGTCATCTAGGTTCCTGTCTAGCTAATTTGACAACTTAAATCTGCTACCTCTTCATTTCAGGCAGATGTTTGGGGAAAGGGGTTATATACCACACAGCAGTACTTTCTGTATCCCAATATTGAATTGGATAATGTATTCTGATTGATAATTGTTAAAAAGCTATCTGGAGCATTATAATACGCTCAATGGATTCCATTTCTTTGGGGAGCAATAGATCAATCCTTTAGACCCACTTAGTGCTTTCAGGATCTGTCTTCCTTCATGTAAAAGGTAATCATCTACAAAGTACAACAGCTTTGGGGTTGTACCAAAACAGGGTTAACATTGCAATCCACCACACAGTGACATGCGTACACACCAAGTCGTATGAACTTCTTATGAGAGGTGTGATTTCGTATTAACCCTTTCTGCTGGCTGTCAAATCGCAGTTTTTTTGCTGTTGATCTTTGCTTAGGGAGCTGGGTTGGTTTGTGTCTACTGACTATTTGCTGCCAATCTGTGGTTTGGTTACAGATGCAGATTTGCAAGTTCCCAGAGCTGCTGCTGGCTTCTTATTTATATTGTGCTCATTTCCAGAAAACAACATTTCCTTTCCTTCATCACAAGTTGCACAATGCATGAACATTTTTGTTAAAGTTGCAACTTTGAAGCATTGTCAAGGGACCACTTGCTACAAAATAGCATTGATTTATTTTAAAAGATGCAGTATTCTGCTTATTGTTAAAGGTGTGGCACACAGTAATGGTGTAAACAATTGCTACATTAGAACTTTTGATATTTTGCTGATTGTTTATAAATTTTCCTGCTTCACCCAATATTTGCATGAAATATGCATGTTAAGAGAAGTCACATTACACACCACAATTGCCAATGCATTGTTAGTGATATTTTAGCCTTTATACTTAGAATACCTTGATGTACTGAAACATCTGTAACTTTCTGGAAATAAGCCTTGGAGTCAATACAATAAAATTCTAAACTCCCCCCTCCCCATGCCCTCCTTCGTCTCTATGGTCCTGGTATTCCCTTGGTATCACATGGCTCAAATGATGGTTCCTTTCCTCTCCCTGTTTGACATCCAGCAGCTGTAAGGCCCAGGTTTTTGCTGCAGGTTCATTCATTCTGAGAAATGAACATGGCATTGCATTGTACCCTGACAGGTCATGTCCTGATGACAGGTGGAATTTTTAAAAGCTTTTTGTAAAGCATTTTCAGATCCTGGAATATAGTTGTAGTAAAGAATTCTGCTGCTGGGGATAGGATTCTAATTTCATGCCCTTCCTATCCTCAACTTAACAGTTTTCTCAACATGTTATATCCAATGTGCAGTCTCCTACCTGGTGGTCCCAGCTCCCCTGTCTTCGTGCCCACTTTGGTAGCTTTGTTAAATTCCAGTCAGAAAGATAGAATGCAAATGCAGCCAGCAATTAACAAAGTCAATGACATGTTAGCCTCTATTGAAAGGGGCTTTGAGTACAATTAAAGAAGAAGGAAATCTTACTACAATCGTACAAGGCTTTGGTGAGACTGACAAAGAGCACTGTATACAGTTTCTGTCCACATTTTCAAGGAAGCGCATATTCAGCATGAAGGTGGTGGAGACAATGTTTATGAGATTGGTTCCTGGGAAGAGATAGCTGTGTTATGATGAGGGAGTGAACAAATTAGGCCTGCAGTCTCTGAAGTTTAGAAGAATTAGAGATGATTTCACTGACATATACAATGTTCTAAGGGAGGATGGACACTGATGTTATTTCTACTGATTTGGAAGTCTAGGATATGAGGCACAGCCTCAGGACATGGGGCTGACCAGTTAGAAATGAGATGACGAGATATTTCTTCACTCAAAAGTTTCTGAATCAGTGGAATTATCTACCTCAATGAGTTATGGATGTTGCATCACTGAACACATTTAGGATTGAGATGGATAAATTTGGTCTTTCAAGGAACCATTATAGGGAGCAAGTAGAAAAGTGGAGTTGAGGCCAATAATCAGCTTTGTTTGGTGTTGCAGGTTGGAGAGCTCAAATGCTAAAATCATGCTCCAATTTCTCACAGTCTTATGAAAAGACTGACGTCATTATCTTCAGTCCCCATTTGTGCACTCCAAACCCAAGCTATCAACTCCTTCCCTCTCCCTGCAGGTTAAACCAGACTGCAATCGGTGTCATTTTTGACATAAGCTTCTGACCACATATCCATGCTATAACTAAAGATGGTATATTTTCATCTCTGTAACTTTGTCAAATTCTTCCAATGTTTCAGTTCATCTGCTGCTGGGACACTTATTCACGTCTTTGTTACCTCTAGACTTGAGTATCCCAATGGACTCCTGGGTGACTGCCCATGTTTTACCCTTTGTTGTCTAAAAGCCCTGCTGTATGCAATCTAACTTGCACCAATATTCCAATTTACCCAATACCCCTGCACTCAGCCCTGGTAAAGAAATGCTCCCAAATTAAAATTTAAAATTTGTTTGAAAATGGCCTCCTCTCCCTACAATTTCCTCCATCTTCAAGCATCTTCTAAGAGGCCTAAACCTTTTGAATTCTTTGAATATGAATATCCCCAATTTGAATTGTTTCACAGTTGGTGACTGTGCCTTCAGCTGGCAAGGCCTTAAGCTATGAAATTTCCTCCACTGTTCCAACTAGGACAGACTTTGGCATGGAGAAGGGGTGTGAAGGGAAGAGGAGGCTGTGAGATGTAGGTCTGTGGTTTACCACAGTGTCACACCTATAAGAGCGAAATGAAACTGTGATTGCAAGGAATGAGTATTGATTAGAACATAGAACATTACAGCGCAGTACAGGCCCTTTCGCCCTCGATGTTGCACCGACCTGTGGAACCAAACTGAAGCCCATCTAACCTACACTATTCCATTCTCATCCATATGCCTATCCAAAGACCATTTAAATGCCCTTAGAGTTGGTGAGTCGACAACGGTTGCAGGCAGTGCATTCCACACCCCTACTACTCTCTGAGTAAAAAAAACTACCTCTGACATCTGTCCTATATCTATCATCTGTCAATTTAAAGCTCTGTCCTCTCGTGCCAGCTATCGCCATCTGAGGAAAAACGCTCTTACTATCCAACCTATCTAACACTCTGATTATCTTCTATGATTCAATTAAGTCACCTTTCAACCTTCTTCTCTGTAATGAAAACAGCCTCAAAACCCTCACCCTTTCCTTGTAAGACCTTCCCTTCATACCAGGCAACATCCTAATAAATCTCCTCTGAATCCTTTCCAAAGCTTCCACATCCTTCCTATAATGCAGTGACCAGAACTGTACGTAATACTCCAAATGTAGCCACACCAGAGTATTGTAGAGCTGCAGCATGATGTCATGGTTCTGAAACTCAATGCCTCGACCAATAAAAGCTAACACACTGTATGCCTTCTGCTCTTGTTAGTAGGGGAGTGATGAGGTATGACAAATTGACAGTGTGTGAGGCAAGTAGTGGTTGGAAGGATATGGCATTTGAAGAGATATGGATTGACTTCAATCTCTTGTGTCAGATCACAGAACATCTAGTGGCACTGCCTCCAAGTTTTTTGTGCTAGTTTGCTGGCATTGACAACCACATGGTTCTACTGCCCTTGCAAAGTCTGGAGGGTCTCCTGGCCCATTTCCTACTTTCCAACACTAACAGCAACATGGCATAAGAAAATCTTGGAGCACATGCTCTGCCAGAGCTGCCCTTGTGGTATCAAATCATTTTTCAAATCATGTGCAGCATCTGCTCCGGTAAAAGTGCTCCTCCAATTAAGAGGTGCATGTTGACTTTGTGATATGCAAGATAACTTTACCTTCGCTACCTGCACGGGTGGGTAACCAATCAATAACTCACTTAGAGCTGTCTGAAAACTGCAATCATCTACATTAACAGGAAGCATAGCATCAGAAGCAACAGGCAAGAGTTAATCACTCTATACAATCCCTGAGCCTTCTTTTGGGGGTTATTGCATTTGACTAAGTATTTAGACATTCTTGAAGCCGCCCAACAATCTTCTATTTGTTAAGTCCTTCTCTTATGCTAATTCGTTTCTCGAATTTTCTTTGCTTGATTTGCCTCTTTGTTTATCTTCAGTTCAAGTTTTCCTTCTTTCAGTATATGTCAGCTTCTGAGCTTAGAACCTTGAATAACTAACAGGGGGAAAAAAAACCCTGACATTTCAGAACGAAATACTGCCTGAGCAGTGCTTTCAACATTCTTCACAATGGTATTTCTACGTTCCCTCCTGTGAAACACTGTTATCTTCCACTGAGCAATAAATGGGAACGCAACTGTCAAGTCCTAGAATCAGAATAGATGTACCTGTCATACGACGTTGCACTACAATCCTTCTATGTTAACTGAGAGCTCATTGTCATATTTCAAACACAAGTTTAATGTTGGTTAGCTGTGAATGTGTTGGAAGAGGACGCTGCTCCAAATGATCTGGAAGCTTTTCACAGCAAATCAATAAATGCATGAAGTTGATAAAAGAAATCAGCTTTTACAGCTATAGTGGGTACATGAGGTCAGAAAAATGAGACCATAGCTCTGAACTGTGTCCAATTATCAGCAGCATAATAGGCTCTGGACTGACTCACTAAAAGAAATTGAATTAAAGGGGATCTTTAATGCAAGCTCAGTACAGAAATTACAGCTGTTTATTTCATTAATCTGTTACTCCAATTTTACTACGCAAATTACCTTTTCACCAAACTATGTTTTCAATAATGTGGTTGAGCTGATACATTAACATAATTGATCCAAAAATATTTCCTTGTGGTGGCTATATTGTACTTTACATGATTTCTTGCAAACATGATTCCTGTTCAAAAATTGAGGGCAGGTGTGTGGGTAGACACGGGTAATGAGGCCAATCCTCCAGAAGTGTCAATTTTGCAGTTTGAATAACTAGGGACAAAAGACCACATGTATGCAATACTATTGAGAGGAAACGTAAATACAGGGAACTAGAAACGAGGTGGACTCTCCAATATGCCACATTCTGTACCTTTCTCTCAGTTTACCTGCACTGTTTTTGGAGACCAGAGGGGAGGTGGGAGGGGCCAGTTTCGACAGAAATCTACTGGAACTCAGCTGCAGGATGACAAGAAATAGGTTCTGAATATTGAAGGGTTTATGACATTCAAGAAGAATAGGAATTCAAGTAAAGATAGAGGGATAGCGCTGTTAGTGAAAGATGGCATTGGTTCAATAGTCACAGATGATCTTGGTTCAGGAGATCAGAATGTACTACTTGTTTCAGTAAAGATGAGAAATAGGTCTCCTAACAGTAACCCACAGTGTAGCATAAAGTTTAGAAGAATCAAAAAGGGTGTTCAAGGGAGTACAATAACCATGGGTGGCTTTAATCTACACATAAACTGGGGGGGAAAAAATCTAATTAGCAATGATTGTCTGGAGGGAGAGTTCACAGAACATTTTTGAGATTTTGTTTTGAGAACAACACATTCTGGAACCAGCCAAAAAGTGGATTTGTATTAGACCTGGTGCTGTATAATGAGATGAATTAACGATTGCAGACTTTAAACACTGTAGATAGCAGCAACCATAATACGATTAAACTTTACATCCAATTTGAAAGGGAGAAGAGTTGGCCTAAGACTAGTGTTTTAATCTCAAATAATGGCAACTAGGCGTGCATAAAATCTGAGCTAGCTGAATTGAAATGGGATCCTAAGCATGGGATCAGTTAGAATCAGTCGCCAGTTATTGCACGCAGCAATTATATGATGGAAAGTTGTTCCAGGAACTTTTAAGGTGGAACCTATGAAAAAAGGGGAAAATAGTACATTCTGGACAAAAAGTACATTAACGCACTGCATATACACAATAAATGACTTCTTATTTATGCTTAAAGGACTCAAATTCAAATTTGTATGAATGAGTGTAATTATATTTTGAATATTCATATAATTCAGAAAAACAAATAAAGTTACATTATCTGGTATGTACATGTGAAAATAAAACTTGGAAGGACCAAAAGGCAGACTGTTACCTTTCAGTTAGTTCTGGTCCACTACTAGTGTGTGAGTTTCATTTTTTTTGTTTGTCTTGTACTGAGCACCTGAAAGCCTTTTGTGCTGAGTTATGTTTGTTTTTACACATTCACTTCCAGCAAGCTCTAATTTGTGGAGATTTTCTGCTTGACACAGTGTAAGTGCAAAAGTAACTGCATATGATGTGATTAATGATGAAATGGCACTGTCATGGTGAAGTCTCTTGTGAGTTACTTCACCTCTGTAAGAGAAGATGCAGTGATATGATCAGTGATACAGTGTATGTCTTCAATCATGTCTATTGCTATCATTTCATTTCCACATTAACTTCCAAATAACAAAGGTGATTTTTCCAAAGGTCTTCTTCAACTTGTCCTTGGTAACTTTGGTCGGAGGGTTATGAAAGTCACAGAAAAATTGTATTAATAACATTTCTGTTTGCAGTTCCACACAATTTATGATGGACAAGCTGGTGAAACACCAAAGAAATCTGCTCCTAGTAAATATACGGTCATCTCACTGGTCTTTGAAACATAGATTTAGAGATTGTTACAGCCTTTATAATCCCTGTTGGCTCTCAGCAAGTCCCACTCCCCAATCTTTATCTCATCAACCTGGAATGTATTTTCCTTTCAGATCATTATTCATTTCTCTTTTGAAAACCATTATTGAATATGCATGCATCTTAAACTCAGGGCAGCACATTCCAGATCCTAACCAATCACCGTGTTAAGTGGTTATTCACTATGTCATCTGGTTCTTTTCCCTCACATCTTAAACCCATCCCTTCTGGTTCTCAATCCCTTCACTAATGGGAATAATTTCTCCCTACCCACTTTGTCTAGATCCTTCATGAATTCGATTGCCTCAATCAAATCCCTTCTCAACACTCTTCTCTCAATGGAGAATTGTCATCGATCCACAAAACTGAAGTCCTTTATTCCTTGGCACTATTCAATGGTCAATGCAGGGTATTGCTTTTATGCTATGTGCGCCCATTTATAAAGCTCAGATCTGTTTGCCTCACTAGCTTGTCAATTTTACTGCATTTTTTGAAGAGGGCACAGAAGAAGTTTTTTTCTGAATTCCATTTTGGATTTCTTGGTGTCTATTTCATGTTGATCATCTCTCTTTATTCTCTTCATACAAAAGGAAACATTTTTCTATATCCTCTTTATCAAAACCTTTCATAACTTTGAAGACCTCTACCAGGCCACACTTCAGCTGTCTGAAGAGACCCTGCCTCTGCTGGTCAATCCTCTGTGAACTGTAAACCCATGCATATTTGATGTCATCCATGTAAATACTAGCACCTTCTCCAGTATCTCTTTATTCTTTTAATAATAGGGCAAGCAGAACTGCATGTAGGACTCTAATTGTGGAATAAAGATTCAACAAAATTTGAGCACACTTTCCCTACTTTTTAATTCTATCATTTGAAAAATAAAGCTTTGTGCTTGCTGTATTTTTATTTTTGGCCTTGACCAGCTGCAGCACAATTTTTAGTGATGAATGTCTTTGTACTCCAAGATCTGCTGTTCTTCCACCTCAACAAGACTAACATCTTCCAAGTGTTCGAAGACCTTCCTGGTATTCGTAGCAAAGTATACTACCTCATAGTTCATTTGCCAATGATTTCCCCATTCTGCAAATTTATCAATATCTTCCTGTAATTTCAGTCCTTCTCAGTATTGAACATTCCTACCACCAACACCAACCCTCCCATTATAAAGTTCAATTCATTAATGTCATTTGTGAACAGTAGTGGTCCCATACTTTGTTGAACACCATTTCCCACATTCTGACTTCCTGAATAACCACTATATATTCTCACACTTTGTTTCCTGAGTTGAGGCCATCCAGTAGTCCATTCTGCTACTTCTCCCTGACTCCAAATTATTCAGAAAGAATCCGAATAAATACTTCAACAGCATGAGTAGACCATTCATCCTAATCACTGACATAAATTGGAAACAGTTCAGGTCTCAGCATTGAATCCCAGCATCACTCAATACATTTTGTCAACCTGATAAAGATTATTTTCTTTTATTCATTCATGGGATATTGGTACTGCTGGCATTTATTACTTATCCCCAATTACCCAGAGAGCAGTTAAGAGACAACTACATTGATACACTCTCCTATTAGCCAGACAATCTTCTATCTTACATGCTACCCCCTACACCATTACCTTTTACAACCTTTGATGTCGCCTGTTATTAAATGCCTTTGAAATGGAAATCTAAGTGCAATAATTTAATGGTTCCCCTTGATACACAGCATGTGTAACCTCCTCAAAGAAACAATTCTGGTCACCCTTCCATAGTAAGGATGTTGCTGAACTTGAGAGAGTGCAGAAAAGGTTTACAAGGATGTTGCCAGGACTGGAGGATTTGAGCTATAGGTAGCAGCTGAATAGATTGGGACTTTTTTCTCTGGAGTATTGGAGGCTGTGGGGTGACCTTGTAGAGGTTTATAAGATCACGAGGAGCATGGATAGAATGAATAGCCAAGGTCTTTTTCCTCAGTAGGGGTGCTCAAAACTAGATGGCATATGTTTAAGGTGGGTGAGGAAAGATTTGAAAAGGATTGGAAGGGTAAATTCTTCATGCAGAAGGTGGTGCGTTTATGGAACAACCTACCAGAGGTAGTGGTGGATGCGGGAGCAATTATAATATTTAAATGGCACCTGGATGGGTTTAGAGAGTTTTGGGATAAATGCTGGCAAATGGGACTCGGTGAAATTGGCTAGTCAGATTAGATGAGTTGGACCAAAGGGTTTGTTTCCATGCTGTATGACTCTATGACTCAATAACCAAGAGATTGGTCAAACATGGTTTCCCTTGCACAAAACCATGCTGACTCTACCTGATTAACTTGAACTTATTCAAGTGCCCTGCTATAACTTGGTTAAGTAAAAGCTTGTTACACGACCCAAGGACAGACGTTAAACTCTCTGACCTGTTGTTTCTTCCTTTTAGGTTCCCTCATTTTTTGAATAAGGGATTTTCATTCACTCTCTTCCAATCTAATGAGGCCTTCAAGAATAAAGGGAGTTTGGAAAATTAAAATCAATTTATCAACAATCTCACGAAGCACTTTCTGAAGACTCTAGGATGGAGTCCACCAGGACCCAGGCATTTGTCAGCCTGCAGCTCCAACAACTTAATTCGCTGGTCTCTGTTATTTCCCCGCATTCATCCTTCCCTTCCCTTTCCTGGTTCTGGAATGTATCTTGTATCCTCTACAGTCAAGACCAGTGCAAATTATCTGTTCAATTCATCTATTATTTCTTTACATTCCTTTAGTAATTCTCCAGTCTCACTGTTTATAGGACCAACACTCAGTTTCTGAATCTTTTTTCTCTTTAAATATTGATTGAAGTTCTGACTATTTGTTGTAAATTTTTGGCTGGCATTCTCCCATTCTCTCTGCCTTACTAACCTATTGGTCATTCTTTCCTGTTTTTAATATATATTCTGTCCAATCAGCTGATCTGCCACCTCTCTTCGCATAATCTTAGCATCAAATTTAAAGAAAAAGTCTATCTTTAACATTCTTAGTTAACCATGGATGATGGGTGCATCCTTTGGAATTTTTTTCACTTTTCAAATGTATCTATTCTTTGTATTCTGAAATATCTCCATAAATATCTATCACTGCATTTCTATTGACCTGTCTTTTAACTAACCTGCGACAGATGGACTTCAGTGTAACTGGGCAGCACAGTGGTTCAGTGGTTAGCACTGCTGCCTCACAGCACCAGGTTCAATTCCAGCCTCAGGTGATTGTCTGCGTGGGTTTCCTCCGGGTGCTCTGGTTTCCTCCCACAGTCCAAAGATGTGCACATTAGGTGAATTGGCAATGCTAAATTGCCCCATAGTGTTGGGTCAATTAGTCAAGGGAAATGGGTCTGGGTGGGTTGTTCTTCGGAGGGTTGGTGTGGATTGTTGGGCTGAAGGGCCTGTTTCCACACTGTAGGGAATCTAACCTGCCAATTTACCTTATCCACCTCTGTTTTCCCACCCTCATAATTCCTCTGAGTTGAATTTTTAAAAATAGTCTTGGACCCACTGTAAAATTCAATCATTTTACAGTCTTTGTGACCAAACAGCATCTTCACTTTGAAGTAATTAATTAATTCTTTCTCATTAAACTACAGTCAGTGGTAATGTACCTGGATTACAAAAAGGCCCAGAATGAGGCGTTATATGATAAAATAATGAATGAAGTCAGAACATTTGAAATCAGGAATCAAGGAGCAGAAGGGCGGGAATACATCTCACTCCCATTTTCCTGTGTTTCCTGCGTCCCCAACATTTCCAAAGCTCTGGCAAAATTCAGCCCATTACTTCCCTTGAAGCTAGTGGTAATAGAAAGCTCATGTAATTTCCTCCAAATACATTGGGCATTTGCAGCATTATTACCAACATGAATTGAATTGAATTTATTGTGACATGTAACGAGGCACAGTGAAAAGTTTTGTCTTGTGAGCAACACAGGCAAATTACATAATTAAGTAGAATAGATAGTAAATAATAGGTAAACAGCAGCAAAAACAAAAACACAGGTACAGGTGAATGTTATGAGTTTGTCAGTCCATTCAGTATTCTAACAACAGTAGGGTAGAAACTGTTACGAAGCTGGTTATGCGTGTGTTCAGGCTTCTGTACCTTCTCCCCGATGTGGTAAAGGCTGTAGAAAAACATTGCCAGGGTGGGATTGATCTCTGAGAATGCTGGTGGCCTTTTCTTGACAGTGGGCCTGGTAGATAGATTCTATAGATGGGAGGTTGGCCTTTGTGATTGTCTGGGCTGAGTTCACCACTCTCTGTAACCGTCTCCGATCTTGAATGGTACAGTTGCCATACCAGGTAGTGATACATCCAGACATTATGCTCTCAATGGCGCACCTATAAAAGTTGGCAAGGGTATTCGCTGTCATCCCAAATTTCCTCAGCTGCCTGAGGAAGAAAAGACGTTGTTGGGCCTTTGTAACCAGTGCGTCCACATGAACAGTCAAGAAAGCTTGTTGTGGATGAACACTCCCAGGAGCTTGACACTCGCCACTTGTTCCACCTCTATGCTATTAATGTGTAGTGGGGCATGAGTAACATCCCGCCAAAAGTCAATAATGATTTCATTGGTTTTGTTGGCATTGAGAGCTAGGTTGTTCTTAGTACACCATTTTTCCTGGTCTTCCACCTCCCGTCTGTAGTCTGTTTCATCGCTATCTGAGATTCGACTAACTATGGTGGTGTCATCAGCAAACTTGTAAATGGCATTAGTCTGGTATTTGGCAACGCAGTCATGGGTATACAGTGAGTACAGTAGAGGGCTGAGTATGCACCCCTGGGGGGGTAGGGGGCTCCAGTGTTGAATGATAGTGGGGATGAAATATTGTCCCTAATCTTCACTGATTGTGGCCTGTGGGTCAGGAGACTGAGGATCCAGTTGCAGAGAATGGGGCTTAGTCTGAGATCACTAAGTTTAGTAATCAGTCTCAAGAGGATACTAGTGTTGAAGGCTGAACTGTAGTCAATGAGTAGGATTCTTACGTAGCTGTTCTTGGTGTCAAGATGTTCTAGGGAAGAGTGAAGAGCAAGTGATATAGCATCGGACATGGATCTGTTGGTCGGATAGGCAAATTGGAATGGGTCAAGAGTAGTGGGGAGACTGGAATTGATTAATGCCATGACCAGCCTTTCAAAGCACTTCATGACCACTGAAGTTAGGGCCACATGCTGCATGAGCCTTCTTAGGCATAGGGATGATGTTGGCCCTCTTGAAACAGGCAGGGTCAGTGGCCTGCTGCAGAGAGAGGTTGAAGATGTCCAAGAAGACCTCTGCCAGTTGATCTACATATGCTCTGAGTGTTACAGACTGGTACTCCATCTGGTCCCATCGCTTTCCTTGGATTCACATGAAGGGAAGCTGATCTGACCTCTGATGGAGTGACTGTTGGCATAGGTTCATCAGGAGTTGTCGGAATAGGTGTTACCTCTCCGCTAAAATTCTGCTCAAAGCGAGCATAGAAGGTGTTGAGACGATCTGGGAGGGATATGTCCTCATCTGCTATCTTGCTCTGTCTCTTTTTAGAACCTGTGATGTAATTCAGTCCTTGCCATAGTCACCGGGTATCTGTCTGGGTCTCTAGTTTGGATTGGTATTGATTCTTGGCTGTCTTAATGGCTCTGTGAAGGTCATACTTGGATTCGTTATATTTGAGTGGGTCTCCTGACCTGAAGGCCTCACATGAGTCATTAAGTGTGGATTTGTCATTAAAGAACTGAGGCAACTGATTTTATCCAGACCTAGTTATTAGCAAACAGGTTCTAAATTAAACCTGTTGTGGTTTCATGATGCTGACATGACAGGAGCCTAGCAACATTGATGAAATTCTTTTAGGAACAGAGAACAACAGTTTGTTACTCACATTGTGTCAAGCTCTGACTTTTGCCTTGCAAAAGACTGAAAAGTACTTACTCTATAGAGTAATGTCATATACTTGGAAACATCTTGAGAAGATTTAATTAAAATATCGATTAGTACATGTCACTTCAGCCAAAGGATGCAAGTTATATAACTGAAGTATAATCCAAATAATGTTTAATTTGTCTAAGCTTGTCAGTGATGCTTTAATATTTCTCTGCACTCCCACCCAAATCGATTTACTCATCCTGACTTGGCAAAGACTTCAGATGAAGATAGCAAAACAATACATAGCGTAAAACATTGATTTGATTTGTAATTTTAGAAGGTTATAATTTAATGAATATATGCAATTATTGGCAGCAGATGTGTTCTTGCTTTGCTTGGTACTGAAGAAATACCAAAGTGAGTTGAAGATTTATGAAGTTATTTTGTATCATATTGCAATGAATTTGTTGCATGCATACTTCAGGAAAGGTTTGAAGTACCTTTGAAACACAGATTGACAGACATTAGATTTGAAACCAATCCAAATACTTTAGAGTAACATACTCGCTTCTTGTCACAAAACCACAATGGTCACAAAAGGTGGCCAGTGTCCCTGCAGGAAATTAATAAACCAGATGGGATTTTGTGGTAGTTTCTAGTCAGCCAATACTGAGACTAGTTTTCAGTTCCAGATTGCACCAACTGCTGTGGTAGGATTTGAATCTTGTGTATGTTTTGGCTCCCTAAAGAAGGAATTTTCTGAGGGCCACTCCCCTTTCTTCTCTCCTGGACATTCTTCTTTTTCAGATAATAAGCCACATTCACTCTTGATTGTCACAAATGAACTTGCCTCTATCATATTGTCAGACAGCACATTCCTTGCCACAAACTCTGAACAATTTTTTCCTCATACCACCTTTGCTACTTTTCCAATTATCTTAAATCTTCTACCCCCACCCCTTTTTCTCGATCCTTCTGTATCTATGTTTTTCTCTATCTACTCTGTTCCAACTGTCATCAGTTTGGATAACTTCATCAAATCTTCTCTTATCCTTCTGTTCTCTGAGGCAAACAATACTTCCCTCTCATTTTCTAAAAAATCTTTCAACCCATTCCTAATTGCCTTTGAACATAATGATTTATCAGACCATTTCAGAGGGCAGTTAGGAGTCAACCATGTTGCTGTGGCTCTGGAGAGAATGCCTTCACCTCTGACTTCAGGTCTTTTTGCAAAGCCAGACAAGAGGCAAAAATGGCTGATTTCAAACCCTGCAGGACATTAATAAAGCAAATTGGGTTTTGCGGTAGTTTTCAGTCAGCTATTACTAAGACTAGTTTTCAATTCCAGATTGCACCAACTGCCATGGCAAGACTCGAATCTGTGTCTGCAGAATTAGACTGGCACTCTGGAATATAAATCCAGTTACATTACCATTATACCATCATCTCCCTGTAATCTATCAACATAACATAAAATTCCTCATCCCCAGACTCATTCTTGTAAATCTTTTCCGCAGTCTTTCAAATTTGTTCATAACTTTCCTAATGTGTGGCAACTCAGAACTCGACACAATACTTGAGTTGAAGCCAAACCATGTACTTTCAAATTTAAAGTAACCTCCTTGCTTTTGTACTACTTATCCCAATTAATAAAAGCAAGGATGCTATAAAGTTCTATTAACCATGCTGTCAACCTATGCTTCCACCTTCAATGACTTATGTAAAGAGAAAGTGATAATCAGAAATATTTTCTCGAATGTGTAAATTGGCAGCTGCTATCGAATTTGGTTGGCTAAGGCTTTCAAACACCATGTTACCAACCAAAATCTGTGATTGCTTGACCAAAAGAAATAAACAAGCTTTGCAAAGAGACCTGAAGTCAGAGGTGAAGACATTCTGTGATCAGCACTGTGTGTACAAGAATACATTGAACCTTGTAATTGCAGATAAAATTTGATGCAAAATTGAGCAAAGTTATTCTGTCTGGTTTATGCTACATGGCTGAGACTTGAGGGCACCTATTCTGCTCAGATGTACCATGATTGAGAACTGTGGTGGGGGAGGTCAGACAGGGGAGGTGAAAGCCATCAGAAGAATAAGTTGACATTGTTTGGAATCATTTGGACAATGTTTATTTGATTAACTATCACCGGTCTTGATTGAAAAGAACATTTCAGCATATTCCACTGATGATATAAAATATGATGCTTTGAAAATGGTCTGCATTAGCTCTTACAGCTGAGAGGAAGAGGAACAGAATGAACAACGATCAAATGACTCACTAAATTCAAACTGCAGACTGATCACTGATCATAGATAAAGAGAATTTTGCACCTCAGTCTGGTCATCTACATATTCTAAAATTTGAACAATGAATTGAATTTAGAAAATACAGAAAATCAGTCAATTTTGTAAACCTACAGGAAAATAGAAATAACTGAGCATAGATTTGTCTCATACATATTATGACTTTATATCATAAAAGCATAAGCCACAGGATATAATTGAAATTGCATGCTGTTTTGACAAAGGGCAACCGACACTGCATATGAAATAACATCTTATTTGCAGCAGGAACACGGTAAAGGAAGGTCAAGCAAACCTATTAACCTGGGAACAGAGAATGATAAACGTCCTTCAGCTAACACCATTTTGAAGATTCTGATGTCTCCTCCTTTCCCTAAATGAGTAATTTATAATTACTGTAATATGTTTCAAAGGAGAGGACTTCATGGTCTATATTTTACTTACATGATTGTTGAAATAATCATAGTCGTGATTCAGGGAACCTCTGCTGTAGCATATCATTTCTGAAAGACTGCACACATTGAACACTGACAGATATCAGCTGTCTGCATATAGTATGGGGTGTAGAATTAGTGTCAGGAGATCAATAATTGGTGATTCTTCTTTTCAAACCAGGATGTTAAAAGAACATGTGATTAAGTATATTATATGATTATAATGAAATACACATTGAGAAAAAGCAATCAATATTCCCCAAGTTATAGAAAATGGGTTTCAAATGACTGAATTCAAACAGCTAGACTAGTACAAGGGACATCGTCATGCAGCTCAGAGACTTTGAATAATGGCTGGAGTTAAAATAATGCGTAATTTTATCCTTTGTGCACTTGCACATCTTTGCAACAAAGGCACAAAGGGGAGAAACATTTAAGAGCATCACATTTAAAGTTTAAATGTTTCTAAAAACCTAGCCACTCTTACTGGGCTGATCTACTTTGTGGCCTATTCTGAGCATTGATAATCAGTGATAATCCTTAGCATTGATAATCAGACATACCCTGATGGAGTGCAGCAGAACATTCATCCTCCTGCTGTAATAGAACCAGGTTCCTGAGTTGCTCATGGGGTCTGACATCTGCCATGACCTTTGCTCAGGTTGCCACTATCAGTGGGATAACTTCTTGTTGTCATCCTCATCTCCTGGACATCCTTCATGAAGCCCTTTAGGGAGGTTTTGCTAAAGCACAGTATCACTTTCTGCCTGGTCTCTGACATCTCCAGAGGTGGATGGAACAGGGGTTGATTGATTACTCCTGAGGTGCAGAGAGTGGAGGGAAGTGCTGTCCAGATTCCTTTCACACATAGAGTACAGAAGTTGAAGCTTAAAAGGTTCTGGTGAGGGCCTCTCTGCCGTTAACATTTTACGTTTTACCCATTTATAATCACAATGTGGCACGGTGGCTCAGTGGTTAGCACGGCTGCCTCACAGCACCAGGGACCTGGGTTCAATTCCCGCCTCAGGTAACTGTCTGTGTGGAGTTTGCACGTTCTCCCTGTGTCTGCGTGGGTTTCCTCCGGCTGCTCCGGTTTCCTTCCACAGTCCAAGGATGTGCAGGATAGGTGAATTGGCCATGCTAAATTGCCCATAGTGATAGGTGCATTAGTTGGGGTAAATGTAGGGGAATGGGGCTGGAGGGGTTGCTCTTTGGAGGGTTGGTGTGGAGTTGAAGGGCCTGTTTCCACACTGTAGGAAAGCTAATCTAATCATAATGCTAATCGACTCACTCTGAATAGAAATATTACTTGCTTTAATGCCATCATCCACACACAACCTCAAAAAGACTGCATTCCCCCTGCTGACCTGTTTGCTCCCTCTATCTTGTAGCATCTCACCCACGTCTAAACCCAATCTGCTGCTTGCTAAGATCATCCCAATTAAGTCTTGTCCTCTTGTCCGGCTCATTGCCCATAACCCAAAATAACGTCCATTGGACTTATGGTGCAGATAATTGTTTGCAATTGATATCATTTGAACACTAAAAGGAAAAGTCAGAGGTCATGTCAAAAAGATGTGTGTGTGGAAACTCATGTTCCTGGTGTTTAATATCGGTGGTCAGAAATGCACATTGGCATGGAACTTAATAAACTCCTGATGTTCTGTGTGGACAGATAATCCTATGAACTTTGATGCATCAATGTGATGTGCACAGCTGCAAATCTTTTCCCCAAGAGCTTTTATTTGAAAAGCTCATTGTCTTGTCTATATCCTTAGGCTGTTGTATCCAGGACTGCAGTCACATTCCACAAAGTGAGCTAAGAATGAGACTGTGGAGCCAAGTTGCACTTACTTGAATCTTCTAATTTGGGCTGGAAGACCTATTTCTGACCCACATCAGACATAAAGATGCTTACTTTCTGTTACAGGAATTTTCAGGCCAAATGTATGAGACAGGAACCTTCATAATCAAATCAGTTCAGAAAACCATGCAAGCAGCATTGGAACCGTTTGGTCCTCAAACTATATCCCCTTTTTAAGGCAATAGCTGCATTATTCCATGTTCAAATGTCCAAAAGCCACTTTGTCCACTACTGACACAAGGTAATAGTTTAAAATAAATGAGGGGTTAGGTGGAGCAGGTGGAGAGTAAGGTTCCAGGGTTGTGAGAAATACAAGTATCGGGTAGGTAAGGGTTTGCAGGTGTCAGGTGACAAGACAGGGAAGAACTGAACAGGAGGCATAGGGCGAGGTTGCCAAGTGAGTGAGGAAGTACAGTGCCAGTTGGGTGAGGGGGTAGAGTGGCAGGTGAATGAGCAGTAGGTTTCCAAGTGGGTGATGGGGTACAGATGGCAGCTAAGTGGGTAAAGGATAAGATGGGGTAAATGCTGAGAAGGGCACTCGGGTATTCAGAGATTCTGTGGGATGTGCGCAAGCGCTGTGGGGAGACTGACTTGTGTTTTGGATGAGGGATAGGTATCTGTCAGTTGTCCATTTGCAGGCATGTGGAGGTCAGTTCTGTGTCCATAAGAGAGATGGATGCGTGTCAAGGTGGCATTGGATGCCCACTGGGACTTGATCAATCAATTGATCAGATGTTCATGGGGGCTGTTGGGCACAGGGGTTGGGTCTGGTATCTATTTGAGGGGAGAAAAGGTGGGGAGAGATTGTTTGGCTGTCCATAGGGTGGGGTTTGGTGTCAGGAGTCAGTATCCTGATTCAAGGCCTTGTGAGTGTGCTTTACAGATTTTATTCCTATTTTATAGTCAGCTAAAAGTTAAAAGTTTTAATCCCTTTAATATTTCTTGGCAAACTACTGAGGGGTAAATAAGTCAGAACCCTCTGAAATCTCCAATCCTAACTCAGAACCAGATACCAGGTAATTGCCCACTCCGACTTTCAACTTCCCAGGTCATCGGTGCGTTGGAACTTGTGAGTGGTCCTGAGGTATTCATTCCTATTTTTGGATACTGGAAGATCAGGGCTAATTTGTATAAGAACTGAGTGCAAAGTCCTGTCTGAGCTAAACTAATTTGGAGTGGCAGGAATTGCTGAAGTGATATCTTTGCACAACAGGAATTGTGTAAGAATTGGTGGATAGAGTCAGAACAAAAAAAAGGAAGTTTCTGTGTAACTGAAGTTTTTGTTTGATTATACATAATTTTATTGCTCTCTTCCTGCTACAGTTTGAATTGACATTTACAATTTTGTTCTGCATAAATTGACTGATAAGATACTGATTAAAGTACATTTTTAATTCTGATTTAACTTTTTCCAATGACAGTGGATTTTTTTATCTTCATTCTGCAGACAATTTGTTCCGTGGAACCATTTCTTGTAACTTGAAGCTTTTTTTTTCAGTTCTTTCCCTGCTCCCTTCAATTAACAGTCAAAAATAAACGAGGCCAGCTAAAAAAGAAGACTTTAATCCTGGATTTTAATCTCAACTACAAAGCTGCAATCAGCATTTATTCCATTTCATATTATTTTGATCCTCTGTTAAATGTTTGATGGTTTCTGAGCTCTTTCAGTTGTTCTTACAAAGAAATACATGGAACGCATATTACAAAAACAGGCATTCAATGCAATTCATCTAGGCCACTGTTTATTCTCGACAGGAGCCTCCTCCCACCAAACTTCTCCTGCTGTTCTTTTCTACCTCATAAAATTTTCTATTAATAAATGCATTTCTGATCATTGTATCAATACTTTGTGGGCTAGAAAGCTCCAGATTCTCACAATTCTGTGAGCAAAGAATTTTCTCCTGAATCTCTTGCTGGATTATTTTCTCTTGCTTAATTATGTTTATAACCCCTAGTGTTCAGCTGCAGTGAGTGGTGGGAGGTGGGGGCATAATTTATGTGGATGGAAGTCGTATTCCTGCCTTTGTGCCAGGAGCTCTTGATGCAAGTCCCACTTCAGGTCTTGATGGTCTCCAGATTCGGGTACATAATGCAGCAAAACAAGTGGACTATCAACCAGTAAATCTCTCCACCATTTGCCAATGGCAGGCACTAAGATTTGTGGAGTACACCCGCCTTTAGGCAGAGAATAGATGATATGTTGAACTTTCCCTACAAGTGGAAACAAGTCTAGTCTACCCCATTGAACTCCATCATCATTTTAAACATTCTGATTCAGAGAATTTCATCTGCTTCGGTGTTTTACAATGACATAACTATCTCATGTTATAGCTATTTTTATCAACCAAAATGTGATTGGCTAGCCATTATCAAACTTAAAACATGAAAATTATGTCTGGATGTGGTGTGCAATTCATAAGTCTATCTCAGAAATGCTGCAGTTTGAGGATCTTTAAAATGAAAATGTCTAGTGGCAGAACCATGTGCATTAAGACTCAGACTGCTGTCAATGCAGACTGCTTCTGAACCAATAGTGTTCAGTTTGTCTTGCATTTTCCTCAGGTTACCTCACAGAAAAATGCAAAATCTTTCAGCAATTTCATTACAGATGTTTGTCATAGTGTAGTTGAGTATAAAACAATGATCAAAATAAAATCTGTAACATCAATTTAGCCTTCTAACGTCCCGTCAAATAATTGCACTCTTGTGCCAACTGAGTTTAGTTTTCTGAAATATCTTTTGCAGTCTCTCAGAAAGTACTGTCTCAAATTACTTAGTTCTGAGTCATTTATCATCTTAGCTGTCAGCAGAATGGCATTACTGTTGAAGAATATGACAAGAAAACATCACCATTGAGCATTCACTGTTACTGAGGACAATTAGAAGCAAGAAGTGCCTTAAATAATATGCATAGTCATGTGGATATCATGACCCCTTTTCAGGTTTTTTATCTATCCTGTTGTAATTTTTGAGCTTAGGTCAAAATGATGTCTACAAATCCAGATTAAACAGCACCTACATCATTAATCTACCTGAAGTACAAAACTCTGATATTCAAAGCAAGCTACATAATATTTGCTATTTAACACAAAGAATCAGCAAATATCAGTGGTGTTCCAGATATGCCCCTCGTGTTGCATCTACCATTTGGTTGTCCCAAACCTCAGATGCACACACTGCTGGCTGCATTTGGATTGTCACAACCAAATGGTAGATGCAGCGCACAGCTGTGATTTGAACAAGGAGCAGGTTGAGTAATGTTGTCAGCTATTTGGCCTTGTGGTATCACAGCCCCTAAATCACTACTCAATCACTAATGGCAAAGGTAAACTCACCATTGTCTTCCCAGACCATAGCGCTGCATTCGCAATAGAAAGAGACAACCGGTGGAGGCGAAACCTGAAGTTCAATGCACTTCAGGCAAGAGGAGAGGTTGAGAAAGGTTATCTTCATGGTAACTTCAGCCGGTGCAAGAACAAATACTGTTGGTATCAGTCTGCATCGTCTTCATTTACAAGATTTCAAAATTTTGAACTTCATCCCACACATCCCAATTTCCTTCCTGGTATGATTATCAAGGCTTTTAAAATACAAGCTTGCTATGAGCTCATCGGTCCTCACTAATTAATTTCAATTTCCTTGACTGTTTTTGACCACAATGGCAGCTATCTTGTCTCCTGGTTTGTCAGGAAAAAGAGAAATTGAGACCAAGACATTCCTTGACATGATATAAAATTGTGTTAAATTACCTCTGAATTTAGCATGACTTCCTATCTATTTTAGTTACCCTCGTCAAAAGAAATAATCTCAGTCGGAATTCTCAGTGACCTTTGGCCAACAGTTCATTAAATCACAGACCCTTTACCAGACAGACAGGAAGCAAAAAAGTCTACTTGCTGGGAAAAGACATCAAAAAGAATTTCCTAGTTAAGTCATCATTGATCAGGAGCAGTGCTTCAATGATGCACCATTCGATCTGTTCATATCCACTTTCTGCCCTAGATTTCTGAGGCGTTGCTTTCACATGGTCTTCAGGGCCTAAATGCAATTTTAGCTTGCCCTCTCTAGGTTGAATCAGTCAAGAGTACTAAATCAGGGTAGGTTTTTAACTTTTCTCCTGCTGCAGGTGGTCCATAAGTGGCCATATTGCATGTTTTGGAACGTCAGTCACTTGGCTACTTCAGAACGATCTGAATAAACTTAGCAGGAACAGGAAATGATGTATTATCTGCCAATGCACTGTAAATGAGGACAAATTTGCAATGTTAACAACTGCTAACATTATGCTCAATTTTACAAGGTTGGCATAAAATGCATCTTAACAGCATTTTACTGTAAATTTCTTGCAGCACAGTGCAATACATAGCAAAGTGCAAATCTTAATGTACTTTCTAAATGTACAGACATGCAAGCACTTCCAATGGACTTTGCACACTGCTGCCAAGATAAGGTATGGACTGTAAGGCCCATTATATGTAGCAAACAGCAAAACATTAGTATGTTGTACGTTTATAAACTCTTTAAAGTTAACTACTCTCTGTCTCACGTGAGGATACCCATTTTGTCTCAGCTTCATCATTACAATCCCTCGCACTTTCAAATTTACTTGTGGTAAAAGGTTGCACATGGTCAGCAGTACAGCTTACACAGAGGAGGGAGATCACCCCAGAAACCCTCTGATGTTGAAGGGATGAGAAATTTAGTAATGCTAATGCAGTTGAACATAAGGAGTGACGTTTAGATTCTTTTTTGTTGAAGATAGTCATGGTACATAGTTGTGTGATGCAAATGCCACTAGCGGCTTTCCAATCCAAACCTGAATGCTGTCCACATCTTGCCACATGGATTGCTTCAGTACTTCAGGAATTTGGAACAGAATGTGCAATTATTAATGAGCATCCCAACTCTGAGCTGATGATGAAGAGAAGGTCATTGATGATGTAGCTGAAGGTGTTTGGGCCCAGGCATTGCCCTGAAGAATTTCTGAAATAATGTCTGTGGTGTTGAGGTGATTGATTTTCAACAGCTACAACAATCTATTTTTGTGCTAAATGTGAATCCATTCAGTGATACAGTTTCCCCAATTACCATTGACTATGCTATGTTTTACAAGGTAATGGTTCTGACAGGCTTAATGTTAGAGACTGCATGAAGATCTACCTAATCTGAAAAGGCCATAAGACTTGGGTGGGAAAAGGTAAATCAATGAAGAGAAAGACATTTTATCTTAAGTCTCCTCATTATCTTGGTAACAACAAATAACTTGCTAATATAATTTATTGCCATCATGCGATAATCTATATCTTGTTTAAGACAAAAATCTCTTCATATTAAGACCAATGCTAGATTTTCTCTACCACTGTAACCAAGTAGCTTCTTAGACTCATTCAAGGAAAGAGGATGGTGACAGCAAACTACCCCAACCATAAACTGGTAGCGTTGACTTTGCAGTACATAAAATATCTTACAATCGCTCACACTTCCAGATTTGCTTGTGGTAAAAGGTGGCACATGATCAACCATACAGTTTATGTACAGGAGAGGAATAATCCTAGAAACTGTCTGATGTTAATGGGGAGAGAAATGTAGCAATGCTAATGCAGTTGAAAATCTCTTTGTTGAAGATGGTCATTGCATGGATTTATGTGGTGCAAGTAATCTTCTTGACATTACATTCAGTCAAATGCTGCCTTGGTGTCAAGGATGGTCAAACTCACGTCATCTCTAAATTTAATATTTTCATAAATGTTCATAGCAAGACTGCAATGAAGTCGGGAGTGGAGTGGTTCTGGCAGAACCCAAATTGTACATCAGAGAGTAGGTTATTGTTTGATATGTGCCCCCAAGGTAACATTTTTATTGAGAACTTCTGTCACTTTGCAAATGATTGAGATTAGATGACAGGGTAGTAAGGGTCTGGATTGGATTTGACCTGTATTTTTATGGATAGGCCATACCTGGCCAAATTTCCATATTGCAGGTAATTGCCGCCATAGGAGTTGTGCTGGAACAGCTTGGCTAGGGATTCAACTAGTTTTGGAGTGCATACCTTGAGAATTACAACTGTGATATTACCATTGCATTTGACACATCCATTAGAGGTCAATATGAACACTGAGTGGGTTTTTAATGGGAGATCACTGCCAAATTGATCAAGTAGAGGCAAAGGAAGAAACTATTTACTATTCTTACATATTGTGCGAGGAAGAACATTCTGATGAGCTGAATCTCGGAAAATCACCCGGGACTATTGGCATGGCGCAGGTTAGTTATGGAACATGCACCCTAAGACTTCCTTACAAGTGTGGTGCACCAGAAAATTGAACATTTTATAAGATGTGGCGGTCCTTATGACCAATATAAATGCAGACTTGTCAGCTACATTGATTACGGCATTTGTATAGCCATGAGGATTGGGTCTGGCAGGCCGGGAACCCTGAGAGGAAGAAACCCAAATAAGTAAGGGTATGCCAACTGATGGTCCCAATGATGGGGAGCATTGTGCTGAATGGTATAACTTAATTTAACTTAATTGAACTTATTTTGTTTAATTATTTAATGAATTGTAGAATTGGTAGATTTTTTGTTTTTTTTTAACTTGTTTGTGATGGGATAGAGTAAGAGGATGGGCTTAGATTAGTTCACATGTCAACCCAACATCGAGGGCTGAAGGGCCTGTAATGTGCTGCATTGTTCTATGTTCGATGTTTCATGTTTTGTAAAATAGAGTGGTAGTTAGCTTATTGTTATTACACTATAAGATTGTTAAACTATTTTTATTGTAATGTTATAATTTTGTAAAAATAAACTTTCTCAATAAAAAATGTAGAGGCAAAGGAAACCATGATACTTTAAACCACTCAACTTTGGTGAAAAGCTACTGGTTGGATTCCTTGGTTGAAAAGGGTTCAGATATCTATTGACAAGCTAAAATCAGGTGACCCTTGACCTGTTCCATACAGTAAGTAAGCACTTCTGCTCCATTTGGCCCTGCAAAGGAAGGTTTTGGACTTATCTGAAGGGCTTCATCTGTCTTTTAATTAGCAGTAGAAGTTCCCTGCTCCTAACAATTCACAACAGCAGCAGAATTCTCTTGACACAAAAAGATTGAGAGAAGCTCATAGCTATTTTGTGTAACAGACTCATTGAAGTTAAATAGTGGAAATGTTCAGACTTTGAGTGGTTAGTTAACTTGATTGGCCTGGAATTTGACATCGTTGGCAAAGTCGTGGCATTTTCTGCTGACTCTGAAGAAGGCACAGACAAAGATCTTGCAATATTTGTGTCATGGATTTCACCTTTAAATGACAGTAGTTTTATTCCATCATCAGCCACAGGGGATCTCAGGCATCTATCACCAACAACGTTATCAATTAGACTCAGCAGCCAATCACTTTGAATAATTTACACAGACAGCAAATCAGGAAATAAAAAGATTATCTTCCACTTTTTTAATCACTTTACCAGAGCTGAGATATTGACAGGGACACACAAAGTGAATTAAGGTAGAAGCTCAAACATTTACAAATTGACTGAATTATCAAAATGAAGAAATGTTATATCCACCATCAGCATGAAATTAGTTTTTCAGGGTTAACAATTTTTTTCAGTTGCAATGATTGGTGTATGTGCAGTTAAAATGAGCTTGTGCCTCACTAAACTTGTTCACCACAAATCCACACAAAAACAGAAGTTGCTGGAAAGGCTCAGCAGGTTTGGCAGCATCTGTGAACAGAAATCAAGTTAACATTTCAGGTCCGGCGATCCTTTCTCTGAACTACCACAGTCCATACAACAGGTCGTTGGTGCTTAAGACACTTCTTATTATTAACCCTTTCAGACTCTTTCACACTTGGGGCAACACTTATGACTTGTATGTGGTTAGACACCCAGTTACACTAAGATTAAGACTTGGCCTTATTACTATGTTTTATTCTTGAAGGCTTTATTAACAACAAGGGAAATAACTTAAAAATTTGAAACTTACGTGATTTTTAAGATTTCTATCCAATCGAAATCCCACAGTACAAGTTGTGGGAATTACAGCCAACAACTTCAGAATTCCACTTTTATTGTCTGTGCGACACTAGCTTATCGTGACAGTTTCTTGGTTAGACTGACTGTGAACCTTGCTTTTAACTGCCCATCTGCTCAGTTTTCATCAGGTGGATAGGATTAAAATCTACCTCATTCATTGAAGGAATTTGTAATCTTTTAATCTGTGCAAAGTCACTTTCAAAATCCAACATCATTTGATATATAATACCTTTTACAGAAATGAATTAAAAGATATGCAGCACAAGCTAATAAAGAACATAGTTGATATTTTGTAAAGATGTTTTGTCCTCATAAAAAATGGAAATTTCACATACACGTTTGTGGGCCATCTCAAAGTGGTATAAGAACTTATGAGGGTTATCTCTGAGTGACCGTGATCCTTGTGCTGAAGGTGCTTCTAAACAGTCATAGTTAGGGAATGACAGGCTATTGATTTGCTGAGAAAATAGCAAAATACACTTAATTTTGGATGGAGAGTTACTTGAAGGAAAACTTAAAGAGGTGAACGTATTCTGATAATACCATTCTTGTCCTTATAGTGACAGAGGTCACAGGCTGGGAAGTGCTTTTCAGATAAACTAGTTGATTTGCTACAGTGCATTCAATAGACAGTGATACTGGATTCATGTGCTATTGATAGAGGTCAGACACTGGCTCAACAACTGGGATGCTGATCAAAACTGTTGTCTTAAGCTTCTCTACTGCTTTGGGAAACCATCCAAACCAATGGTGTTGTCCCATCACACACCTGACTTAAACTCTGTGCATTACATTTAACCTGTAAGGGGTCATTAGACAATCTTCACATCCCAGAGTACCAACCCAGCTTTATCAACCGCACCCCAATGATTGTATCCATTCATAAAGTCATAGAATCCCTCAAATGTGGAAGCAGGCTATTCAGCCCATGAAGTCCACACTGGCCCTCTGAAGAGCAGCTTACCCAGACCCGATCCCCGACTCTATCCCCGCATTTTCCCCTGACAAATGCACCTAGCGTGCACATCCATGGATACTTTGGACAATTTAGCATTGCGAATCCACCTAACCTGCCCATCTTTGGACTGTGGGAGGAAACCAGAGTACCTGGAGGAAACTCATGCAGTAATGCGGAGAACATGCAAACTCTACACAGACAGTTGCCAAAGTCTTGAATCGAATCTCGGTCCCTGGTGCTGCAAGGCAGCATTGCTAACCACTGAGCTACTGTGGCGCCCCTCCATTACAATGGATTATTTTTAACATTCTGTCAACAGTGCCTTTGATAACCTCAGACTGAGTACAGTTATCCAGTCAACATTTTTGGTTGGCAATGGACAGTTGTGGGTTGTTGGCTGGTATATATGATTCTGGCAACATGGCTACGCCAAGCTGTTACTTGATAAATCTGGATAGGAGCCCTTCCAAATTGGATGCCAGCTCTCTGATGTTAATAAGGAGGTCTTGGAGGATTGATTGGGCCTTGATTGATGTCAGAATTATTGCAAATATATCTATCCAATTATTCCTCCCTTACTTTTGTACTTCCTAGTAATTAACTAGAATTCATTGGCTATCACAGTTGACAAGTTCCCTTTAATGAAGGATACTAATGAACCATTTCAGGGTTTACAAAAATATCTTACAACTCTCATGCTAATTTCTGTGAAACTACCTCACAAGTTACCAGATTTATTGAACTCAGATTCACAATACATGAATTTGTTTGCTAGTTTAGCACCATGAACATTGCACTAACATCCTTCATGTTACAGTTTCCAGTTGAATGTGTCAAAATCATTAGGGATTCAAGTTACACAAAGCAAAGTGCAGTGTCACATGAACCCAAAGGATCTGTACAGATTCCTTGATAGGACATTTTAAGATGAATATTAAAAAGAATTTAGCTTGGTTCATATATTTTGCATACAGTTGTCAGATCACACATTAAATGAAGTCAGCCTTCTTACTCAATTGATTCTGTATGAAAAAACTCCAAGATAAATTCTTTGTTTGTTTCAATGGCCCTGCAGAATGGATAAGCCAAATAATTGTAATATTCATAGATGCCCAAAGTTCTGTTCTCAAAGAAATCAATGGACGTGCTGAAAAGGTTCCCAGTATTAGGAGCATGCAGGTATTAATGAAAGATTAGGCAGTTAGTTAGCCTGATCCTTCACAAAACTCTTCACATCAAATACTTCAGCACAAATGAAAGTTTTCTTCGTATCAATCTATCCATCAGGATTGAGGATGGTGTTCTCCTTGTCCAGTGTTGTGGGTCCTGAGCTGACCAAATAGGCCAATGCTGGGTCAGCCACATGTGGGACAGGTGGTGTTTGCTGAAGTTGGTGAGTGGGATAGCTCCTTTCGCAGTTTGTGCTCGTCTCCCATCTGGGCATGTTGGAGACACTCAGAATGGTTGTCTCCATGCTTTATTGCCAAAGTAGATGGCTTTGAATGAGAAATTCCCATGAGTGAATTGGAATACTGCATATTTTTCAAGGAGGATCTGAGCAATTTATTCTGCCTTCCTCACAATCACTTGCTATGATAAAACATGGAATAGAGAGATTATTTTGGAACGTGTCTATCAGACATGTGAATAACGTGGTCCACTTTGTGCAGCTGATTGACTGTAGCCAGTGTGTTGATGTGGGGGATGTTGACCTGAGAAGGGATACTAATATTGGAGTGGCTTTCCTGCCAGTAGATTACCTGCATTTTGCAAAGGCATCTGTGGTGATATTCTCAAAAGATTTGCAGGGTCTGCTGTACATTGTCCATGTCTCTGGCACATGGGCAGGTAACACTGTTGTCCTGTCGACCATGAGTTTGATATTAGGCTCGAGGTCTTTGACATCAAAGACACTGTTTCTGAGACAGCAAAGGTCATGCTGACACACTTTAGGTGATGCTGAATTTTACCACTGCTGTCTTCCCTCCCTGAGGAGTGCATTCCACGGTACAAGAATGGCTCCACATTGTCCAGCTAATCGCCAAGGATCTTTATAGTTGGAGTAAAGTTGTGTGATCGGATCAAGCTGGTAGAGGACCTTTGTCTCCAGATGTGTAGCCTGAAGTCCATTCTCACATATACCTCTGTGAATGCATTGATGATGTTTTAGAGCTCAGTCACTGAACATGCATTTAAACAAGCACAATTTGCAAACTGCAACTTGACGACAGAAATTGGGATGGACTTGGTACTGGAGTGGACAACAGACAATAGGTGCAGGAGTAGGCCATTTGGCCCTTCGAGCCAGCACCAACATTCATTATGATCATGGCTGATCATCCGCAATCAGCATCCTGTTCCTGCCTTATCCCTATATCCCTTGATTCCACTATCTTTAAGAGCTTTATCCATCTCCTTCTTGAAAGTATCCAGAGACTTGGCCTCCACTGCCTTCTGGGGCAGAGCATTCCATATTCCACCAGTCTCTGGGTGAAGAAGTTTCTCCTCAACTCTGTTCTAAATGGCCTACTCCTTATTTTTAAACTGTATCCTCTGGTTCTGGACCCACCCATCAGTGGAAACATGCTTCCTGCCTCCAGAGTGTCCAATCCTTTAATAATCTTATACATCTCAATCAAATCCCCTCTCAACCTTCTGAACTAAAGTGTATATAAGCCCAGTCGCTCCAATCTTTCAACATATGATAGTCCTACCATTCCGGGAATTGACCTCGTGACGTTGATCAAGCAGTTTCTGCCTTTTCACATAGACTAGTGGGAAATCTCATGGAGATGGAGTGGAACATTGCGACACGAAAGATGGAGAGAAATGTTCACACAATAACACAACTTTGTTTGTCCCCACTTTGCACACATATTGCACCTGTGGTGGATTGGTGATAAACATCATCACAACATACATGCAGTTGTGCAGCAGGCAGAAAATGCCGATGATTTTCTGAGGGCAACCAAATTTGTGGATGATGCTCCATAATCTCTCCATTTCAAAGCACCAAAGGAGTTTGCGAGGTCTTTGTTGCTGCCCTCTGCACTTGTCTTGAATTCATTTTGTTATACTGATCATGTCAACCGTGCCTCTTGATGGATGGAATCTGCATCGTGATGATGGACTGTAGCTTTGGCTGATCCTGAGAACTGAAACAGTACTGGAAGCATCCGATTCAGATGCCGAGCCCTCTGATTCGACAGAAAATTGCAGTCATGTGGCAACTGTGAAATCATGCAGTCAGCCAGTACACCTACTTCCATTAGGGAATCATTAAAGAAGAGGATAGAAGTTCCATATTACATAAGTGCAACAGGCTCAAGGGAAAGCCCTCTGTCAAATCACACTAACAGGATTCATCTTGCATGAACAAACACAAGACATAATTTATGCAAGAGCTTTGTTTTATGTTTTAATGCTTAGGAGACAAAAGGGCATGGGAGTGTAAGGGAAGATCATATCGTTAAACAATCTAACACATTTTGGCTTGAAAAGGGGTGATTTTCTGCATCCATTTAGAATAAAGCTGTGCCATGCATTGTTGCATTTATGTTCTTTGCTACATCAGTGGTCCCACATCTAATTTTTCATTGTCTGTTTTAGCCTGTGATCAGCTGTACAGCATTCTTTATGTACAGTGTGGTTTGTGTAGAGTGAGATCATACACATGCAGAATACAACTGTCATTCCTCAGGGAACCACTTCTATGAAATGTCAGCCAGAAGATGAATGAACATTTATTTCACTGCACATGCCACACTGAATCTATACTTTCTTTGTTCACCTCACTGGTGCAAAGATTTCAGTGACTGACTTTTGCTTCCAGGCACCCATACTTCCAAACCTTTGAGACAATAGGTGACATGGAAGGTTGTCTCAAATGAAGAAATCATGTAATCTCCACAGACAACAGAATTATGCATGAATGATGATATAATACAGCATGGTGATTCAGTCAAAGCCCTAGTAGTTAATCAACAACCTCATACTGTGTACAGGACCTGAATATCAATACATCCAACTTCAGCTTTACTGAAAAAAGCTTTGTCAAAGGTTTTTGTCTTGCACTCATCAGGATAATTTGCAAGAATGCCTGTGTAGAAGAGGACTTTTTTAAAATTGCATGAGCATTACCTTTACTGGATTGAAAATTGGACTCTGATTAGTAGAGTCCAATTGCCATGGAGAATGCACCAGTCAGGTGCTGGCTAAGAGTTAATTGTCAAACTTTGTATAAATTTGAATAAGGCCAGTTGATTCTGATTTGTCAAGACATTGTCCTGAGGAATGAAATAGACAATGACTGACGTGTATTTTGTTCAGTTATAACAGGTGTGTATGTCTATGTGTTCTTTTGGACCGCAAAGGCCATGCCTCTGTGTATTAATTTACAAAGCTTCCATTCAAGGTAAGTGCACCACACTATGAGCCTGACTGAAACTTAAATTAGGTTGTGAATCAAAGTCTTAGGTCAAGATTATTTAGCAAATGTTGTCGAACTGAATAATCATGTCTAACGTTGGACACTATATTTTGGGTGACAAGCATGAACTAGTTCAACATGGCCAGCATGTTACTTGTTGCGAACAGTTAAAGGGCTGTTGATATGATCTACCAGACTTTAGGATCTATGGCCTACCTAGCTAGCATCGCACCAGCACAGAAGTTTTTATACAACATGATTCATTTCTGTGACTGACAGAATAGCTTTTAGCTTCACTGAAACATCATATTTATGATGAGCACTATGTATGTTGTTCCTGCATTGTAGCAGTGTGAAACTTCACCTGCTGGTCAAAGTTTTGAGACACCTTATCTGAGGTTGACTGGCAACTATTCAGGATGAAAAGTGGTGGCCTTATGGCCGTTGATGAACTTGTGCGATGTACAGCAAATAACGCTTCGATCAGGGCAGCCACTATACTCTTGGATGGCTTTGGTGCACACACTTTAGTACCAAGCTTGCACAGTAAGCAAATAGCTTTTGCCCTATTTGCCATGGTGCTGATGAAACCAATCTTTTGCACATTGAACTATAAAAGCCCTCCAGCACATATTGACCGATGAAGGTAAGCTTGTAGAAGAGAACCACTTTGAATATTTCAGAGCCACCATGTCAAGAAAAAGGAATTCATTTGACTGCTCCGCTTCAGCATTCTGTGTCTCGGTCAGTTATAGCAGTACTCTCCACTCATCCCAAATGGCTTCAATTAGGCAGCGCATTTTATGCATCAGATACTAACTATCCCTGATCATTCTTCAACCTTATCTCACAGATAGCTGTTTTTCCTGTACTGTTTATCAACTTATATAGATAATCATCTCTGATCTGACCAAATCAAACCAAAGCTGCTATTGTAATGCCAGTCAAAAACCAGCATTCCCAATGTATGGAATGGGAGGACCACAGAATTTCTTGAGCTAGATTTAACTAACAATTATACTGGTGTCCTGAACAAAGGAGTTATGACATTATAGATTGCTGTTGAAAAACATGAAGCTGTTTCTAAGCAAACACAAGAGATTAAAAAGCATGGCTGCTACAGTACACCTGATCATACAGCTGTAAGTAGACTACAGAGACATGCCTAAGCGTATTCCTGAAATCCTAAATGTTTCTAGACATATAAGAGTGAGAATTCTAGCTTTGGTCAGAAACAGCAGACAAGATGAATAACTTTTAAGTGTGAGATATCAGAGAGAAGATAGTGGATATTATTCTGGAGGAGTGGAGAATTTCATTGACTTTCTCCTTTCAGGGCTGGGTTTTCCTCCAGATAGCTGGGACTGCTTTAAGCCAGCTGGCAATACACAGCCCATGCTGGCATCATTTCAATCCAATGGGGAGGGAGAAAGTTATATGTCAGCATCACCAAAGCAGCAGACCTCCAGGACTCTGCCCACAAAGCAGGGCCCTGATTTCTCCTTGTCTCCCAGTCTGGGGAAAATGTCAGTAACCGTGCAAAGCAGGTCCAGACTGGTGCACGCCCAGCTTTTAAAGATGGCCTCTGCGCATGGAATGGCAGTGAGATCTGGGATATCCAATGAATGTCGTTTCAGTCTGGGAAGGACACATGGTAAGATGGGGCAGAAGTCTGATATGTTATTAATGAGGCAGATTTGGTAAAATAAGGTGAGGGAATATGCTGGGCCTTGCGGTGACAAAATCTAAAAACTTGACGCAACTGGACTGAGCCAAAAACAAACTCAAGATTCAGTCCAAGGACTCTATGAATTATTATAAATTAAAAGGGGACTACACGAGCTATATTAATCTACTGTTCACAGACCATATTATGGACACATCCAGTGATCATGGCAACTAGCATTAATTATCTTAACAAAACCACTGCAAGGATCAATCACTAACAGATTAACTGATTACTTTATTGTGATGGCAAATTTTTGGCTGACAACAAAATCAGGTAAAGTACATGTCTCCAGCAATTAGTCCATTTTTCACATGCAATGCACATAGAATAATGCTTATATTAATTTTTAGTCTTGCGTCACTTTGAACCATTCTATTAAATTATAATCTTTGCTCATATTAAAGGCATCAATCAAACATCACCATTCTGGCAGAATTTCAGAGACTGAAAGGGAATTTTGACATCATCAGTGCTGAAATAATGGCATCATGTGATACACAGTATGGCATAACAGCAAATGATTTTGCAGTTATGACACAAAATTACACGGAAATTAGGATCCCAGGGGAAGAGAGTGCAGGCTAGAAACAGATTGTGTCTGTGACCGAGACTTATGGGTCAACGTAGCTTTTAATCAAGTAGTATTTCAACTGAGTTCTCTTTACATGTCATAATTATATATTTCTGAGCTCTCTTTAAGTGTGTCAATTTACGAATATAATTTTGGAATTTAATGAGGCAACACGTGTTAACATATTTAGAGGATATACACTTCTGATGTGAATGCTTTTTATTCTTAGGTGCTCAGTGTAGCATGTTTTCACATGTCACTTAACTAAAATCGATTCATAAGTTTAAAAACATGCATTAAACACAGCCACTGTTATTCAGGATTCTTATCCAGGGAGCCATTTTCTCTGTGTTTCTGTCCTGTGGACGTGCCTTTTAAAGGTCAATTCTGCTTTAGGATGGTAATTTCATGATTTGGTTCTTTGTATGAATATCATATTCTAATCATAAACCAAACTTGTAAACATTCATCACAAATACCATCCAGTGCTTTTTGACTTACCCCTTTGGCTTGATGAGAGAAAAGAAAATATAATTGATTTGTAAGTTTTTCATAATTAGTGAGTTTTACAAATTGCTTTCAGATTCCATCACACACCCCACCACTTTCATTTTCAAACTGCATTAATTGCTATTATAAGCAATGTTGTTGTGTTAGTTTTACAAATTCTCCCAAGATAGCTAAGAATTCCACAATGAATTACTATGACAAAGTATGACACTGGAAAAGCACAGCAGGTCAGACAGCATCCAAAGAGGAGAGTTGACATTTCAGGCATAAGTCCGTCATCAGGAACGTGGAGAGGGAAGGGGGATAAGAGATAAATTGGGGGAGTAGGGCTGGGGGAAGGTAGATGGGAAAGCAATAGATGGATGTAGGTGGGGGTTAATTGGGATAGGTCGGTGGGGAGGGTGGAGTGGATTGCTGGGAAGGAAGATGGATAGGTCTCCTTTCCCACCCTCCCCAATCCACCTATTGCCTTCCCATCTACCTTCCCCTCAGCCCCACCCCCGCACCTCCCCATTTATCTCTCATCTCCTTTCCCTTTCCATATTTCTGATGAAGGACTTATGCCTGAAATGTAAACTGTCCTGCTTCTTGGATGCTGCCTGATCTGCTGTGCTTTTCCAGTGCCACCCTTTTCGACTCTGATCTCCAGCATCTGCAATCCTCACTTTCTCCAAAACTGTGATTAATTTTGTATGTCGTATACAGATATCCAATTTTGCAGAGGCGTCTGAAACTGAAGGTAGGTATCATCTATCTTTACAGCACATTTTGTTTAGTGGTTGTCCTCTGCACAATGTAACAAACATCATAAACAAATGATTAACAGTGTAAATGAGAAAATTACTTTACCACTAAACTTGGCATTCCAACAGCAAATTACTGAGTATTTCACAAGTGCGCATCTGATTTTAACAAGTGCAGGGAAATTATCTTGGTCAGCTATTTGCTACCAACTCATATAATGAGCCAACTGTTTCTTGGGATTCTTATGGATGAAATATATAATAAACATTGTTCCCGCAATACCTCACTCTACAGCAGTTATCTACGAGCTTATTTCCTCCAGGAAGGTGTGGAAATCTGCATTGTTATTGAGAAATGAAAGCAGCAATAAATCCTTGTTTTATCTACTTTGTTGACAGTAGATGCAACCATGTTTGATCACTCATCTGATTGTCAGCAGACTTTATACCCACTGGTCCCATCAGTGCAGGCAATTTCAGCGATGTAATTGTGCATCTGCTGAAATGTTGCAGCTGTTCTGCTATAACAGGTTAGTACAATATTATCCATAGCACCGAACATCAAAGTCCTTTCCCTACTAAAATAAAATACTTCACAGTCAGATAACCTTTATTGTCATTTTACAAATGGTTTCTTATGTTTCTTAGCGTCTGAACTCTTCGAAACTTATTAAATAGTAAGCAACGATACTTCCTTATAGATGGTTTTCATTGCAAGTCCCATTGAAATTGTTTTCTTATACAGAAAAATATTATCTGCATAAATGGTAAGATGACATTCTCAAACATAATGCAGAAACCACATCAAACTCCTTGCAGGGTTAAATTAAATGCTAAACCACTGTTAGTAAGTGTAGTCAGGTGAAGATGCCATTGATTATATCTGTGTGCTGTAAATCAGGACTAACATACACCAGGCTTCATAACAGAGTCATGGCAGTATTTGTTGAAGCATAGAATTTAGAACTACACGACGGAGAAAAGGAAGTTGTAGTATTTGGAATTAAATGTAATTCATGATGTTTATGAATTAATATGGGCTTTGTAGTTAATGAGCATTTTACTCAATTCAAAAGATTTGAGATTAAAGAGGATACACATAGCATTATTTTTGATTATTGACAAAACTATAAGCGATCTGTGTAAAACTACCTTGACCCCCTTGACATTTCATCAGAGTTTAATTCTTGAAATAAAGTGTGCTTGAATAATTTGTTGATTTAGCCCCATCATTCGTTTTAAAATGCAAAAGACAGACATTTGTAAAAAACATCGCAGTAAATGTCTTGCAGGGGATTTCCCAGTATTCATCCAAAACTTCAGCACTCGATCAATGGATTCCTCGATTCAATGATAAAAACAGGCACTCTCCAGGGATTCTGCCAATCTATCAATGATTTTATGGCAGAAAGTTAGGAGAAATATTGCAGAGGTTACATTTTAACACCAAATAATTCTACTTTAGTCGTAGCAGACTGGAAAACCACCAAAGGGAAAATGAGGAAGCTAATCTGTTATCATAGGCTTTCTAACCCGATTGAATATCACTCCTATACTCTTCAATCGATTGGTAAAGTACATTTACAGTGACGACTGATTACTGTAAATGGACAATAGTCATTCTTATGAATTTTGTGAATTCACCAAGCACAGTCTCTAAAGACCCATTGATCCATCCAGCATATTTCCAGGGCACATATTTTGAAAGTTCTTTTGAAGTTGTACAAAATAAAATTGAAATTTGAATAAAAAGGTCAGCTGGTATCATCAAATGGACAAAATACATTATAGTAATGTTGATTTTCTCAAACACTTCATTTCCATACATTTCCCATACATCTCCAATACATTTCATACACTTTCTCCCAAAACGCATTACAGTAATGATTTTTGTTTCTTGACTGGGGGTAAGTATGCAGTGTCAACTGCTCTCTCACCATCAGATACACAAGACCTGGACTTTGGTACAAAGGACACAATTTCAAGTTTTGCAGAAGATGTGAAACAGAATATTGACTAATGAAATGGACAGCCACATTAGTAGATGAGATTTAAAACTGTAGTGTACAATTATATATTTTGATAGGAAGAATTAGTTTAGGCAATATAAAGTAAATGATGCATTTTAAAGGGAAAACAGGAACAATGAAAGCTGGACTGTGCAATGAAAAGTCGATGACATCTTGGATATATAAAGAGAGACAGACTACAGAAAAGGGTAGAGAGCATTCAGATAGCACTGTTCATGACCTCAGATGTCCCATAGTGCTTTACAGCTAACACATGGTATTCCAGTTGTAACACAGCAAAAATGGTACAAAGTAAGTGACCTCAAACAGTGGTGTGATTTGTTTTTTAAAAATGATGCTGACTAAGGGTTGAGAGCATTCCTTAGGACACCAGAAAGAATCAATTCCTCTTCCTCATAGACCTATCGGTGTTTAGACTAGGAGAAGACCATTTGGCCCATTGTGTCTGCACTATTTAACAAAGATCTAACTATACTAATTCTAGTCTTCCAGTTCTGGGATCATAGCCATGGAGGCTACAGCAATGCAAACAAATATCTACATATTACTCAAATGTCATGACAGTGTCTGACACAACTAGCTTTTCTGGCTGTGATTTCCACTCACCTGCTGGGGGAAAACATTTCTCTTCAACCCTCCCCTCAGCCTTTTACCTCTCACCTTAAATGAATGCCTTGTGGTTATTGACCCTTCCACTAAAGGAAAAGAAGTGCATTTCTATCCATCCTATCTCTGACCTTGTAATCTTTTACACCTTTATCAGGTCCCCTTTCAACCTATGCTGCTCCTAGGAAAATAACCTCAGCCTATCTAATCTCCTCTGCAGCCTCTCTAGTGCAATCACATCGATCATATAATGCAATGTCCAGCACTCCAGATGTGGCCTAACCAGCATTTCATACAGTTCCAGCATAATCTTCCAGTTCTTGTATTATATGGCTCAGTTAATAAAGGTACATATTCAATAGGCATTCTTCATCACCTTATTTACCTGCCTTGTTACCTTCGAGGATCTGTGTAAATGCACACCAATATCTCTTTGACCTTCAGTACTTTCCAGGATCCTATTGTTTTTGGGTAATCCCTTGCCTTGTTAGTCCTCCCCAAGTGTATTACCTTTCATTTTCTGAATTGAACTCTATTTGTCATTGTCCTGCCCACCTGACCTGTCCAGCGACATCCTCTTGCAATTTATAGCTATCCTCTTCACTATCTTCATTAAGAAGGATTTACAATATTGAAGTAATTGTACAGAGGCTGATATCCCATCACCAAGTTACTCTTTATTTACATATGCAGAGTACATGAGCTCTGACCTGTCAGCTCAGAGCCAGTCCCTACAATCAGGTGTTTTGCTGAGTCTAGGAGCAAATTACTGCAGATGCTGAGATCTGTACTAAAAACAACAAACTCCTGTTTATATCTGTCAGTCAGGGCTCCCTGATTGACCCAGGTTAACAACGCCAATCAGAGACCTTGTAGTAAATGTGAACCACCTGGCACTCATTCCAATCACTACATATGTCCAATTTTTAGTTGGTTCTGCCACTTTCTTTCTCCAAACTGGCAGGCAAGTGAAAAGAAAAGGTCATGTGGAATCATCAGTTCTTATTTGGCACAAATGCCACCAACAGGCAGAAACTGTTACTGCAAGCCTATAACTCGAGCCATCACACACTTGATTAAAATAGTACCTGATAAGATTCATTCATTTTGGCCATTCAGGGACAAACTTGGTATATCACAAGAAGTAATTTTAAGGGCAAACAAATATTAATACGAAAAGTATAAGTATTACACCAAGTTGTCCAAACAATATGGTTATTGAATGTGTAAGACTACGAGTGCAACAATTTATGTACTGGCCAGATATGAATCAGGATATTCAACGAGTTATGAATGCATGCCAAACCTTTTTGTTTATTCATTCACAGGATGTCCGCATCACTGACTAAGCCAGCAATTATTCTCCATGCCTAATTTCATGGAAGGCAGTTAGGAATAACGAGATAGCTGTGGGTCTGGGGTCAGATAAGGGCCAGACCAGGTAAGGATAGCAATATCCTTCCCTAAAGAACATTAATGAACCAATGGAATTTTCCAACAAGCAGCAGTGGCCATCAGTAGACTCTTAATTCTAGATTTAAAATAAAGTAAATTCACATTTCATCATCTGCCATGGTAGGGCTCAAGTCAAGGTGCCCAAAACATTCTCTAGGTTTATGGATTAATAGCCTAATATTATCATCATTTCCCTTATCAACCCATGCAGTGGAGGGTCCCTCGAAATTCACATAATTTCCATCCACTCCTTAGCCAAAAGCAGAAATAGACTTATTCACTGGGAACAATACATCCCCCTCATGGATTACCGCTCAATGTTCTCATTGTCCAACAAACGTTGTGTGACTGCCTTTGAAATGTTGAGAGCTAATGTTTAACTTATTTGGTGTTCCAGATCAGATAGTGTCTGAAAATGGACCTCAGTACATCAGTAAACCAGTTGAGGACATATGTACTCAGTGGAGAGTGACCCATGTCACATTGTCACCACACTATCCATGCTCCAACAGTTTGACATAAGGTAAAAGGGTGACAGTGGTTCAGTGGTTAAGACTGCTGCCTCACAGCGACAGGGACACTAGTTTGATTCCAGTCTGGTGACCATCTGTGTGGAGTTTGCACATTCTTTCCTGTGTCTACATGGGTTTCCTCCAGGTGCTCCAGTTTCCTCCCACAGTCCAAAGATGTGCAGCTTAAGTGAATAGGCCATGCTAAATTGCCCATAGTGTCCAGGGATGTGCAGGCTAGGTGGACTAGCCATGGAAAAGGATAGAGGGATGCTCTTGAAGGGTCAGTGTGGGCTCAATGGGCCAAATGGCCTGCTTACCTACTGTAGGAATTCTATGATTCTAGCAGACAGTGATGTCTGCAGATGCTAGAGATCAGAGTTGAGAGTGTGTTGTTGAAAAAGCACAGCAGGTCAGCAGCAACCAAAGAGCAGGAAAATTGATGTTTTGGGCAGGAGCCCCTCATCAGGAATGAGACTGGGAGCCTCAGGGGTGGAGACATAATTGGGACGGGGGGGTTGGGGCTGGGAGAAGGTAGTTGAGAGTGCAATAGGTGGATGGAGGTGCAGGTAAAGGTGATAGGTCAGAGAGGAGGGTGAAGCGGGTCGATGGGGAGGAAGATTGACAGGTGGGACAGGTCATGAGGACAGTGCTGAGCTGCAAGGTTGGATCTGGGGTAAGGTGGGAGGAGGGGAAATAAGTAAACTGGCGAAGTTCACATTGATGCCCTGGGATTGAAGGGTCCTGAGGCGGAAGATGAGGCGTTCTTCCTCCAGGCATTGGGTGGTGAGGGAGTGGCAATGGAGGAGGCCCAGGACCTGCATGTGGGAGGGGGAGTTGAAATGTTCAGCCACAGGGCAGTGGGGTTGGTTGGTGTGGGTGTCCCGGAGATGTTCTCTGAAGCGCTCTGCAAGTAGTTGTCCTGTCTCCCCAGTGTAGAGGAGACCGCATTGTGAGCAACAGATTCAATAAAGGACGTGTGGAAGTGCAGGTGAAACTTTGATGGATCTGGAAGGCTCCTTTAGGGCCTTGAACGGAGGTGAGGGGGAGGTGTGGGTGCAGGTTTTGCAATTCCTGCAGTGGCAGGGGAATGTGCCAGGAGGGGAGGGTGGCGTGTTAGGGAGCATGGATCTGACCAGGTAGTTGTGGAGGGAACAGCCTTTGCGGAAAGCGGATGGGGGTGGGGAGGGAAGTATATTCCCGGTGGTGGGGTCCGTTTGTAGAAGATGCCCTCAAATGCAACTCATCCACGTCCTGCACCTCAGCCCTCAAACCCCATCCTTCCAACCGCAATAAGGACAGAACCCACCTGGTCCTACCTTTCACCCCACCATCATCCACTGACATTTCTGTCACCTGCAAACGGAAGGACGCCTTATCTTCCGCCTCGGGACCCTTCAACCCCAGGGCATCAATATGAACTTCACCAGTTTCCTCATTTCCCCTCCCCCCCACCTTACCCAGTTCCAATTTTCCAGCTCAGCACCATCCTCACGACCTGTCCCACCTGTCAATTTCCTCCCCACATACCCGCTCCACCCTCCTCTCCACCTATCACCTTTACTCCATCCACCTATTGTATTCTCAGCTACCTTCTCCCCAGCTCCACCCCCCCTCCCATTTATCTCTCCACCCCTGAGGCTCCCATCCTCAATCTTGATGAAGGGCTCCGGCCGGAAACGTCGATTTTCCTGCTTCTCAGATGCTGCCTGACCTGTTGTGCTTTTCCAGCAACACACTCTCAATTCTATGATTCTATTCTATGAAAGATATGTATTATCAAATCAATGATCATAAAGTGATGAGGATATTTGCTTTATTACGTTATTATATTTTTGTGCCACACCAATGCAGAAGAGACCACCATATCCCAGCACAACCTACGATCAGAAGGTAAGTGCAAATGATCTTGCTCAGCAACAAATCATCTAATGATTCTGAGACACAGGTTATTCTTTTGCAAAGATAAAGGAGAACAAATGAACAGGGAAAGGATTACCAAAACTACACCGGGCAGAGTGTGGATTCAAAATCCAAATCCAAATCCAAATACTTGGATACCAGCAACTGTTTCTAGAATATGCAACCACCTCGTCATGGTGCTAAATTGCAAAAAAACAGAAGCCAGCTCAGACCAGTGTATAGAATATCAGTCATGCACAAAGAGATTGAGGAAGAAGACTATGATGATGATGATGATGTGTGGTGATGTTGAGTGACTGCAATTAAAAGAAAGACAACGAAGTTGTCAAGCAACAGAAAACACCATATATCTTCAGATCAGTGTCTGCTCACAAGATCAGGACAATTTGTTAACCTCCAAAATATTGCACTGAATTTTGAAATATTAGCCTTGTATTCTCTGTTATACTTGTTTCTATATTTAATAGTCATGACAACATATGCCTATGTACAACCATGTATATGTATCAACATTGTGTCACATCTTGCAACCAAATGGTTTAAAGGCTTCCAAGTCCAACTTGTCCATGGATCATATGAAGCATGGCATGTTATTGAAAGTGTGGTGCATTATTGTTAACTACTATCTGAAGATAAGCCCAGACACATGTATGCACGAGGAAGTAAACTGTATATAGAGTCATAGAGATGTACGGCATGGAAACAGACCCTTCAGTCCAACCCATCCATGCTGACTATATATCCCAACCCAATCTAGTCCCACCTGGCAGCACCCGGACCATATCGCTCCAAACCCGTCCTATTCATATACCCATCCAAATGCCTCTTAAATGTTGCAATTGCACCAGCCTCCACCACATCCTCTGGCAGCCCATTCCATAAACGTACCACCCTCTGCATGAAAATGTTGCCCCTTAGGTCTCTTTTCTATCTTTCCCCTCTCACCCTAAACCTATGCCTTCTAGTTCTTGACTCCCCGACCCCAGGGAAAAGACTTTATCTATTTATCCTATCCATGACCCTCATAATTTTGTAAACCTCTATAAGGTCACCCCTCAGCCTCCGACGCTCCAGGGAAAACAGCCCCAGTCTGTTCAGCCTCTCCCTGTAGCTCGGATCCTCCAACTCTGGCAACATCCTTGTAAATCCTTTCTGAACTCTTTCAAGTTTCATAACATCTTTCCGATAGGAAGGAGACCAGAATTGCACGCAGTATTCCAACAGTGGCCTAACCAATTTCCTGTACAGCCGCAACATGACCTCCCAACTCCTGTACTCAATACTCTGACCAACAAAGGAAAGTATACCAAACGCCTTCTCCACTATCCTATCTACCTGCGACTCCAATTTCAAGGAGCTATGAACCTGCACTCCAAGACCTCTTTGTTCAGCAATACTCCTTAGGACCTTACCATTAAGTGTATAAGTCCAGCTAAGATTTGCTTTCCCAAAATGCAGTACCTCGCATTTATCTGAATTAAAATCCATCTGCCACTTCTCAGCCCATTGGTCCATCTGCTCCAGATCCTGTTGTAATCTGAGGTAACCCTCTTCGCTGTCAACTACACCTCCAATTTTGGTGTCATCTGCAAACTTACTAACTGTACCTCTTACGCTCACATCCAAATCATTTATGTAAATGACAAAAAGTATATAATAATGTTTAAATTATTTAATTGCAATAAACACCTGATATATGCTTCAATACCGTGCCTAATTTCTTATGCTACAGGATCTCAAATAAGGATGACTACATCTTGTAAGATACAGTGTTTTTTAAACAAATTTACACAGGGATCATTCTGATGCAAGAAAAAAAAGCCTAGAGAATGTTACTTTGAATAATTCTTCCAAAAACAGCCGAAAAACACTAATTTGGAATTGGGATTATATGTCGAAGTGTAGGCCAAGATAAACTAGTATTTTATGGTGGTAAAAACAATGACTGCAGATGCTGGAAACCAGATTCTGGATTAGTGGTGCTGGAAGAGCACAGCAGTTCAGGCAGCATCCAAGTAGCTTCGAAATCAACGTTTTGGGCAAAAGCCCTTCATCAGGAATAAAGGCAGTGAGCCTGAAGCGTGGAGAGATAAGCTAGAGGAGGGTGGAGGTGGGGAGAAAGTAGCATAGAGTACAATGGGTGAGTGGGGGAGGGGATGAAGGTGATAGGTCAAGGAGGAGAGGGTGGAGTGGATAGGTGGAAAAGAAGATAGGCAGGTAGGACGAGTCCGGACAAGTCAAGGGGACAGTTACTGAGCTGGAAGTTTAGAACTAGAGTGAGGTGGGGGAAGGGGAAATGAGGAAACTGTTGAAGTCCACATTGATGCCCTGGGATTGAAGTGTTCCGAGGCGGAAGGTGAGGCGTTCTTCCTCCAGGCATCTGGTGGTGAGGGAGCGGCGGTGAAGGAGGCCCAGGACCTCCATGTCCTTGGCAGAGTGGGAGGGGGAGTTGAAATGTTGGGCCACGGGGCGGTGTGGTTGATTGGTGCGGGTGTCCCGGAGATGTTCCCTAAAGTGCTCTGCTAGGAGGCGCCCAGTCTCCCCAATGTAGAGGAGACCGCATCGGGAGCAACGGATACAATAAATGATATTACTGTATGTGCAAGTAAAACTTTGATGGTACCTGACAGTTCTGGTGTGCTGCACTTGATGATACGGGAGAGGAAAAGAGAAATTGTGTTTGCTGAAACCAGCTGGTGGGTGTATTTGAGAAATTTGGAGTTTTGCTTGATTCCCTTTGGTCATCAACAATATTCGCGAGAGTTTTCCTTCTGAGAATTAAATGGACAGCAGACGGTTTGTGATATGCAATAAGGCAACAGGTTTCATGGGCCCTAATACCTTTTTCATTTCACGCTTTCTTAGGTTATTATCACCCTCTTTAACTAGACTACTGGGGATTTAATTAATCCTGTTCAAGGAACTGGATACTGAAAATTACTCATGCAGACGCCAGTCATTTTTGCTGCTGAGTTTCCAGTCATAGAAAGCATTTGGAAATTGTCACCACAGCATTAAGCTAAACTAGGATATCAAAAAACCGTTGGGCAGATGATTATTTTTACTCCCTCTTAATTGACAGAACGCTGAATCAAATATTTATTCACAGTGCAACATCTCTATACTGGGGGTTCTAGTGGTATGTTGGCTTTGTGATGAATCCAGTTAGTGTGCAGAATCTACTCACAGTTGTGCTGAAAAATGCATGCCAATGTTAGATGCCTGGGCCTGCAATTATCACTGTAAACAGGCAGAAGTATTTCCTATATGTTGTGCATTTAAGAGAACACTGTCACCATGAAAACACATTATAAACAAATGAGAAAAAAAAATGTCTACACAATACAAACATTCCATTTCCAGTCATAACAATTATACTCTTCATTACTTTTAACACTGAGGCTGGAGTAACTTTGAAAATTCATAAATGTTTAGTTTCAGGACTTTTTTTGGAAGATTGCTGATTTGGTAACAGGACAATTTAATTCATTATTAGATTAGATTGTTTATAGTTTGGAAACAGGCCCTTCGGCCCAACAAGTCCACACTGACCCTCTGAAGATCAACCCACCCAGACCCATTCCCCTACATTTACCCCTTCACCTAACACTATGGGCAATTTAGCATGGCCAATTCATCTAACCTGCAAATTTTTGGATTGTGGGAGGAAACCGGAGCACTCAGAGGAAACCCACGCAGTCACGGGGAGAATGTGCAAACTCCACACAGAGAGTCGCCTGAGGCGGGAATTGAACCCAGGTCTCTGGCGCTGTGAGGCAGCAGTGCTAACCACTGTGCCACCCATAGACCCAATAGATTTTTCATTTTTCTTGCTTCCTTACTCATAGTTTTAGAACATAGAACATAGAAAAGTACAGCACAGAACAGGCCCTTTGGCCCACGATTTTGTGCCGAGGTTCAATCCTAATGTAAAATATAGTAACTTAACCTACGCACCCCTCAACTCACTGTTATCCATGTGCATGTCTAGCAGTCGCTTAAACGTCCCCAATGACTCTGCTTCCACCACCACAGCTGACAATGCATTCCATGCATTCACAACTCTCTGCGTAAAGGACCTACCTCTGACATCTCCTTTATACCTTCCTCCTAATATCTTCAAACTATGACTCCTCGGACCAATCAATCCTGCCCTGGGGAAAAGTCTCTGGCTATTGACTCTATCTATTCCACTCATTATTTTGTAGCACATTTCAAGGTTTGCCTTGCTTTGCTGAAACAGAAAAGATCTGTTATTGAACAATTGATTTAGTACTGGTATACTGAAATCACATTGCAATAATATGGCTCAAATTCCTCTTCCTCTCTTCCTTTGCCAGAAAGCAATACTATCCCCCTAAGCAAATAAACTGTAATACAGCTGAACATCTGTGTTGTCTTTTGGATGCTCTGCCCCTATTTCTAAGACTACAATGACTACATTACTATTGTAGGTTCTGAGGAAGAGTCACCGGACCCGAAACATTAATTCAGATGCTGCCAGACCTGCTGCGCTTTTTCAGCAATTTCTGGTTTTGTGGCTATTATAGTTGGGTTTTGCTTAGTTCCATGTGGGTGACACAGGAATCCTGTAAGATATTTGTCAACTGCTATGGTCGATAAATGGGAAAATTATTTCCATTCAAGATTGATAATTGGCAGTTTTGAAGGAGATGGTAACTAGGAAATAACAGCCGTTTTGTGAATAAGGACTTGAGAATGTTGTTCAGGATGAGCAAATTGGACTTGCTCTTATTTTGAGAATGTTTAATGTGATAATTGCCAAAACACAGTGTTGCTATGGACCTGTGGTACTATAGATGTCTACAGCAATTAGCTGTTTCTTAATGAGTTTTGACTAGCAGTAAGAATGTGGTCTCAATAGACTGCTGACAGTATGTATAGTAATCGAGGGAATATGACTTATCTCAATACATCAGCAATGGAAAAAATAACAAAATGGTGATTATAACATAAGGAAAAGCAAAAACAACAAACTCAAGATTAATCATTAAGCTTGAGGTTAGTTGATTATGAAGACAAATTGTATTACATCTAAAAATGATTTTGTTGTTACTATATTTTCTCTCCATGCCTATATATTTTCAGAAATACTATTCTACACATCAAATCAATCTGTACGATTTATGTTAATTTCCATTAGTCATTATTTTCTAGTGCAATGTAATCCTGTCATAGGGCCAAGGTATCACCTAAGCATTTTATGTTGTCTGCTAATTACATTCAACATGCAAAAGATAAAACTGTTACTCAAAAACTCATCTATTTCACAGAAAATGCTAAAATGGCTGTCAAACAGTTGTTGATAATTCGTATTTAAATAAAATATTAACTATCGTACAAATTTGAATGACTCCCACAAATACGAGATGCTAAATGGAAAAATTCTAGCTTTCTCCACGCCAGACTCAGTACCATATCAATCAGACAATGTGGAAGGCTCAAGTACTGCCTGTCGAACTCTTCCTGTCTGACCCCATTTCAATTATAGTCTAGGGTATAAGGTGAGTGAGATAGGGTTCATTGCTATGACGAGCAATTAAAGTATTAAAACTAAGTATTTCAGACAGTGCTACTGAAATTTATGTCATCTTATTAAAATAAAATGACAGACACTCAGTATATGAAATGGTAGACTAGAAATATTTTTTTAAAATTCTGCAGAAAGTTTGATGTATAGCTCCTTTGATGCATTCAGCTCAAGATGAGATGTAGCTGTAATTAGCTATAGAATTCCTTAATCAAGACCAATTAAAGGTTCCTATTTTTAACTTTAAAATGAAGTCATCCAATTGAATAACTGTTCAATCCATAAAATTATTCCATTTTAAAACACAAATACAATGCTTTGTGGCTTGCCAGAAATCAATGAACTAATTTTTAAAGATCGAAATATTACCAATCATAGGAGCACACATTCATTCTAGCGTAGCCTAGGGTCACATAGGAGCATATAGGAAAAGCCAGAAGTAGAAAAATATCATATTATTCAAATCAGAGATAATGATTTTGGAAGGGCTGGAGTAACTGACAACATGAGCAGGAGAGTGACTCTCAACAAGCAGTTCCTTCCCAAAGCCATGTGCCACAAAGAGGGACACAACTATATCCTGACTATCCCGCAGTGAACCTGGAAGCAACCCCAACAGAGTTTACTGTCTGGTTTCCTCTTTGGCAGATCTCCTGCCCACTGCTAGGCAAATACCAGTAAAGGTAGAGTGAGGCCCATTCGGCAGTAACAAAGATATCTGTATGAACCCCAGTGTGTGGTTGATTCAGTCCTTTTGTGAGCCCTGAATCCAGCTTACTCAACTAGTATTCAGGGGAAAGCTCCTTGCTCAAGGTTACATGCAATGGCAATATCAAATTTGTCAGTGATGCGGAGGAGCTAACCTCAGAGGAAAAAGACTGGGTATATGGGGCAGAGGACTCTTATTTGATCCCCTTCAAATACACACATTTAAGACCAAAAAGACCATCTTGTGACTCTTGGTTCCTTAGTCAGGTATGAACAATACAAACAACTTTTATCATACTAACAACATGAAAGGGATCATGTCATCACCTTGATTGGCATGAACACCCATGAACTGCAGGTGGACTTGGACAGGCTGGTTTATCTGGTGCTATTTTGGAATGTTTGGAAGGCCACGATCACTGAAGGCACTTAACTGACAACAAAGGATCTCAATCGAGGGCAGGATTGGAAGGCTGGCCATGTGCAAAACAACCATTGACTTTGCTGAGGTAGGGACAGTAAAATGGTTGGTCCCCCATCCACCACTATCCTGCCACCACACTTCCAACAAGCGACGACCTTCAATTCCAGTGTTCATGCACAATGTGGACAGGTCAGGGTGAGGAGACTCAGCAGATATCAGGCATATTTGTTAGAGTTGCTCCCAAATGTTTGTGGTTTAGAATTAACATCCACAAGTTTCACCAAATCTTTCTCGTTCCTTATTGACCATATCTGCATGACTAAAACGATGCCAAACAATCAATTCCTGGCCTTTTTGTTTTAAAAAAAGCAAACTAATTATGAGTTTGTTTCATGTCTTAAGCAGATGGTCCTTTTCTAGTCACAAACTTCTGGTAGTGACCCTTATAAAGCTTTATAACTATACTTTTCCATCTCAGAGGTTTGGGTTTTGTTTGGAATAGCTGCAAAGATACAGAAATTCCTTGAGACAGGATAAGTTAAAATTATAATGTATTTGCTGCAAATGGCTCTTAAACACTTGTTGTGATCTTTTGAAATTTTACATTTAACTAGGGTCAACAGCTCAATTTCAAGGTACTGTCCACTCAAAAGCTGAATATTCCATCAAGCCTCTCTCAAAGTCTTGTACAAGAAAACTCTCCCTATTTGACTGGTGACGTTTCTCTCATTTCTGATATCAAATCTGTCTTCTTATGCCACAATATTCTTGATTTGCTATTTAATAAATAGTCTGTCTTGCACCAAGTGTAACTAATTCTTTTCATTCCTCTGAATTTTCTCCCACAGTCACTCCATCTTACAATGAACTTTCTCTCTATCCTCAGTATTGAAACAAAGACTTGAAATTAAAACTATTCCAAAGTCTTTAGTGCAATTCATTCTTTCCCAAGCCCTCAGATATAAGTGACTTACATCTCTCTTTTTTTCGTCATAAAATGTAAACCTGTTGGAAATTAGCGATATGCTGAGGATCAACATATATTTAGTAAGCAGCTTTAAACAGCTAAAAGCATAGGTTTGTGCTATTTTACTGAAAAGGGAATAAGTTTGATTTCTCTAAAAACAAAATTAGTTGAACGATTATTTACTACTGGCCCAAAAAGGGATTATGATCAGATTGGTTATCTATAGGTCATTGAGCGCAACAGGAGAGACACTTAAACACTATTTCAAGACTGTGTTATGATTATGAACACCTCCTTAGCAGGCCTGATGAACAGCTCTAAGTTTGAACAATTGATAAAGGTAACAATGGAGCTCATGAAATTTAGTTTAAAAGCCACAAATGGAATATTTCAAGTGAGCTGTGAGAGAAGTTATGGGAAGGATCCTAGGATGAAATATGACAAAGCTCTGATTTTCTAGGACTGTAGGTACATGCAAAGGATTTATAAGTTCATGACAGGTGGATAAGACAAAGGACGAACTTTCATCCCATTGTTGGAGAAGGCTCTGATAGTGTCACCACCTCTAGGCAAGGACTCCTGGATTCAAGCCCCATCTGGTCCAGAGGTATGTAACAACTTCTATGAACAGGTTGATTTGAAAATATCTAGCCCATATTTTAATGAGGATCAAATAGTGCAGTGGTAGTGTCCCTATCTCTGGGTTAGGAGTCCTGGTTTCAAGCCCCACCTGCACCAGAATTGTGTAGTAATATCGGAAAGGCAGATTAGAAAATATCTACTCATCACTGAGACAAAGAACTCAACAACAAACTATTTGGCATTTTTTATGAAGGCGCCATTTATTATGGCGATTAAGGATCATTCAATACAAAATTTAAGTAAGGGATCTTGTGGTGTTCTGGTAGTATTCCTATCTCTGGCCATAAGATCTGGATTCAAGTCCCTCCAACCTGGGAGGTGCATCATAATTTATCTGAACAGGTTGATTTAAGGGCTCTTGAGGCCGAGTGGTAGTCACTCTATCACCAGGCCAAAAGACTTGGATTCAAGCCTTAGTTCCAAAGGTTAACACAACTGAACAAAGTTGATGCAATTATATATATGTATATATCAACTTTGTTCAGTTGTGTTAAGATCCAAGCACACAGTGTGAAAAATGATATAAAGGGGAAGTTTCTGAAGGAAACCATCGTAGTATGCACGTGACAGCACTCCATCAGGGTAAATTCATGCTTATTTCTTTGAATGGCTTGTGACGATGTGAAGTGTTAGGCACCAGGAAGAAGAGTGAAGGAATATGAATGAAAGAGCAGTTCAACCATAAGTGATCAGGATTGGCACTTGTCATAGCTGTATGGTGTTAATGTATGCCTGTAAATAAAATGTTAAATTCCATCTTAGTTTCTGGCTAAACTCAGTATGCACACCATATTGGTTGCAGTCAAGCAGTGGATTAGACAACTGATTTTTTTCCTTATTCATTCAGGATGAAGGTGTAACTAGTCAGGCCCAGCATTTATTACCCATCCTTAATTGCTCAGAAAGCAGTTAAAAGTCAGCTACAATGCTATGTGTCTAAAGTCACATGTAGGCCAGACTGGGTAAGGATGGCAGTTTCCCTAAACCAGATGAGCTTTTCTAACAATTGGCATTGGTTTCACAGTCATTAGATTCTTAATTCCAGATTTTTTATTGAATTGAAATTCCATCATCTGCTGTGGTGAGATTCGAACCTGGGTCCCTGGATTAACAGTCCAGCAGTAATACCCCTAGGCCAATGCCTCCCCAAGAGAGATAAAACACATTTAAATTAAAATGTTAACAAACTGTTGTGCAAAATATCATTAATGTAGCCAATTTGACATCACCTAACCATACCTCTTGATCTACTTAATTGGCTTTTCTTGACTTTCAAAAATAATGTCTTTTTAAAAACTTCATTCACAAGATGTGAATATTGATAACAAAGTAAACAGTTTTGGCCTTAACAGTTTTGATAAGCTGCCTTCATAAACCCATGAAACCCAGAGTAATTAAAATTATGGGGAGGGATGTTTGGATTTTGACCCAGTGATAAAGAAGAAATGGCACTATTCTTCCCAGTAGGGATGTGTCCTGGAGAGAACGTGCACTGATGCTGTTCCCATTCACCAACTAGATTTGTTCTTCCAGGTGGTAGACATAGGGGGTTGGGAGGTGTAGCCAAAGAAATCTCGGCAAACTACTGCAGTGCAGTTCAATGCTGGTAGACATTGCTGCCAAGTTATGCAAATGAAGCTTAGCCTTTCATGTACATTTTTCAGTAATAACAAAATAGATAGAACTCATTAAAAATTTGTATTTCACTTGGTTGTCAAAACATTAAAAATTGCTTCCCAGGGGCCAATTTCAGCTTGGCTTGACAAATGTTAATAATTTCTCATATGGAAGCAGTTTAAAATAATAGTGAATGAGATTCTGAAATCCTAGTTTAGAGCTGTTTAGGAGATTTTGTATGAGCTATTCCAACAAATAGATTAAGATAAACTGTGAAGATATACACAGTCAAGCTACAACACTATCAATTTTTTCAGTGCTATGAAAAATATACTCCCCAGCTAGCTAAGACAAAGGCTGACAGATAGAATGGCTTCAGTTTAAGTCAATCTGCACCACAAGAGACGGTAAAGATGCAGCCAGCAAGTACTTTATGTTTATTGTTTTATCATTATTAATAAAGTACCAGATATATCGACTGAAAGCAATATTTACTAAGAACCACAAGAGACAGTGTGGCTGACATTACAATTCCATCCTACTACATCAAGCATTTCAGTATCAAATACAATGTAACAGCCATTGAGTGGGACTTGGTTAAGTTCTCGTACTATTGTACTTGTTGGGCTCAACGTCTAATCATTTTTTTCTGTTCAAAAAAGACTTGGCTACTTGCTTAGAAAACTAGTACAAGTATAATCATGTCTGAAATCTTATTAAACTTACGCAGCAATACAAGTAGAAAATAACATCACAATGTATTTTAAATATTTTCAATGATTTGTTTCTGTCAATATTAGATATCTCAGTATCATCTTTTTCCATTAGTGACCCACTGCTGGTCTGAATTGGAAAATTGACTTATACTGTGCACAACTTGCTAATATATGCTCCCTGGGGCAGAGACTGCGTGCCAGGAGTGTAAAGATGGTACATTACCCCATTACATTATCACTGGCATTCAAGAGTGAATCAGGGATGGGGTTTTCTGTGGTTAGTGAACATTACACATTCCTCTTCACAGTAAACCTCTTTCTTTCCCTATAAAGCTGAGATGAAGTGCAAGACCTCTATTACAGTAATTATAATAGGCTTATCTGAAGGAGTGCTATCTTTATAGACAATGTTTGGTTAAACATTTTTATGTGTTTGCAATCGAGATCACACAGTAATCTACTTTACATTATGACACCACTGTCTGTTTCATTATGAATATCTGCAGAGTAAAAGCTCATTAAGTCATAGTACTTGAGAGTTTCAATAAAGACAATACCTCTTTAAACACAAGGATAGTACAGTCGATACATGGTGTACAAAGCAGGCACTGACTGTGCTGCTAACCATGCATGAAATACAATGTTGCGTATGGTCCTAATATTACATATTTCCAGTGCTGTCACACCAGGCCTTACTTTAGTTTATGTTTGTAAAAACCAGATTAATCGAGTAAATATCTATGCTGAGTACTCATCACATCATCTGTTGCTTTGCAGGCCTGCTGGCTTTTTAAATAACTTGCACATTGCTTAACCAAGTAGCAGTTCTCATCCCCAAGCCACATGTCCGGTTTGGCATTGACAATGCTTGGCGAGGTATAAAGATAGAAATTGACAGAGACAAGCAAATGGAAAGAACTTGAGAATAAATGGATACAAGGAAAATACTTGCATTTCTACAACACATTTCTCAATCACAAAAACTGCAGCAAATCAAACACGGTGAAGTGTACTATATGTTTTAACAAAGGTAATGAAGCAGGCAATTATCACACAGAATGTTTGACCATTCTGCAACTTGATTAACTTGATGACCAGGGAATCTGTTTTTGTGATGTTAATTGAGGGATAAATATTGGCCAGTGCACCAGGGATAACACCCTGGCTCTTTGAAACAGCACCAGTGAATGTTCCATGCCCACGTTAAAAGGGCAGGTAGGGCCTCAATTTAATGTCTCATGTGAAAGATAGCATCTCTGCAATGCAGCACTCTCTTAATACTGGGGTATCAGTCTCAATAGTCATGCTCAAGTCCTGAGTATTATTTGAATTGAAAATCCACTAACTCAGAGGCAAGAGTGCTACTATTTATGGGTGGCATGGTGGCTCAGTGGTTGGCACTGCTGCCTCACAGAGTCAGGGACCTCGGTTCAATTCCTGCCTTGGGCAACTGTCTGTGGGGAGTTTGCACATTCTCCCTGCGTCTGCATGGGCTCCCTGCAGGTGCTCTGATATCCTCCCACACTCCAAAGATGTGCAGCTTAGGTGAACTGGCCATGCTAAATTGCCTGTAGTGTTAGGTGCATTGGGCAGGGGTAAATACAGATTAGGAGGGTGGATTACTCTTCGGAGGGTCAGTGTAGACTTGTTAGGCCGAAGGGGCCTGGATCCATACTCTAGGGAATCTAATCTAACTAAAGCATAGCTGACATAAAAATCAAAAGATACAAGGAAAGAGTCAAAAAGAATTGTGAGGAGTGGCACTGCTCAAGGAGAACAATATTTTTTAAATATAACATTTCAAATAGGAAATGTTGGAATAGTGGACAGTTATTTTTCTCTCTGCTTCAAGGACAGAGTAGCTAACTTTGAGTCCGACCTTAACCTCAAACATGACATGATACCAGAGGCAAATACTACACAAACTGCAACAATTTAAGAATTGCCAGTTGAGGATTGGATGATGTCAGCTGCAGCATTAATTTACATCAGTCCAGTGCATGTACAGCCTCTTTAGATAGAGAGTAAAGTACTCTTTATTTTGCCAAACAAGTGTCTTAAAATGCTGCTAGGGAATTATGGTTATAAGGGAATTTTAAATTGAATGGTGTGTCTTGTTGATTTACTGAACAAAAGAATTTCAAGTGAGTGCTCTAACTGTGCAGTTTAATTTTCAATCTAATGGCCTTCAGTCTGAATTTCCGAAGGTGCATACTGTGATCCTTCTTACTGACTCCAATAATCTTTAAACCAATTAGTGCCAAATTAAAAGACTACTTTGTATTTTTAATTTACATCCATCAGAAATTGGGTTAAATCTTCCATGCAGCAAACCCTGTCAGTTATCCTGCTTTAACAACTATTGGAAAATAAAAAACAGGATGCTTTTGCATCTAAAGGCTATCACAATACAGAGCACAAAATGGTTACTGTACCACACTAAAATGAGCTTTAGAATACAGGATTAATCACGTGAGGATCTAGACTGCTGGTTCAGTCTTTTGTGAAGCATAAAAGGGAAATATAACTGGACAACGGCTTATAATTACATTTTACTCTGGACATTAATTTGTTTTCATTCACTATTCTTGTCGGCAGGTAAATAATTTCAGACACTGAAAAGAATGAGGTAATTTAGAGGCTCCGAATGAGTAACAATGGGGTAAATGAAAAAGAGGAATTGAGAAGAGCTGATAATGGGAGTAAAACAATATTGGACAGGCTTTGTCACTCCCATAATAAGAACATAAGAAATAAAGGGAGTAGGCCATTTGGCCCATTTGAAAGTGCGCTACCAATCAATAAAATTATGGCTGATCTGATTTGGATCTTAATTTCACTTTCCTTTCTGCCTTTTCCTCCTTTGCTGATCAAAATAATTTGCAAATTCCTTGTTGAATATATTCAAAAGCCCAGCCTCGTTATCCAGAGGCCCAGATTTATGGACTTTCTTTGACATGAAGCTGAACATGTCTTTGTCAACATCACCCCATAGGACAGGCTGTTATGTAGCATAACAAGTCCAGATGTTGCAGGTCACTGTTATCATATTTGCCAGGTTAACCCCTATCACAGCACAATAACTGCCTGTCTGTTGAAATGTCTTTTATTTTTTTAAAATTTAAAATTTGAGAGTGGACGTCCCTCATTTATCTTGAATGATGTTCTGGAATTGCTTTTAAGGGAAGAGGAGGGATTGGGCTATTGGTCATTTAGCTTTGAGAATCTGCCATAAATTGGGTTATTCAAGGGACATTACAGATAATTGGCTATTCCCAATTTAGGTTGTTTTTGACCCCAATCTAAAGCTGAAATGAGAGTCCTAAAACCTACAAAGAAAACCTCTACGTAATGTCTTTCTTATAAAACAACTCAACATCTGAAACAATTAGAAAACTCACAAAAAAAAACATGCGTCAGCCTAAACCCCTTCTGTTTTCTGGACACTCTCCATCCAAAATAAGGAGCACAATTAACTTTGCTTCAAATTCATGTTGATACACACAAACATCTTCCTCACTTGTGGCCAAAGAATTGGGACCTGAGAAATGCCACTGACCTGGTCAATGATCACCCTGCAAGCAATTTGTGCTTAAACTTAATCTAGATGTGTAGCACCATCCTCTAGAATAGCTCCCTGCATCAGGATCTACAACAGTATCATGTGCCTTTGCTGCGTTATTGCAAAAAGGCAGCTCATTTTTCAGCTGAGACTTCTTCCCCTTTTAGTGAGTCCTGGGTTTTAAAATCCAGTGGCTCACATGATTTTTGCATTCCTCAATCAAAAGTACAAGAGTCCAAACAGAAAGTGCTAGGGAAACTCAGGCAGTTTGACAGTATCTGTGGAGAGAGAAACCGGGTTAAAATTTTTAAAAAGAATCATATTAGACTTGAAACATTAAATCTGTTTCTCTCTCTACATATAGTGACAGACTGGCAGAGTTTTTCCAGCATTAAGTTTTCATTTCACCTCTACCTCCAGCATCTATAGCATTTTGTTTTGATTTAAGGAACACATTCCAAATCTTTCAGACATGATTTTAATTTAAACTGTAACTAATTTAAATTATGGTAAAGCTTTCTGCCTCAAAACCTGGCATGGTTTATCTTCCCAGATGTGACACCAGGAACAGCTTAACTTTTGTATTTGGCAAACTCTCCACATCTTATGTTATTGCGAGGCCCAACAAGACTATGAAGCCTTTGTATTTTTTTTTAAAAAAGACGAGTTTCATAAAATACAGCATAACCAACAGAATATGAATCTTTTTATTCATTCACAGGAGGAGTACATTACTATCTTTATATTGTCCAACCGCAAGAGTCAACCACGTCGCCGGAGATCTGGAGTCACATGTAGGATGGCAGTTTCCTTCCTTAAATGGCATCAGGAAACCAGATGGAGTTTTCTTCCAACAATTGACGATGGATTCGTGGTCATCATTAGTCTCTTAATTCCAGAATTTTATTGAATTCAAATTCCACCATCTACTGTGGTGGGATTTGAACCCAGGTCCCAGGGGTGCTGGATTTACTGTGCAATATTAATACTATGAGGCTATCAGCTCCTCTATATTCTAAGCAATTATATTCCATAATATTAGTAATATTCTAAGTAATTAGTATCTTATATAGAATGATTTAAAAATCCAGATTCACATCTTATAGATGCTGCGAACAATCACCCAGATCACTATTTCAAGGAAAAGGAATGGCAGCTTTTGTGTTCACTCCTTAATAGATGCTCGAGCCACTATTAGTGCAAATGTCTGAATAAAGCTTCACTCCATCTGTCTTGCAGGATCTATGATTACTTTATCAAAGCATTATGTGATATTGCTTTGTGAATTATCGACTGCTGTGAATAATAAATGCAGACACTGAGGATCCTTTTTCAAAAGAAATGGGTATTTATTTACAGTTTAGTATATTTTCCTTATTGTGTTTCATAACTTAACGTAGTTTTGAAACACTATACTGAAAATGGGAATTACATAGTCATTCGAAGGTATCTACTTTGTGGAAAAGGGGAAAACAGGTTAGGAGCATCCACACATGGCTGAAAAACCCCTCTGGGATACAGCCAACTGAACTGAGACATGAAGAAAGTGTAACATTGAAAGGGGCTGCACCTGAGCAAGGTTGGGCCCAACCTCATAGCAGGAAGGATATCAGAGCTCTAAATAAGATTTAGAAATAATAAGAGACTTGCAAGGAACTGCTGGACATTACAGAAACCGGACAATAAAATTGTCAGGATTAGAGAACAAAGGGAAAAATAATAAAGGAGGAATAAGGATAGCATGTACAGTGAGAGATAAAATTAACTCAGAATATAAAAACAACACAACTATTAAAAACAAATAAAGGAGTAATGAAAACATTTGAAATTGTATAGTTGTTTACATAGTTTTAATACAGCTGAATGATTGGAAGCAATGTTTTGGAGAAAGAGATTGAGACATATTTGGGATGGCTGAAACGTGGCTAAATAGAGATTAAGATTGGTAACTGTTATTATTTCTAAATCTTATTTAGAGCTCTGATATCCTTCCTGCTATGATGTTGGGCCCAACCTTGCTCCGGTGCAGCCTCTTTCAAAGTTATACTTTCTTCATGTTTCAGTAATTAAATACTGTGGTTCAGTCCATATAGATATGGACTGCTTTGATTTCCAGTAAGTCACAAATGGTGCTGAATGTTATGCAATCATCAGCAAACATCCCCATTTCTGACCTTATGACTGAGGGAATGATAATCCTGAAAGTAGCTGAAGATGTTTGAGCCGAGGTCACCCCCCTGAGAAACTCTGCAGCAATATCCTGGAACTTAGATGACTGACCTCAATCAACCACAACCATCTTTATTTATTTTATGTGTGGATCCAACCAGTGGAGAGTTTCTCCCAGTTCTCACGGCTGCCAATTTTGCTACGGCTCCTTCATGTCTTATTCAGTCTGTTACAACATGGGGTAAACTCTCTTGCATAATATAAACCAGCAACACAGAAAATATTTATCCCGTGGAGCATCCTGTGAAAATTCGAGAGGCCAAGAACTATTTAAAGTAAAAATTAGTCCCATATTCTTGCCTTTAAAGTGTTCTGAGAATGTAAGAGGATTGTGATCCATGTACACAACCATCTCTGACACATTGTTCATGGCATACACATTAAAATATTGTAAGGCCAGTATCAAACTCAATAGTTTGTTTTCAATCATGGAGTATTTCCTCAGGTGAATGTTGATCTTCTTCAAAAAATAACCAATTAGAAGTTCAATCCCATCCTCATCTTCCTGTAGGAGTACAGCTCCAACTCCAATATCACTGGCATGGATGGCGACTTTAAAAGGTTTTGAAAAGTTTGCTGCAGCTAAAACTGATTTGGTGGTTAATATTGATGTCAAATGGTCGAATGCCTCCTGGCATGGTTCTGTCCACTGAAACTTTGTGTTCTTCTTCAGCAAACCGGTTAACGATGCCACTATACTGCTGAAGTTTGGAACAAACATCTGATAGAATCTGCTGAGTCCTAAGAATCGAAGCACCTCTTTCTTCAAGGTTGGCCGTGGAATCTCCTCGATAGCCTTTGTCTTTGCGTTCCATGTGGTCTACTTTCCATGACTAATGTTATGTCCCCAGAACGTCATCTCTGCTTTTGCGAATTCAGTTTTATTTAAATTTATCATCAGTTTTGCTTCTTGTAGTCGTTCAAAGACCTCTGCCAACTGTGCCATGTGATCTTTCCAGGACTTAATAAAGATCACTACATCATCCAGATAGACTGCACAGTTTGTTAACCCAGCCACAACTCTGGTCATGAGTCTTTGGAATGTGGCAGGTGCATTCTTAATTCCAAAGGGCATCACTTTAAACTGATATAGCCCATTTGGGGTTACAAACGCAGAAATTTCTTTCGCCATCTCTGATAAAGGTACCTGCTGGTAACCATGCATTAAGTCCAACTTGGTGATAGAACATGGAACAATGCAGCACAGAACAGGCCCTTCGGCCCACGATGTTGTGCCGAACATTTGTCCTAGCTTAAGCACCTATCCATGTACCTATCAAATTGTCGCTTAAAGGTCACCAATGATTCTGACTCTGCCACTCCTACAGGCAGCGCATTCCATGCCCCCACCACTTTCTGGTTAAAGAACCTACCCCTGACATCCCTCCTATACCTTCCACCCTTCACCTTAAATTTATGTCCCCTTATAACACTCTGTTGTACCCGGGGAAAAAGTCTCTGACTATCTACTCTATCTATTCCCCTAATCATCTTATAAACCTCTATCAAGTCACCCCTCATCCTTCGCCTTTCCAAAGAGAAAAGGCCTAGCACTCTCAACCTATACTCGTACGACCTATTCTCCATTCCAGGCAACATCCTGGTAAATCTCCTCTGCACCCTCTCCAAAGCTTCCACATCTTTCCTAAAGTGAGGCGACCAGAACTGCACACAGTACTCCAAATGTGGCTTTACCAAGGTCCTGTACAGCTGCAACATCACCTCACGACTCTTGAATTCAATCCCTCTACTAATGAAAGCTAATACACCATAGGCCTTCTTACAAGCTCTATCCACCTGAGTGGCAACTTTCAAAGAGCTATGAACATAGACCCCAAGATCCCTCTGCTCCTCCACCTTACTAAGAACCCTACTGTTAACCCTGTATTCTGCATTCTTATTTGTCCTTCCAAAATGGACAACCTCACACTTGACAGGGTTGAACTCCATCTGCCACTCCTCAGCCCAGCTCTGCATCATATCTAAGTCCCTTTGCAGCCGACAACAGCCCTCCTCACTATCCACAACTCCACCAATCTTCGTATCGTCTGCAAATTTACTGACCCACCCTTCAACTCCCTCTTCCAAGTCATTAATAAAAATTACAAACAGCAGAGGACCCAGAACTGATCCCTGTGGAACTCCACTTGTAACTGGGCTCCAGGCTGAATATTTACCATCTACCACCACTCTCTGACTTCGACCGGTTAGCCAGTTCTCTATCCAACTGGCCAAATTTCCCACTATCCCATGCCTCCTGACTTTCCGCATAAGCCTACCATGGGGAACCTTATCAAATGCCTTACTAAAATCCATGTACACTACATCCACTGCTCTATTCTCATCCACATGCTTGGTCACCTCCTCAAAGAATTCAATAAGATTTGTAAGGCAAGACCTACCCTTCACAAATCCGTGCTGGCTGTCCCTAATCAAGCAGTGTCTTTCCAGATACTCATAAATCCTAAACCTCAGTATTCTTTCCATTCCTTTGCCTACCACCGAAGTAAGACTAACTGGCCTGTAATTCCCGCGGTTATCCCTATTCCCTTTCTTGAACGGGGGCACAATATTTGCCACTCTCCAGTCCCCTGGTACCACCCCCGTTGACAGTGAAGATGAAAAGATCATTGCCAACGGCTCTGCAATCTCCTCTCTTGCTTCCCACATAATCCTAGGATATATCCCAACAGGCCCGGGGGACTTGTCTATCCTCAAGGTTTTCAAAATGCCCAACACATCTTCCTTCCAAACAAGTATCTCCCCTTTAGCTTATCAGTCCTTTTTATACACGCCTCTTCAACAATACGGTCCCTCTCATTTGTAAATACTGAAGAAAAGTACTCATTCAAGACCTCTCCTATCTCTTCCGACTCAATACACAGTCTCCCAATACTGTCCTTGGTCGGACCTACCCTCGTTCTCGTCATTCTCATGTTTCTCACATACGCATAAAAGGCCTTGGGGTTATCCTTGATCCTACCTGCCAAAGATTTTTCATGCCCTCGCTTAGCTCTCCTAATCTCTTTCTTCAGCTCCCTCCTGGCTATCCTGTATCCCTCCAACGCTCTGTCTGAACCTTGTTTCCTCAGCCTTATGTAAGCCTCCTTCTTCCTCTTTACTAGACATTCAACCTCCCTCGTCAACCAAGGTTCCATCACACGACCATCTCTTTCCTGCCTGACAGGTACATACATATCAAGGACACGTCGTATCTGTTCCTTGAACAAGTTCCACATTTCAATGACATCCTTCCCTGACATCCTATGCTCCCAACTTATGCTCCTCAGATCCTGTCTTGCAGCATCATAGTTACCCTTCCCCCAATTGTAAAACCTACCCTGTTGCATGCACCTATCTCTCTCCACAACCAAGGTGAAAGTCACAGAATTGTGGTCACCATCACCAAAATGATCACCCACTAACAAGCCCATCACTTGTCCTGGTTCGTTACCGAGTACCAAATCCAATATGGCCTCCCCTCTGGTCAGACAATCTACATACTGAGTTAGAAAAGCTTCCTGGACACACTGCACAAACACCGCCCCGTCCAATCTACTTGATCTAAAGAGCTTCCGATCAATATTTGGGAAGTTGAAATCGCCCATGACTACTACCCTGTGGCTTCTACACCTTTCCAAAATCTGTTTCCCAATCTGTTTCTCCACATTTCTGCTGCTATTGGGGGGCCTAAAGTAAACACCCAACAAGGTGACTGCTCCTTTCCTATTTCTGACTTCAGCCCATACTACCTCCAAAGGCAGATCCCTCTCGAACTGCCTTTCTGCAGCCATTATACCATTTCTAATTAGCAACGCCACACCCCCTCCTTTTTTACCACCCTCCCTAATCTTACTGAAAAACTGGTGACATAACTGGTTTGTCCGCCTTTCTCGATACAGTCCTCCAATCTAGGAATTGGATATAAGTCCAATTTTGTAATGGCGTTGACCTTCCGATAATCCACGCAGAATCGTTGAGTCCCATCTGGTTTGGGAAATAAGATGATTGGCGAACTCCACTTGGTCTGGCTTGGTTCGATGATGACTTTGTCAGACATTGCCTCCACCTCCATCTGGACCTGTCTGGCTTTGAAAGGATTGAGCCAGTAGGGGTGTTGTTTTATTGCAGCAGCACTTCCTATGCTTACTTCATGTACAACAGCATTAGTGCTCCCCATCAGATTCTTATATATGTCCTTACACTGCAGTACCAAATCTTTCAACTACGTTCTATGCTACTGAGACAGATAGTTTGCTAACCTATCCCACTGCTCAAGGAGTTCTTCATGTTTTAATCTATTTTGAGGCACATCAAAATCCATATCATCTGGATTTGATGCCTCACTCTGTGGGGCAATAACTAGCACCTGTTTCTCCACTTCTTTCTCTCTAGTATAATATGGTTTCAACATGTTCACATGTCATACCCGATATCTTTTTCTTTTGATCTTGCATCTTTGCGAGATCGTTCACTTGAATCAATTTTTTCTCAATTTGAGAGGGACCACTAAACCTGGCTTTGAAGGGATCTCATATCAGTGGTAACAGTACTAACATGTCATTCCATCAGGAAAACACCAGACTCTCAGAGCTTTTATCTGCCACCTGCTTCATTCTATACTGTGCCCTCTTTAGATGCTGTTTAGCTAATTCACCTACTCGATTTAGTCTCTCTGTCACCTCCGACCCATAATCTAAATGTGAGATCTCTGACTTTGTTCCTGTCAATTTTTCTTCAATTAATTTCAAAGGGCCTCTCACTTCATGACCAAATATTAACTCAAAGGGTGTGAACTGAGAAGATTCATTTGGGGCATCGCTAATGGAAAGCAATACAAATAGGCTATCTTTATTCCAATCATTTAGGTAGTCCTGACAGTAAGCTCTCAACATAGTCTTCAAGGTCAGATGCCACCTCTCTAAACCTCTCTGGGATTCAGGATGATACGCATTGGATTTAAAGTGCTGCATACCTAAGCTATCCATAACCTCCTTAAACAGCCGAGGAGTAAAACTTGACCCTTGGTCCAACTCAATCTCTCTGGGTAACCCATACCATGTGAAGAAAGCTACTAACTCCTCTACTACCCTTTTTGCCTTGATACTCTCTAATGGAATTGCCTCCAGAAATCTGGTGGACACATCTATTACAGTTAACAAGTATTGGTTCCCAATTTTAGTTCTCGGGATGGGACCTACACAATCAATTATAATCCGTGTGAAAGGTTCTTCAAATGCGGGAATTGGCAACAAAGAGACTGGTTTTATTACCCCCCTGTGGCTTACCTACCATTTGGCATCTAATGTACGTATGCCAAAAGTTAACCACATCCTTGTGCATTCCAGACAAATAAAAGCGTTCTTATATCTTTGCCTGAGTCTTTCATACTCCTAAGTGACCTCCTATAGGTAGTTTATGTGCTACCTGTAACATCTCCTGTCTGTATGCTACTGGCAACACAATCTGGTGCACTTCGGCCCATTTCTCCTCTGCACTAACCTGTCGTGGTCTCCAGTTCCACCTTAGGATTCTATCTTTCAGATAATAACCCTCCAACTATTCTCTGCCTTCTTTTCAGCATACAGAGGATTTTGATGTGCCTCCAAATAGATTAAAAAATGAAGGAGTCCTTGAGGAGTGGGATAGATTAGTAAGCCATCTGTCTCAGGAGCATAGAACGCAGTTGAAAGATATATCTTTCATTGTCTTGTCTTGCTGTTGAAAGTCTCTTAATCTTTCAGTATGAAACACTTCTGTCTGACCCTCTGCCTGTTCAGGTTTTTCCTGCACCATTACGTTAAACAGGGTATCCACCAACTCCTTCATCTTTCTCTTTACTTTTCACTTTGTGCTGTGGCATATGGTAGTGGGATATGGTTACCATACTATCTGAGAAAATACCAGGTTATTTCTGTTTTAACCTCTCAGTTCTTTGTCTTCCTTGGGATTCTCCATAACATGGTATGTCATTCCCACATTGGACCCTACCAAATCATTCCTAAGAACAAACTGAATTCCTGGAACTAACATTCAGTCAACCACTCCCACTGACTTCCCTAGTCTTGAGTTGGCACTCCAACCTGATCTTATGTCAAGGAATGCTAAATTTCTGTCCATTTATCCCTCAAATTACCACACTCTTGGGTAACAGATCAGAAAGAGTGCATAATCGGTCATCTCTTATAATCAGCAACTGGTTAGATCCTGTATCTCTCAAAATGATAACTTCTTGTCCTTCTCCTCCAGTTCTTTCTGAGTAAACTTTACCCACAGAGGGGAATTCTTTGTAGAGATCAGGTACTAACTCCATATCCAGCCCCTGCCTAGGCTATGCACTCTCCTGCAGCTCCTCGGCTCTTCTTGGGGTCTCCTTTACTACCTTCACCCATTCCACTGGCTTAGCTTCTTTTACTACATCTTTTCCCACACTGCCTTTCTTTAACAAAGAGTACTGTGACTTTACGTGTCTCACTTTACCACAGTGGAAAAGTACCTGAGCTCTTTCACCTCCTTTCCATCTTCTTGGACTTCTTTTTTATCCTGTGGTAAATTCTTACTAATGTTACCAGCTCTTGGTTTCATAGTGTAGGATCTCCCCTTCTCCCAACTTCTGCCCCTCACAGATGAAATTCTGGCCAGAAGCTTGTTTTATGAACCAACATGTACTCATCTGCTAATTCTGCTGCCCTTCTCACTTCCTGAACTTTTTGTTCCTCCACGTGAATTCTTACCATCTCTGGAAGTGAGTTTTTAAACTCCTCCAGCAAAATAAGCTCTCTTAGAGCCTCAAAGGTCTTATCTATTTTCAAAGCACACTCCAATTGATCAAAATGACTATATTTAATTCTGTCAAATGCAACATAAGTCTGACCTGGTTCCTTCTTTGTGTTTCTGAATTGCTGTCTATATGCTTCTGATACCAATTCATAAACTCTTAAAATAGCCTGTTTAACCTCTTCATAATCTCTCGACATCTCATCTGACAGTGCGACAAATACCTCACTAGCTCTGTCTACCGGTTTAGTCTGAACTAGCATTACCCATCAATCCTCAGACCACTCCATTTGCCTAGCCAGGTTTTCAAATGAAATAAAGAAGGCTTCAACATCTTTCTCATCAAAATGTGGCAGAGTTTTGACATATTTATATATATCACTGTCTTCTCTTTGAATTTCCATCCTGTTAACTTGACATTGCTGACTAAGTCACAACTTCTCAAGTTCAAATTCTCTCTTTTTGCTCAGCTAAGAATTTTCTTTCTCTTTCTTTTTACCCTCTCTCTTTCTTTCTCCTTCTTCTCTTTCTCTTTACTCAGTCAAGAACCTTCTCTCTCTCTCTTTTTCCCTCTCACTCCCTCTCTTCTCTCACTTGCTCTTTCTTCTCTCTGTCTTTTCCTTTTTCTCTTGTTTATCTTCTAACTCCATTTTCCTCAATTGTAATTTAAGTTTTTCTACCTCTTCTGCACTTGTCTGTTTCTCTGACACACCTAAATGTTTGAGTAACTCCCTTACAATTTCAGCTTTACTTTTGTCCTTGATTAAACCCAAATCTAACTTGTTTGCTAATTCTAAAAGCATGGCCTTTTTCTTTCCTTTGAAACTTCCTTGGCAAATTCCATCTTCAAATTCCAGAGCCTCTTTAGCAAATTTAACAGCCATTTCTCTCACTTTTAATTTAATCAACTGCATGTTCCCAAAATTAAACAAATTATCTTACCTATGTTTTATTTAAAGATCCAGGACACTAACTGCAAGTGTTTAAATCTGCTGGGAATGTTTGTACCCCCAAATCCATTCAAATCTGTCTAAACGAGTTCAAATTCCGATGACGAGCTCCCAAACTGTTACGACACAGGGTAAACTCTCCTGCTTAATGTAAATGAGCAACACAGAAAAGATTTATCCCATGCAGTAATCTGTGAAAATTCGAGAGGCCAAGAACTTTTTAAAGTAAAACTTAACTGTATTTCTTAAAGTATAACAGAGAATAATTAACTAACAACTATTTACAACTCCTTTCTCTAATCTATCTTTTACCATCCTTTCTATAACACTTATCCAATAAAACTCCCAATTATGATTTACAAAACAAAGCTTCTTATCTCAAAAGCAGGCAGCTTTCGGTTCTTCTCTGTAGTCCTGATTTCTTTTCTTCTTCTTGGGGATTCTGCTTCCCAGGTTACTGATCAATAAAGATGCCTTTAAGACAGCTATTTTTCGAGAGTCTTATTACTTGCTGATGGCTTGGCAGTTCTCCTCTCAACTGTTCAATTTTCCCCGGTCTTATACCTTCAAAGCATTGGATTGTGTTGTTGGCTGTTAAAATTGTCAATATACTAAATTCAAACTGGATTGGAGTTTCGTATTTTGGGGGTATAATTTAAACTGATCAGCCTAATTCAAATCTGTTTGTTGTTTCCAGGCAACTAGCGACTTGGGTTGTTCGACCAAAAGTTACATTATATTTTTTTCAGAACACTTGTTGCTGTCAGGTGGTTCTACTAGCTTTTCACTTTCTTAAGGGTACAGTACATCCACATCTTCATAACAAGTCAAATGCTGTCTTGACATTAAGGTCTGTCATTGTCAATGCAACTCTTGACTTCACCGGTTCTGCCCAAATTTGGACAAGCCGATAATGAGGTTAGGCACTGACTGGCATTGGCAGAACTGAAATTGAGTGTCAGTGAGCAGCATATTGGTTAGTAAGTCCTGAGGATAAGTGATCAAGAGCACACTGGTGGGGTTGTAATTGTTTGGCTTGGATTTACCCTGCTTTTTGTGAACAGAGCATACTTTGACAATTTTTGATATTGTCAGGTAGTATTACTGCTGTCCTAAAACAGCTTGGCTGGGGGTGCGGCAACTTTCGCAGGGCCCATAGCCTTTGAAGAAACCAATGCCTTCAGCCATTACTCACTATCACATGAATTGAAGTGAATCAGCTGGAGGCAGGCCCCTGTGAAACTGGAAATCTCTGGAGAAGACTGAGATTGTTCTTCCGCTTCTAGCCAGCGAGACAGGTACAGCTATGTGAGATTCTTTGCTTTAAATTGCATGCTTGTCAATTTTGTTTGGCATAGCCAGCATTGTAAGACTGGTTGAGAGAAGCAGCTAAGAGACTGTGCCATCTTTGGGGTTGACATAATTTGCAGATCCTTGGAAGTTGAGACTTAAAGCCACATCCAGCCCTCAAGTAATGTAAATGCTCGATTTATCATCTTTGATGCAGCATGTGATTGGAAGCTGGTATTCAGTCGAAGACGTTACTGGAAATGGGAAAAATAATTTAAATAAAAGAAGCAATCTATGTTAGTCCTCTCAATAAAAGGCAATTAGTTGTGTTAATGTTGGAAGTAAGTAGCTTGGTTGCAGTTTGAGATCATAGCAGTGGGCTATTGCAAACCAAAGGATTTTGAAGATCCTTTAAACCACTGTCCGGGAGTCATAGGAAAGCCTGTGGTTGAGCTGTAGCATCCAGAATAATGAGTTTCCTAGAAGAAGTTAAGGATTGCTTAATCCTCTTGCAGTTTGTGAAATAACCGGAACACTGAAGAGAAATTCAAGTAAATTACAGAAAGCTGTAAATTACAGAGAGATATGAAATATCTTCTGGATTGGACCCAGGAAAAGTGAACAAATAGTAAAAGTTTCATAAGATAAGTATCATCTTGGAGGAAAGTAAAAAGTAGAAATGAGTTTGTAGCAAAACTTTATAAGTTGTTGTATCTGGCTTTATTTATTTTTCGATATATTAACACTTGATTTTTAGATTAGATTACTTACAATGTGGAAACAGGCCCTTCGGCCCAACAAGTCCACTCCGCCGAAGCGCAACCCATCCATACCCCTACATTTACCCCTCACCTAACACTACGGGCAATTTAGCATGGCCAATTCACCTGACCTGCACATCTTTGGACTGTGGGAGGAAACCGGAGCACCCGGAGGAAACCCACGCAGACACGGGGAGAACGTGCAAACTCCACACAGTCAGTCGCCTGAGGCGGGAAATGAACCCGGGTCTCTGGCGCTGTGAGGCAGCAGTGCTAACCACTGTGCCACCGTGCCGCCCATTTTGTTTCAAGTGTAAGTCCATGGCACAGTTCTGTCAGTAATTACTGGATGTTCAGATTTTTTCTTTAAATGTTAATGGTTCCTAACAGAACCATAATATACTTTAGATATTTTATTCAATGCATATAATGTTTTTCAATCCCTCCTTGAATGGTGCAGATGTGGTTAAAATGTACAATATATACATGGGTCTATTGATTGAGCATAGCCCTTTTTATTTGAACAGTTGGAAGCACAAATTATAGCTCTAAATTACCATCCAGGCTCTATTTCATTACTTGAGAACATTTGATGAAATTACTGCTTGGGGCAATTGTCAAATTGAGCAGCTAACTTACTAGAGTTACAAACAAAAACAGAAATTACTGGAGAAATCTCAGGAGATTTTGCAGCATCTGTGGAGGGAAAGCAGAGTTAACGTATTGGGTCTGGTGAACTTTCCTCAGGATAGAAACATTAACTCTGATTTCTCTCAACAGATGCTGCAACGGACGTGCTGAGTTTTTCCAGTAATTTCTGATTTTGTTTCTGATTTCCAGTATCTCCAGCTCTTTGGATTGCTTTTTTAACAATACTAGAGTTGGTCACTTCACCCTTCTGCAGGAGGATTTTGGAATATGGAAATTGGATTATTTTAAGTTGAGAAGCAGCTGTTCTAGATTTTAGAAACCCTCCTAAGACATTTAATACCAATCCCTGTGATTAAGTTGAAATTGGAGTTTCTTTTTGATGCAGTGCTGACAGATATGTTAAAAATCTATCAAAATGCCAACAGCATGGATTCCATAACATTTTTCACAACAGATTTTCTCAGTAATATTGCCTTGTAGGATGTGCTTTTCTCAGTTTCATAGAAGAGAACCAAGTAACATCTCCTGTGCCAAAGATGATGCATATAGTTCAATCCAACAGAATGAGAGCAAGTTGCAAGCATACAGATACTGTGTATAGCTTTCTGTTACCGTCATGTCCACAGATAAGATACTCTCAGACCTGCGGCAGGAAATGAAAAGTCATCTTATGTTCTTGCCTCTGTGAACAAGCCAGGATAGTTAGCAGCCCAGACTGAGAGAGAAACTAACCACCAACAACTAAGGAATGAGTGAGCACAAAGAATTTAGGTGTTCTCTGAATTAATTATTGTGAAGGGTATTCTGAAAATGAATGAACTGGAAAACAAATGTCAATTTCAAAGTTGGACAGTTGATATTTGTGGAGAGATGAAGCAATTAAGGTTCAGTTTACACTGAGTCACAATCAAAGAATAAATAGAATGAGGAAAGGTCATATTGGCTGCTGAATACATTCCTTCTAATTGAACACATCAACATGCACCATTATGGGAAAAAAAACAGAATATATATTCAATGTGAAACATTAGCTGTTTATTTTTTCTCTCCACAGATGATGCCAGAGTTGCTCAGTTTTTTTGCACACATTCTGTTGGTATTTCAGATTTCCAGCATCTGTGACGTTTTGCTTTTATTTCTTTGATGGGCTTTTCCTACTTGACCATTGCTCGGAGATGACTAACCAGGTTAATCAGTTGAGAGGGTGGTGCTGGAAAAGCACAGGTCAGCAGCATCCAAGAAGCAGAAGAATCAGCATTTCGGGCATAAGCCCTTCATCATTCTGATGAAGGGCTTATGCCCGAAACATCGATTCTTCCACTCCTCTAATGCTGCCTGACCTGCTGTGCTTTTCCAGCTTCACACTCTCGACTCTGATACTCCAGCATCTGCAGTCCTCACTTTCTACTAAACAGGTTAAGCCACCAGAAAGTCAACATTCTCTGTTACCTTAAAGGTAGTCAAGCAAATGACTGAGGTGTTAAATGAATACTTCACATCTGACTTTACAAAAGAGAAGGATACTGCCCAGGCCATGGTAACAAAGGAGGAAGCTCTGACAGATGACGGGCTCAAAATTAATAAGGAGAATGTCTTGCATAGATTGTTGGCACTAAGTTGACAAGGCTTTGGGGCCCAGTGAGATGCATCCAAGCATTTTGAAGAAAATGAGGGTAGAATTTGTGGGGAAACTAGCCATAATTTTTCAGGCTTTCATGGACTTTGGGGAGGTGCTAGAAGACTGAAGAATTGCAAATATTACTGCCTTGTTCAAGAAAGATTTTAAGGATAATCCCAGCAATTACCAACTAGTCAGTTTAACTTTAGTAGTTTCTAGAAAAAATTATTTGGGGTTAGAATCGGTATGGAAAATGTTGGGCTGATTTGGAAGAGTCAGCACATACTTCAGAAAGGGAAATCTTTTTTAATTAAGTTGCTGGAGACTTTTTCAAAGTGAGAACAGAAAGTCTTTGATGAGGGTGACTGTTGATGCAATATACATGGATTTCCAAAAGGCTTTTGATACAGTGCCACCCAACAGACTTCTGAGGAAAGGTATAGGTCACAGTTTTGAAAAGGCAGTCACAACATAGATACAAAACTGTCTGAGTGATGAGAAGCAGAGGGGAATGGCTATTTTTCAAGGCAAGGAAAAGTTTGCAGTAGATTTCCTTGAGGTTGGTATTGGCCCCTTACTTTTCTTGATATTCCTGATTAATGATTTGTAACTTGACATGCAGGGAACAATTTCAAAGTTTCCAGATGACTGTAAACTTGGACAAATTGTAAACAGTGAAAAGGACAGTGTGGAACTTCAGAACTAGATTGATAGTTTGGTGGAGCGGGTTGATAGGTAGCAGATCAGGATCAATGCAGAGAAGTGTCACTTTAGGCAGAAGGAACATTGAAAGACAATAGGGTAAATTAGGGGATTCATTTCAAAGGGGATGCAGGAGCAGTCAGACCTGTGTGTATACATACCAGATCATTGAAAATGGCAGGACAGGTTTGAACAGCAGGAGGCAAAGTATACAGTATCATTGGCTTTATTAATAGGGGCTAAAAAGAACAAATGGCCTATCCCTTGTTGCGTTTTCTATGTTTTTTCTATGTTACAAGAGCAAGGAGTTGATGTGGATGTTGAACTTACACAATACACTTGGTAGAGCTCATCAGTACTACTGGGCAAAGTTTTGGGTATCACATTATAGCAAAAGTGTGAGAGAATTGAAGAGGGTGCAGATTTACAAGAATGCTTCCTGGAATGAGAAACTTCAGCCATGAGGATAAATTAAAGAAGTGGGGCCTGTTCTCCATGGACAGAAGAAGGTAGATAGGAGATTTGATAAAGGCTCTCAAAATCCTGAGGGGACTGGACCGAGTATATAGGGAAAGGTTTATCCCACTCGTAAAAATGAAAAAGAATGAGAGGGCATAGATTTGAAGTGATGTTTAAATGAAGCAAAGGTGATGTGAGAAAAAAGTTTTTCACACAGTGAATCATTATGGCATAAAATGCACTGCCTGGAAATGTGATTAAGGTTGGTTCATTTAAGGCATTCAAGTGAACATTAGATGAATATTTGGATAGAAATAGTGTGCAGGGATATGGGGAAAAGACAAGAGATTGGCACTAGGTGATAGATTCAATGCAGGCACGATGGCCAAATGGGCTCATTCTGCATTGTAACAATTTCATAATTCTGGAACCCAACTTTTCAATGAACAACAAAGTTCCCAAAGATTACTGATGGATTATTTAATACTTTATATTTGAGTGAATTGTGTGTTTTAGTGTGGCTCTATCAACAATGCAAAACAAAAAAAAATCAGAAAATTTGACAAATTTGCTTTAGTCCAATTGATTGATAATAAAGTGAAAGGTTGGTCGTAAGGGAATGTTTTTTAATCATGAACTGTGACTTGCTAAGTACAATGACAGAGTTTCCTCAATTGTAATTTAATGAGTAAGTGACAAGCTAGGTTGTAGAATTACAAAGTAAGGTCATGCCAATGTGTGCCTTGTTTAGCTGATTTAAGCAAGACCAGAGTGAAGTACTGCTTCAGAGCCCATGCCAATGTGAGATATTTCATTCCAAACAGTAATTAATGTTAACTTGCTGTCGCATTATGCAACACAGCAGATTTTATGAAATAAAAACTTTAAATTTGTGCTCAAGGAGATAAAATGAGCAATAAAATTTATTCTAATACATAAAAATGACTGATTTTTAAAATTATTGGATGGTAGCTCCATAGTGCTTAAATCAATGATACGAGTGTAACTCTGTATGGGAACAGCTTTGCAGTCATCACACAAGTAATAATTTCTCAAAATATACTGGTGTATGTTTTGCTTCTTTGTTACCGTGCTTTCTTCATTTTGATTATATTATGTAACTTTTAAAGAAAATGCCCCACATCACTTTTAGTCATCATTAAAGTTTGGACTTTCTAGTGAATAACACGATTTCAAAGGAACAGGCAGAAACACTGACACTTGGAATATTCAGGGCAGTGCCTTTAATCCAAATATCTTCAGCTGCTTTATCAATGATTGCAGAACATTCAGCACTATTCACAATCCCTTAATACTGAAACAATCTGTGTCCATATGCAGAAAGAACTGGACAACATTGAGATTTCAGAAAATAAGTGGCAAAGGATATTTGAATAACACCATGTAATGACCAACTCCAAGAAGTGGGAAGTTAACCCTCTTCCTTGACATGCAACACTATTAGTTTTGCTCAAACCCCATCAACATTTTGGAGATTATCATTGGCCAGGGCCTTTACTGTACAGCCATATAGATACAGTCGCTACAAGAGTAAGTCAGAGACTTATTCTGGATTGAGTGATTCACCTTCTGGCTCACAAAAGCCTATTTACTTTCTGCAAGGTACATGTAAGGAGTCTGATGGAATACTCTCCACCTGTCTCAACAGGTACAGCTCCAACAACACTCAAGAAGTTCAACACAATCGATGGCAGAGAAGCCCCTTTGATCGGCATTCCATCCACCACCCTCCACATTCACGCCCAGTCAGTTTGTATCATCTATGATGTGCACTGCAACAACTCACTAATGTTCCTTTGACAGTGACATCTCCCCTCTAAAAAGACAAGGGCAGCAGAAGCATGGTGATACCACCAACTGCAAGTTCACCTCCAATCTACACATTACCTTCTCAAGGACAAATAGGATTGAGCCGCAAATATTGGGATTGCTCATGACCCTCACACTCGATGAAAGAAAAGAGATGTGTTCACTCATTCTTACGCACCTCATTGTTTTAATTGTTTTTATAACATTTCTGAAAGAATATAAAGAAAAAGATACTTTACAGACAGATCCAAATAACAGAAAATGTGGTTCAGCTGGGATATCATTTTATTCAGATTTTCTACAAGGAATCACATGATTAACCAACATATTTGGAATGCCATGAAAAAAAGCATTAGATTCTGTCTGACTTCATTTTGACTTGGACCACAAACAGCATTACCTCCTTTCAGTCTATTATCTAAAAAAAACTTTAGCAAATCAGACATTCAGATATACAAAATTCACCTTACCATATCTTGATTTAAAAATATTATCACATTCTTTCATCATTACCAGGTGAAAAATCTGGGACATCCTACCAAAGATCATTGCAGAGACACCATCAGTAAAGGACCACAGTAGTTCAAGGAATGGACCCACAATCAATTTCTATAGCTATGACTTGGAGATCTGAATGCATAGTAAAATTTTAAAATTTGCAGGTTGTATAAATGTGGAGGTGTGATTGACAGCGATAATAATACCAACTGGATGTAGACAGACTAGCAGAAAGAGCAGAATGTGGCAATGGAACTTAATACAGGGAAGTGTGAGGTGATATATTTTGATGGCATGAATGGGGAGAAGCAATACAGATGAAATCACCTGGTTTTAAAGAGCATGCTGAGGTAGAGCTACCTGCAGATTCATGTATTACATTAATTGATGAAGGTGGCAGAACAGATTGAGAAAAGAGTTAGCAAACCAAATGGGATAAAAACACTGAATGCAAAGCCAGGAAAGGTATGCTGAAACAAACAAAACCATCAAGGTCATAATGTAAGTGCTGTGGCTAGTCCTGCTCAGCATATTTTACAACAATGTGAATACCTTTATGAGTACAGAGGACATTTTCCAGAGTCATTCCTGAGGGAGAGAGATTTTACCTCCAAAGTTAACTGATGTGTACCTTGGAACAAGGACACTGAGGCATGACTTGATAGAGGTAAGGGAAACAAATACATTTCCATTAGCCGAAGGTGCAAGGATCAGTGATCACAGACTTAGGCTTTGGGCAAGAGGTCCAAGAAGGATATTAGGAAGAATTTTTTTTCTGCAGTAGGCCGTAACAAGCTGGAAATTTATGTTTGCAAGGAGGGAAAATGAATGAATCCAAACAGATTCTGAACTTGCATTTGAGGAAACCAACTTACAGGGCCCGGGGCTTTAGATCAGATTGCTTTAGAGGGTCAGTATGAACTCAAGAGGCTGAATGGTCCCAACCTGTGGCTTAATTATTCCCGTTTGAACAATGCTTGCAGCCCTAACACCCAACCATCCCTGGTAAACAGTCAGGGAAAAGCACACTCCTGCAATTAGGCATGGGAGCAGCTTAAGTGGTTAGGGTGGAACGTCTACCACCATCTGGAGAGAAAGCCCCAACTCACAGTTCCCAGACAACCAGAGACATGATATTTGCCTCGTCATTTCCTTTACGATCTGTAATTGTTCCTGCCGTACCTTTGACCAGCTTTTTCTATGATAATGCTCAGAAAATGCTTCTGGTTTTAGGTCTGAATTACTCACTAGTATTTTCTCCTACTTTTTGTCCCTTTATCAACATTCCGCTTATTTCACTCATTTGTATTCAGCTTAAACCTGGGCACGTTTTTGATTGTGTACATACAGTTACATCCACTACTTAACAGGCAGAGATTAGATGGCTTTAGAGGTCAAACATACATCTGATTCTTTGCTGCTAGATCAAGAGTTAAGAACAAGGTCAAAGCAAAACTATAATGGATTTTTGGTAGGAATCAGCATTTCACAATAAGGCACGAGGAACTGCTGAGCAATCAAAAATAAAATCAGAGTATCTATTTCGAGCTACACTGCCTTAAGTGATAGATATCAAGAAACTGAGCAATCAAACTGAGCATAAAACTTCAATTTAATTTTGTATTACATTGACTTTAAACTTCTTATTGGACAGATTCAGGGAAAGTCATGAAAGCTCCAAACTGAGTGAATCAATAAATTCAGAGATGTGGGAGGTGAGGTAGTGGGGTGGGAGGAGCAGGAAGGGGGGAATTGTGCAATACGATAGAATGTACATGTCAAAATATGAATGTATGCAATAATATATGATAATTTAGAAAAGAACTTTGGGGAGGGATGTTGTATAAGGGGCTTCCAGATATTAATCTGGAAGAGTGTAATTAACACCATACAATATGATGTCTAAGACAGTCCATGAAGAGACACAGAAGGTTTTGAGTATGAAAAGCAGCAGAAGTAGAGGTGTTCATATAACCTGAAACACGAACAAAAATCACTTCAGATTCATTATCTGAGAAAATAGGGTTAAAGTTTTATTTCAATTTCATGGCTACAAGTTAAAATAATGGAGAAAGGAAGTGCCTAAAATCCAAAAGCAGTTCATAGTTTGAGAACAATGCAATCTAATTTCAATGTCCAAGAGAATGGTGAAAATGTACAGAGAGAAGCCACAGTGATGGACAGTTTTATTACTTTGCTTGTAAATGATCACTCCTGCTAAAAAGTGTTTGGAAAGGACATTATGCAAAGTAGTTTGCTATTCCTCATGTACATTCTGCCCCTTGTCAATCATCACCCACATTATCTGAAATTCCTTCCACTAGCTCCTTTTCACCTCTGTCCTCTTTTAAGACCTTCCCCGAACTTATTTCTAAACATCTTATTGGTCAGAGCATTCAGTGTAGGAGTTGGGAAGTCATGTTGCGGCTGTACAGGACATTGGTTAGGCCACTTTTGGAATGTTGCATGCAATTCTGGTCTCCTTCCTATCGAAAGGATGTTGTGAAACCAGGAAGGGTTCAGGAAAGATTTATAAGGTTGTTGCCAGGGTTGGAGGATTTGAGCTACAGGGAGAGGCTGAATAGGCTGGGGCTGTTTTCCCTGGAGCATCGGAGGCTGAGGGGTGACCTCTCAGAGCTTTATAAAATCCCCCAAGAGGGGCATGTATAGGATAAATAGACAAAATCTTTTCACTGGGGTAGGGTAGTCCAGAACTAGAAGGCACAGGTTTAGAGAGAGAGAGGAAAGGTATAAAAGGGACTTAAAGGGCAACCTTTTCACACAGAGGGTGGTGCGTGTATGGAATGAGCTACCAGAGGAAGTGGTGGAGGCTGATACAATTACAGCATTTAAATGGCATATGGATGGGTATATAAATGGGAAAGGTTTGGAGGGATATGGGCCGGGTGCTGGTAGGTTAGGATATCTGGTTGGCATGGACAAGTAGACTGAAGGGTCTGTTTCTGTGCTGTACATCCCTATAACTCTATGACTCTCTCTGTTTCAATAGTTACTTCTTTATGTGGATTCAGTATTGGTTTGATGACATTTCTGCGAAGGGCTTGGGGCATTTTTCTACTCTTTGAGTTCTACTTAGTGCAAGTTGCTGATGTACAGCAGCTATAATTTACATTGGAGCAGTGAGAGAGATGACAGTCAAAGTTGTTTGAAAAATCAATATCTGTAACCACGAGAATTATATGAAAGCAATTTCATAAAAACATCACTTTCAATATAATTCATAATTCTGTGGAAGTCAGTTGCTCATTTAAACTCGGAGACTCTAATTTTTCTCATCATTTAGCCACAACTCTGAGCTGCTCTGAAGAATAAAACTGTTAAGCCCTTCTTAAAAGGTTAATCCTACACTACTTGCATAACCAGAACTCATTTAAAGCATTTTCAGAATCTTGTAGGGCTTGAAGTACCCTTTAAATCAACGCCAAAAATTCAATAAACATGTTTTTGTGTAAACGTCAATGTGCTGCCACAGCAATTTCCCATTTGCTTTACTGAAAATAGTCATCTTCATTCATTTTGTAATGCCAGGGTGTCAGAAAAATTCCAAACCTTTGAACGAAGTCCGTGTGTCAAACCCCTTTCACACACGCTTTCATTATTGTATCCTTTTCTTTGTTCAGTAGGCAATGATTGCCTTCTTGTAACTTTACACATCCAACACTGACAAGTATCAGCATTACCATGATAAGATTTTTTTTCAAGATATTGATAATGTCATTGAGGCAGGAAAAGCCTCCTTAGCTTTCGCAGCAATATGATTAAAGTCGCAAAAAAGGGTGATACTTAAAATAATTGAGACAACTATTTTTTGACACAGTGTAATTACATTTGTTCAAGTAAGATACAGAACAGCATTGTTCAGCAAATGCTGAAGCATAGAAAATGTAGTCAGCCTCCAGTAAAAGAATGCCAAAGCAGCATATACTGTGTATTATTGTTTCATATTGGGCATCTGCCTTTCATTCTCTTTGGCTGAACTTCAGTTGAGTCGGGGCAGTGGTGACTGTAGTGGCCATCAGTATGGAGGAGGTGCTGAGGAAGCTGAAATGTCTGAAGGTGGAGAAAGCACCCAAACTGGGTGCACTACAGCCTATGGTTTTGAAGGAGATAGTTGAGGAGATTGTGAAGGCATTGGTGATTTAATTTGATTTATTACTGTCATACAACTGAGACACATGAAAAGTATTGTATGTAGTGCTAACCAGACAATCGTACCTTACATAAGTACCTGAGCAACAGAACAGAATGCAGTTACAGCCACAGAGAAGGTGCAGAGAAAGATTAACTCTAATATATGAGAAGTCCATTCGTAAGTCTGGGTAACAGCAGGGTCGAAGCTATTCTTAAAACTGTTGGTACGTGTTTTCAAAATTTTGTGTATCCTGCCCAATGGAAGAGGGTGAAAGAGAGTATAATCTCAGATGGGAGGGATCTTTGATTATGTTGGTTGCTTTTCAGAGGTATCAGTAAGTGTAGACAGAGTCAATGGAAAGAAGGCTGATTTTCATGATGGATGTGGCAACATTCACAACTCTCTGTGATTTCTTGCAGCAGTGCAGTTGCCGCACCAAGCTTAATGCGTCTGGATCAGGGTGGTATACAGTATCTATAAAAATTGGAAAGAGGTGGTGATCTTTCAGAATTACTCGAGACAGGGAGACTCCCAGAGGTTTGGAAAATGATGTTGAGAAATATATGAGCCAATTCTGTTCCCATATCTCATGGTCTTATGATATTTTTAAGCTGCTTCATTTTACTCCCTTTTTTGGCCTTGCAAATACATATTGTAAAATAGTAAATGGTTGTCATGCTCTGATATCTCCCAACAGCCATTTTTGGAGGCAGTTTAACAGCCCTCGCCAAATGAAAACAACTGATTCTGGTTATGTGGGCTATAAACCATTTAAAACCCTCAAGCCTTGAATCTAATCCATCTGGAACTTGCCCACTCCCAGATTTTAAAGGAAGTGGAAGAAGTGCTCGTTGGTAGACAATCAGCCCACTCCTAGTAGCCTACAGTCAGAACTGATCTTTTGATGTCTGCCCCAGAATGTGCTCAAAAGCAAAATTGACAAGGATTTTTCCACTCAATGGAATGACTCATTTGGTTTAATTTCTTCATTTTAAAGATAGTACTCAGGATAGGGGTAGCCATCCAATGCATTGCTTAACATTTAAAACTCTAAAGATAAAAGTCTTAAAAACATGGGCAGCATGGTGGCTCAGTGGTTAACACTGTTGCCTCACAGCACGAGGGACCCGGGTTTGAGTCCAGCCTTGGGCGACTGTGTGGAGTTTGCACATTCTCCCTGTGTCTGCATGGGTTTCTTTAGGGTGCTCCAATTTCCTCCCACAGTCCAAAGATGCGCAGGTTAAGGGAATTAGCCATGCTAAATTGCCCATAGGGTGTAAGTTAGGTGGAATAGTCAGGGGAAATGTAGAACAATAGGTAGGGGAATGGGTCTGGGGGGGGTTACTTTTCAGAGGGTCAGTGTGGGCTTGTTGGGCCAAATGGCCCATTTCCACACTGTAAGTTTTCTAAGATAAATCCATGTAGTACTGATATTTAGGAGGAAGCGAGGACTGCAGATGCTGGAGATCAGAGCTGAAAAATGTGTTGCTGGAAAAGCGCAGCAGGTCAGGCAGCATCAAAGGAGCAGGAGAATCGACGTTTTGGGCATTCCTGAAGAAGGGCTTATGCCCGAAAGGTCGATTCTCCTGCTCCTTTGATGCTGCCTGACTCACTACTGATATTTAGTTCTAAATATTCCATAACCTTGTCAACTCTTTTATTTCCAATTTCTATCAGACACATTTCAATTCTCTGCCTACATTCTGAATTACAATGGCCAGGGATGAGTATGTTCAACTTGCCTGTGTGCAGGAGCCCGCTGATGGTTCTTAGTCGGACTAATTTAACTGTGGTCCTGCAAATTTCAAGTTGCACTTGGTCTTCAAACCAGGTGAGAAGGACACTTACCAAGAGCTAAAGAACTCCTTTGCTTAAAAGTCCAGAGTTCGAATAGCATCACTGGATGTTGGCTACAATTTCAACTGCAGTCATGTCCTGCCTTTTACCGTTTACATATGCTTCAAAATATACTCTACATGTCTTCATCCATTACGAGTCAATCTTCACTATCTTGCCATTTTAAAGAATAAAACAATATTTTCTTTACACAGTATGAAATGCCCACTGTGCATGCTCAGAGTGCCATGATTGCTGTTCACAAGAAAATCACTGTTTGAAAAAATACTTGCAGGACTTGATTGTATAGGCTTTCAGGCCAACATATCAGAAAGAGGACTAATACCAGAAGACACCCCAAAATGTAACTGGAATTCAAAAGAAAATAACAAGCATCTCTGGAGGGATGAGTGGGGTCAGGGAAAGTAAGACTCTTCCACTGGGTTCAGCCACTCCCGACGCTGTCTTCACTCCTGTGATTCTCTTGGAACCATCCAAGTACTTGGGACCATGTCTTCAACTCCCTGGTGGCATCACTTGCCAGGTCATCTGGAAGACTGATATCGCTGACATCCGAACAGTTTATTATCTCGAGCATTCCAACCCTGAGTTATCACTGAAGCTGTTATATTTTACGTTGTATTCCATTTGTATTGAAGAAAGAAAAAATGAGAAATTTACATTTAGCAAATACCTGTCCCAACCTCAAGACATTTCAAACAACTGTAAAGCCATACAAGTTACATATTTACATGGTCACTACTGTAATGCAACAAGTATATTAATGATATGTGCTTAAAGCTTCAAATAAATGTGATGTCTTTCATGTGTAAACCAGAAACTTCATGACTGGAAAGCAGACAAATTCAATGCAAATAACAGCAAACAATTCAATGCATGAAAAAATTCTCTTTCCAAGGTCTGTTTGGTCCATGTCTTTCAGAATCCACATAAGTCCTATTATATTCGATGTCACTCTAAAATGCACCCATTACCACAGCACTCACTGAACTATATCTTTATAAAGCTGCACATTCTGATCTTCTGGAAACCTCTCCCCTAGCTTTCTGCTTTGCTTCTTCTCTCTCAGCCTTTAAAGCCCAATTTATTTATCAGCATTTCAGTCACTGCTTCAAATGTACCCTTCAGAGTCAGTTACGTTTTTGAAACATCTTTGTCTTGAGAGACATTTTCCTGTTTTAAAAGCGCTACGTAATTCCAAGTTGTGATGTGCTGGATATTTTCGAAACAATCTGTTCAAAGATGTTATGATGCACATCTGGAACAGGTCGGAATTTACCTCAGACCTCTTGGCTCAAAGGTAGGGACACTCCTACTCTGTCACTTGAGCCTGCAAGCTACAATACAGCCATTATTGCAGTTTCACAGGCAGGTACTTAAATGATGTATCATGAAAATATTTGGTAAGCATTTTTTTTTTAGTTTCCAACACACAGTAGATACATCAAAATTGTGTTCCCAATAAAATTCTTCCTTAATTCTCAACTTGAACTGAAAAAAAATTGAAACACTTTCACAGGTTAAGTGTCTTTTAAAAATATTAATGTTTTGCTAATTTCTTGATAGAGTAGAAATTTATAGCTTTTCCTGGCCTTAAACTCTGCTCATGTTTCTGTGCACAGCGCTCAGGTAATTCTGTTACAACTTTGACAGCTACATTACTATGGTCCACTGCATTTCCATGTAAACTCATTAGATGTATAGGTGACGACAAATAAACAGATGTTTAAGTGACAATATTTCTTCCAACATATTTACGTGGAAGGTGGTCGGTAAAACAATTAACAGAGGTAATTGCCCAAGAAAATGACTTAATTTTCATTAAAGTAAATGAGTCACTGTTGCCTACTGGATCTTGCTTGATTTTCTTTTTGAATAAAACAACTGCAAGTCAAAATGGCTTTGAACATATTTGACTCAAAGTTCAGGCGGTGGATTTGAACAATTGAGCAGTTGACTGACTTACTGCTTTGCTTAGAATACTGGCCCCAGGCATGCTAACTTGCATTTTAACTGAGTCTTCCAGATGCTCAGTGGTAGGTGAAGACTGTGGTGGCTACAATGAAGAAAGAAACAGTCCACTACCTTCTAGCTCAATGTTATTAGTTTGCTATTACACCTACTCTAATCCCCACACATGATGCACAAGTATCAACTTTTAAACGTCTAATGATGCCAACTGTAACTCTGCCGTGATTATACCTTTTGATTATCATTTTATTCCTCAATGTGAGTGAAGTTATTTCAGGGCACTTAGATAAGTTCAAGGTAATCAAGCACAGTTAACATCGTTGTGTGCAAGGGAAATAATGTTTTACTGACTTATTACAGTTCTTTGCAGGAAGTAACATGTGCTGTAGACAAATGGAAACTGGTGAATGCACTGCAATTAAATTTCCAAAAAGCATTGATAAAATGCCACATCCAAGGTTATTGTGGAAAATAAAAACTCACCGTGAATGGAATGATGTTTTGGCATGGATAGAAGGTTGGCTGGCTAACAGGGAGCAGAGAATAGGCATGAATGGGTCTTTCTCAAGTTGGCATAATATAACAATCTGTGCTACAGGAATTGGTGCTGAGATTTCAACAATTTATATAAATGGCTCTTACATAGGAACAGAAAGTACACTTGCCAAATTTGTTGATGACAAAACATAGGTAGGAAAATAAGTTGTGTAGAGTCCATAACAAGGCTACATAAAAGATATAAGTAGATTAGATTAATTGGCAAAGATCTGGGAAATCGAACATAATTTGGGAAAATGTGAAATTGATTAAGAAGAAACATATTCATCTAAATGGTGAGAGATTGCAGAGCTCTGAGAAGCAGAGGGAGATGGGTGTCCTAGTACAAAAGAGTAGAACGCAGGTACAGCAAGTAATTATGAAAGTAGTGAGGATATAATCACTCGTAAGGGCCAATGGTGAGATCACATCTCAACTACCGCATACGGCATAGGTCACATTACTTAAGGATGGTGTAAACATGTTTGAAGCAATACAGAGTAAATTTATCAAACTAATACCTGGAATGTGTGATTTGTCTTATGTAGAAACTTTGGAAAGGTGGGCTTGTATCCATTTGTGTTTAGAAGAGTCAGAAGCAACTTGACTGAAACACAAGATCCTGAAAGGTCTTGACAGGTTTGATGTGGAGAAGATGCTTCCCGTGAGGAAATTCAAGAACTCAAGGTCACTGTTTAAGGATTGTCAGTTTAACATTAAAAGCAAAATCCGTGCCTGAGAATTGAATGTCTTTGGATCACTTTTCCTAAAAAGGTGAGGGGAAGGATGTGATGCTGCAAGTATCTCCAATAAAATGAAGACTTCTTACCCATCAAGTCACATACTGTGTTATGGTGATATCATGAGCATGTCTTTTGAAGTATATTGTACACAAGATGAGAGACCTAACAGAACAAAGTCCTCCAATACATGATTTTGGAGTGGCCTCCTCTCTTTCCACTTCTGTTTTTGCACTTGTTTAAGGCCTTCAGTGGGCGATAAATGGCTATCCTTGGGATTTTAAGTGTTTTAATGTGGCTTTGGTCAAATGTAGTCTTCATGTGAAGGGCCATCACTCTCACCTCACCTCTGGAATTCAGCTTTCTCTCTTCAAGTTTGAACTATTGCTGTAGTGATGTTAGGAGCCAAGTGACCCTAGCGGAACCCAAACTGGGTATTAGTGAGCAGGTTACTGCTATATAAGTGCTTCATCAGCACTGATGATGACACCTTCCATCACTTTCCTAAGTGATCAAGAGTTGACTGATGGAATGGTAATTGGCTGGGTTGGATTTTGTTTTTTTTTGTGTACAGGACCTTTCTGGGCGATTTTTCATTTTATTGGGTAGATGTCAGTGTTGTAGATGCGCTGGAATGGCTTGGCTAGGGAAGCAGCAAGTTCTGGAGTGTACTTCTTCAAGACCATTGTCAAAAGTCAGCAAGGCTATAGCCATTGTAGTATCCAGTGCTTCGAATGGTTTCTTGATAAAACATGGATTCAATCAAATTGGCTTAAGACTGGCATCTGGGATGCTGGGAACCTCTAGAGGTGATTGAGATGGATCATTCACCTGGCACTTCTAGCTGAAGACTGTTGCAAAAGGTTCAACTTTATCTTTTGCACTGATGTGTTGGGTTCCCCTTTTATTGAGGATGGGGATTGTTGTGGAGCCCCCTCCTTCAGGGAGCTGTTTAATTATCTACTAGCATTCACAACTGGACATGGTAGGACTGCAGACTTCAATCTGATTCATTGGTTGTGGAATCACTTAGCCCTGTCTCTGACTTAATGCTTACACTGCTTGGCATGTAAGTAGCCCTGGTTTGTAGTTTCACAAGGATGACACCTAATTTTTAGAAGTCTTGGTACTACTTTTGGAGTGGCTTTTTGTGCTCTTCACTGAACCAAGATGGATGTTAATGATAGAGTAAAGGTTATGCCATTCCATGAGATTACAGATTGTATTGGAGTGTGATTTTGCTGCTGCTGATGGTCCCCAGCAGCTAATGAATGTCAAATCTTGAGTTAGTGATCTGTTTGAAGTCTATTCTATTTCGCACAGTGACAGTGCCACATGACAATCAATGTGAAGATGGGATGTCATCTCCACAAGAACCGCGCAGTGGTCACTCACAAATGTACAGTTTTGGACAGATGCATTTGAGGCTGAGGATGAGGTCAAATATATTTTCCCTTTTGTTTGTTTCCTCACCACCCATCTAGCATCCATGTCCTTTAGTTCACAACCATTCTGGTCAATAATGGTGCTGCTGAGCTACTCTTGGATATTGAAGTCCACACCCAGAATCCAAGTACAGTGTTATCCTCATGGTTTGACAGAGAGGCAGGAATGAAGTGAGGTGGAAGTGGATGGCACAAATGTTAATGTTGGTGCAGATGGAGAAGTATCCCAAGCGAGCAAGTGAATACGTAGTGCAGAGGACATGCAGGGCTACTGGTTTCAGATTTTGGGGTAGGTGCGAATGAGTGAGAAAGATGTTGCAGGAGAAGGTGAGAGTGGCAGAGCATGATCCTTAGTAGGGAGTATGTACTTAGTAGGGAGTAGTTGAGACAAAGTGAGTGTAAGCTATCAGAGAGAAGATGTGGGCACTTAGGTTGGCGGTTGGAGAAAGACACAGATCTTTTCCCCACAGTGTTGGCTTTCGTCCAGATGTCTGAGAGTGCTTTTAACCTGGTGGCAACCTCAGATGAGGTTGGTATGGTATGTGGATGTGGCCTCCACTGCTGGCCCTAGGGGAAGAGGGAGCCCTGTGTCAGTATCAGTCCATCCAACAGGAGCTTCAAGACCCTGCTCACAAAGCAGGTGCCTATTTACATCCCCCAACCCCACCCCGGTCTACCTATGCCCGGGACAAAGTCAGCAAAAGCCTAGGGCAGCTCTGAATTGACGGTGCTTGTCTGAGTGCACAAAAGGCTGTGATAGGGTTACAGAGTTAATGATAGCATGAATGCAAGAGCTGACAGTAAATTCCAGGATATCTTCTGAATGCTGAGATGTTGAGGAACTGTATATCTATTTTGACAGCTAGTTAGCTTGCCAGGTGTAGGATACCAGGTAAATAGGATATGAGCTGAGTATGATTTAGAATGCCAAGTGTGCAAGGGTAAAGGTGCCAAATGGTTAGGGTAGCAGGATGCAAACTGCCAAAAGTGGAAGGTTGATTAATAAAAAGTGATTAGATTAGCTTGGGACGGGTGGTAGAAATAGTGTGCAGTGGGGGCAGAGAGGGTGGGTTTCCAGGCTTGGTGTTCTTTTCTGGTGGGGGTTTGGGGAGACCAGAGGAGGGGGGTGAGGTTTAGTTGGGTCTAGTGGAATGGTGATGGGGTCAGGTCTAGTCCAAACTGCCTTGAAGGTGAGGTGCAAGTTTGGTTGGGTTCAGATGCAGTGGGGGTGGGGGCAGTCAGGTCAGGTATCGTGATGGGGAGGGGGGGGAAGGGGACAGTTGGGTCTGAAGTGGGATGTCAGGTCAGATAGCCTAACTTTTCCTGAGTAACTATTCTACTTAATTTCAGTGCAGCCTTCCAGATTTTTCGATGCCAGGAGTAGCGAAATGCCCAGGAGAATCTTCAATTTCCCATATGATTCCTTTGGAATCTGCTTTCATCGGGAGATCCAGGGAAACCTCAGTCACCATTCCCATCTAGGTTGGAATAATTACTGTCAAGCCATCGGAAAGTTCCAGCCCTTACTTCTGTTGCATACTTATTTCAAGATAATAGCAGTCTCTGTGATCTGGTTATTATTTTCATACTTTCTTGAGTGTAATATTGCTTTGTGTTAAAAGGGATCATTTGTGGCAATACATCCAAAACAATACTCATTAAATAGCACAAACTGATGAATGTTTTAGCACAATCAGTGGATTAGTATGACGATGACCATTAGCGTATCCTTTTATGTGTTATTAATGATCTCCTTGCGTAATGTGTAACTTGTTCCATGTCAGATCTCTAATGTCCAAATTCCTTTCTGAGTTGAGCAGAGAGCTTGCTTTGCCAGAGTTGAGACTGTTATAAATAAACAGGGAGTTGATGAGTTAATCTTGCCTTATCTTTATATTTTGTACAGCATATGTCAGACAGCTGCTGATGAATTTATGAGTAGCTTATTTTTGTTTTTGCTGAGCACATATTGTAAATTCTTTTTATGGAATGTTTCAAGGCTACATTCTTTCACTAATTCCTCAGATCTGAACAGGAGTAGTTTGCTGTTGCTATGGCTTTTCTTTCATAGTATTCAGTCTTTATGAGATATGGTATTTTATTAAAGGTAATCAATGCAACCCAATGTTTCCAGCAGAATTCAATCTCCCCATGAAGCATCAGTTGCACAGTGCTGTCAGTTAAAAAGGGATTAAAAATTCATGCCAATAAACAGATCGAGTAAAATACTTGCAGTTGAAATGTCTGAAGAACACAACATCAAAACATATGATCAGAAAGTTGTAAATTAACATTCAAGTGATTTATAAGTTATATTTGTGTTTCTTTTTTTTGAAATCAAGCTGAAGGGTATCAATGCTATAGACTGCACTCCCCAATGTCAGTACTGAGCAGAGCTGAAGAACATACAGCATGCTTTAGATGCTCAGTAAAGCTCCCTGACCTAAGCCCAACGACGCACTTCAACTTCATAGAACATAGTATAATAGAGCGCAGAACAGGCCCTTTGGCCCTCGATGTTGTGCCGACCTGTGAACTAATCTAAGCTCATTCCCCTATACTATCCCATCATCATCCATGTGCTTATCCAAGGATTGTTTTAATGCCCCTAATGAGACTAAGTTAACTGCATTGGCAGGCAGGGCATTCCATGCCCTTACTACTCTCTGAGTAAAGAACCTATCTCTGACATCTATCTTAAATCTATCACCCCTCAATTTGTAGTTATGCCCCCTTGTACAAGCTGACATCATCATCCTAGGAAAATCTACCTAAGCCTCTGATCATCTTGTATGTCTCTCTCAAATCCTCTCTTAGCCTTTGTCCTTTCCTCATAAGAGCTTCCGTCCAGACCAGCAACATCCTGGTAAATCTCTTCTGCACCTTTTCAATATTTCCACATCCTTCCAGTAATGGGGCGACCAGAATTGTACACAATATTCCAGGCATGGCCATATTAGTGTTTTGTATAGCTGCAGCATGATATTACGGCTCTGGAACTCAATCTCTCTACCAATAAAACCTAACAACTGTATGCCTTCTTAACAGCACTATCAACCTGGGTAGCAACTTTCAGAGATTGTTGAATATGGACTCCAAGGTCCCTCTGCACATCCACACTACCAAGAATCTTTCCATTGACCCAGTATTCTACCTTCCTGCTATTCCTCCCAAAGTGCATCACCTCACATTTAGAACATAGAACATTACAGCGCAGTACAGGCCCTTCGGCCCTTGATTTTGCGCCGACCTGTCATACCAATTTGAAGCCCATCTAACCTACACTATTCCATGTACATCCATATGCTTGTCCAATGACGACTTAAATGTACTTAAAGTTGGTGAATCTACTACCGTTGCAGGCAAAGCATTCCATACCCTTACTACTCTCTGAGCAAAGAAACTACCTCTGACATCTGACCTATATCTACCACCCCTCAATTCAAAGCTATGCCCCCTCGTGCTCACCGTCACCATACTTGGAAAAAGGCTCTCCCTGTCCACCCTATCTAGGGCCTCCAAGCCCTCCGTTTTTTCCTCTCCAGACGTCCCCAACAGTACCCTTCCACCGACACTCTCATTCGTTTGGCCGAATTGGTCCTCACCCGTAACAATTTCTCCTTTGAAACCTCCCACTTCCTCCAGACCAAAGGGGTAGCCATGGGCACACGTATGGGTCCCAGCTATGCCTGTCTCTTTGTTGGCTACGTAGAGTAGTTGATCTTCCGTAATTACACCAGCACCACTCCCCACCTCTTCCTCCGCTACATTGATGACTGCATTGGCGCCACCTCGTGCTCCCGCGAGGAGGTTGAGCAATTCATCAACTTCACCAACACATTCCACCCTGACCTTAAATTTATCTGGACCATCTCTGACACCTCGCTCCCCTTCTTGGACCTCTCCATCTCCATTAATGACGACTGACTTGACACTGACATTTTTTACAAACCCACCGACTCCCACAACTACCTGGATTATACCTCTTCCCACCCTACCTCTTGCAAAAATGCCATCCCGTATTGCTAATTCCTCTGCCTCCACCGGATCTGCTCCCAGGAGGACCAGTTCCACCACAGAATACACCAGATGGCCTCCTTCTTTAGAGACCGCAATTTCCCTTCCCACGTGGTTAAAGATGCCCTCCAACACATCTCGTCTACATCCCGCACCTCCGCCCTCAGACCCTACCCCTCCAACCATAACAATGACAGAACGCCCCTGGTGCTCACCTTCCACCCTACCAACCTTCGCATAAACCAAATCATCCACCGACATTTCCTCCACCTCCAAACAGACCCCACCACCAGGTATATATTTCCCTCCCCACCCCTTTCCGCCTTCCGCAAAGACCGTTCCCTCCGCGACTACCTGGTCAGGTCCACGCCCCCAAACAACCCACCCTCCAATCCTGGCACTTTCCCCTGCCACCACAGGAACTGTAAAACCTGCGCCCACACCTCCTCCCTCACCTCTATCCAAGGCCCTAAAGGAGCCTTCCACATCCATCAAAGTTTTACTTGCACATCCACTAATTTCATTTATTGTATCCGTTGCTCCCGATGCGGTCTCCTCTACATTGGGGAGACTGGGCGCCTCCTAGCAGAGCGCTTTAGGGAACATCTCCGGGACACCCGCACCAATCAACCACACCGTCCCGTGGCCCAACATTTCAACTCCCCCTCCCACTCTGCCGAGGACATGGAGGTCCTGGGCCTCCTTCACCGCCGCTCCCTCACCACCAGGCGCCTGGAGGAAGAACACTTCAACCCCAGGGCATCAATGTGGACTTCAACAGTTTCCTCATTTCCCCTTCCCCCACCTCACCCTAGTTCTAAACTTCCAGCTCAGTAACTGTCCCCATGACTTGACCGGACTTGTCCTACCTGCCTATCTCCTTTTCCACCCTCTCCTCCCTGACTTATCACCTTCACCCCCTCCCCCACTCACCAATTGTACTCTATTCTACTTTCTCCCCACCCCCACCCTCCTCTCGCTTATCTCTCCACGCTTCAGGCTCACTGCCTTTATTCCTGATGAAGGGCTTTTGCCCGAAACGTCAATTTCGAAGCTACTTGGATGCTGCCTGATCTGCTGTGCTCTTCCAGCACCACTAATCCAGAATCTGGTTTCCAGCATTGTTACCACCCTATCTAACCCACTGATTATCTTGTATGTCTCTATTAAGTCACCTCTCAACCTTCTTCTCTCTAACGAAAACAGCTTCAAGTCCCTCAGCCTTTCCTCATAAGACCTTCCCTCCATAACAAGCAACATCCTAATAAATCTCCTCTGCACCCTTTCCAAAGCTTTCACATCCTTCTTATAAAGTGGTGACCAGAACTGTACCCAATACTCCAAGTGCGGCCGCAACAGAGTTTTGTACAGCTGCAGCATAACCTCATGGTTCTGGAACTTGATCCCTCTGTTAAGAAAAGCTAAAACACTGTATGTCTTCTTAACAACTCTGTCAACCTGGGTGGCAACTTTCAAGGACCTGTGTACCTGGACACCGAGATCTCTCTGCTCATCTACACTTTCCAGAATCTTACCAGTACTTTGCATTCCGGTTACTCCGACCAAAGTGAATCACCTCACACTTGTACACATTAAACTCCATTTTCCACCTCTCAGCCCAGCTCTGCAGCTTGTCTATGTCTCTCTATAACCTACAACATCCTTCATCACTATCCACAACTCCACCGACCTTAGTGTCGTCTGCAAATTTACTAACGCACCGTTCTACGCCCTCATCCAGGTAGTTTATAAAAATGATGAACCGCAGTGAACCCAACACAGACCCTTGAGGTACACCACTGGTAACTGGACTCAACGATGAACATTTCCCTCAACCACCACCCTCTGTCTTCTTTCAGCAAGCCAATTACTTATCCAAACTGCTGTATCTCCCACAATCCCATTCTTCTGCATTTTGTACAATAGGCTACTGTGGGGAACCTTATCGAATGCCTTGCTGAAATCCATATACACCACATTAACTGGTTTACTCTCATCTACTTGTTTGGTCACCTTCTCAAAGAACTCAATAAGGTTTGTGAGGCATGACCTACCCTTCACAAAACCTTGCTGACTATCCCTGCATTTAGCTGCATTAAACTCCATTTGCCACCTCTCAGCCCAATTCTGCAGTTTATCTAAGTCCCCCTGCAACTACAACATTCTTCCACACTGTCCACCACTCCAC